>NC_060142.1:39865843-40498536 GCF_021461385.2 Schistocerca piceifrons
TTCCGCAAAAAACACACAAGCATATACACTGAAGAGCCAAAGAAAGTCGTACACCCGCCTAATGACGTGTAGGGCCCCAGCGAGCACGCAGAAGTGCCGCAACATGACATGGCATGGACTCAACTAATGTCTGAAGTAGTGCTGGAGGCAATTGACATCATAAATCCAGCAGGTTTGTCCATAAATCCGTAAGAGGACGAGGGGGTGGATATTTCTTCTGAACACCACGTTCCTAGGCATCCCAGATTTTCTCAATAATCTTCATGTCTGGGGTGTCTGGTGGTCAGCGAAAGTGTTCAAATTCCGAAGAGTGTTCCCGGAGCCACTCTGTAGCAATTCTAGTCATGTGGAATGTCGTGCTCGCCTGCTGGAATTGGCCAAGTCCGTCGGAATGCGCAATGGACATGAATGGATGCAGGTGATCAGATATACGTGTGACCTGTCAGAGTCTTATCTGTTCAGGGGTCCGATACCACTCCACCTGCACACACCCCACACCATTACAGAGCCTCCACCAGGTTGAACACTAGTCTGTTGACGTGCGGGGCCAATGCATTCAGGCGTTTGTCTCCATACCAGTACAAGTCCATCCACTCCATAGAATCTGAAACGAGACTAGTCCGACCAGGCAACATGTTTCCAGTCGTCAACAGTCCAATGTCGGTATCGACGGGCCAAGGTGATACGTAAAGCTTAGTGTCGTGGAGTCGTCAAGGGTACACGAGTGGGTCTTCGGCTCCGAAAGCCCATATCGATGAAGTTTCGTTGAATGGTTCGCACGCTGACACTTGTTGATGGCCCAGCATTGAAGTCTGCAGCAGTTTGTCGAAGGGTTGCACTTCTGTCACGTTGAACGATTCTCTTCAGTCGTCGTTGGTCCCGTTCTTGCACGACCTTTTTTCCGGTCGCAGCGATGGCGGAGACTTGATATTTTACCGCATTATTCACTGTGCACTCGTGAAATGGTCGTACGGGAAAAATCCCCACATCATCGCTACCTCGTCGATGCTGTGTCCCATCGCTCGTGCGGCAACCATAACATCACGTTCAAACTCACTTAAATCTTGATAATCTGCCATTGTAGCAGCGGTAGCCGATCTAATAACTGCGCACTTGTTGTCTTATATAGGCGTTGCCGACCGCAGCGCCGTATTCTGCCTGTTTAGATATCTCTGTATTTGAATACGCATGCCTGTACCAGTTTCATTCGGACTTCAGTGTAGATTAGGTCAGCAAACACGTAATGCTGTTCTGCGTTGTCATTTTGAAAGATAACGTCACGAAGCCCTCGAAGATAGAGCACGGAGACCTGTGTCAGAAAAGCAACAGCTTCTGTCCTAATCACTGCCTATATAGGAACCATAGACGATCATGTTGAGTACTCTGTAGTATTCCACATTCTGACGCCAGGTGCTGGGCCCTTGTGTGGAAAAGGAATCAAATGTTGATCGCCCTAGCGTCAACACAGGAAGCGAGGCGAGTTCTGGAGCGCCGTGGCTAGTCACGACCAAGACTGATGGTTCGGCTTTCCCTGAAGCGGCAGCAGAGACACGCCGACAATGGTGTATCCAGTGACAATACCGGACACCCCAGTGCCAGCTCGTCCTACTTTCAGATGGCTACCGTTTCTGTGGACGGCGTCACCATGGATAGAGCCTTATGTCAAGGCACCGACGAGAAGGAACATGTCCAGGTTCCATTCGTCACCGTCATGCAAGCCAACCCCCTGCCGTGCTGGTATGGGGATGCCGGTGGGTACACAACACGATCGCCTCAGGTTCCCGCAGCTCGTAATGTGAACAGCAGTCGTTCATTCCACGTCTCTGCGACGTTATCTTTCAACAAGATAACGCAAGAGCTTTTGTTTTCCGTACTGTCTTGAACACCTCTATACAGAGGCTGTTCGACTGTTGCCCTGGCCAGCACGTGCTCCAGATATCTCACCCACTGATACCATCCGATTGTGGGTTGTCAAGACACTGGCACGCCCGCACACGCCAGCTCCGTGATCGACCAGCTCTAGTATAGAGTAGAAGCAGAATGCAACAACCTACCCGTATCTGTCATCCAAGTTCAGATCGACTCCGTGGCCAGCACGGTTCAAGTCGTTGTTGAGTCCATGCAATGTGGAGATGGTGCGCTATGCCGGGGAAACGGAGGTCCGACACGATACTACGACGTATACCAGGACTTTCGTCAAGTCGGTGTACGAGGGGCGATAAGACGTTTCCGTTCCCGTGCAACAGAATATCGCTATGCCTATTGAGAAAAAATTCCCGTGAGCATTGAGCCAATCATCCTACCGACGCACCAGGTTGAAGATACCAGTTACGTAAAACACTGCGTCCTGTTGCGCGAAGAAGTTCTTAACTTAAATAAAAACTCTACTGCCACCGTAATGTTTTCTTTTTTTACATGTTTCACTCGACCAATGTGAACAGCTTCAGAAATTACGTGGCCAAGGCGCACTCGCTATAAATATTGGGGCACGTAATTCTGATGATGCTCGCGTTTGTTGAGTGAAACACGTAAAATAAAGAAAAAGCTACATACGAGTTGTGGCGGCTCTATAATTTTAATTCCTAGCGGTCGCTAGTCCCCTGCAGGCAAATGCCCTCACTCGCGAGGTCCGTAAATGCCTGCTGCACATCCTCTTCCAACAGGAACGATTGACCCTTCAAGACCTTTTGTAAGGGAGCGAACGCTTGATAACCGTACGAGTAGAGATCAGGCCTATAGGGCTGGAGCTCGAGTGCATACCACTTGAGTTGGCGTAACTTCTGCGTCACGAAATTTGTGATATGACGACGCGCGTTATCATGAAGAAGCAGCACCCCTTCCCGCACAGGTGATTTTCGACAGACATGTTGATCCATACATTTCTTCATCCGTCGATGGACGTCCACCGGTCCTGTTTGGACGCGTTTGGTAATAAAGTCGCCTTAGTTCACGGCGTCGCATTTACCGCACGCACGCCGGGAGGCACAAATGCCACGCTAATCCCTTGTCTACATGTCGTTGATGATATACCCACATCGGAGACACGCTAAGTTGCATATACGCTGCAGCAACGCCCTCACTCGGCAACTTGTTGATCACCCTTTACAGAAGCGACTTCGGACGTAGTACCTTTGCAGTTCCAGTTAAATATTAACGAAGATGCAGACAGTATTAATAGTAACCTCAGACTTTTCACAGATGACATAATTATCCATAGCGAAGTACAGTCTGAAAAAGAAAAAGCATAAATATTCAGCTGGATCTCGATAAGATTTTATATTGATACAAAGGATCTCGGAGTAACTATCCAGACCGACCTTAAGTGGAATGACCACATAGAGCAAATAGTAGGAAAATCATCTGCCAGCCTGAGATTCCTAGGAAGATACTTAAAAAAATGTGACTTATCCACGGAGAATCTGGCTTACAAGGGGCTTATTGGACCAATTGGATGGTATTCTTCACCTGTCTGAGATTCGTAATGTGGAGGACTGTTAGGAGAGAGCGAAGATCCAACGAACAGCGGTGTGTTTCGTCATGGGATCGCTTAATCGGCTCCAGTGGCAGACACTACAAGAGAGTCGTTGTGCACCGCGGAGAGGTTTACTATTGAACTTTTGTGATAGATCTTTCCGGGAAGAGTCGGATAACATATTACTTGCTCCCACAAACATCTCGCGGAATGATCACAAGGAGAAAATCTGAGAAATTACAGCGAATACATAGGCTTACCGACAGTCATTCTTCCCACGCGCAATTCACTAGTTGAACAGGGAAGAGGGGATCAGATAGTAGACCAGAAGGACCCCCTACTATACACCGTCAGGTGGCTTACGGACTATGATGCAGATGTAGACAGTGGTTCTGATTCCACACCGCGCAGCAGTATTCTAAAAGAAGACGTAAAAGCGTAGTGTAGGCAGTCTGTTAGTAGATCTGTTATATTTTCTAAGTGTCCTGCCAATAAAACTCAGTCCTTCGTTAGCTTTCCCCACAACATTTTCTATGTGTTCCTTCCAATTTAAGTTGATAGTAATTGTAAAACCTAGGTATTTAGTTGAATTTACGGCTTTTAGATTACACTGTTTTATCGTGTAATCGAAGTTTAACGAGTACCTTTCAGCACTCATGTGGTTGACCTCACACTTTTCCTTATTTAGGGTCAACTGCCACGTTTCACACCATTGAGATATCTTTTCTAAATCGTTTTGCAGTTTGTTTTTATCTTCTGATGACTTTATTAGTCGATAAACGACAGCGTCATCTGCAAACAATCTAAGACGGCTGCTCAGATTGTCTCCCAAATCGTTTATATAGATAAGGAGCAGCAAAGGGCCTGTAACACTACCTTGGGGAACGCCAGAAATCACTTCTGTTTTACTCGATGACTTTCCGTCAATTACTACGAACTGTGACCTCTCTGACAGGAAATCGCCAATCCAGTCACATAACTGAGACGATATTCCACAAGCACGCAATTTCACTACGAGCCGCTTGTGTGGTACAGTGTGAAAAGCTTCTGGAAATCCAGAAATACGGGATCGATCTGAAATCCCTTGTAAATAGCACTCAACACTTCATGTGACTAACGAGCTAGTTGTGTTTCACAAGAACGACGTTTTCTAAACCCATGTTGACTGTGTGTCAATAGATCGTTTTCTTCGAGGTAATTCATAGTGTTGGAACACAATATATGTTCCAAACACCTGCTGCATATCGACGTCAGCGATATGGGCCTGTAATTTAGTGGATTAGTCCTACTACCTTTTTTCAATATTGGTGTGACCTGTGCAACTTTCCAGTCTTTGGGTACGGATCTTTCGTCGACCGAACTGTTGTACATGATTGTTAAGTATGGAGTTAATGCTTCAGCATACTACGAAAGGAACCTAATTAGTATACAGTTAGACTGGAAGACTTGCTTTTATTAAGTGACTTAAGCTGCTTCACTACTCCAAAGATATTTACTTCTACGTTACTAATGTTGGCAGCTGTTCTCGATTCGAATTCTGGAATATTTACTTTGTCTTCTTTTGTGAAGGAATTTCGGAAGGCTGTGTTTAGTAACTCTGCTTTGGCATCACTGTCTTCGATGGTATCTCCATTGCTATCGCGCAGAGAAGGCATTGATTGTTTCTTGCCGCTAACATACTTCACATGCGACCAGAATCTCTTTGGATTTTCTGCCAGATTTCGAGACAAATTTTCGATGTGGAAACTGTTATAAGCATTTCGCATTGACGTCCGCGCTAAATTTAGAGCTTCTGTTAAAGATCGCCAATCTTCGGGATTTTGCGTCCGTTTCAATTTGGCATGTTTGTTTCGTTGTTTCTGCAACAGTGTTGTAGGGCGTTTTGTGTACCAAGGAGGATTAGCTCCGTCGTTTGTTAATATATTTGGTATAAATCTCTCAATTGCTGCCGATACTATTTCTTTGAATTCAAGCCACATCTGGTCTACACGTATATTGTTAATTTGGAATGAGTTTAGATTGTCTCTTAGGAAGGCGTCAAGTGAATTTTTATCTGCTTTTTTGAATAGGTATATTTTTCGCTTATTTTTCGAGGATTTGGGGATTACAATATTCAATCTCGCTACGACAATCCTGTGTTCACTAATCCCTGAATCGGTTTTGATGTTCGTTATTAACTCAGGATTATTTGTTGCTAAGAGGTCAAGTGTGTTTTCACAACCGTTTACTATTCGCGTGGGCTCATGAACAAACTGGTAGAAATTTTCAGAGAATGCGTTTAGCACAATTTCGGATGATATTTTATGCGTACCTCCGGAAGTAAACATGCATTTTCGCCAACATATCGAGGGTAAATTAAAGTCAGTAGTAACTATTATCGTATGAGTGGGGTACGTGTTTGAAATCTAACTCAAGTTTTCTTTGAACCTTTCAGCAACCGTATGATCTGAATTAGGAGATCGGTAAGAGGATCCAATTATTATTTTATTCTGGTTGCCAACAATGACACCTGCCCATACTAATTCACAGGATGTATCTACTTCAATTTCGCGACAAGTTAAACTACTTCTGACAGCAACAAACACGCCACCGCCAACCGTGTTTAGCCTATCCTTTCGGAACACCGTTAGGTTCTTCGCAAAAATTTCAGGTGAGCTTAAATCCGGATTTAGCCAGCTTTCAGTGCCTATAACGATTTGAGCATCAGTGCTTTCTGTTAGCTATTGGAGCTCTCGTACTTTCCCAACACAGCTACGACAATTTACAACTGTTGTACCAATGGTTCCTGTATCTACGTTCTTCCTGTGTTCAGCCTGCACCCTTTGTGACTGAAGCCCTTCTTGTGTTTTCCCAAGACCATCTAACCTAAAATACTGCCCAGTCCGCACCACACAGCCCCTGCTACCCGTGTAGCCGCCTCCTGTGAATAATGGACACCTGACCTGTACAGCGGGACCCGAAACCCAACCACCCTTTGGCGCAAGACGAGGATTCTGCAGCCTACGTGGTCGCAGAACCGCCTGAGCCTCTGATACGGACCCTACACTCGGCTCTGTACCAGAGGTCTGCAATCGGTCCTGTCGGCTACGCTGCAAATGGTCAGCTCTACTTGCATCTTGCAAGCAAGACTGGCAGCCTTTACAACTTATGTTAGCTGCTCGAAACCAGAGATAATCTCTTCTGATCCAAATTGACGCACATCATTGGTTCCGACGTGGGCAACCACCTGCAGTTGGCAGTACCCTGTGCTCTTCATGGCATCTGGGAGGACCCTTTCCACATCTAGAATGACTCCACCCGTTATGCACACGGAGTACACATTGATTTTCTTACCATTCTTGTCAGCCAAGTCCCTAAAGGGCTCCATAACGTGCCTAAGGTTGGAGCTCCCAATTACCAATAATCCCACCCTCTGTGATTTCCCGGATTTTGCAGGCTGAGTGGTTTCCTCTGAAACAGGACAGGCGTCAGCATCCAGCTTAGCGACAGTGTCAGCCACAGACAACACCTGGAACCTGTTTGTCAGACAAACCAGGCAGGCCTTACGTGTGGCTGCCTGGGAAGTCTTTCGCCGCCTGCTTCGCCCCGGGGCGACCTCCCACTCGACCACAGGTGAGGGATCAGCCTCAGTGCGAGCAGTAACTGAGTTGGCCACCGGCGAGGACCGCTCGGAGGACACGGACGTGCTGCACGTCCGTTCGATCCCCACGGTCGGCCCACAACAGTAGTGCCCATGCACTGCAGTCTCAAGCTATTTAACCGAAGTCATCACAGCCTGAAGCTGACAGCGAAGTGCCACCAACTCGGGTCGCATCTGCGCACAACAGTCGCAGTCCCTGTCCATACTAAGGACCGTGGAAAACTAAACTATGCAGATAAATGGACTATCGACATGTGCTGCGCAACTCTAGTGTAGACCTGGTGAAAACACAGGAACTGTGTCTAATAATACGCAGACATTCAAAAACCTAACTACCGAAGCACTCAGGTGAAACTAAATAATTCGCCCCTAATTAGGAACTTGTAATATGTCACAAAATTGGTCTACTTTCCGACGCAAACGAAAACGCTAGAGCAGTAGCAATTAGATATTAAATTTACACACAGAAACTCAAGAAACTAAACTATTAAATCACACAGATGATATAATAAAATTAGCTCCTGGGTAGGAACTCGTAAATGTCACAAAAGCCGTTACTTCCCTGTTGCTGCGTCTGTCTCGGTCGGCTACTACTGCCTGACTGACTGGCTGACACCATGAATCGTGCTGGGCTGTCCATAAATCCGTAAAACTACGAGGGGGTGGAGATCTCTGCTGAACAGTACGTTGCAAGACATCCCAGATTTGCTAAATAATGCTCATGTCTGGGGAGTCGGGTGGTGAGCGGAAGTGTTTAAACTGAGAAGAGTGTTCCTGGAGACATTCTGTAGCAATTCTGCCCATTCATCCGACCAGACAACATGTTTCCAGTCATCGGCAGTTCAAAATCAGTGTCGTGCAGTTATCGAGGGTACACGAGTGGGCCTTCAGCTCCGAAAACCCTTGTCGACGATATCTCGTTGAATGGTTCGCACGCTCACACTTGTTGATGGCCCAGCATTGAAATGGAAGGGTTCCACTTCTGTCACGTTGAACGATTCTCCTCAGTCGTCGTTGGTCCCGTTCTTGCACCTATGTCGGAGATTTGATGTTTTGCCGGACTCCTGATATTGACGGTACACTCGTGAAATGGTCGTACGGGAAAATCCCCACTTCATCGCTACCTCGGAGATGGTGTGTCCCGTCGCTCGTGCGCCGACTGTAACACCACGTTCAAACTCACTTAAATCTTGATAACCTGCCATTGTAGCAGCGGTAGCCGATCTAATAACTGCGCCAGAGACTTGTTGTCTTATATAGGCGTTGCCGACCGCAGCGCCGTATTCTGCCTGTTTACATATCTCTGTACTTGAGTAGGCATGCCTATACCAGTTTCTTTCGCGCTTCAGTGTAGTTTAGGTCAGCAAAGACGTCATGCTGTTCTACATTGTCATTTTGAAAGATAACGTAACGAAGCCCTCGAAGACAGAGCACGGAGACTTGTGTCAGAAATGTAAAAGCTTCTGTCCTAATCATTGCCTATATAGGAACCATAGATGATAGTGTTGAGTACCCCATAGTATTCCACATTGTGACGCCAGGTGCTGGGCCCTTGTGAGACAAACGAATGCAATGTGGCAACATTCGTTCTCCTCGGAGCCTCTACACGAATACGTTCATCGTGATACTGTACGAAGAACGGGAACTCATCTGAGAAGACGATGTGGCTACACCAGTGTTCGGCAGAGCTGCCACATCAAAAGAAGCCGCAACAACGGTCACCGTGTTAACAACCCGTGGTGCCCGTGGTGCTCCAGGCGTCATCACTGTTCGTGTGGATTGGTTGATTGACTGTTTTGTACACCGTAATACTTCTGGCATTACAGCCTCCATATTTGGCTACAAGAAGCTCCTCTCAGAACAGCTGAGAAGGCAGCAGTGGGAAGATGACGTAATGTCGTGCGAGATACCGGTGACAAATGGTGTATTCGGTACGGGTATCGGGAGAAAGACCGCCTAAACTGTAGTCCTTCTCTGCGATTGACTGCTGTGATCGGAGGTATCGCGCCAAAATGATAGACTTCTGTTATTAATATTAGAAAAACAAACCAGTGAATTTATTTTTATTTCATATAAAAAACAGCTCTCAATAGTAGAGTCTAATTTCATTATTTAAAAAGCGTTAAGTACCAGTAGAACAATAAACAATTAATAAACGAAAAGGCAGACGAAGCACATCGGAGATCTTCGGATCGCGCCTAACTTGGATGCCGGGCGAAGTGTTTCGGCTGTAAGATCAGAGCTGGTTTTCCACTCTCACAGGACAGATATGTTGTCTGCCGCGGTCGGTATTGGATAAGAACCTAATTACCAATTTCTGGTGTTTTGGATATGTAATTGAGAAATAGTTTGATAGTAATTATGCAAAACCGTGGTTCAACATTTTGTTTATTCTCTGTAAAAGTATGAAGAATGGAAATTATTTGTGATTCTAAAAATGGACTGTAAATGTGCAGTTCCTCATATTCTACCAATAAAGCGAGTAGCACCCCGTTTAAACAAACCTGTTCAAAATTACATTATTTTTCAATACCTGTTCCTCGCTAACAGTTTATTACAGACTCAAGATTACGGACCCACGACCTATGTGCTGTGTTCTGCGCGGGAGGCAACAACTATAGAATAATGTAGGTTGTCGCCATTTTCTCTCTCTCTCTCTCTCTCTCTCTCTCTCTCTCTCTCTCTCTCTCTCTCTCTCCCACCCCCTCTCTCTCTTCCATTTCCCATAACAGGGAGACCAAGAGACCAAACAACAGTAGTCTTAGCCCACTACTACCCAGACCGAAACTGAGTATATTGCGCGGTTACTCTTCCTGTGTCTCTCTCCGTCACTTAGAGCTTCTTTATTTGTACCCAGTGTGTGTGGGTCTTTTTTAAAGTTTTCATGTCCGACCAATGAGTTTAATCTATCTCCTGGCCAAGCCCAGGATTACAGAACTTGTCTTGATGCATGGCTTTGTCATCGTTTGCTTGCCATGTTTTTGCTTTTGGATTTTAGTCCAATGGTTCAAATGGCTCTGAGCACTATGGGATTTAACTTCCGAGGTCATCAGTCCCCTAGAACTTAGGAACTTAGAACTACTTAAACCTAACTAAGCTAAGGACATCACACACATCCATGCCCGAGGCAGGATTCGAACCTGCGACCGTAGCGGATCGCGCAGTTCCAGACTGAAGCGCCTAGAACCGCTCGGCCATCCCGGCCGACTTAGTCCAATATTCGACTTGTTGCAGCCTGATCGACCTGCGTATTTTTGGTTTTACCATCGCCTTGGTGGTGGTTAGGATAGGTTCTGGTCCAAGAGATAGTCGTCGCGCCTGTCCTGGAAAGCTTATCAGCTCGCTCATTGCCACAAATTTTGGGGTGACCATGGATCCACGGGAGGTTTATCCTTTTCCTTTCTCCAAGGCTGACAAGAGTTTCATGGCATTCTGCAAGAAGTGATGGATTGCCATAGTGATGGTTAGAACAGGCTCCAGTCTAACAAATGGAATCGTAGCGCCTGTCCTTGTCAGTCTACTAGCTTGTTCATTGCCACTAATTGCTGAGTGACTTGGAACCCCCAAAAGGTGTATCATGTTGCTTTCCCAAGCCTCACAAGGGCTTCATGGCATTCCGCAACGATTTTTGTTTTAGTTCCATGGGCTGATAGAGATTTCAGAGCTAGATGACTGCCTGAAGGAATGGTGATGACCCAACCTCCCGCACACACTCTGATAGTACATATTTCCAGCTGGAATACTGAGGCCTGCTTCCCCAGAGATCCCTGTCGATTTCGGCCCCAGAAGACTCATCTGTTTCCGACCCGTCGGTAAACCAGACTAAGTCTCCTGAACGGTATCGTGGTTCATTCTTCCACTGCTCTCTGCTTCCAATTGCTATCTTGAAAGGTTTATTAAAGCAGCTTGAAGTCATTATATAGCCAGCCGGCATTTCCTCAATATTTACTAGATTGACTTTATTGGCTTGGGATTCTGGATATCCTACAGATTTCCAGTTATTTGCAGTTTTTAACTCGCAAATCCCAAAACTCCTTAGCAGCCACCTTGTGTTCTTTATTCCACCTTACTGTAGTCCCACAACTTATGATAGGTCTTATTACATTGGTGTATATTCAATACGTTCTCCCAGGGCTTAGGCTACCATTTTTACCACAGGCGCTTCTAGTTCACAGAAGGACACATTTCGCCTTTTTTATGTGAGCGATTCATGAAGTTTACCCATAGGGTTAACCCTAGAAACTTCACTGCCCCCCCCCCCCACTGTAATTGTACTGTTTTGCCGAAAAGCCTGAAATTCCAGTACCTATCCTAGATATGCTTGCTCGTGAACAGTACTACAACAGTTTTCTTTGTACTGACCCCTAGATCCTGTTTCTTGCACCAGTTTCGCACAATGTTCTGTGCGCATTGTGTCGTTGTTCTAACTGTAGTATCAAAATTTGCCGAGTATTACTGTGACAAATTCGCCTGGGTATCCTAGGTAAAAGTAACCTCTAGTATTTACCTCTTCGATGAATTCATTCACCACACGGCTCTGCAGTAGTAGGGACGGAGCCTCTCCTTGCGGCTACCCTCTGGTGGTGTTGATCATCACTTTCCCATTCATCATGGTGGCTTCTACCTTTCATCTATTCAACATAGTCTTTATCCACCTGCGTATTGTGGTGTTAATACCATGATCTTCTGCAGCTCTAACCACGGATTCGAAGGCCGTATTGCTAAAATACCCCTCAATACCCAGGAAGATGTGGAGAGGAAAGTGTAGAGCATACTCCACCATCCCAAAAAAGTTGGTGAAGGGCAGTATCACACGATTTTCCTAGCTTATATGCGTACTGGTTTTCATGTAGACGAACATCTGTTAAACTCCTGATTCTAATGTCCACATTAACCGGTTTTGCTAATGTCTTTAGAAGGAAGGAGACTGATCAGTCTCATATCCTTAGCCTCGATACGATCAGTTCTCCATGGCTTCGGAAATAAAACAACATTCACTGTCCTCCACGCATTAGGAACGACTCCTGTTGCTACGCTAACTCTAAACGCTGTCCTGTTTGTTGCGGTAGGGCCAGAAAGTTTCCATCTGGCCCTGATGTCTTGAATTGTTGAAACGATCCCACTCCTAACTGGATTTTTTGAAATCAACACATTCTCTGGCAGGTCACAGTTCTTCCTTTCGCTACGTGTAAACCAGTATTTCCTTGGCACTTAGTCTGTTTATGTGCTAGAGTGCAAAGAATGAAGTGAGTCTTGAGGAGCACATCCAGCGTCTTACGTAATGTCATTGTATACCCACCATCCTCCTTCCTTGGAGTGCTTCCTGGATTATTTGGTTTTCTAATGAAGATTTTATGAAGTCTTGGCAAGTAGCTGTATCTTTCACCTCCTCGTAGAATACTTTCCAGGATGACAGTTTCGCTTCCTTAACTGCACATTTATACTTGGCAAGGTCTTCCTGATATTTTGCCTGCTGTTCTTTCCTTCTTGCAACGTTGAACAGTGTTCTTAGTTGATTCCCTTGCAGCTGCCGATTATTTTTCCACCAAGGTACATTCCTGTTTGGGCACCTCTTGGTGATTGGATATTTTTCTAAGTACAAGGTCATACTGGCAGACGTCACTTCGTGTGCTATTTCCTCAGGATCTACTGGATTTCTTATTGAAGTTCTGCATTCAGATAAGTGTGAGACTAGGTTTTTCCAACATCAACTCCCGTTTGTTTCTCTGGGTTTCTCATAGGTCATGAACTGTTTAACACCAATATCAGTCTCAAACATTTGGTCAGGTGTGGATGGCTTCAACACCGCATGATACTGTTTGACATAACTATCCATTAACATAGGCCCAAGAGTTATGTCTGTTACTTTCACTCTTCTCCTATTCCTGAAAGCAGCTTCGCTATCCCTGTTTAAGATATGGAAGTTCCTCTCACGTAGATATTCGAGTACGTTCATCTCTGCTGTTGATGTGGCTCTTTCCCCACACTATTTTATGGGCATTGGTATCAAAGCCAACCAACAGACGTTCATTCAGCTGTGAGAAGCTGTTAGAAGTCTCCTCATTTCCGAGCACTGTCCTTATAAGGACGGTAAACTGAGGCCAGTACAATTTGTCTCGTGCTTCCCTCATTACGCTGATTTATCCCTGTAACTTAACTCCACCATCGGCGTGAATCAATTTCCATTCTTGACATTAATTCAAGTTCTGAGTTCTTTTTACGTTTCAAGCATAAATCGACTTATCCCCAATTCCTGAGAGGGTTCATATGCCCCGATTATACAGATAAGGCTCATTGTTCAGTGCAACGTTCAGAAGACGAGTCCGTCCAGAAGATGAGTCAGGGTGGCAATTGTTCCCTTGCTGTGTTATAGATTTATCTGCAATTATTGTAGCCTCAAACTCTCCAACGTTGCCTCTTCTGGTGTCTTTAGTTATCCTGATGGTAGCCTGTCAGAACCTTAAATGCAATTTCAGGTCCCGCTATCGCACAGCTCTCAGGGATTCGTCACCAACAGTACAAGGGTTTGGCCGTTAGATCCAACCTTCCTGTTGAATGCCCTCCGGTCCTCTGTTGAGACCATGTGATTCTGCGAACATAGATTTTGGAGGAGTATCCTTAAGCAGAAATTGATCTTTTTGCGGTGTTAAAACGTTCAGATTTTGTCTAGATCAGCAGCTACGCCTCCTCCAGTAGAGATATATTGGGCGCCATCTCCGTAAGCCAATCTGCTGTTCTCATCCCCTCACAGACAAAGACTAGAGCACCTCTGGCCGTATAGACTTTCCTGAAACTGGGGCCTGATCTTGCATCCTCCCCAGCCTTCCCAAAGGCAGCCTTCTGAAGTAGCTTGTCCTGCTGCGAGCTAGTGGTGACCTTTGGACATCCCAGTCGGATAGTCGTCACAAGATAAAATGAGATTGCCATATTATAGGTCTGTTACCGTAATTCTTGCTTTGACTTTTTCTGGATCCGATTACCCTGACATGTGGGAGTATTAGACTACACCTTTGTTCTCTTGTTCCCCCTCCTGGAGCTGGTCGGGGTCTGTATATACCACATTCACTCTAAGACACTCTTTTTCTGGGGGTCTTAGGTTCGAAACCTTGTAATTAATGTCCAGAAAGGCATTGTTTGGCTTACTTTTCTTTCTGTTCTCTCAAAAGTTTTTCAATAAACTGAAATTCATTGTTCTCTCTTTAAGATTATGGTTGTTGTTGTTGTTGTTGTTGTTGTTGTGGTCTTCAGTCCTGAGACTGGTTTGATGCAGCTCTCCATGCTACCCTATCCTTTGCAAGCTTCTTCATCTCCCAGTACTTACTGAAACCTACATCCTTCTGCTTAGTGTATTCATCTCTTGGTCTCCCTCTACAATTTTTACCCTCCACGCTGCCCTGCAATGCTAAATTTGTGATCCCTTGATGCCTGAGAACATGTCCTACCAACCGGTCCCTTCTTCTTGTCAAGTTGTGCCACAAACTCCTCTTCTCCCCAGTTCTATTCAATACCTCCTCATTAGTTATGTGATCTACCCATCTAACCTTCAGCATTCTTCTGTAGCACCACATTTCGAAAGCTTCTATTCTCTTCTTGTCCAAACTAATTATCATCCACGTTTCACTTCCATACATGGCTGCACTCCATACAAATATTTTCAGAAACAACTTCCTGACACGTAAATCTATACTCGATGTTAACAAATTTCTCTTCTTCAGAAACGCTTTCCCTGCCATTGCCAGTCTACATTTTACATCTTCCCTACTTCGACCATCATCAGTTATTTTGCTCCCCAAATAGCAAAACTCCTTTACTACTTTAAGTGTCTCATTTCCTAATCTAATTCCCTCAGCATCACCCGACTTAATTCGACTACATTCCATTATGTTCGTTTTCCTATTGTTGATGTTCATCTTATACCCTCCTTTCAAGACACTGTCCATTCCGATCAACTGCTCTTCCAAGTCCTTTGCTGCCTCTGACAGAATTACAATCCCATGGGCGAACCTCAAAATTTTTATTTCTTCTCCATGGATTTTAATGCCTACTCCGAATTTTTCTTTTGTTTCCTTTACTCTTGCTCAATATATATACTGAATAACATCGGAGAGAGGCTACAACCCTGTCTCACTCCCTTCCCAACCACTGCTTCCCTTTCATGCCCCTCGACTCTGATAACTGCCATCTGGTATCTGTACAAGTTGTAGATAGCCTTTCGCTCCCTGTATTTTACCCCTGCCACCTTTAGAATTTGTAAGAGAGCATTCCAGTCAACATTGTCAAAAGCTTTCTCTAAGTCCACAAGTGCTAGAAACGTAGGTTTGCCTTTCCCTAATCGTTCTTCTAAGATAAGTCGTTGGGTCAGTATTGCCTCACGTGTTCCAGTATTTCTACGGAATCCAAACTGATCTTCCCCGAGGTCGGCTTCTACCAGTTTTTCCATTCGTCTGTAAAGATTTCGCGTTAGTATTTTGCAGCCGTGACTTATTAAACTGATAGTTTGGTAATTTTCACATCTGTCAACACCTGCTTTCTTTGGTATTGGAATTATTATATTCTTCTTGAATTCTGAGGGTATTTCGCCTGTCTCATACATTTTGCTCACCAGATGGTAGAGTTTTGTCAGGACTGGCTCTCCCAAGGCCGTCAGTAGTTCTAATGGAATGTTGTCTACTCCCGGGGCCTTGTTTCCAAACAGGTCTTTCAGTGCTCTGTCAAACTCTTCACGCAGTATCGTATCCCCCATTTTATCTTCATCTACATTCTCTTCCATTTCCATAATATTATCCTCAAGTACATCGCCCCTGTATAGACCATCTATATACTCCTTCCACCTTTCTGCTTTCCCTTCTTTGCTTAGAACTGGGTTTCCATCTGAGACCTTGATATTCATACAAGTGGTTCTCTTTTGTCCAAAAGTCTCTTTAAGTTTCTTGTAGGCAGTATCTATCTTACCCCTAGTGAGATAAGCCTCTACATCCTTACATTTGTCCTCTAGCCATCCCTGCTTAGCCATTTTTGAGACGTTTGTATTCCTTTTTGCCTGCTTCATTTACTGCATTTTTATATTTTCTCCTTTCATCACTTAAATTCAATATTCCTTCTGTTATCCAAGGATTTCTACTAGCCCTCGTCTTTTTACGTACTTGATCCTCTGCTGCCTTCACTACTTCATCCCTCAGAGCTACCCATTCTTCTTCTACTGTATTTCTTTCCTCCATTCCTGTCAATTGTTCCCTTATGCTCTCCCTGAAACTCTGTACAACATCTGGTTCTTTCAGTTTATCCGGGTCCCATCTCCTTAAATTCCCACCTTTTTGCAGTTTCTTCAGTTTTAATCTACAGTTCATAACCAATAAACTGTGGTCAGAGTCCACATCTGCAACTGGAAATGTCTTACAATTTAAAACCTGGTTCCTAAATCTCTGTCTTGCCATTAATCTATCTGATACCTTCTAGTATCTCCAGGATTCTTCCATGTATACAATCTTCTTTTATGATTCTTGAACCAAGTGTTAGCTATGATTATGTTACGCTCTGTGCAAAATTCTACCAGACGGCTTCCTCTTTCATTTTTTACCCACAATCCATATTCACCTACTATGTTTCCTTCCCTCCCTTTTCCTACTCTCGAATTCCAGTCACCCATGACTATTAAATTTTCGTCTCCCTTCACTATCTGAATAATTTCTTTTATCTCATCATACATTTCATCTATTTCTTCATCATCTGCAGAGATAGTTGGCATATAAACTTGTACTACTGTAGTAGCAGTGGGCTTCGTGTCTATCTTGGCCACAATAATGCGTTCACTATGCTGTCTGTAGTAGCTTACCCGCACTCCTATTTTTTTTATTCATTATTAAACGTACTCCTGCATTACCCCTATTTGATTTTGTATTTGTAACCCTGTATTCACCTGACCAAAAGTCTTGTTCCTCCTGCCACCGAACTTCACTAATCCCCACTATATCTAACTTTAACCTATCCATTTCCCTTTTTAAATTTTCTAACCTACCTGCCCGATTAAGGGATCTGACATTCCACGCTCCGGTCCGTAGAACGCCAGTTTTCTTTCTCCTGATAACGACGCCCTCTTGAGTAGTCCCCGCCGGGAGATCCGAATGGGGGACTATTTTACCTCCGGAATAATTTACTCAAGAGGACGCCATCATCATTTAACCACACAGCAAAGCTGCATGGCCTCGGGGAAGAATATGGTATCTCTTGTTAATATAGCTACTCCTCTTCTTTCATCCTGCAAATCCGTTCCTATAACTCTATAATTTGTTTAAGTGAATAGGAATATTTGGTCTAAACCACGTTTGGCTAATAGTCGGTACTGTGGAACCTTTGCAGTTAGTTCCTTTATTAAAGATTCTCTTTTAGCGAGAGCTGACCTTGTGTCCTCTTGTCAAATCTTAAACGTCAAGGTTGAAGGAAAAAATATTAATCCTCTTTGTTTAGAAAGGCCAGTACTTCTGATATTTCTGAGCATAGCTGAAGAAGTTACCGTTCCCAGTAACGGAACTCGAATTTCTTGAATAACTTTAATGGTTGGCTCTGAGCACTATGGGACTTAACATCAGTGGTCATCAGTCCCCTAGAACTTAGAACTACTTAAACCTAACCAACCTAAGGACATCACACACATCCATGCCCGAGGTAGGATTCGAACCTGCGACCGTAGCAGTCGCGCAGTTCCGGACTGAGCGCCTAGAACCGCTAGACCACCGCGGCCGACAATAACTTTAATGATTAAGTTGAATAGCCTTCTATTTAAGGAAGCTGGATACTGGGAAGCTGCTCCTGCTTCTGACTAAGGGACTAAGCTATAATTACGGAAGTCATATTGCTGCGCGACGATGTGATGCAGCCGCGAATTAGCTCCAAAGGCAAAGTCTTAGGATAGAGTTGCGCTGGAGGCTTCCACAAATCCGTGGTGATTTGGTAGATAAAGAGGCCATCTGGGTTGGCCTGACACAGCTGCATCGTTTCCGCTTGGTTTAGCAAGCTTTTTGAGCGCATGTGAGCGGTAGCGGAACCCAGTGGACGGCGACCTTTGACATGTTCAAAATGTCAACCAAGATATTGAAAATTGATTCTCGACGGATTTTTTGTGTTTGATACTGTCGCCTCGATCTTGATACGCCGCTCGTCGAGCATCATAGCCTCCACTTTCGCTTCCAGATCCTTTACAGAGGGATAGATGGTCTGCCCCTTCGTTCTTCGTCATTCAGACTGGTCAGACAACAGCTGAAGGGTGTGCAGCACTGATATGGTGGGGCTTTGCTTCCGTACACTTCCACTAACTCAGCATGGCTTGCTGCGGCGTTGTTCCCTTCCGAATACAGAAAACTAATTAGTACGAATTTCATTGCGAGATGCTTTTTATAGTTTCCACAACGAAACTCTGTCTGGAAATCTGGCAGGAAATCCAAAGAGATTCTGGTCATATGTAAAGCGCACCAGCAGCAAGACGCAATCTATACCTTCACTGCGAGATAGCAATGGTGATATTACTGGTGACAGTGCCACTAAAGAAGAGGTACTAAATACAGTTTCCCGAAATTTCTTCACCGAAGAAGACGAGATAAATACTCCAGTATTCACAGCAAGAACAACAGCAAACATGCACAAGTCACATCATTACCCACGAAGGGAAATAGGACTAATCAACTGAATTACAGAACATATCACTAACGTCGATTTACAGTAGGATTTTGAAACATAAACTGCGCTCGAACATTATGAACTACTTCGAAGAAAACGATTTATTGACAACAGGCAACACGGACGTAGGAAATATCTTTCTTGTGAAACATAAGTAGCTGTTTATTCTCAAGAAGCAGTGAGTGCTATCGATAGGGGATGTCAAATTAATACCATATTTTCAGATTTTCAGAAGGCTTATCACAGCGTTCCTCACAAGCTACTTGTAATCGGATTGCGTGCCTATGGAGTAGCGTCTCAGTTGTGTGACTGGATTCGTGATTTCCTGCCAGAGAGGTCACAGTTCTTACTAATAATCGAGTAAAACGCAAGAGATACCTGGCGTTCCCCAAGAGAGTGTTATAGGCTTTATGCTGTACCTGATCTACGTAAATGGTGTAGGACACAACTGAGCAGTCCTCTTAGATTGTTTGCAGATGATGCTGTCATTTACCGTCTTTGAAAGTAATCAGATGATCAAACCAATTTCAGAATGATTAGAGACAAGATATCTGTATGGTGAGAAAACTGGTATTCTAAATCATGAAAATTTTGAAGTTATCCACATGAGTACTGAAAGGAATCCGCTAAATTTTGGTTACACGATAAATCATTCAAATGTAAAATCTACAAATTCAACTAAATACTTAGGGACTGCAGTTACGAATAACTTAAACTGAGACGATCACGCAGATAATGTTGTACGGGAAGCAAACCAAAAACTGTTATTTAGTGGCGGAACACGTAGAAAGTGTAACAGATCTGCTAAAGAGACCGCTTACACTATGTTTATCGGCCATGTTCTGGAAATATTGCTGTGCAGTTTGGAATCCGCATCAGTTAGAATGACAGACGACATCGAAAAAGCGCAAGATAGGGCAGCTCGTTTTGTATTGTCAAGAAACAGGCGAGAGAATACGGTACGCGCGTTGGGGTGGCAATCATTAAAACAAAGGCGTTATTCGTTGCAGCAGGCTCTTGCCATGGAATTTCAATCGCCAAGTTTCTCCTCAGAGTGTGGAAATATTTCGCTAGCGCCCACCTACAAAGGGAAAAATGATCGTCATGCAAACTAATATTATAAATGTGTAAGTAACTCTGTCTGTTACGCTTACACCACTAAACCGCAGAACCGATTTTGATGAAATTTGGTATGGAGATAGCTTGATTACTGAGGAATACCATAGGCTACGCCAGAAAGTGTGCAGTATAATATATTTATTGATCTGAAGGATATAACGCGAAATATGGAACAATCCTGACTCTCTGAGAAAACTATTCACTCTCTGACTTTTTAACTTTCTGTGACAATACTTTATTGTTCGACATGTTGTGTATAAGACGACTCAACGTAATGAATACAATGCTCATACAATCCTCTACGTGTTTGATCCATACTTCCATTCTAATCTACACATGTCATAAATGCGAAACCAGCTCTGTCTATTACGCCTAAATCGCTGAACAGATTCTGATGAACTTTGTTTGATGTGGAGGTAGCTTGAAGCCTGAGGAAAAACTCAGGCAACTGTACAAACTAAAAAAGGTATTGGTGAATTATTAATACTATTAAATATGGTATATGTAAGTCGGAAGAAGGCGATGCTTTTGCGGATGATGGATATTCGGAGTGATCGTAGATTCTTCCGTGTCTGTACGTATCCAATGTTTACTCATGGGTATATTTTATGAAATTTTAAAAACAATTTTTATACTACCTGGCGAAGCTGTGTAGTTTTTAGGGTGATATATTGTGCAGATGCAATAACAAAATCAGATGGTAAGCCCGATAACCTCCTATAAAACAATTACGTCGGGAAAGCCATAGTAAAAATACTGTTTATTTTACAATATGCCTCAAAAACGTAACAGTCACAAGTCCGTTGCATTTTAGAAGCTGAGCATCACATATCTCCTACAGCTTCTGCGATGCTTGAACACCAACGATGGGTCATTTAAACGCTACTCTACAGAAAGGGAGACATTATGCGTTTACATTTAGACCGTGGAAGGCATTTAATGGGGCTGTATTTTATTATGTTCCAAGAACTGTCGATGTCAATCTAATTAGTCATCTTAGGAATATTCTACATGCAGTGAAATAATAGGAACACATTCATAATGTACCTATATACCGGCACAACATACATTCATACACACACAGATACATACCTACACCAGCATATACCCAGATAGTTATAAATTACTCATCATAACAAAACTACTCCCCCGTAGTAGACAACATTCCATTAGAACTACTGACAGCCTTGGGAGAGCCAGTCCTGACAAAACTCTACCATAAGGTGAGCAAGATGTATGAGACAGGCGAAATACCCTCAGACTTCAAGAAGAATATAATAATTCCAATCCCAAAGAAAGCAGGTGTTGACAGATGCGAAAATTACCGAATTATCAGTTTAATAAGTCACAGCAAATTCTTTACAGACGGATGGAAAAACTGGTAGAAGCCGACCTCGGGGGAGATCAGTTTGGATTCCGTAGAAATGTTGGAACACGTGAGGCAATACTGACCCTACGACTTATCTTAGAAGAAAGATTAAGGAAAGGCAAACATACGAATACTCTCTTTCAAATTCTGAAGGTGACAGGGGTAAAATACAGGGAGCGAAAGGCTATTTACAATTTGTACAGAAACCAGATGGCTGTTATAAGAGTCGAGGGGTATGAAAGAGAAGCAGTGGTTGGGAAGGGAGTGAGACAGGGTGTTAGCCTCTCTCCGGTGCTATTCAGTCTGTATATTGAGTCAGCAGTAAAGGAAACAATAGAAAATTTCGGAGTAGGTATTAAAATCCATGGAGAGGAAATAAAAACTTTGAGGTTCGCCGATGACATTGTAATTCTGTCAGAGACAGCAAAGGACTTGGAAGAGCAGTTGAATGGAATGGACAGTGTCTTGAAAGGAGGGTATAAGATGAACATCAACAAAAGCAAAACGAACATAATGGAATGTAGTCGAATTAAGTCGGGTGGTGCTGAGGGAATTAGATTAGGAAATGAGACACTTAAAGTAGTAAAGGAGTTTTGCTATTTGGGGAGCAAAATAACTGATGATGGTCGAAGTAGAGAGGATATAAAATGTAGACTGGCAATGGCAAGGAAAGCGTTTCTGAAGAAGAAAAATTTGTTAACATCGAGTATAGATTTAAATGTCAGGAAGTCGTTTCTGAAAGTATTTGTATGGAGTGTAGCAATGTATGGAAGTGAAACGTGGACGATAAATAGTTTGGACAAGAAGAGAACAGAAGCTTTCGAAATGTGGTGCTACAGAAGAATGCTGAAGATTAGATGGGTAGACAACATAACTAATGAGGAGGTATTGAATAGAATTGGGGAGGAGCATGTGGCACAACTTGACAAGAAGAAGGGATCGGTTGGTAGGACATGTTCTGAGACATCGAGGGATCACCAATTTAGTAATGGAGGGCAGCGTGGAGGGTAAAAATCGTAGAGGGAGACCAAGAGATGAATACACTAAGCAGATTCAGAAGGATGTAGGCTGCAGTAGGTACTGGGAGATGAAGAAGCTTGCACAGGATAGAGTAGCATGGAGAGCTGCATCAAACCAGTCTCAGGACTGAAGACCACAACAACAACAATAAAACTAATGATACGTGCAAACTCAGCTGCAGTTAACAGCTAGTGATAAAATAAGAAAAATCGCAGCTTTCACGGAAAAATTTAAGTGTTCGTTTTTGCCGTGCGCTGCTCGAGAGTGGAACGGTAGAAAATTAGCTTGAAGGTGGATCGATGAACCCTCTGCCAGGCATTTAATTATAAATTGCAAAGTAGTCATGTAGATGTAGAAGCACCTTCGTTGTCACGATGTGCTACCCAACTGTGGCGCAGGTACGGCTGCAGACCTGTACCTGCAAACAAAAAAAAAAACGTAATTACTTACGTGCATTGCTTCGAGGTGATAATTACAATTTTATGACTGAACCTGTTATGTTTAGACATGTCGACAGCCTGCCTGTCTTGTGGTAAAGGTCTCAGGAAATCGGTTAGACTTCTCCCGCTGGCGTCCTCTCCGCTTCTCCCCGGCAGCGGTATCTGTCTGCTATCGCGTTTCCGCCTGGCTAGGAAAGAACTTAGCGGCGAGTTTCGCCAGGGAGATCAGCTGGCGCGACCTGTCGAAGCTGGCGGCGCGGTCGTGATTAACGGCTCGAGGCGCTGAGTGTGCTCAACAAGTCTGCCGCTGCCCCTCTGATCTCTCCCTCCCCTCCCCCTCCCCCTCCCCCCCCCTCCCCCTCCCCCCCCCCCCTGCTGTTCCCAACTACTCACGCCCCTCTCGCGCCTTTACAGAACGCCGCCTGGCGTGCACAAGCGCACCGACAGCACACTAAAGGCCTACGCCGTACACGCGCCTTTCGCAAGAAATTAAGTTGATGTATACATATAGCACATCGGCAAGAAAAGTCGAAAAACGGCACTTTTTAATTTCTGCCACTGAAAGACGTGTGAGGTGCCCAACGTGCACGAAAAACGTCACACTTCTATCTCGCAATTTTTTCACTTGAGGGCAGTTGTGTCAGTTTTGTTGTAGGCTAGTTCACGATTCGCCACGGCAAGAACAGTGTCGCCTCAATGTTGCTACTGGCAGGTGTGGATGAATCATTCAAGAAATGTGGAACATTCAGAGCTGTCACACTTTTCATGTGTAAGTTAAGCTGAATGTAATGTTAAATGTCGTTGATTATTAGCATGTCTGTGTTTATATTTTGATTATTAGCAAGCCTGTGTTTATACTCTGTCAGTACCTTACATTAAAATGACATTGTGATGTAAAGTACAGACACAGTATAAAGATAGATATGATAATAATCACTGATGTAGATGCGTCGATGGGCTAAAGAGACGACAATAAAACAGATGTTTGTCTCATCCTGTGAGGGAATCGTAAGTCTGAGCATAATTGAAATGGACAACGTGACATAAAAGTACTCGAAATGCAGAAGAATGACCCAGGTATTCTTTTTATGAAAAACACACGGGCCTACGAGCAAAACGAATTTGTGTAATCGACAATAATAACAGGAGAAAACAGTCGACTACTTCTACACTACAGGGCGTTGGAGCGTATAAGAAAAAATAGAAATTCTTGCTATAAAGAAGGCACATACGGTATTCAATCCTTTTTTTCAGCGAAATAAATTCCTACAATATATAAGCCGTTTTAATTAAATACACATGTCCTTAAATTCTATTCCTTAAATTGTACCTTACTGATGTTCCTTACTAAACTGTATTAATTTTCATAGATTATAATTTTCCATTTTGAATTTTTCAAGTAAAACATTAGAAGAAAAAATGAAAAACAAGTGGAAAATGTTTTAACAGAAAAATACAAAGTGAAAAATTATAATCTATGAAAATTAATAGAATTTAGTAAGGAACATCAGTTAAATACAATTTAAGGAATAGAATTTAGGGAAATATATAATTATAAGGGCTTATACACTCCTGGAAATGGAAAAAAGAACACATTGACACCGGTGTGTCAGACCCACCATACTTGCTCCGGACACTGCGAGAGGGCTGTACAAGCAATGATCACACGCACGGCACAGCGGACACACCAGGAACCGCGGTGTTGGCCGTCGAATGGCGCTAGCTGCGCAGCATTTGTGCACCGCCGCCGTCAGTGTCAGCCAGTTTGCCGTGGCATACGGAGCTCCATCGCAGTCTTTAACACTGGTAGCATGCCGCGACAGCGTGGACGTGAACCGTATGTGCAGTTGACGGACTTTGAGCGAGGGCGTATAGTGGGCATGCGGGAGGCCGGGTGGACGTACCGCCGAATTGCTCAACACGTGGGGCGTGAGGTCTCCACAGTACATCGATGTTGTCGCCAGTGGTCGGCGGAAGGTGCACGTGCCCGTCGACCTGGGACCGGACCGCAGCGACGCACGGATGCACGCCAAGACCGTAGGATCCTACGCAGTGCCGTAGGGGACCGCACCGCCACTTCCCAGCAAATTAGGGACACTGTTGCTCCTGGGGTATCGGCGAGGACCATTCACAACCGTCTCCATGAAGCTGGGCTACGGTCCCGCACACCGTTAGGCCGTCTTCCGCTCACGCCCCAACATCGTGCAGCCCGCCTCCAGTGGTGTCGCGACAGGCGTGAATGGAGGGACGAATGGAGACGTGTCGTCTTCAGCGATGAGAGTCGCTTCTGCCTTGGTGCCAATGATGGTCGTATGCGTGTTTGGCGCCGTGCAGGTGAGCGCCACAATCAGGACTGCATACGACCGAGGCACACAGGGCCAACACCCGGCATCATGGTGTGGGGAGCGATCTCCTACACTGGCCGTACACCACTGGTGATTGTCGAGGGGACACTGAATAGTGCACGGTACATCCAAACCGTCATCGAACCCATCGTTCTACCATTCCTAGACCGGCAAGGGAACTTGCTGTTCCAACAGGACAATGCACGTCCGCATGTATCCCGTGCCACCCAACGTGCTCTAGAAGGTGTAAGTCAACTACCCTGGCCAGCAAGATCTCCGGATCTGTCCCCCATTGAGCATGTTTGGGACTGGATGAAGCGTCGTCTCACGCGATCTGCACGTCCAGCACGAACGCTGGTCCAACTGAGGCGCCAGGTGGAAATGGCATGGCAAGCCGTTCCACAGGACTACATCCAGCATCTCTACGATCGTCTCCATGGGAGAATAGCAGCCTGCATTGCTGCGAAAGGTGGATATAGACTGTACTAGTGCCGACATTGTGCATGCTCTGTTGCCTGTGTCTATGTGCCTGTGGTTCTGTCAGTGTGATCATGTGATGTATCTGACCCCAGGAATGTGTCAATAAAGTTTCCCCTTCCTGGGTCAATGAATTCACGGTGTTCTTATTTCAATTTCCAGGAGTGTATATTGTAGAAATATATTTCGCTGAAAAAAGGATTGAATATATACAAAATTTGGGGTGGGAAAGAGGCAAAGGTATTGGGTCATAGCTTCCCAAGTGGGAAGGCGTGCCAGTCCCCGCCACGAATCCACCCGGCGGATTAGTGTCGGGGTCCGGTGTGCCGGCCAGACTGTGGATGGCTTTGAAGGCGATTTTCCATCTGCTTCGGCGAATGCGGGCTGGTTCCCTTTATTCTGCCTCAGTTACAGTATGTCGACGACTGCTGCGCAAACACTGTCTCCATGTACGCATACACCATAATTACTATATCATGCAATATTTGGGGTTACACTCGTCTGGTACGAGACGTGCCGGTGGGGGAGGGGCGGGGGGCGCCCACTGCGGGCCGAACCCCGAATAGCACAATAAGCTTGGGTTTGGTTTTGGGCGGCGGTGGGGTGGGCGGACTGCTGTGGCGTGTTGTGGGGTTCTGAACCAATGAGGGCTACGGAGGCACGAAGCCTCTCCTTCGTTTCTAGATTCCCGGTTTAATACACAGTACAATGGGGTCGTAACGACAGCAGAAAAGTTTTTAGAAAACAAGAAAAGTGGCACAACTCAAAGAACTACTTAATAATTACAAGGTAATACCTTACAGTCGACAAGAACAGAACTACGGTTCACGTTACTGTTGTATAGAATGAAATCGAATTTACTGCCGAAAATATATATTTGAAATTTAAAGGCAGCCTAAGCTGTTTGAATATATCTTTTATAGAATCTAGTTTTCCTCAAGTACTGCATTTTCGAGTTGCGTGATTTTTCTTGCTAGGGTGCGATATGTTCATAAATCCTTCGTTTCCGCGTTATTAAAGACATTTTTACGTTAATAGGCTTTCCATGGCCTTGCCATACGATTCTGCACATTTTCAGAGAAGATTTTGGCTCAAAAATCCTCATGTTACAGTTCAGGGTAGACATCAGCACAAACTGAAGATTCATGTATTCGCCCTGACTGTCTGGTCGATGGATACGTCCTCTCACCACGTCTTGCAGGCGCTGTCTGCAGTGACTTTTTTTCAGAACACTCCCCAGGACTTAGCAAAGGATGTCCCCTGTAAATAAGAAGAAACATTTGGTTTGTGCATGATGGTGCTCCACCACATTTTAGTCTCATCGTTCATGCACTCACTTTTATTTGTCATGACAGATGGTTAGGTAAAAAGGACAATTTCCATGGCCTGCACACGGCCTTGCCATACGATTCTGCTACATGAGCTCCTGACATATCTCAGCTGCCGGCCAGGGAAGTTCAGCGACTAGAGTCGTAAAAGAACCGTAGGCAAAGTAGAAACCATAAGTAAGTATAGACTGCAGTGGTATTACTAGTAGCTTTGGTCAGTTAAGGCGGTACCTGTAGTACCTGTACGTTAGGAGTGTTGCATACCTGCTCGGCGTTCCATCATAACGATCGCGCTCTTTACAAATGGGATCAGTGTCTTACAAGATTCCCTTAAAAACTAGAAGTGGTGAACGGTCTAGAAACTGAATGGGGATATATAAACATCCAGGTAACCTACAGAATATTTTTATTCTACATAGTTTCCTCCTACCTGTTACTTAAAAGTAAACAGTATTTATAGAAAAAGGTAAATTGTCAATCATTTATTCTGGTTTTATTCGGAAGTTGTTGCTTTATAACATGCAACAGAGAGGTGTTGTAGCAAAATAAAGAATAGAATACAGTTAATTATATAGCACCGAAAAACGCAAGTTTCCTCATCATTAAGGTAAAATAAAGAAATCAAAGCAAAAATACATCAAACATCGCTTCAATATTTCGTGGAATGTTTCTGTTAATGATAAACAAATAACGCATTTATCAATAACATGAAAGTCGAACCTTTGATCATGATGAAGAACGGTCTGTTGAGTACGAAATAACAATATTAATTATATTTTTTTATATTTCTGCGTGTACTTGCCTCAAAAGTAAATTATTTGGTTACATAAAAGCGCAGGAGTTAAGCTATTAACTAAATTTTCTTGCCAATAAAATTCAATTTATATTCTGTAAGGATACAAAATACACAATGGACTAACACTTGATAATGTGCACTTCTAATTATGTGCGAAATAAACAACCAAAACAATGAAGATGGGTCGCCGGCCCCAGTTTCTCTCTCACACATTACTCTATGTTTCTTACCCTACCAATGCTACCAGCACTACAGATAATCCTGCCATTTACTACGTGATTTGTTTAGTGCAGCAAAACCAGGGAACTGTAGTTTTGGAAGAGCGCAGCTCTATTACCCACGCAAAGTTGCGCCGAGCCTGGGCTATGTTGGGCGTAGCGTCCGCCGAGGTCCATGGGTCGATGCCGACCTTCCACCGCCCACCAGATATTGGCATGAGCTATAAAAACTAACTGTAGGAAAATAATAAATGGATTCTACTGTCGCCGAGCGGATTTTTACTCACCACGACCCAAGATGCTCCATCAGAGCACGTCCACACCCCTACGCCGCGTTCTGGAGCCAGGAGAGGTACTGCATATGTTGCAGTAGGCAGCCGTAATTTAGTCACCAGTGCGCGGGGTTGTATATGCTATGGCTCCGATAATTTTATTAAAATGTTGCTAAAATGAATTTTGAGGGGAACAAGAAGATCACTGATGATCAAAAGTGGACATCTTATAGATCTTATAATTAAAGTTTCCTCGAGATATTTGAGTCTCATCTTTATCTACGTTTACAATGTAAGTTGAAAAAATAAATTAAAACGTATAATACTGCCGGGACTTGAACCTAGGTCTCTTTTCTTAATGTGCAGGATCGCTGACCACTATACCACCGCGGGACTGTGGCTAATGTTGCTGCATGGACTCTTTAAGTTCTGTTCCCTCCCGTAACACAAACATCAATTTATATCTTCAGCCTATTTTCGACTTCTTAGATCGTAACTATTTCCGGGGCCCACAGGCATTGGATGTGCACCCCAGCGTTGGACGTAATTGTAAATTATGTACTTCAGGTGTGGGTGATCTTGTTATTAAAGTCTCCCCGAGACATTTGAGTCTCATCTTTAATTATAAGATCTATAAGATCTGTAAGATGACCTACACCTGGGGTACAGGATTTCCCATTACGTCCAACGCTGGGGTGCTATTCCTATGTCGGAGAGCCCCGGCAATAGTGACGATCTCAGAAGGGGAACATAAGCTGAAGATAGGAAGTTTGTGCTGGGGAGGGCATTGGACTTCAGCAGACCATGCAGAAATGTTAGCCATAGCCTGTGGTGTTGACGGTCAGCAATCCTGCTTTGTAAATGAGGAGACGTGGGATGAAATCCTGGCTGTTGCACTAATTTTAATTCATTTCTTCAGCTTATCGGAGGTACAGCATATACAACCTTCCGCACTGGTGACTAAATTACGGCTGCCTACTGCAACATATGCAGTACCTCTCCTGGCTCCAGAACGCGGCGTAGGGGTGTGGACGTGCTCTGATGGAGCATCTTGGGTCGTGGTGAGTAAAAACCCGCTCGACGACAGAAGCATCCCTGTTGCACGAATTTTAATTCATTTCTTCAGCTGCCATCATTACCGTAAAAGTCGACATGTTTACGATATCTAGTTTGTGATGACTGTTCCGGTAACCGATTTTAATTAAATGAGAGCCTTTTCCCACTAAACGTCGTAACTGCAGGTGGCATATGACGCAGATGGCGACTATAAACACAGTGTATCAGTATTTAATAAAGGAAAGTCGTGGATTCATTATTACTATTGACTGTTAGTGTGAATGTCACTTGCAAAATTACAGCTCAACTCTAGACAGTAATTGTTGATTTACACGAAATGAAGAAAACCGCAACAATTGTTGATGCACTCATATTTAAGTACTTATATCCAGTTTCGAAATAATGTAATTCTATCTTCTGGCATACACTCTAACGTTGGAAACAACATGTTATAATTATGGATTAGCCGTAATTCAAAAATGAAAATGTAAGATGATGATTGGCCATTATTCATATAAAGCACAAGAGAACTAAGGCTGTCTTCCATCCTTTGTTGTTTTTAGGGAACAAAAGTTTCGTGTTGACTTTATAAAACAGGGAATCTACAAAGTTAGCAAAACGAAAATTCGTTAGAAAATCGCTATCAACGGGATCACGAAATACCTTAGAAATATTAAGAAGAGGAAAACGACCACACAATAGGTGAAAGACACTTACATAGGATGCCGACAGCAATCACCGTCTTGTTCGTCTGACCGTAATAAGAGCAAAACCATAAGCAGCTGAGGGGGGAGAACAGTGGGAGCGCGCGCCACACGCAATACAGAAAAAGCAGTTGCATTTAAATGTGGTATGTGGAAGGTTTGAAACGTAGAGCGTTAAAACCAAGAAAAGGGTATGGATACTCTAAACACTACGGAGGAAGAGAAGCTGCACATCTAGATACACAATGAGGTGCAGAAAGTAATGCGATAGCGGTATACACATAAACACATGACTGTAGTATCGCGTACACAAGGTATAATTGGGTAGAGGATTGGCGGAGCTGTCATTTATTTTCAGGTGATTCATGTGAAAAGGTTTCCGATGTGATTATAGACGCACGTCGGAAATTAACAGACTGAACGGTAGCTGGAGCTATGGGACATTCCATTTCGGAAATCGTTGGGGAATTCAGAACTCCGAGATCCACTGTGTCAAGCCTGTGCCGAGAATACCACACTTCAGGCGTTACCTCTCACCACGGACAACGCAGTAGCAGACGGACTTCACCTGCCGACCGAGAGCAGCGGCGTTTGCGTAGAGTTATCGCTGTGAACAGACAAGCAACACCGCGTGAAATAACCGCAGAAATCAATGTGGGACTACGACGAACATATCCGTTATGACAGTGTGGAAAAATTTGCCGTTGGTGGGCTATGGCAGCAGACGACCGACGCCGAGTGCCTTTGCTAACAGCACGATATCGCCTACAGCCCCTCTAAAGGGCTCGTGACGATATCGGTTGGACCTTAGACGACTGGAAAATCGTGACCTGGTCAGATGAGTCCCGACTGCAGTTGGTAAGAGCCGAGAGTGGCGCAGACACCACGAAGCCATGGACCGAAGTTCTCATGAAGGCTCTGTGCAAAATGATGGTGGCACCATAATGGTGTGGGCTGTGTTTACACGGAATGGACTGGGTCCTCTGGTCCTACTGAACCGATCATTGACTGTCAATGGTTATCTTCGGCTGCTTGAAGACAATTTGCAGCCATTCATGTACTTCATGTTCCCAAAGAATGATGGAAACTTTATGGACGACAATGCGCCATGTGACCTGGTCACAGCTGTTCGTGATTGGTTAGAGGAACATTCTGGATAATTCAAGGGAATGATTTGCCCATCCAGATCGCCCGACATGACTTCCATCGAACATTTATGGGACATACTCGACAGATCAGTTTGTACACAATATCCTACAACGGCTACACTTTCGCAACTATGGATGGCTACAGAGTCAATATGACTCAGTATTTCTGCAGGAGACTTGCAACCACTTGTTCAGTGCATGCGACGTCGAGTTGCTGCACTACGCCAGTCAAAAGGCAAAAGGCGGTCCGACACGATATTAGGAGGCGTCCCATGACTTTTGTGACCTCAGTGTAGAACACAAATGAGCAACCATTGTCGTTGTTGTTGTGGTCCTCAGTCCTGAGACTGGTTTGATGCAGCTCTCCATGCTACTCTACCCTGTGCAAGTTTCTTCATCTCCCAGTACCTACTGCAGCCTACATCCTTCTGAATGTGCTTAGTGTATTCATCTCTTGGTCTCCCTCTACGATTTTTACCCTCCACGCTGCCCTCCAATACTAAATTGGTGGTCCCTCGATGTCTCAAAACATGTCCTACCAAACGATCCCTTCTTCTAGTCAAGTTGCGCCACAATTCTATTCAATACCTCCCTATTAGTTATGTCATCTACCCACCTAATCTTCAGCATTCTTCTGTAGCACCACATTTCAAACGCTTCTATTATCTTTTTGTCTAAACTATTTATCGTCCACGTTTCACTTCCATACATGGATACACTCCATACAAATACTTTCAGAAACGACCTCCTGACATTTAAATCTATACTCGATGTTAACAAATTTTCCTTCTTCAGAAACGCTTTCCTTGCCATTGCCAGTCTACATTTCATATCCTCTCTACTCTGACCATCATCAGTTATTTTGCTCCCCAAATAGCAAAACTCCTTTACTACTTTAAGTGTCTCATTTCCTAATCTAATTCCCTCAGCATCACCCGACTTAATTCGACTACATTCCATTATCCTCGTTTTGCTTTTGTTGATGTTCATTTTATATCCTCCTTTCAAGACACTGTCTATTCCGTTCAACTGCTCTTCCAAGTCCTTTGCTGCCTCTGACAGAATTACAATGTCATCGGCGAACCTCAAAGTTTTTATTTCTTCTCCATGGATTTTAATACCTACTCCGAACTTTTCTTTTGTTTCCTTTATTGCTTGCTCAATATAAAGACTGAATAACATCGGAGATAGGCTACAACCCTGTCTCACTCCCTTCCCAACCACTGCTTCCCTTTCACACCCCTCGATTCTAATAACTGCCATCTGCTTTCTGTACAAATTGTAAATAGCCTTTCGCTCCCTGTATTTTACCCCTACCACCATCAGAATTTGAAAGAGAATATTCCAATCAACATTGTCGAAAGATTTCTCTAAGTCTACAAATGCTAGAAACGTAGGTTTGCCTTTCCTTAATCTTCGTTCTTTCGTTCTAAGATAAGTCGTAGGGTCAGTATTGCCTCACGTGTTCCATAATTTCTGCGGAATCAAAACCGATCTTCCCCGAGGTCGGCTTCTATCAGTTTTTCCATTCGTCTGTAAAGAATTCGCGTTAGTATTTTGCAGCTGTGATTTATTAAACTGATAGTTTGGTAATTTTCACATCTGTCAACACCTGCTTTCTTTGGGATTGGAATTATTACATTCTTCTTGAAGTCTGAGGTTATTTCGCCTCTCTCGTACATCTTGTTCACCAGATGGTAGAGTTTTGTCAGGACCGGTTCTCCCAAGGCTGTCAGTAGTTCTAATGGAATGTTGTCTACTCCCGGGGCCTTGTTTCGACTCACGTATTTCAGTGCACTATCGAACTCTTCACGCAGTCTCGTATCTCCCATTTCATCTTCATCTAAATCCTCTTCCATTTCCATAATATTGTCCTCAAGTACATCGCCCTTGTATAGACCCTCTATATACTCCTTCCACCTTTCTGCTTTCCCTTCTTTGCTTAGAACTGGGTTTCCATCTGAGCTCTTGATATTCATGCAAGTGGTTCTCCTTTCCCCAAAGGTCTCTTTAAGTTTCTTGTAGCCAGTATCTAACTTACCCCTAGTGAGATAAGCCTCTACATCCTTACATTTGTCCTCTAGCCATCCCTGTTTAGCCACTTTGCACTTCCTGTCGATCTCATTTTTGAGACGTTTGTATTCCTTTTTGCCTGCTTCATTTACTGCATTTTTATATTTTCTCCTTTCATCAATTAAATTCAATATTTCTTCTGCTACCCAAGGGTTTCTACTAGCCCTCGTCTTTTTACCTATTTGATCCTCTGCTGCCTACACTATTTCATCCCTCAAAGCTACCCATTCTTCTTCTACTGTATTTCTTTCCCCCATTCCTGTCAATTGTCCCTTATGCTCTCCCTGAAACTATGGTTCTTTCAGTTTACCCGGGTCCCATCTCCTTAATTTCCCACCTTTTTGCAGTTTCCTCAATTTTAGTCTACAGTTCGTAACCAATAGGTTGTGGTCAGAGTACACATCTTCCCCTGGAAATGTCTTACAATTTAAAACCTGGTTCCTAAATCTCTGTCTTACAATTATATAATCTATCTGATACCTTTTAGTATCTCCAGTATTCCTCCATGTGTACAACCTTCTTTATGATTCTTGAACCAAGTGTTAGCTATGATTAAGTTATGCTCTGCGAAAAATTCTACCAGGCGGCTTCCTCTTTCATTTCTTACCCCCAATCCATATTCACCTACTATGTTTCCTTCTCTCCCTTTTCCTACTCTCGCATTCCAGTCACCCATGACTATTAAATTTTCGTCTCCCTTCACTACCCGAATAATTTCTTTTATCTCATCATGCATTTCATCAATTTCTTCGTCATCTGCAGAGCTAGTTGGCATATAAACTTGTACTACTGTAGTAGGCGTGGGCTTCGTGTCTATCTCGGCCACAATAATGCGTTCACTATGGTGTTTGTAGTAGCTTACCTGTACTCCTATTTTTTTATTCATTATTAAACCTACTCCTGCATTACCGCTATTTGATTTTGTATTTATAACCCTGTATTCACCTGACCAAAAGTCTTGTTCCTCCTGCCACCGAACTTCACTAATTCCCACTATATCTAACTTTAACCTATCCATTTCCCTTTTTAAATTTTCTAACCTACCTGCCCGATTAAGGGATCTGACATTCCAAGCTCCGGTCCGTAGAACGCCAGTTTTCTTTCTCCTGATAACGACGTCCTCTTGAGTAGTCCCCGCCCGGAGATCCGAATGGGGGACTATTTTACCTCCGGAATATTTTACCCAAGAGGACGCCATCATCATTAAAGCTGCATGCCCTCGGGAAAAATTACGGCTGTAGTTTCCCCTCGCTTTCAGCCGTTCGCAGTACCAGAACAGCAAGGCCATTTTGGTTTGTGTTACAAGGCCAGATCAGTCAATCGTCCAGACTGTTGCCCCTGCAACTACTGAAAAGGCTGCTGCCCCTCTTCAGGAACCACACGTTTGTCTGGCCTCTCAACAGATACCCCTCCGTTGTGGTTGCACGTACGGTACGGCTATCTGTATCGTTGAGGCACGCAAGCCTCCCCACCAACGGCAAGGTCAATGGTTCATGGGGAGGGGGGTGCAACTATTACATGTTTTGGAGGATTTCCTAGTTTGACTGTAATTTTGTTAACTGGTTTGATTTTTTCCTTTAAATTGGATAGTGCAACCTTCACATTATCCAATTTAAAGGAAAAAATCAAACCGGTTAACAAAATTACAGTTAAACTAGGAAATCCTCCAAAACAGACATAATGATGGGAAACCAAGGCTCAGTTAAGCGGTAACCAGAACCATGTGTTAATATGACTAGAAGAGTAAGTCCGTAGTGGCTGTCGGTGTCCTGTGTAAATGTCTTTCGCCTATTGTGTGGTCTTTTTAATACTTCTTTGGTGTTTCATGCTCCTGTTTGTAGAAGTGTTCTAACGTATTTTCGATTTGGTTCCCTACGTTAAAAAGTGGGACCAAGAACTTCTCTTCCATAAACAACATAGTGTGGAGGACAACCTTAATTCTGTTACACTTCATGCGAGTAATGGCTGGCCGTCTGTTGGCTGTTATATATTCGTTTCTTGACTTACAACTTTTTCCATAATTGTAACATTTTTCCATCGTTACGTTATGTCTGAAAATGGAATTATATTATTCAGAAACCAGTCGCAAACAAAGTATTATTGGTTCAACAATTGGTTGTTATGGCTTTCTCCATTGGTTGAAAACGGACATGTGCAGGTGTGGTTGGCCTAGGAAAAGAATTCTTTGTAGTAATTGCTAAACAGCGCAACAGAGACTTGCAGTTGCAATTAGAATACAGAAATGGAAGAAGGTTTTTTGATTTGGCTAAACTGAGAAAATGCAGTGTATCATTTATTTTTTAAAGAACTTGTGTCCAGTAATACAGAACCTATACTCTGTTTGGCGAGAGAAGACCTGCTGCAGCTGGCAGCGCAGTTCCCAGTAGTCGACATGGAAGTAAGGTAGTCATTTACAAGATGTACACGATGCGGGCGCAAATTGTCGTCCGTGAAAACGAATGCCTCGCTAGAATGCTGCCGATATGGTTGCACTATCGGTCGGAGGATGGCATTCACGTCTCGTACAGCCGTTACGTTCCATGACCACCAGTGGCGTACGTCGGCCCCACGTAATGCCACCCCAAAACGGCAGCGAACCTCACCTTGCTGCACTCGCTGGATAGTGTGTCTAAGGCGTACAGCCTGACCGGGTTGCCTCCAAACGTGTCTCCGACGATTGTCTGATTGAAGGCATATGCGACACTGATCGGTGAAGAGAACGTGATGCCAACCCTGAGCGGTCCATTCGGCATGTTGTTGGGCCCATCTGTACCGCGCTGCATGGTGTCGTGGTTGCAAAGGTGGACCTCGCCATGGAGGTCCGAAGTGAAGTTGCGCATCATGCAGCCTATTGCGCACAGTCTGAGTCGTAACACGACGTCCTGTGGCTGCACGAAAAGCATTATTCAACATAGTGGCGTTGCTGTCAGGGTTCCTCCGAGCCATAATCCGCAGGTAGCGGTCATCCACTGCAGTAGTAGCCCTTGGGCGGCCTGAGCGAGGCATGTCATCGACAGTTCCTGTCTCTCTGTATCTCCTCCATGTCCGAACAACATCGCTTTGGTTCACTCCGAGACGCCTGGACACTTCCCTTGTTGAGAGACCTTCCTGGCACAAAGTAATAATGCGGACGCGATTGAACCGCGGTATTGACCGTCTAGACATGGTTGAACTACAAACAACACGAGGGGTGTACCTCCTTTCTGGTGGAATGACTGGAACTGATCGGCTGTCGGACCCCCTCCGTCTAATAGGCGCTGCTCATGCATGGTTGTTTACATATTCTGGTGGGTTTAGTGGCATCTTTGAACAGTCAAAGGGACCGTGTCTGTGATGCAATATCCACAGTCAACGTCTATCTTCAGGATTTCTGGGAACCAGGATGATGCAAAACTTTTTTTGATGTGTGTACGTTATTCATTTCCTCGTGGCAATCGCAGTTTTTTTTTTTTTTTTTTACTCATACATTATCATAGCACCGGGCACAAAGATGTTCATGAACAATAATTAGTTGTCCTCCATTATCACCATTATCAGTTGGGACATTCATAAATAATCCGTGGCGCATGCCATCTTTCTACGCGACGGATCATGCATGATGCTCATTGAACCACGTTTCGTCAACCCAACCTACCCCCCCCCCCCTCAAACTTAAATTAGGGAGGGCGTAATCCAAACCCTGAGCTACTTGAATTGAACTTGACTAAGGTGAACCCGATATTGTTTACCTGATCTGTTCTCCTTGACCAACTGATTTACCGGGCCCAATATATGCATGATAGTGCAAGGCCCCAAAAAACGAGCAATAAATTTACTAAGATTCCCACCTCGCACCTGCCTCCCCTGGAAATTGCGGACATAAATTTGGTCCCCCAGCCTGCCCTTAAAGGTTTCCCGATTACGATTATAACGCTCCGCTTGCTTATTATGGGCTCTGAGTATATTACGCCTGGCCCGGTTCCAGTTTTCCTTGATAACACGCGGGTTAATATCGGCTGGAATAAGATCTTGAATTCCCCACAAGTTAGAAAGAGGGGAATTAACCGGATAGGAAAAGATCAAGGAGCCGGGCGTAGCTCGCAAGGCTTCATGACTGGCGGTATTAAAGGAAAAACTAAGCCAGGGAAGACTGGAGTCCCATTTACTGGGGGTTTTCTGATGATAAATAAGACTCCGATTAACTCTCTCCGCAAAGGACCCCTGGGGATAATACGGGGTGGTGGTGACATGATTGATACCGTTCTGAAAACAGGAGGCCTCGAAAGGGGCCGAAAGAAAGGCAGGAGCGTTATCGCTAACTAGCTGCATGGATGGTCCAAAAACACTGAAGACACTAGTTGAATGATTAATAGTGGTGGCAGCGGTAACGTTACGGCTGGAAAGGAGCCAAGTAAATCTGGAGAACGCATCAATCACAACTAGTACATATCAATGACCCCTTGTAGTACGAGGTAAAGGCCCCAAATAATCAATATAGAGCTTGTGCATAGGACAGGACTCTCGTTCAGAACTCAACCAACCTTGTTGAAGAGCATTCCTGGGTTTGGCTACATTGCACAAGCGGCATTGGGATATCATTTGTCTCACATCCCGGTCCATTCAGGGCCAAGTTAAATGTTCCTTGATTTTTTGGATAGTCTTATAAGTCCCTAAATGGCCACCCACCAACGAATCATGAAAATAACGAAAGACCGGACACACCAAGGTTGCAGGTAAATAGACCTTAGACTGCTTAGCATTGCCCACCTTCCTGCAAAGAATACCCCTATTAACAACATACTCATCCGACAGCTCTCCTGCCAACACACTTGCTTAATACCGACACAAACAGGCTCCTGATACTTATGCTGAGTAACTTCTTCGAACAAAAGGGGAATTTCACCCAACACCATACAATTAAGGTTGTCGCCCTCTACCTGCTGCCTTCTCTATCTAGATGTAGCTTCGGTGAACATCCGGCTGAGGACATCCGCAAGGACATTTTCAGAGCCCTTCACATGTTTGACTTCAAACTGAAATGCCGAAGTACGAACTGCCCACCTAGCAATACGGCCAGTTTTACGGGGCCTAGCCAACACCCAGCTCAAAGCTTGATTGTCGGTTTCCAATTGGAAAACCCAGTGTTCAAGGTAGAAGCGGTACTTCCCTAAGGCAAATAAAACGGCCAAAGCCTCGCACTCGTAGACAGAGTGCTTAAGCCCGGCATCAGACGGGTAGGCTAATGGCTGTCTCTGCCCCTCAAACTCCTGGTGGAGAACAGCTGAAATACCCGCATTAGAAGCGTCAGTTTGAACAATAAACCTTTTATTAAAGTCGGGTACCCCAGGAACCGGCGGGTTGGCTATCGCTGTCTTAATGTGCTCAATGGCAGCCTCCTGGACGGGTCCCCATTCAAAACGCACGCCCTTTCGGCGTAACTGATTTAAGGGTGCCGCCAACTGAGCAAAATTGGGAACAAAACACCTAAAGTAATTTGCCATGCCTATAAATTTAGCAATTCCCCGTTTCTCAGTAGGGGGAGGCAATGCCCGCAAGGCCTTAGCCCGCTCTTGGTCAATGCGAATACTTTGATCCGACACTACATGGCCTAAGGAAGATACCTCCTGCTTAGCTAGCGTGATTTTACTAGGCTTAGCAGAAATTTGTTAACATCGAGTATAGATTTAAGTGTCAGGAAGTCGTTTCTGAAAGTATTTGTATGGAGTGTAGCCATGTATGGAAGTGAAACATGGACGATAAATAGTTTAGACAAGAAGAGAACAGAAGCATTCGAAATGTGGTGCTACAGAAGAGTGCTGAATAATAGGTGGGTAGATCACATAACTAATGAGGTGGTATTGAATAGAATTGGGGAGAAGAGAAAGTTGTGGCACAAGTTGACTCGAAGAAGGGATCGGTTGGTAGGACATGTTCTGAGGCATCAAGGGATCACCAATTTAGTATTGGAGGGCAGCGTGGAGGGTAAATCGTAGAGGGAGACCAAGGGATGAATACACTAAGAAGATTCGACTGACTCTCTGTAATCTGAACAGACCTTGTTGGATATGCTCCAAATGATCCTCAAACGTACGACTATAGATAACCAAGTCGTCCAAATAATTGTAGATACAGACTAACTTCAAGTCGCCAAGGATATTATCCAACAAACGAGTAAGCACCACCGCTCCGGTTGCTAGCCCAAAAGGAACTCTGTAAACTCGAACAAGTTCCAATCAATACAAAACGCAGTAACAAGTTTACATCTTTAGCCAAAGGAATCTGATAATAGGCCTGATTCAAATCAAGGACCGTATACCAGTTAGCTCCGGCAAACCAGGTAAGAGAATTATGCAGATCCGGCAGAGGTACTGATTCAAGTACAACCTTGGCGTTCAAACGGCAGTAGTCAACCACAGGTCTGAAATCGCGCCCCTGATCTTTAGGTACAAGAAATATTGGATAAGCATAAACAGAAGCAGAGAGCCTAATCACTCCTTGTTGGAGCATCTGAAATATCTTAGCCTTGAGTATCTTCACCTTCGGGGGTGAGAGGCGGTATAGAGATTACCTAACCGGAATATCATCGGAGAGAGGGATACGATATTTGCGAACGCTATTGACACCCAGGTTATCACTAAGGAGTTGGGGAAAACTGTGCAACAAATCGCGCAACTGAGATGCCTGATGGGGCAAGAGATGGGCCAAATCGAATTCATTAGCTGCGACCTCAACAGCGAAGGCTCCAGCAGTTTGCTATACACTAGGTTTAGCGCACTCGCAAAGGCCAAACTTCTCCCTAGGAGTAAACTTAAAGGAAAAAGTGCGTCCGGAATAATCCAAGATCAATCCGGTTTTATTGATGAAATCACACCTCAAAATTAGACTAACACGCAGTTCCTTAACCAAGGCTAAAGACACAGGCCAGGAAAAATCACCGACCGATATACTCCCCCGGACCCAACCCTACAGAGGTAACAGCTGGCCATTGGCCATCCGACAATCTCTGCACCGGCGAAGGGACCGAACGAAATTTCGTAAGATCCCCAAATTCCAAAAACCACTCAAAACTTAATAATGAAAAGGAACTATCAGAATCCAAAAGAGCACAAACGGGCTCGCCACCTACCCGAGAACAAACATAAGACAAAAGAGTTCGAACCCGAGTTCGCGGGCCAACCCGGCGTCAACTGTTGGCTCTAGGAGCACGAGGCTGAACACAAGAGCGTTCAAAATGAGACGTCCTGCCGCATCTGAAACAACGCCGGGGTCCTCTTCAACGGATGTAGATAATCCTGAATCGGCGCCGACGTCGCGCCCCTTAACCTCCTGACGTACATGGTTCTCGAGGGGTAATGCGGATGCTGCTATGACCACATCACGGAGCTCTCCCCAGATTGTAGGCTGCTTACGGATGACAAAATGTGACTTATCCGCCGTACGCATTCCCTTAAGAACGATAGAGACTAATTCTTGTTCAGGTAAATCAGTCAATAAGGCCAACGAGGCTGTCAAAGTTTAAACCAACGCATAAGCCGGGGCCAGCATGGCTCATCCTGCCATACCAGTTGGCACATTCATAATTCCGCGGCGCATGTCATCTTTCTACGCGATGGATCATACATTATGCACATTGACCCATATTACATTCTACCTCCTCACTGCTAGCAACTCACGCAGGAAACGACGTCTCCATGCCAAAATGTCTCTCTGCGTTCCTTTAGTACCTTTCTTCATGAAAGCTTGTTCCACTGAAAACAAACTTTTTAAAAACCGTGAAGAGACTTGTCATATATATATATATATATATATATATATATATATATATATATATATATATATAGGGTGTCCCAGCTATATTGTCCACCCAAAATATCTCTGGAACAATAACAGCTATTGGAAAACGACTTTCACCGGTATCAATGTAGGGCTGGGGCCCATGAATGTACATATTTGGAAACATTTTCAAACGAAAGCATATGTGTTTTTTAACACAAACTTATGTTTTTTTTAAATAGACCTTCTATATTTTTTCTTCAGCAATCCATAGCATGACAAAGCACATACACAATGGCGTTGATTGCATCGCAATATTCCCATTACATCCCGAGATATTGAGACGCGAAGTTGACGCTTGAAACACCCGACATGCGCTGCTAGCGCACGTCCTGAGGCTTAGGCGTGAACCCCATGCTGCCCGTAACCGCAGCAGGATGGCAGCAGACCGTATTATTCGTTTCGGACCTCTTGATAAGTATGGAAGTGTGATTACGCATGTCAATCACATCGCGATTACGGGCAGCATGGGGTTCACGCCTGAGCCTCAGGACGTACGCTAGCAGCGCATGTCGGGTGTTTCAAGCGTCAACTTCGAGTCTCAATATCTCGGGATGTAATGGGAATATTGCGATGCAATCAACGCCATTGTCTATGTGCTTTGTCATGCTATTGGATTGCTGAAGAAAAAATATAGGAGGTCCATTTAAAAAAACATAAGTTTGTGTTAAAAAACACATATGCTTTCGTTTTAGAATGTTTCCAAATATGTACATTCATGGGCCCCAGCCCTACATTGATACCGGTGAAAGTCGTTTTCCAATAGCTGTTATTGTTCCAGAGATATTTTGGGTGGACAAGATAGCTGGGACACCCCGTATATATGTTGCCTGATAGCACCAATGGCAGTTGTCTTTTTCAGTCACACGACGCAATCTCTTCCTTTGACTTTCCACGTGTCACTAATAACGGGGCTCCGTGCTGAAGTGGCAGACTCTTTATCATATGTGACTTTCTTCACCGTAGCTGTAGAGATGTTGGCTGCTTCTGCCACCTTGTCAATCGCTTAACTCACTGGTATCAAAGACCCACCATTGTCCTTATCCCTTTCAAACTAAACATGTAATCTGTATATAAATTCACGTGCTTGAGATTTCAGCATAGCTCCTTATCCAAACGTCCCTTTCTCTACACTACAGGAAGCCATTTTCCACACACACGGCAAGAAACACAGAATTAGTCGAATGCACACATACACCCACACAAACATGATAGAAGGATAGAGATGCCACAGATCACCATCTATCCTACTCTACAGACCAGACAAGCCTCCGAAACCCAAGTTTTGCGAAGAGTCGTGGATGTCCAACCGTTTAGCGCCTAGTGGTAGTTTCACTGCCCTTCTACCCCTTCCGTAGATGTTCACGACAGTAGCACGTGAACATTCGACCAGCTTCGCCGTTTTCGAGATATTCGTCCACAGGCTCTGCGTAATAATAATCTGCCCTTTGTCAGAGTCGCTTATCTCGAAGGATTTTCCCATTTACAGCCCATTTTCTAGGTTGATCCCTCGTACGTGTCTGTTCCGCTTACATAGTTTTGTTACCGCGTCACTTGCCGGCAGTGTCAGCAGGCGGCATCCAATGTCGCGATGGGCAGTGGTCATTTTGGCTGATCAGTGTAAATCCGAAATATACTGGGCTTCCAGCTGTCCCAGATTAAATATAATGCAGTCTAGAAACACATGCAGTGCAGTCATACTACAGGGTGATTATAATTAAAGTTAAACTTTCAAACCGCTGTAGAAAACACACCACTGTAACAAGTAAATGACGTCAAATTGCAACGGAATATTATCGGTGAGGGGAGAAAACGTATGCCAGAAGAAAAATAGATAGTTACAAAATGTAGCAATAGGTGGCACTGTAAGCATCATAATTTAATAGCGGTCGACTACAAATGACAAATGAATCATACAACAATGCGTAAGGTGTATGTTTGACGATACACAAACTCTACTAATCAGTGTGGATGGGTGTATAGGTGAGATAGTAAATTAGTTACGTAAGCCTATCCACCAAGGCAAGTTCGTATCACAACGAAAGGGAAAAATTGGTTTTTAATTGTCCTGGGGCCAGAAACCGCACAACAAGCATCAATCACATTGGTTTTTAACTGTCGTGAGGCCAAAAACCTCATAAAAAGCATCAATCACATCGGTTTTTAACTGTCCTGAGGCCAAAAACCGCGTAAAAAGCATCAACTGAATCAAACAGGATTATTAATTCCAGTGCGACTGGCGCAAAACATGTTCAATATACCGGCCACCGTTTTCTGCAACAAGCTGAAATCAAGAAACAGCATGTTCCACAACTAATCCAAATGTTTCTGGGGTCACGATCAGAATGTGTTGCGCAATGTGTGCGTTCAATGCAGCTAAATTTGCAATTGGAACACTGAAGACAACATCTTTCAGATAGCCCCACAGCCAGAAGTCACACGGATTCAGATCAGGTGATCGGGACGACCAGGCTGTAGGGAAATGGCAGCTGATAATTGTAGCATTTCCGTAATGGCGCTTCAGCAGCTGCTTAACTGGATTTGCCATGTACGGAGCTGCGCCATCTTGCACAAAAATGATCCCATCCACACATCCGCACTGTTGGAGAGCTGGAATGACGAGGTTGCGTAAAAGACACTCATAGCGCTTACCAGTGACGGTACAGGTAACAAACAGGACAGGAAGCACCTGCCTTTTCGAAAAAATTTGGCCCTATGAAATGATGCCGTAAATCCGCATCACATAGAGACCTTTTCAGGATGAAGAGGTACTGGATGATTTGCGTGTGGATGCTCCGTTGGCCATATCCGGCAATTCTGTGTATTGACATATCCTGCAGGTGGAAGTGGAATTCGTATGTGCACAATACTTTCCACGGCCAATCATTGTTCACTTCCATGCGAGCAGGAAATTCTGAAGCAAAGGTCTCTCTTGGTGGCAGGTCAACAGGAAGCAACTCTTGAACATGGGTAATTTTGAGTGAATATCAAAGATGGATGTTTCGTAGAATTTTACGCACCGTGCTCAGGGGTATGTCCAGTGTTCGGGCAATCCTCCGTGCACTACACGTTTGCACACCACCACTCGTCTCCTCCCGCATTGCTGTGGCCACTGCTTCCACTGGCGTCGAATCAATTCGTTTGCTCCCTCTACCAGCTTGCACACCAAAAGAACCCGTCTTTTCGAATTTCAAAATGATTTTCTCCAGACCCACGGCAGTCACCGGACCAACGCCTTTTTCCAAACCTTCAGTGTCCGGAACTTCTGCAGAGCGACGTGTGCGCAGTCATCATTCTTGCAATACAAGAGTGGGATCCTGCATTGAGACAGTCATGGCGAAGGTCGCAGACGCGAAAGAAAGAAAAGTCGTGCACCCGGCGTCTTTATACCAACTCCAATGCGTCCTGTGCGTGACAGGAGTTTTCATTTACGTATTCTGACACATACAGCGCCATCTGTTGATCAATTTTCACAATGTTTCTTTTCTTCTGCCATACGTTTTCCCCCTTTTCCGATAATATTCTGTTGTAATTTGTCGTCATTCTGGCCAGTGGTGTTATTTCTGCAGCGTTTTGAAAGTTTAACTTTAATTATAATCACCCTGTATTTCAAATTGGCTCTAAGCACTATGGGACTTAACATCTGAGATCATCAGTCCCCTAGTCGTAGAACTACTTAAACCTAACTAACCTATGGACATCACACACATCCATGCCCGAGGCAGGATTCGAACCTGCGACCGTAGCAGTAGCGCGGTTCCGGACTGAAGCGCCTAGAACCGTTCTGCCACAGCGGCCGGGGGACCGATGACCATCGCAGTCTGGTCCCTTTAACCCCCACAAACCAACCAACCACAGCGGTCGGCACCCTGTATTTCAAAACTTTTCTTGGCTTAGTAACTCTGTGTGACGCCCTGGATCAGACAGCAAAATGTGAGGAAGTTATTGCGGTGAGCCAAACCACCCTTTCGCAGCGTTAGGTGGCTGCGATCATCAGTGTTCTATGCGGTGTGCAGCTAGCTGCTGCCTCAGGCTTCCATCTGTGTTTGCGCAGTGCGACTTTTCTGCGCATATCGACAAACTGAACTGGTCAGACACAAAGGTTCGTACTGTTACTTCACATAAGACAACATTGCCTGTAACGGACCTGGTGGCTACATACTTCTTCATGTGCCCCACACCGCCAGCAGGAACTCAGCCGCGTAAGGTAATGTATTTGACACGGGGCTGGTTTAAGGTTGCGCAGGGCTCATAGCACTGATGACATGCGAAGCCTCTATTCAGCATTACCACGCCTACTATATGAAATTTAAACTTTTGTGTTTACATCATTACTTCACTTGCTCTATAACGCACATGTTATGTGGAACAGCTAACACATTTACATCACCTCATGCAAATGCTCTTAAACAGCACGGCACAGCTTTGTAGTACTGAGAAATTACGATCCCAATTCATACTGTTTCATCAGCCAAAAGCCGAAATGATCTCATTTAAAAATGTCACAAAGACTGTGGACCCAGTCATCATCAACCTTTGAAGAGGAAGAAGTGGTCAGAGTGTTCTTACTCAAGTTTCCACTAAGCAGGAAGAGCAATGTGACCAGTGTTTCAGAATTTTACCACCGTTCGAATTACCGGCAAGAAGAACCGACAGTTAGAGAGCCAGATCGAAAACATCTTTAGTGACAAGCGACATATTATTTACCTTTCTTCCACCACCCCCATGCCGCCTCCCTGACATACAAGTTGCCTTATCTTGAGCTCTTGATAAAACCTTCAACAGTCAACCTAAATCTTGTGATCGTGGGAGTGGGTTGGTTTTTCCTTTAAAATCAAGTACTGCATAGACACTTCTCAGCAACAGAAACAAATTTTCGAAAGCATATTCCTGTGCTAAATATTAAAAGAAGAAACAATTCATTTCCATTTTAGGGCAGAGATACCTTGAAAATGATGAAAATATGATTTTTCTTTTATTGGTGATTATAATGGTTTGAAGTATGCTTTGTAAGAAAATAAAAGTATTTTAGACCAAATCCTTATTTAAAGGATCTAAATGTCATTTTGAATGACATCTTGCAGAGTCGGACATGCCAACTTTTTACTCTGTGACTTCTCTTCTTTAAATTCAAAAGCCCAGGGACATTTTTTTTTCCATCGCTTTGATCTTACAGCTGTTGTCCACATTCTTTGTTGTCTTACATAGTTGTTTCCTATAGTAACAACGTAACACGTGTATTTTCTTACTTCCGTACAATAAAATGCCAAGGTTGGTCTCTAGAGTCTTCAAGAAAAAGGTCAGGAGGACCTGGAAGGAAGAAAATAGTGAATATAATGAAAACAGTATTAGAATTCTGTATGGCATGCGTGCCACTGGGAGAGGGTCAACAGTTGCGAAAATTTTGTGTTCTATTGTCAACTTTCCAAGCCCTCCTACAAAATTTCAGAAATATAAATCTTTACTGCATGCTGCGTGCAAATCATTGGCGCAAGAATCTATGACAGCTGCAGTAAAAAAAAAAGAGCTGTGAATTTAAATGATGGGTGCACGGCAGGAATGTATTAAAGACACTGTAAGTCCAATACAACTTTAAAATTTTATTTCTCCTTATTTTTTATTTTTCTAGCCTAACGTATTTTCTCTCTGAAATCATCCATCACAGAGCAGTTAAATTCTAACAGTGAATTTTATTAGTATGCGTGCGTGAAGTGACTTTTTTATCTTTCTAGGACTTTGTGGCCTTTTTATTTTAAAAATTTGCCTGAGAGAGTGCCATTATTAAAACTTTTTTTCAGACTTACAGTTCTAATACACTAATAATAAAAGACGTCAGACTGTTAACAAATTTTAGTGTTCTGTTATTAATTCTTCCTGAAGAACGGTAGCCCACATTGGGAACGGTCAATTTAAACGTGGTTAAAATAGCTCTGAACACTATGGGACTTAACATCTGAGATCATCAGTCCCCTAGACTTAGAACCACTTAAACCTAACTAACCTAAGGACATCACACACATCCATGCCCGAGGCAGGATTCGAACCTGCGACCGTAGCAGCAGCGCGGTTCCGGACTGAAGCGCCTAGAACCGCTCGGTCACAGCGGCCGGCGGTCCATTTAACATGGCAGAAATAGAAGGTACCTTTCCACCTGAAGGTAATTCCTGGGATACGTCGAAACAATATTTAAAAAACATTATTGAATTCTCAGGGTGGATCACAATTGATAGTGAAAACTCACACGGGTGAGTATACGAAAGCATAAGCAAAAATGCCCCGATGAACAGGGTCCACAGATGTACCGTTTGGAAGGTAAGTGCGTATGTGTAGGTAAGAGTCGCGACTGAACTACTGTCCTATGTAATAGAGGTGCACTTGGTAAATTTAAACAGACGCAAAATCCCCAAGGTTGGTGATCTTTTACAGAAGCTCGAAATTTCAGCGCGGACTTCAGTGCGAGATGCTTATAACAGTTTCCACAACGAAACTTCGTCTCGAAATGTGGCAGAAAATCCAAAGAGATTCTGGTCGTATGTGAAGTATGTTAGCGGCGAGAAACAATCAATGCCTTCTCTGCGCGATACCAATGGAGATACTATCGAAGACAGTGCTGCCAAAGCAGAGTTACTAAATACAGCCTTCCGAAATGCCTTCACAAAAGAAGGCGAGGTAAATATTCCAGAATTCGAAACCAGAACAGCTGTTAGCATGAGTACATAAAAGTAGATTTCTTAGGTGTTGCGAAACAACTCAAATCACTTAAGAAAAGCAAGTCTTCGGGTCCAGATGGTATATCAATCAGGTTCCTTTCAGAGTATGCAGACACAATAGCGCCTTTCTTAGCAATCATATACAACCGCTCATTTGTAGATCTGTTCTTAAAGACAGGAAAGTGCCAAAGGTCACACCAATGTTCAAGAAAGGAAGTAGGAGTAACCCATTGAATTACAGACCCATATCACTGACCTCAATTAGCAGTAGGATTTTGGAGCATATACTGTTCTCGAACATTATGAATCACCTTGAAGAAAATGACTTATTGATACTTAACCAACACGGATTCAGAAAATATCGTTCTTGTGCAACACAGCTAGCTCTTTATTCCCATGAAGTAATGAATGCTATCGACAAAGGATCTCAGATGGATTCCATATTCCCAGATTTCCAGCAGAAGGCTTTTGATACAAGCGACTATTAATCAAATTGCGTGCATATGGAGTATCCTCTCAGTTGTGTGACTGGATTCGTAATTTCCTCTCAGAGAGGTCACAGTTCGTAGGATAGACGGTAGATCATCGAGTAGAACAGAAGTGATATCTGGCGTTCCGCAAGGTGGTGTCATAGGCCCTCTGCTGTTCCTGATTTACATAAATGATCTAGGTGATAATCAGAGCAGCCCCCTTAGATTGTTTGCAGATGATGCTGTAATTTACCGTCTAGTAAAATCATCAGACGATCAATTAAAATTACAAAATGATCTAGAGAGAATTTCTGTATGGTGCGAAAAGTGGCAATTGGCACCAAACAAAGAAAAGTGCGAGGTCATCCACATGGGTATTAAAAGAAATCCGATAAATTTTGGGTATACGATAAATCGCACAAATCTAAGGCGTGTCAATTCGACTAAACACCTAGGAATTACAATTACGAGCAACTTAAATTGGAAAGACCATATAGATAATATTGTGGGGAAGGCGAAACAAAGACTGCGCTTTGTTGGCAGAACACTTAGAAGATACGACAAACCCACTAAAGAGACAGCCTACATTACACTTGTCCGTCCTCTGCTGGAATATTGCTGCACGGTGTGGGGTCCTTACCAGGTACGATTGACGAAGGACACCGAAAAAGTGCAAAGAAGGGCAGCTCGTTTCGTGTTATCGCGCAATAGGTGTGAGAGTGTCACTGATATGATACGCGAATTGGGGTGGCAGTCACTGAAACAAAGGCGGTTTTCTTTGCGGCGAGATCTATTTACGAAATTTAGATCACCAACTTTCTCTTCCGAATGCGAAAATATTTTTTTGACACCCACCTACGTAGGGAGAAATTGTCATCATAATAAAATAAGAGAAATCAGAGCTCGAACGGAAAGATTTAGGTGTTCCTTTTTCCCACGCGCCATTCGAAAGTGGAATGGTAAAGAACCAGTATGAAAATGGTTCGATGAACACTCTGCCAGGCACTTAAGTGTGAATTGCAGAGTAACCATGTAGATGTAGATGTAGATAACTCACTGCAGAAAAGAGTGTAGCACTGCCTCCGAATGGGAGGATAACACATGGAACTTTTCCATTAACGATATCATATGCTCATTTTCAACATCTTTTTCTGCAAAGAATTATTTTTTTCATACAAACCTTTACTAACAAGCAAAGGTCTTGTATCGTAAAACCATGCAAACAATTTTTGTCCAGTAAATTGATGAGCCTATGCAGCACAAACTGGCGGCCAAAATACCTTTACGCGAATTGTGCAACTATACGGTTCGCACGATGGCTAAGGGGGAGGGGGAGTATGTTTGCATATGTACATTATCAGAATTAAATTGTCCATGGCGAGAACCTTGAAAATCAAATTTCCTCAAATGCATTTGAAAATGACGGCCACCTGGAAACCCAGACATTGAAAATCGACCTGTTTTGTTGCATTTAAATCTAAATAAATAACGAACATCATGAAAGAAGCTTTTTTTAGGTTCACGCCAAAATTACGAGTGTCTGTGTTAACGGCATTCAGTTTACCTAGTATTTTTTTTTCTTTTAAAATCATGTGAACCATATGGAAAAACGTTGTCTCGAGGATTACACATTTAAAGTTTTGAGTTCGATTTTTGTGTATATAACATTCAAATTTTTCAGCTTACCGTAAATCTTTTATTCCTGTGCCATAGAGTAAACCTTCCTGTTATTAGAAGACTTCATTTTTAAAGCGCGTGACCCTCGAGCAGTCTAGCCCAAGTTCCAGCCCCGACGCTGCTGCGGAACGCTAGAGGCGTTCCTAGTCCCTTTTCATGACGAAGAGGCAAGCTGAATTCACTTCTTTCACGCAGCATTCGCATGACATACAAATTTTAAAACCTCATCCACGTCAGCCACTTTTATAAAATGAAATGTTTTTTACACACTTTACAACAGACAGTTGATGATATATAGCACTAAATGTTTTGGTAAAATTACGAATAGCATAACCGTGATCAGGGTGAACCGGCAAATCGTCAATATCAAAGCTCAAATTACATATCTTTTCAATGGACGTGGAAAGATAAGTTTTATCATTTTCCATCGAATGTCGATTTCCGTGATATAACCGTTTTGTTGTTTTCCCGCTTTGACCACTGTTTTGTCATGAATGATTTTTTTTCTGTCTTGAAATTTGGTATCAGTACGGTAAATATCTGAAAAAAGACAGTACTCGAACATACCTCGTGGCACGGCGATGCAGCCGGCCGCGGTGGCCGTGCGGTTCTAGGCGCTTCAGTCCGGAGCCGCGCTGCTGCTACGGTCGCAGGTTCGAATCCTGCCTCGGGCGTGGATGTGTGTGATGTCCTTAGGGTAGTTAGGTTTAAGTAGTTCTAAGTTCTAGGGGACTGATGACCACAGATGTTAAGTCCCATAGTGCTCAGAGCCGTTTTGAACGGCGATGCTAAACACGTTATATGACGCTTCATAAGGGATAACTCACGCATTTGGTTGTAAATATGTTTACTTGAAACATCTGGCGGACAATTACAGCACCCATATCCGCGGATCCTTCGAATTAGAATGTTACAGTACCTTTACAGTGAAAGAGATGTGGATCAGAGTCGCGAACAGCCCAAGCGCCGAGAGCGGCTAGAGTGAGTGAATGCGCGTTTCCGTTTGTAAGATATCCCTTAATTGAAGATAGGAGCGCATATTACGTTATTTCCGGTTTTGTTATTTCACATACGTCAAGTGAATGTATCAGCGCTGCAGTACGTACGGTGTGGGGAGCGAGCGGTAAGTTCCCACGCTGGCTAGCAGAGGCGGTTGGCCACCTGGAACTCTCAGAGCCAGTGGTATGCGGTGGCGATGCAGAAATCGCTAGTGACGTCAGTAGAGAGATACGTAGGGAAAGTACATTTATTCTGGCGCGAATCACATAATTGCTATTAACAAATATTTGATAACAAATGTTGTCTTTTGCCACTCAGACATTAATAGGATTCTACGGGTCATAAATACTATCTTTCAGTAATTTTACAATTACAGAAAAGGTTGCTGTTAATAAATAAATGAATAACTTTGGCATAAACGAAGCTCTACTGTCTTATACGGACTACACTAAATTTGCAGAATGTGCACCTAATCGACAGTCATCGATAGGATGCCTTTCGATCTAGTCAGGTCTCGCTAGGCGCTTTAGCCTGGAACCGCGCGACCACTACGGTCGCAGGTTCGAATCCTGCCTAGGGCATGGATGTGTGTGATGTCCTTAGGTTAGTTCGGTTTAAGCAGTTCTAAGTTCTAGGGGACTGATGACCTCAGATGTTAAGTCCCATAGTGCTCACAGCCATTTGAACCATTTTTAGACTATGCTCTCGCAATGTAAATACGAGTATTAGCTCATAATTTTTCTTAAATAAACGCACCATAATAACACACAAAAAAACTACTTCCCGCTTCATTACGTGAAATATATAGTATTGCAGTTCCAGAATCCGGCGGCGCTATTACGGCACTGCGAGGGTACACAAAATTACGAGAGCGCCTCCACATTACAGGTAGGAAGAATTCCTATGCCCCGGCTAACTAAGTCAGTCCAAGGACGGACTGGCCTAATTATTGCAAAGCTCTGGTGGGAAAGTGTAGCCAGTTTCACTCTACGCCCCTTGCATGACCATCTAAGCACTCACCAGCTAAACTAAGACATTTCGTGGTTTACTACCAGTGTGGTGTTCTTGCACGTTGAAACGTAATTTTCAGGTACAAACGATAATTTTTCCTATAAAATTCTTCGGATCACATATTCTTAAAACTACTAAGCCTCAATATAGGCAAAAAAAACGAATTTTTTAAACCCTTAGATCGGAAAATCCCCTTAAGAGGTGCTAATATGCAGCAATTTGTAACGTCTAATGTGATGAAGTAGTACCGTATTGAGTGATTTTCTAGGTAGTATCATGCCATCCACTTAATACCTGTTTCATGAAAAATTTAATATGCAGGCATTAGTGTCATGAATTTTGCAGACTTGCAATTTTCGTATTTTATATATTTTCTTATCAATTTTGCAGTTATGCTCAAGAGGCAGTGAGCATGCCAGCAGTCTAAATAATTGGAGTAGGTAATAAGTTTTCTTTTAATATTTCTAAATGTTTAAATTTCAATGTTTTCATTTTTATAAGGAGTTAAGCTGTACTCTTGCTTCCCCTTTTGTAATTAATAAATTTTAAGTAGTTTCGAAATCAGTGAAACAGTTTGGAATGCAAATTGCTTCAAATACATTAATACATAAACATGTAAAATTTATGATAATGTTTGGCTCAAGTTTCACTTAATTAGGTGAAAATCTTAAACCTATTAAATTGTCTGTAGATACTTTTACATACATAAGTACAAAGAAAATGACGTGATTATTCTTGTTACACAAATCAATAATGAAATGTTGGCAGTCTTTTCTACACCTGCAAGAGAATTTCACGAATCCCCTTTCTTATTGAGGTAAGCCTTGGATGAAATTTTGTATCAGTCAGAGGGAAACTTTATCGGAAAGTTTACATTTCAAATGTATTTGTACTAACCAGAATGATATTTCGTAGTGAAGTCGGTTGCGGCTCGTAACCACAGTTTAGAAACTATCTCAATACGGCTCGTACGCGGCCCCATGTTTACTGCAACGTTCTTGCTTCTGTTTTCGTGTACTTTCACCAATGTCTTATTCGCGACTAACTGTTTTCTGCAGTGTCTGCAAACTCTGAATTTTGGGGCCTCTGGCGTCCCTCTCAACTTAGCGCCCAAGCGGCCTCCTGTGCTCTTTGGCCTTAATCCTGCTGTGAACAGGTGCCTGCAACTGGCTCGTAGAAACTGTCTCGAAATTTCTTTTAAATTATTCCAGTTCAGGTTCAAACACATAATGCGTCGTAATATGAAATTAACAAGTTTATTTTATTGGATACAAAATATCTTCCTAATACACTCCTTAGGCCAAACAATCCTGTCGGAGAAACATCCGCAACTGAGCATTATACCAGAGGTTGAAAATACCGCTACAGTCTTAAGGTTCTTTTATTTAGAACACGACCGGTTTCGGGCACACCGCATCTTGTGTTCGTCCACCGCGGCGTCCAGAGTCACAGCACCAAGTTACGACACCTGAAGATGGACGTATAAGAGCCCGAAACCGGTCGGATTCTAAATAAAAGAACCTCACAACATTAGCGGTATTCTCATTCTCTGGTGACACTCCTTAGGGCTGTGTCAAAATATAAAATGTCCCGACATAGCGTTCTTTTTCTTTTTTCTTTTTTTTTAACTGAATCTATTTGCGCTCTAGCTGCGCTGCTATTTAGCCAATCACATTACTATTTAATATGTTTTCAATTACATATTCATTTGTTATCTGTAAGTGAAGTTTCGATACATCTCACCCTTTCTTTCTTACATGTAAACAGCGTGCTAGAACATTAACATTGTAAGTGAATGGTGTTGACAGTGGTAACATTCCACGCAATTTACATCATTTCACGAGTACAGAGCTTCGCACTTGTCTGGTGTTACTGTAGTTCTAGAGCCGGCCGCGGTGGTCTAGTGGGTATAGGCGCTCAGTCCGGAACCGCGCGACTGCTACGGTCGCAGGTTCGAATCCTGCCTCGGGCATGGATGTGTGTGATGTCCTTAGGTTAGTTAGGTTTAAGTAGTTCTAAGTTCTAGGGGACTGATGACCACAGATGTTAAGTCCCATAGTGCTCAGAGCCATTTGAACCATTTTTGTAGTTCTAGAGTAAACATGCCTATTTTTGACGATGACATGTATACCTGTAGAAAGATTTTAAAAACTGACACATATGAAGCAAAATCCTTTGCAATACCACTTGAAAATGGCCCAAATGCCGAAACTGCAAAAAGAAATGAATAATTTGCACAGTCAAATGCGAATATGAGGTACTTAAAACAATTCTACATGGCTTTAAGCCCCGACCATGAGATGTTAATCTTACTATCGTGTTATTGAGGGATGATTGGATTAATCCATCCAAAGTTACGAGTTGGAAGAAACTGATCTACGTAGCTTTTGCTTAGATGTAGGTCTGTTAACCAGAGACTGCGATACTCTACACAATAGTGGTGTATCTGAAAGGATTGAAAATGAATGGTAACGTAAAAGACAACCGATTTAGTGCGAGCCGTTGCGTGCTCTCGCGCCATGCGTAAGTGACTTGTCAACTCAAAGACGACCCAACGCCAGCATGCTCTGTCCACCGGAGTGGTGCATCTTTGTAGCAGGAACTGGCTGAATTATACCCACATATATACATTACTAGACCGGCAATACCGTATACAGTATTGCTAGTGTCACAAAAGGCAGCAGTTTAGAATAGCAATATGGCGGCGAGCGCAAAGGACGCGTAAACCACTGTTTATTTGCTGATAAAACACTTGTAAGAAATGCGAATAAACTGATACAACTAACTTACTTTTAGAGTTTTGACGTAATGGTCAATACATGCGTCGTGTTTGGCTGTAATTTTTCGTGCACCGGACTGGAGATACAAGGAAAGGAACATATCTCAGTGCAAGAATAAGCAGAAAAATCTTACGTACTTTGCTTTTGTACTATATATACTGACAGTAGTTAAATAGTTTATGTATATTATAAGTGGTTTAATAATCTAATATTAACAAATGTAGCTTAATGATGTGCTTTTAACTAGTTTTGATCAACTTGGGCTTTTATTCGAATAGTATGCTCATTATGAAAGTTCCCCTATAAATAGAACGTGCTTTCTGTCGTTGATAACAAGTGTTTTTATTCATTTGAGTCTTCTTACCAAAACGACAGTCTGCTTTAAAAGTGTGCATATGTAACACTGTTCTTCTCATAACACGATTCTGCGCTGAACGTGTTAAACTCAACTAGTACGCAAATATTTACTCAAGTGCAGAAATTCTTTAAAACATCTCGTCAAGCTTACAACGCCATTTCCTTCCAGAAAACCGTGTTAGTACCACATACAACCTTTCTGCCGCTGCCATTTTACCTTACCAAATGTCAGGCTTCAGTAAAATGTAGTAGTGTATGTCTGTGATTATATCACTTCCGTTTAGGGCCAGAGACTATTACTCACTCAGAAGTGAGGTCAAAATGACGTGTCACTCGATGCGACAGACATCGTATTGATTTTGGCTTATTTAGCTGTTTTCTATTATACACTGGAGTACGCCATTTCAAGGCAATGCACATTAAAGATTTGTCACAAATGCGTCACTTTTACACCTAACTGTCAATTAATGACGCATCAACTGTATAAGCGTTCAAGAGATATTGATAGCCGACATAAAAGACGAAAATTTCATGTCGTTGGCGTAGCGTAGTGGATAAGGACGTGGATTACAGAGTCAAAGAATCTAGGTTTGTATCCTCCTAAATGCTAATTTTTTCTCGTCTTAGCGTTTTTAACACTTGTGAGACTTTCTTATGAATGTAAAACAACTATGTTATGCAACATTCTACATTATTTACGAATAAATGCGCGTTGACTGAGGAATTAGTTTCTTATATTTTGTGACTTCCGTCTGATTAGAAAACTAAGGATCAAATAAATATTTGGCTGTTTATTTCCGAAGACGTGGCGGTTACCAAGTGTGTGGTTAGGCAGGAACCTAAGAGGACAGATTAAGTTGCACCGGGGAAAACGAACAGCAGCAAAATTCATATTCTTCCTCGTTGCAAATATTGGGATGCTTATTTCCGAATATGTGGCGACGTCCGAGTGTGTGATTAGGCACGAAACTAAGAGGAGAACTTAAAACGATCCAAGTGAAACGAGCTATGCTTAGCGTACGCAAAGATCATGAAGAGAGAGAGGCTTCTCATGCTACAAACAATTATAAGCACTTCTGGCTGGTATAATTCCTCTGCTAACAATACGCGATATCTCTTAGGGACACACAGAAGCTGTGACCAGTGTCGGCCAATCAGAGCGATAGGCGTGTGTTTTTCAGTTGGGACGCCTAGTACAATTTAAGCACAGAACACTTGGATTCATAGCAGCACATCGACCGGGCGTGATTCAGACACTTGTCTTGTGCTTCCGAGATGGGCGCATTCGACAGGCAATTGTCAATACTGTGGTGAAACTACAGCAGGTTCGGAGCATTTTAGAGTTGACCGTCCATAAATTCAAGTGAGTTACTAACAGTTTCTCTCACTCGAAAAATCATGTTTCAGAAGTTTGTAACTTATTTTGAAGATTCTTATTGTATGATATTCGAAGTGAGCGTTTAACGGTTTAATTCGATGCCTATATTTAGCCTTGACGAGTAATCTTATTTATGTTACCTTTTCATATACTATAATGCATACCCCTGACCTTGTTATCTCGCTTCTTTTCCATAGTTCACGAATTCCACATAGTGTCCCACACTTCCATATCTGCATACTTAATATCTGATTCATAAAAAGTGCTCCACTGACTTATGTTACAATCTGCTCTCTGACTACGATATATAAATAAGCAACAGTTGCAATTATCTTCTGCAACAATTTTACAACCACAACGGAGGGGCATCTGTTGAGAGGCCAGACAAACGTGTAGTTCCTGAAGAGGGGCAGCAGCCTTTTCAGTAGTTGCAGGGGCAACAGTATGGATGATTGACTGATCTGGTCTTACTGTTGTGGTACTGCGAACGGCTGAAAGCAAGGGGAAACTACAGCCGTAATTTTTCACGAGGGCATGCAGCTTTACTGTATGGTTAAATGATGATGGCGTCCTCTTGGGTAAAATATTCCGGAGGTAAAACAGTCCCCCATTCGGATCTCCGGGCGGGGACTACTCAAGAGGACGTCGTTATCAGGAGAAAGGAAACTGGCGTTCTACGGATCGGAGCGTGGAATGTCAGATCCCTTAATCGGGCAGGTAGGTTAGAAAATTTAAAACGGGAAATGGATAGGTTAAAGTTAGATATAGTGGGAATTAGTGAAGTTCGGTGGCAGGAGGAACAAGACTTCTGGTCAGGTGAATACAGGGTTATAAATGGAAAATCAAATAGGGGTAATGCAGGAGTAGGTTTAATAATGAATAAAAAAATAGGAGTGCGGGTAAGCTACTACAAACAGCATAGTGAATGTATTATAGTGGCCAAGATAGACACGAAGCCAATGCCTACTACAGTAGTACAAGTTTATATGCCAACTAGCTCTGCAGATGACGAAAAAATTGAAGAAATGTATGATGAGATAAAAGAAATTATTCAGGTAGTGAAGGGAGACGAAAATTTAATCGTCATGGGTGACTGGAATTCGACAGTAGGAAAAGGGAGAGAAGGAAACATAGTAGGTGAATATGGATTGCGGCTAAGAAATGAAAGAGGAAGCCGCCTGGTAGAATTTTGCACAGAGCATAACTTAATCATAGCTAACACTTGGTTCAAGAATCATAAAAGAAGGTTGTATACATGGAAGACTCCTGGAGATACTAAAAGGTATCAGATAGATTATATAATGGCATGACAGAGATTTAGGAACCAGGTTTTAAATTATAAGACATTTCCAGGGGCAGATGTGGACTCTGACCACAATCTATTGTTTATGAACTGTAGATTAAAACTGAAGAAATTGCAAAAACGTGGGAATTTAAGGAGATGGGACCTGGATAAACTGACTAAACCAGAGGTTGTACAGAGTTTCAGGGAGAGCATAAGGGAACAATTGACAGCAGTGGGGAAACAAATACAGTAGAAGACGAATGGGTAGCTCTGAGGGATGAAGTAGCGAAGGCAGCAGAGGATCAAGTAGGTAAAAAGACGAGGGCTAGTAGAAACCTTTGGGTAACAGAAGAAATATTGAATTTAATTGATGAAAGGAGAAAATACAAAAATGCAGTAAATGAAGCAGGCAAAAAGGAATACAAACGTCTCAAAAATGAGATCGACAGGAAGTGCAAAATGGCTAAGCAGGGATGGCTAGAGGACAAATGTAAGGATGTAGAGGCTTATCTCACTAGGGGTAAGTTAGATACCGCCTACAGGAAAATTAAAGAGACCTTTGGAGAAAGGAGAGCCACTTCCATGAATATCAACAGCTCAGATGGAAACCCAGTTCTAAGCAAAGAGGGGAAAGCAGAAAGGTGGAAGGAGTATATAGAGGGTCTATACAAGGGCGATGTACTTGAGGACAATATTATGGAAATGGAAGAGGATGTAGATGAAGATGAAATGGGAGATACGATACTGCGTGAAGAGTTTGACAGAGCACTGAGAGACCTAAGTCGAAACAAGGCCCCGGGAGTAGACAACATTCCATTAGAACTACTGACGGCCTTGGGAGAGCCAGTCCTGGCAAAACTCTACCATCTGGTGAGCAAGATGCACGAGACAGGCGAAATACCCTCAGACTTCAAGAAGAATACAATAATTCCAATCCCAAAGAAAGCAGATGTTGACAGATGTGAAAATTACCGAACTATCAGTTTAATAAGCCACGGCTCCAAAATACTAACGTGACTTACAGAAAGCTTTTGACAATGTTGAGTGGAATACTCTCTTTCAAATTCTAAAGGCGGCAGGGGTAAAATACAGGGAGCGAAAGGCTATTTACATTTTGTACAGAAACCAGATGGCAGTTATAAGAGTCGAGGGGCATGAAAGGGAAGCAGTGGTTGGAAAGGGAGTGAGACAGGGTTGTAGCCTCTCCCCGATGTTATTCACTCTGTATATTGAGCAAGCAGTAAAGGAAACAAAAGAAAAATTCGGAGTGGGTATTAAAATCCATGGAGAAGAAATAAAAACTTTGAGGTTCGCCGATGACATTGTAATTCTGTCAGAGACAGCAAAGGACTTGGAAGAGCAGTTGAACGGAATGGACAGTGTCTTGAAAGGAGGATATAAGATGAACATCAACAAAAGTAAAACGAGGATAATGGAATGTAGTCGAATTAAGTCGGGTGATGCTGAGGGAATTAGATTAGGAAATGAGACACTTAAAGTAGTAAAGGAGTTTTGCTATTTGGGGAGTAAAATAACTGATGATGGTCGAAGTAGAGAGGATATAAAATGTAGACTGGGAATGGCAAGGAAAGCGTTTCTGATGAACAGAAATTTGTTAACATCGAGTATAAGTTTAAGTGTCAGGAAGTCGTTTCTGAAAGTATTTGTATGGAGTGTAGCCATGTATGGAAGTGAAACATGGACAGTAAATAGTTTGGACAAGAAGAGAATAGAAGCTTTCGAAATGTGGTGCTACAGAAGAATGTTGAAGATTAGGTGGGTAGATCACGTAACTAGTGAGGAGGTATTGAATAGGATTGGGGAGAAGAGAAGTTTGTGGCACAACTTGACTAGAAGAAGGGATCCGTTGGTAGGACATGTCCTGAGGCATCAAGGGATCACAAATTTAGCATTGGAGGGCAGCGTGGAGGGTAAAAATCGTAGAGGGAGACCAAGAGATGAATACACTAAGCAGATTCAGAAGGAGGTAGGTTGCAGTAGGTACTGGGAGATGAAGGAGATTGCACAGGACAGATTTGCATGGAGAGCTGCATCTAACCAGTCTCAGGACTGAAGACCACAACAACAATTTTACATAGTTTCAGGTAAGGTGACGTTAATACAGTACTTTGAGATACGTGGCGGCGGAGAGGTCTCATCGAAGTTTATTTCTTCCACCACACGAGCTCCTGTTTTTTCAGGTTATCAGATAGAGTAGGCCACAAAAGACGAGCACATTTGTCTCGAAATAACTTAATCTATAAAGCACAATTTATTGGACATTGTTTCAATATAGTACCATGTTTGCAGTGTAAATTTCGTGTCTTCGCCTCAAGTAACGTTGTTACGTTGCACTTTTTGGAGGTTTTGCCACCTCCGAAACTTCCTAACAGTAGTCAGAATGCATTAATAATGCGTCATGTGCTGTGTATGGGGTAAATTTCAGGTCAGAAAGCATGATCATAATTGTGTGTGAAGATACTGGTTCAGTTTCAGAAGGAGATTTAGGGTTTCAAACTTTATAGGTATTCTATGAAGCATTGTAGACAAACATTTTGTATCATAAAACTTCAACAAGTGAGGTACATGTCATTAATCTTGTGGGAACGGAATAGCTGCCATACGTTTCGAGTATTGTGGTGGAACTACTGTTTCGTTGAGCACCGCACACATCGTTTGGTGCGAGAGTATATCAGGTAACGAGTTTCAGGCGAGTTTTCTTAACAGTTTCAAGCAAACATTACCTGTCGATAATATTATGGCACAAGTTCGTAATAATATACAGCAGCCCACGGTAGAACATAATATGAAGCAAAACTACCAATTCGTCATGCATAAAATGAGGTTTCATTAAGTAGAGTTACTACCAAGACGTTCTTGAAAGTGCAGAGTTACTAACAAGACATTCTTGAAAGTTTATCAAATGAAGACAGAATCTATATATCAGTAAAATCCAGCCTTATCGCACTACTTTAAATTATTCACAATATTATCTGTTTCAGCTTCCGGTCATCATCAAATATGTTGAAGCAATTTGTAAAAACACTAATGTACAAATAATATTTTCATGTAACTGAAAACGATGTCTTCAGATACAAAATTATCGGTAATAGCAATGATTAAATGGCTGACAGTACGGGTAAGAATGTCGAATGCATTATACACGCAGGTACATGAACAGATGCTAGAAGTGGCCTCAAGGCATCTTATACATGCAAACACGATTTGTAGCCGGTAGAATACGCTAGTAATGAGTTAACGAAAGTGTCCACCAGCTTCACAGGCTCAGTAGCTTAAAACAGGGCATTAATTTTCATTAATTAAAATGCTTTCATATGGCCGAGGAGTACGTCTTACAGCAAAGTATCTACATTATATAACGGGTGAAATGGCCACTAAGTCACCAGGTCACCAGTTACCAGTTGCGGGTTGCCTGCATGACAGCGCCCAGAGCCAACGAAAATATTTTCAGTATTTCATACAGTTACTGACCGAATTTAAAACTCTTTCATAATATCCTCATTAAGAGGTATGATCTTACGTTAAAGGTTAAGCGTCTCATTTAGAAACTGTGTTTCTGTTTCCAGGCAGCGTAACTCACAGCTTGCAAGTTACGCAGATTATATTCATCCATTATTTGAAAATGATAGCAATTTACGGTTTCCAACAAACTTTACACATAATTTCATATTTTCTAGAAACTTTTTCTTACTGACCACTCCACAAAACAATGAAAAGAAAAACGTTTATCTTTCACCACATTTTCGCTGTCATGGTGTAAAACTTTAGGATCACTTACGGCGTTTGAAGTTACCGCTTCTTTACTACCAACTCTATCCGCAACACATTTCGCAGACAGGATGAATGTACCTGCAAAATTATATCATCTAACGACACACAATTCAGGAGATATGGCACCATAAACATTGAGATGCGTGAAAAACTAGCTTTTCTGTAGACAAAGCGGTTTTATACGTGGAAATGCGATTCCTCAAAGAATCGCGCGTGAGGCTTTTGGTAATATATAATGTAATATTTACCAGCAATATCCATCAGAATAAAATGTGTTAAACAGGTATATAGTCTACCATCGACGTTTAATAAATAATGTAACACATCTTCTAATGAAAGCAGGTTTGTTTCATTCAGGATTCGAATAAGACATGTTATTCCCCACTGTTTTGGCTACAGAAGCCTATTTTTCAACATAATATCCTTTCAATGCGACGGTCTTAGCGCCAGCTTACTGGGAGAGCCTGTATGCCTGCACGGTACCACTCTACTGGTCGACATGGGAGCCATCATCGCCTTCTTGCCTCACTAACCTCCCCATCATCCGCGTACTGCTTCCCGAGGAGTGCGTCCTTCATTGGGCCAAACTGATGGAAGTCGGAAGGTGCGTGATCAGGGCTGTACGGTAGGTGAGGAACAAGAGTCCAGTGAAGTTCTGTGAGTTCCTCTCGGGTGCGCAGACTTTTGTGAGGCCTTGCTTTGGAATGCAGCTGGAGAAGTCTGCTTGCATCACTCAAGAGAGAGTGTCCGCACGTTCCAACAATGCAGGAGTCGCAGCTGTGTCCGGCCGCCGGCACGCAGTTGGCTGATCGTACAGGTTTCCCGACCTTGTTGCGACGATGACAGGTGCCTCGCACAACGACTCGCCGTGCTTCTGTTCACCGTCAGGTCTCTGTAGACAATCTGCAAGCGCCTGTGAATATCTGCGATGCTCTGGCTTTCCGCCAAAAGAAACTCAGTGACAGCTCTCTCCTTGGAACGCACCTCCGTTAGATACCATTTCAGAGGCTACGTATGGAGCTGCCACCCACCGGAACTTCATGAAAACACAGGGGCTGAATGTCTCACAATGCTTCACAACAAATTCCGCATTTTTTTGAACAGAATTTGGGCGGGAAGAAAAAGTGGTGCAATATTTATTGAACGGCTCTCGTACTTACAGAAAAATCTTTGAGAATAACAAATTAAATAAACCAGCTCGTTATGAGAAAAGTTAAAAAACACATACAATTTTACGTCAGTGATCAGTTGTCAACGCTAAATCATATACACACAATCCTGAAAGGTACTATTATCATGAGTAGAAAATTACTACCGGTACCTTTTCCCCAGAAAAACATCAGAGGGCGCGTAGTATGTGTTAGATGTGCTGCGTCGATAAACCGCTCTCAGTTAAACACATCTACATATACATCTACATGAATACTCTGCAAATCACATTTAAGTGCCTGGCAGAGGGTTCATCGAACCACCTTCACAACTCTCTGTTATTACAATCTCGTATAGCGCGCGGAATGAACCAACACCTATATCTTTCTCTGCAAGCTCTGATTTCCCTTATTTTATCGTGGTGGTCGTTCCTCCCTATGTAGATAGGCGTCAACAAAATATTTTCGCAATCGGAGGAGAAAGTTGATGACTGGAATTTCGTGAGAAGATTCCATCGCAACGAAAACGCCTTTCTTTTAATGATGTCCAGCCCAAATCCTGTAGCATTTCTGCGACACTCTCTCCCATATTTCGCGATAATACGAAACGTGCTGCCCTTCTTTGAACTTTTTCGATGTACTCTGTCAGTCCTATCTGGTAGCCGGCCCCTGGTGGCAGAGCGGTTCTAGGCGCTTCAGTCTGGAAGCACGCGACCGCTACGGTCGCAGATTAGAATCCTCCCTCGGGCATGGATGTGTGTGATGTCCTTAGATTAGTTAGGTTTAAGTAGTTCTAAGTTCTAGGGGACTGATGACCTGAGATGTTAAGTCCCATAGTGCTCACAGCCATTTTGAACCTATCTGGTAAGGACCCCACAGCGCGCAGCAGTATTCTAAAAGAGAACGGACAAGCGTAGTGTAGGCAGTCTCCTTAGTAGATCTGTTACACTTTCTAAGTGTCCTGGCAATAAAACGCTGTCTTTGGTTAGCCTTCCCCTCAACATTATCTATGTGTTCCTTCCAATTTAAGTTGCTCGTAATTGTAATATCTAGGTATTTAGCTGAATTTTAGATTAGGCTGATTTATCGTGTAAACGAAGTTTAACGAGTTCCTTTTAGCACTCACACTTTTCCTTATTTAGGGTCAAATGCCGATTTTCGCACGATTCAGATATCTTTTCTAAATCGTTTTGTAGTTTTTTTTATCTTCTGATGACTATTAGTCGATAAACGACAGCGTCATCTGCAAACAGCCGAAGACGGCTGCTCAGATTGTCTCCCAAATCTTTTATATAGATAAGGAACAGCAAAGGGCCTATAACACTTGTGTTTTACTCGGTGACTTTTCGTCAATTACTACGAGCTGTGACCTCTCTGACAGGAAATCACAAATGCAGTCACATAACTGAGACGATATCCCATAAGCACGCAATTTCACTACAAGCCGCTTGTGTGATACAGTGTCGAAAGCTTTCCGGAAATCCAGAAATACGGAATCGATCTGAAATCCCTTGTGAACAGTACTCAACACCATGTGAATAAAGAGCTAGTTGTGTTTCACAAGAACGAAGTTAAACCCTTGTTGACTGTGTGTCAATAGATCGTTTTCTTCGGGTAATTCATAATGTTCGAACACAATATATGTTCCAAAATCCTGCTGCATATCGACGTCAACGATATGGGCCTGTAATTTAGTGTATTACTCCTACTACCTTTCTTGAATATTGGTCTGACCTGTGCAACTTTTCAGTCTTTGGGTACGGATCTTTAGTCGAGCGAACGGTTGTATATAATTGTTAAGTATGGAGTTAATGCATCAGCATACTCTGAAAGGAACCTAATTGGTATACAGTCTGGACCAGGAGACTTGCTTTTATTAAGTGACTTAAGTTGCTTCACTAGTCCGAGGATATTTACTTCTAAGTTACTCATGTTGGCAGCTGTTTTCGATTCGAATTCTGGAATATTTAGTACGTCTTCTTTTGTGAAGCCATTTCGGAAGGCTGGGTTTAGTAACTCTGCTTTGGCAGTACTGTCTTCGATAGTCTCTCCATAGCTATCGCGCGGAGAAGGCATTGATTGTTTCTTGCCGCTAACATACTTCACTCACGACCAGAATCTCTTTGGAGCTACTTTAGCAATCATCGGAGTTATGCCGTGTTTTGAATGCATAAGCAGAATCATTGCGAACACTGTGTAATGCGGGAACGAAGCTGCGCCTTACGCCACACACGAATATAACAAGAGAGAAGTCTATAATACGGAGTGGGGAAGTCGCGATAGTATCTAAAAATGAGGAAGTGGTGGAGGGTGGTTGTCGCCGCGGGGCCTCGCATCGCATCGCGATATTGGGTGGCGCGCCGCTTGCCCAGCTCTCGACGCCGGCACTCCAGACGCAGGCGGCGCTGAAATTGTGGCGCGCGCGACAAATACAGGACCACTCGGCCGGCTGCCATCTGTTAATAAAGTCGCGCCTGAGCTGGCAGCAGCGGAGGCCCCCCAACGTACCCCCAGGTGCCAGCTGAGCCTCGTTACGGTACTTCCGCATGTACCGTCTCCTCATGACAGAGTGTGGGAGTACCCTGGAAATCCGAGTTTACACATAAAAACGCTGTCAGCACTAACGTGCCTCACAGCGAAAAGCGCTACAGGACCTTTCTTAAATGTCTAAATTTTTCTGAAACTTGAGTTTCTTCCGGTATATACGGGGTGTCGATAGTTCTACATCTACCTCTACATCTATACTCCGCAATCCGCCAGACGGTGTGTGGTGAGTACCTCTATCGGTTCTCCCTTTTATTCCAGTCTCGTATTGTTAGTGGAAAGAAAGATTGTCGGTATCCCTCTGTATGGGCTCTAATCTCTCTGATTTTATCCTCATGGTCTCTTCGCGAGATATACGTAGGAGGGAGCAATATACTGCTTGACTCCTCGGTTTAAAGGTATATTCTCGAAACTTCAACAAAAGCCCGTACCGAGCTACTGAGCGTCTCTCTTGCAGAGTCTTCCACTGTAGTCTCTCATTTCCGTAACGCTTCCGCGATTACTACATGATAGTGTAACGAAGCGCGCTGCTCTCCGTTGGATCTTCTCTATCCCTTTTATCAGTCCTATCTGGTACGGATCCCACACCATTGAGCAGTATTCAAGCAGTGGGCGAACAAGTGTACTGTAACCTACTTCCTTTGTTTTCGGATTGCATTTTCTTAGGATTCATCCATTGAATCTAAGTCTGGCATCTGCATCACCGACGATTAATTCTATATGGTCATTTCATTTTAAATCACTCCTAATGCCTACTCCCAGATACTTTATGGAATTAACTACTTCCAGTTGCTGACCTGCTATATTGTAGCTAAATGATAAAGGATCTTTCTTTCTATGTATTCGCAGCACATTACACTTGTCTACATTGAGATTCAATTGCCATTTACTGCAGCACCATACGTCAATTCGTTGCAGATCCTCCTGCATTTCAGCACAATTTTCCATTGTTACAACCTCTCAATGTACTACAGCATCATCCGCAAAAAGCATCAGTGAACTTCCGATGTCATCCACAAGGTCATTTACATATATTGTGAATGGCAACGGTCCTACGACACTCCCCTGCGGCACACCTGAAATCACTCTTACTTCGGAAGACTTCTCTCCATTGAGAATGACATGCTGCGTTCTGTTACCTAGGAACTCTTCAATCCAATGACACAATTTCTCTGATAGTCCATATGCTCTTACTTTGTTCATTAAACGACTGTGGGGAACTGTATCGAACGCCTTGCAGAAGTCAAGAAACACGGCATCTACCTGGGAGCCCGTGTCTGTGGCCCTCTAAGTCTCGTGGACGAATAGCGCGAGCTCGGTTTCACACGATTGTCTTTCTCTAAACCCATGCTGATTCCTACAGAGTAGATTTCTAATCTCCAGAAAAGTCATTATACTCGTACATAATACGTGTTCCAAAATTCTACAACTGATCGATGTTAGAGATATAGGTCTATAGTTCTACACATCTGTTCGACGTCCCTTCTTGTAAACGGGGATGACCTGTGCCCTTTTCCAATCCTTTGGAACGCTGCGCTCTTCTAGAGACCTACAGTACAGCCCTGCAAGAAGGGGGGCAAATTCCTTTGCGTACTCTGTGTAAAATCGAACAGGTATCCCATCAGGTCCAGTGGTCTTTCCTCTTTTGAGTGATTTAATTGTTTTTCTATCCTTCTGTCATCTATTTCGATATCTACCATTTTGTCATCTGTGTGACAATCTAGAGAAGGAAATACAGTGCAGTCTTCCTCTGTGAAACAGCTTTGGAAAAAGTCATTTAGTATTTCGGCCTTCAGTCTGTCATCATCTGTTTCAGTACCATTTTGGTCACAGAGTGTCTGGACATTTTGTTTTGATCCACCTACTGCTTTGACATAAGATCAAAATTTCTTAGGATTTTCTGCCAGGTCAGTATATAGAACTTTACTTTCGAATTCATTGAACGCTTCTCACATAGCCCTCCTCACACTACATTTCGCTTCGTGCAATATTTGTTTGTCTGCAATGCTTTGGCTATGCTTATGTTTGCAGTGAAGTTTCCTTTGCTTCCGTAGCAGTTTTCTAACTCGGTTGTTTTACCACGGTGGCTCTTTTCCATCTCTTACGATCTTGCTTGGCACATACTCATCTAATGCATATTGCACGATGGTTTTGAAATTTGTCCACTGATCCTCAACACTATCTGTACTTGAGATAAAACTTTTGTGTTGACCCGTCAAGTACTCTGAAATCTGTTTTTTGTCACTTTTGCTAAACAGCAAAATCTTCCTACCTTTTTTAATATTTCTGTTTACGGCTGAAATCATCGATGCTGTGACCGCTTTATGATCGCTGATTCCCTGTTCTGCGTTAACTGTTTCAAATAGTTCGGGTCTGTTTGTCACCGGAAAGTGTAATATGTTATCGCCTCGAGTCGGTTCTCTGTTCAACTGCTCAAGGTAGTTTTCACATAATGCACTTAAAAAAATGTTGAAATTCCAGTTTCAAAACGATTTACAGAGAGAAACGAGAATGACGTCAAATATGAACAGAATATTATTGACGCAGGGAGAAACGTAATGGAACAAAAAAAAGTTAACGAAAATTTGACCAGTAGATGGCGCTGTAAACGTCAGCCTTTTGCGTCTTGCCCACTCATCTCGTATAGGCTGCATAAGGGATGCTGCGTTCTCGGAATGCTATACAAAAATTCAAGCAAATAACATCAGTAGTTTTATCTGTATAAAGCAGATTGACAATACTTGACTGTACAATAGTCTCGCAGCGATGACGAAATGCAATATAATTCAGAGTCCTTGGCTGTACGCAATGTTCCTGCAAGTTTGACACAATACAGTGATAAGGGGTCTGCGAGTGCCGGTCTACAACTGTGCCTAAACTCTTCAAATAACTTAGGCCCTACGGGTTTGCTGCCGGGTGACGTCGTCGATCACCGCCGATATCTCGACAGGAGCACACCCTGCCATTTTCAAGGCACAACTGCAAGGAGGAAGCAATGTGCAAGGGAATTTAATATCTCGGTTCACAGAGGAGAAACAAGGAAGATACCACACACAGAACAAGTATCAACACAAACAAAGATAACCAACAACAGAAATTTCGATAGTGACTATTAATCAACAAGTGAGGTAGCACTAATTCTGTCCCTCTGTTTTTTGATGAGAGACAGAGCCGGATTCCAAGCAGCATTTAAACAAAATCCACCCTCTCTGTTTATAAGGTTGCTGGATAGTTTGATTACAACAGCTTCCTTAATAACACTATCCCAATAGCTGGACGTGCAAGCAAGAATCTCCGTGTTGTTGTATTCCATAGGATGACCGGTGTCAAGGCAATGTTCTGCAATAGCGGAATTGCTCGGCTCTTGTAAGCGTGTGTGACGCTTATGTTCAATACACCGGTCTTCCACAGTCCAGATTGTCTGACCAATATTGACATGCCACAACTGCAAGGAATACGATAGACACCAGCCTTACGCAAACCAACATCATCCTTTACGGACGCCAACAGGGCCTTAATCTTAGAAGGTGATCGAAAAACACATTTCACATCATATTTCCGCAAAATACGGCCAATCCTGTTGGAAATGCTTCCTACGTAAGGCAAAAAGGCCGTAGATTTGGTGCCACTTCGTTGCTGTCGTCACTCACCAGTTGCACAGAAGGCTGATAGCGCAACGCACGTTTGATCTGCCTCTCACTATAACCATTCTGACGGAAGGTGACTTCGAGATGTGATAGCTCAACCAAACTTTCAGAGTCTGACATAACGCTGGCCCTGTGAACCAAGGTGCGAAGTACTCCTTCACGCTGAGCGGGTTGGTGACAACTATCAGCTCGCAGATACAAGTCAGTGTGAGTAGGCTTCCTATAAACAGAATGTCCCAACGTACCATCAGTCTTCCTTCTGACCAACACATCAAGGAAGGGAAGGCATCCATTCTTTTCCACCTCCATAGTGGACTGAATATTCGGGTGGATTGAATTCAGGTGTTTCAAAAATCGGTTTAAAGTCTCATTATCATGATGCCAAACAACAAAAGTATCATCTACATACCTGAAAAAACACGCAGGTTTCAAGGTCGCTGACTCCAATGCACGTTCCTCAAAGTCCTCCATAAACAAATTGGCCACAATAGGTGACAACGGGTTTCCCACTGCAACTCCATCAGTCTATTCGTAGTACTGACCATTGAATAAAATGTGAGTTGAAGTCAGCACATGTCGAAACAAATTTGTTAACTCGACACCAAACTTAACCTCAATTAGTTGCAACGAGTCAGAGAGAGGAACGCGAGTGAAAAGAGAAACCACGTCAAAACTGACTAAAATATCAGAGTCATTCAAACCCAATCCCTACAGTCGACGTAACAAATCTGCAGAGTTCTTAATGTGGTGTTCACACCTACCTACTAGTGGGCTCAACAAACTAGCAAGACGTTTAGCTACACGATATGTCGTAGCAGCAATATTAGAAACAATAGGCCTCAACGGGACAGCCTCTTCATGCACCATAGGGAGGCCTTACAATCTAGGTGGTACAACACAGTAAGAATTAAGATTCTTGATAGTCTCCTGTGACAAAGAACTTTTCTTCAGGAGGTTATCAGTCTTTCTCTCAATACTCTTAGTAGGGTCAGCACCGATTTTGCGATACGCCGAATCAGAAAGTAGACAAGCATCTTTTGAATGTAATCGTGCTTTTTCAACAAAACCGTGGCATTTCCCTTGTTCGCAGGTAAAATAACAATATCAGGATCCATTCTGATTGAACGTAAAGCAGGCACCTCAGCTGCTGTAATGTTACACTTGGGTGGACGGGCCCCAGTCAACACACGACAAGCTCCCCTCCTAACCTCTTCCGCAGCCTCGGAAGGTAGTTTATAAACAGCCTTTTCAATAGAACTAATAAAATCAACGACTGGCCAACTCTTAGGCGTCGGTGCGAAATTCAAACCTTTCCCCAGCACAGATAAAGCTGCGTCGTCAAACGTTTTCTCCGTGTGATTGATCACAGAACGTCGATAATTAAAATTAGAATTAGACACTGAGCCAAGGAAACGTTCAAACTTCGCCGAATGACGAGCTGTAACAGACTGAAATTCCCTAAACTGTCCAGTAACGTCCATATACTGAGCCGATGTGAGCAGCCAAGGTGGCAGGAGCGGCGCTTATATTCACTTTGTCTTGAGGGCGCTCCTGTCGTGGCGCGGTCCTAATCAGCGCACCATTGGCCGACTTAGTTTCACTGCCTTCTCTGGTCTTGCGTTCTTCATCTTCGTTCCGACCCTTGTGGTTACGCCAGAACACAGCATATGCCACACCAGCAGACGCGCGAAACACGGCTGTTCATCAGTTTGCGTCCGAGACGCCCGATATGACTGCGCTCCTGGTAAAGCTCTTTTACAAGAACGGTGACTGTCCACCAGTACCCCTGCAGAAGTTGCGGACACTCAAGGGTATGGAAAAAGGCATTGGTCCGAGGTCTGATAAGGGTCTGGAGAAAACAATTACAAACTTCGAAAAGGCAGCTTCTTTTGAAGTGCAATGTGCCAGAGGGAGGAAAGCAGTTGATACGACGTCTGTCGAAGATGTGACCACAGCATTGCAGGAGGGGTCGACCGGTGGTGTGCAAACATAGTGCACAGAGAACTGCCCGAACACTGGACAAGCCTGCGAGCACAGTGCATAAATTCCTACAGAAACTTCCCACATTGTCGATACAAAATCACCCATGTTCAGAAGTTTCTTCCTGCTCACCTCCCAGCAAGGCACTCTTCTTGGTCGCATCGAAGTGGAAAGTGAATGGCCGTGTAACATTCTGTGGATTGACGAAGCCCATTTGCATCTCCAAGGATACGACAATACGCAAAATAGCTGAATATGGGTAACGGAAAATCCGCACGCACTTCGACGGGCACCACTTCATTCTGCAAAGGTGACTGTGTTGTGCGGGTTGGCAGCATAGTTTATCGTAGGACCGTGTTTTTTCGAGGAGATTAGTCCTGCGGGTCCTGTTACCTGTACCGCCAATGTTAAACACTGTGAGAGTCTTTTTGCGTCATTCCAATCCTTGAACAGCGTGGATGTGTGAATAGGATCTTTTTTACGCAACATGGCGCTCCTCCACAGATGGCACAGCCAATGAAGTGGCCAGTTACAGATGAATTTCATAAATACTAGAATTATAAGCCGTCAATCCCCTACAGCCTGGCTGCCCTGGTCACCTGCCTTAAGCCACGTGACTTTTGGCTGTGGGATTATCTTAAAGAAGTGTTCAGTGCTCCAATTACGAACGTCGCTGAACTGAAGGCCCGCATTGCACAACGCATTCTGAACGTGACCCCCGAGACACCCCGACCTGTTGTGGAATATACTGTTTCTCGATTTCAACTTGTAACAGAAAACGGTGGACAGCATTCTGAACACACCTTGCGCCAGTCTCACGACAATCAGCATCCGACGTCATCTTCCTCTGTATGTGCTTTCCGGCCTCAGGACGATTAGAACCGATTTTTCGCATCCGATGTGGTACGACCTCGTCGTGGTAGATGGGCTTACCTAAGTAACAGTGCCACAACTGTTGAGTGCCGACGTTTTGCAGTGATGCACATAACAGCATGGATGGTGTAATGTACAACTCAAACAATAACTATCATACTGTGACTGATCTGTCATTTATAGCCTCCTTATTTACGTTAAGACGCTTAAAGCGCCATCTGTTTGCAAATTTCGTCAAATATTTTTTGGTTCCATGACGTTTCCCCCTTCGTCAATAACATACTGTTCATATTTCACGGGATTCTAAACAGCGGTTCTCTTTCCACACCGTTTCGAAACTGGAACTTTAATTATGGACACCCTGTAAAAGTTGAAATAATTTACGGGATTGCAGACAAGTGACGTCTCTGACAACCTCCGATACTTTGGAATGTCCGCATATTGTCATTTTAAAGGCATTTATGCTACGATACAGCGCTGTGCAAGGAAATTTATGACCTAGGTATGTAGGGAAATCGTCGAAAGACAAAACACACACAACTGAACACTAACGGTATCACGCAGTTAAGGATGACAAACTTCAGAAATCACCAATTTTTGAAATTAGTAGCTCAGGATGAGGTATCATTAACTCTATGCCTCTGTTGTTTGAACATGGAGAGAGCAGGAATCGAAACATAATTTAAACAAAAACCTTTATCTCTATTTATACATCTAAATCTACGTGATTACTTTGCTATTCACAATAAAGTGCCTGGCAGAGGGTTCAGTGGACCACCTTCAAGCTGTCTCTCTACCGTTCCACTCTCGGACGGCGCTCGGGAAAAATGTGCACTTCAATTTTTCCGTGCGAGCCCTGATTTCTCTTATTTTATCGTGATGATCATTTCTCCCTATGTAGGCGGGTGCCAACAGAATTTTTTCGTAATCGGAGGAGAAACTGGTGATGGAAATTACATGATAAAATCCCGTCGCAACGAAAAACACCTTACTTTTAATAATTGCCACAACAATACACTTATCGCGTAATCGATCATGTGAATAACTTCATACTTCTCTTTATTCAGGGTCAATTGCCACTTTTCGCACCATACATATATCTTATCTAAATCATTTTGCAATTCGTTTTGGTCATCTGATGACTTTAGAAGACGGTAAATGTCAGCATATCTGCAAGACGGCTACTAAGATTGTCTCCTATGTCGTTAATATAGATCAGGAACAATAGAGGACCTATAATACTTCCTTAGGGAACGCCAGGTATTATTTCTGTTTTACTCGATAAGTAAAAGTCACTTCCTAATGTAATTTCAACTGCTTCCTTAATTACACGAGCTCAATAGGTAAAACTGCATGCCAAAATCTCCGCGTTGTTATTTTCCATAGGATGACCGGTGCCAATGCTGTGTTCTGCAATAGTGGATGTGCTCGGCTGTTGTATGCTCACTTCACCGGTCCTCCGCAGTCCTGGTATGAAGACGATACTTTAGCTCTTTAGCCTCATAGAAGTGTGGTGGCGCTAGGGTTCACACTGTGTGCGGGTTGCCTTTCGGCATGTGCTCTGTTTACCGAGACTTTAAATTTTCTTTCGCAGTGTATGCGAAAAAATGATGGGGTGAAAACCTGTCGAAATTCCGGAGGTGTCATCGGTCCCATCGGATTTGGGAAGGAAGTCGGCAGTGCACTTTGAAAGGAACTATTTCGTCATTTGCCTGAAGCAATTTAGAGAAAATCACGCAAAACCTAAATCGGGAAGGCCGGACGCGGGTTTGAACCCTCGTCGCCCGAATGCGGGTCCAGCGTGCTAACCCCTGCGCTCGGTGCACCAGGAAGACGGCATGCAATAAATGTCGAACTGTCATGAGGCATAGTTTATGTTTCGATACGCACGTAATTAGTTACACACCACAAAACAGGTAGGAGCAACGCCATATACATAGGGGAAGATAACGACGAGTTAAGAGAATCATTCAACGTGACAGGAGTGCAACCCTTCCGCAAATCGCTGCAGATTTCAATGCTGGGCCATCAACAAGTGTCAGCGTGCGAACCATTCAACGAAACATCATCGATATGGACTTTCGGAGCTGAAGGCCCACTCGTGAACCCTTGATGACCGCGCGACACAAAGCTGTACGCCTCACCTGGGTCCGTCAACACTGACATTGAACTATTGATGACCGGAAACATTTTGCCTGGTTGGACGATCCTCGTTTCAAATTGTATCGAGCGGATGGACGTGTGCGGTTATGGAGACAACCTCATGAATCCATGGACCCTGCATGTCAGCAGGTGACTTTCCGATCTGTTGGTGCTCTTTACTGGTGTGGGGCGTGTGCAGTTGGAGTGATATCGGACCCCTGATACGTCTAGATACGACTCTCATAGGTGACACGTATGTAAGCATCCTGCCTGATCACCTGGATCCATTCATGCCCATTGTGCATTTTGATGGACTCCGGCAATTCCAGCAGGATAATGCGGCACCCCACACGTCCAGAATTGCTACTGGAGTGGCTCCAGGAACACTCTTCTGAGTTTAAACACTTCCGCTGGCCACCAAACGCCCCAGACATGAACATTATTGAGCACATCTGGGATGCCTTGCAACGTGCTGTTCAGAAGTGATCTCCACCCCACCCCACCCCCCACCCCCTACTCTTACGGATTTATGGACAGCCTTGCAGGATTCATGATGTCAGTTCCCTCCAGCACTACTTCAGACATTAGTCGAGTACATGCTACGTCGTGTTGCGGCACTTCTGCGTTCTCACGGGGGCCTTACACGATGTTAGGCAGGTGTACTAGTTTCTTTGACTCTTCAGTGTATAAAGAAATCGGATGCAAATACAATTAGTGCAAGATCGTATTAATCGTGATGGGGGGTTTCAACTGGATGAGGCGTGATTTCTTTAACTTCTTCAGAATGAAAACATTTTATGGCCAGTGGCGCGTCCAGCAGCATTTAATTTTATTATTTTTTTAGATCTGAATTTTAGTTCCTCGAGTACGCATTCCAATAGATAGCGCGCATGTAGTATCACATTGCGCATGCGCTTGCGGCCCGTAGATGGAGCTTTATTCGAAGAAGCGCGTCAACTCAACAGAGATCATTCATGTAGCGGCTGCTTTTGAGAATGCCAATTTTTGGTATAAAGGTAGCGATATGAACTAACAATCTCCACTGCAAAACACTCACCTGAAAATGGCTAAATGGTTGTCAGCCGAAATACCGTGGCAAGAATTCGATGTTATCGGACTACAATCGCGAAAGTTCATGAAATATGGTAGAGACGTATTTAATGAATGGATAATATCAGAAATCCAAAGATTTTTCTAGAACATGACCCACTACGAGAACAAAATGTAGGAAGATTATCACCAGATGTGAGTACAGTTTCCCCTGAGAAGGAACGAACCTGTATACCTGGTGATAAAACAGTTCTGGACATGTTCCATGACCATGTTTCGTAGACACAGGAGTTCACTGTAAGAAAGGTGACGAAAAAAGCAATTAAATTTTATGGTGCGTTCACATTTAATATTCGTTTGAACACAAGTTTGCAGGCTTCATACCGGCTGGACCGCATTCGGTCCAGAGGCACAGATATACGGCTGCGTGAGTCTCTTGTCGCTATGTCAGAAGACAGACGCCCGGGAGATGTGAAGTGGTCGGCGAACGGCGGAAGAACATGTGGAGAGGGGTTGGTGGAAGGGGAGGCCGCTGTACGAGAAGAGAGCAGCGCCCGCCGCCTTCCGCTCCCATATTGAATGGCGGGGCCCCTCATTAATATGCATAAATTGACACTGCGGCCGGGGCGCATGCTAATGCCTGCAGAGTGACTGCTGTTTGCTCCCTCCCCCACCCCACCCCTCTGTTTGTAGTTTTGCGCCGCCGTGGTGCCGACGGCTCGCTTTACGGGGCGGGCAGGTGCTTGCCCGCGCTGCGCCACAGGACGCCGAAACCCAGAGAGTGGTAACTCGGCGATCTGAGGCTGCAGTGAGCCAGCTAACGGTTTGTGGCAGAGAGTACCTTGTACCATCATCGGTTCTCTCACTCCTCTTCTCCCCTTCTTACTACTTTAATTCTGTCTACAATTCCCTCTATGATACCTAGTAACTGTAATACTGTGCCTGTGATTCTTCCATGACGTGTACGCAAAAGGAGCGCAACTTACTGTGTAAGAGTCCTGTGGAAACAAACGTAGTGCAGTAATCGATCCGGATTTTTTAATTCGGCGAGGGGTCTATGTACTAGTACATTAAGTGTGCGTAGTTCCTTGAAACATCCGTTATGTCTGGTGTTTAGCGACACATACATCAATTTACACTTCTACACTCCGCAAGCCACCTGACGGTGCGTGGCAGAGGGTACTTTGAGCACCTCCATCGGTTCTCCCTTCTATTCCAGTCTCGTATTGTTCGTGGAAAGAAAGATTGTGCTCTAATCTCTCTGATCTAATCCTCATGGTCTCTTCGCGAGATATACGTAGGAGGGAGCAATATACTGCTTGACTCTTCGGTGAAGGTATGTCCTCGAAACTTCAACAAAAGCCCGTACCGAACTACTGAGCGTCTCTCTTGCAGAGTCTTGCACTGGAGTTCATCTGTCATCTGCGTAACGCTTTCACGATTACTAAATGATCCTGTAACGAAGCGCGCTGCTGTCCGTTGGATCTTCTTCATCTCTTCTATCAATCCTATCTGGTAGGGATCCCACACCGGTGAGCAGCATTCAAGCAGTGGGCGAACAGGTGTACTGTAACTTACTTCCTTTGTTTTCGGACTGCATTTCCTTAGGATTCTTCCAATGAATCTCAGTCTGGCATCTGCTTTACCGACAATTAATTTTATATGGTCATTCCATTCTAAATCACTCCTAATACCTACTCCCAGATAATTTATGGAATAAACTGCTTACAGTTGCTGGCCTGATATATTGTTGCTAAATGATAAAGGATCTTCATTTCTATGTATTCGCAGCACATTACACTTGTCTACATTGAGATTCAATTGCCATTCCCTGCACCATGCGTCAATTCGTTGCAGATCCTACTGCATTTCAGTACAATTTTCCATTGTTACAACCTCTCGGTATACTATAGCATTATCCGCAAAAAGCCTCAGTGAACTTCCGATGTTATCCAGAAGGTCATTTATATACACTCCTGGAAATTGAAATAAGAACACCGTGAATTCATTGTCCCAGGAAGGGGAAACTTTATTGACACATTTCTGGGGTCAGATACATCACATGATCACACTGTCAGAACCACAGGCACATAGACACAGGCAACAGAGCATGCACAATGTCGGCACTAGTACAGTGTATATCCACCTTTCACAGCAATGCAGGCTGCTATTCTCCCATGGAGACGATCGTAGAGATGCTGGATGTAGTCCTGTGGAACGGCTTGCCATGCCATTTCCACCTGGCGCCTCAGTTGGACCAGCGTTCGTGCTGGACGTGCAGACCGCGTGAGACGATGCTTCATCCAGTCCCAAACATGCTCAGTGGGGGACAGATCCGGAGATCTTGCTGGCCAGGGTAGTTGACTTACACCTTCTAGAGCACGTTGGGTGGCACGGGATACATGCAGACGTGCATTGTCCTGTTGGAACAGCAAGTTCCCTTTCCGGTCTAGGAATGGTAGAACGATGGGTTCGATGACCGTTTGGATGTACCGTGCACTATTCAGTGTCCCCTCGACGATCACCAGTGGTGTACGGCCAGTGTAGGAGATCGCTCCCCACACCATGATGCCGGGTGTTGGCCCTGTGTGCCTCGGTCGTATGCAGTCCTGATTGTGGCGCTCACCTGCACGGTGCCAAACACGCATACGACCATCATTGGCACCAAGGCAGAAGCGACTCTCATCGCTGAAGACGACACGTCTCCATTCGTGCTTCCATTCACGCCTGTCGCGACACCACTGGAGGCGGGCTGCACGATGTTGGTGCGTGAGCGGAAGACGGCCTAACGGTGTGCGGGACCGTAGCCCAGCTTCATGGAGACGGTTGCGAATGGTCCTCGCCGATACCCCAGGAGCAACAGTGTCCCTAATTTGCTGGGAAGTGGCGGTGCGGTCCCCTACGGCACTGCGTAGGATCCTACGGTCTTGGCGTGCATCCGTGCGTCGCTGCGGTCCGGTCCCAGGTCGACGGGCACGTGCACCTTCCGCCGACCACTGGCGACAACATCGATGTACTGTGGAGACCTCACGCCCCACGTGTTGAGCAATTCGGCGGTACGTCCACCCGGCCTCCCGCATGCCCACTATACGCCCTCGCTCAAAGTCCGTCAACTGCACATACGGTTCACGTCCACGCTGTCGCGGCATGCTACCAGTGTTAAAGACTGCGATGGAGCTCCGTATGCCATGGCAAACTGGCTGACACTGACGGCGGCGGTGCACAAATGCTGCGCAGTTAGCGCCATTCGACGGCCAACACCGCGGTTCCTGGTGTGTCCGCTGTTCCGTGCGTGTGATCATTGCTTGTACAGCCCTCTCGCAGTGTCCGGAGCAAGTATGGTGGGTCTGACACACTGGTGTCAATGTGTTCTTTTTTCCATTTCCAGGAGTGTATATTGTGAATAGCAACGGTCCTACGACACTCCCCTGCGGCACACCCGAAATCACTCTTACTTCGGAAGACTTATCTCCATTGAGAATGACATGCTGCGTTCTGTTATCTAGGAACTCTTCAATCCAATCACACAATTGGTCTGATTGTCGATATGCTCTTACTTTGTTCATTAAACGACTGTGGGGAACTGTATCAAACGCCTTGCGGAAATCAAGAAACACGGCATCTACCTGGGAACCCGTGTCTATGGCACTCTGAGTCTCGTGGACGAATAGCGCGAGCTGGGTTTTACACGATCGTCTTTCTCGAAACCCATGCTGATTCCTACAGTGTAGATTTCTAGTCTCCAGAAAAGTCATCATACTCGAACATAATACGTGTTCCAAAATTCTACAACTGATCGACGTTAGAGATCATTTGCTTCCTATGTAAACATCCATTTCAACGAGACTACATTTTTCCTAAGGAGAGCGTAGACTGGTTTTGGGGAAGATCATCAGAGCACGCCGGATGTGTTTGAAGAAGTGTTGCACTGACTAAATGGACTTGGTGTCAAACACGTAAGTGTGGTCGGAAGGGAACCGCCTACAACCAAAAATAGTTGCTGTTATGAGGTCGTTTGCTTGTAACCAGCAACTATACAGCTTTGGCATAAAGCCAAGTAGGGTTAGTCAACGGCTACGTCACAAAAATAGATTACCAACAATTTACAGTGATTTATTAATAGAAAATGTTCCAGTACTTGATAAGTGGGCATGTCATTTTGATTTTTGTTACCTGTCTACGTGCACGTCAGAGAGGGAGTAAGTTACGTTACTGTTAAACAAGCTTTGGTCTTGCTATGGCACAGTCTTTGTCTCTGCGCAGTCTGATACATTCTTAGTTGGAGTGTGACGGAAGTATCAGTAGTGCTATGTTGACTTGTGATTGTATCTGTCACATCAAGAAAGATTTATTGTAGAGGACAGAAAGGCTGAATATGATGTTATATTTTGGAAAGCGAAGAGAATATAAACTTTGACAATGTTATTATTAATGAAGCGAAGAAGTTTGAGGTGAGACAGTAGCATTGCGCGGCAAATTTTTTTTATATAATAATTATTGTCTGCTAGTTTACTTGCTCGGAGCTGAGAGAAAGACCACCCCACTTCCCTGAGTCATGCATATCAACTGATCAACTTGTTTGCTTCTTACAGAAATTCTCTGTTAGCATTATACCCTTTTCAAATCATTGAACACTTTGTTAAGCATAGTAATGTTCAGACTAATGTTATGTGCGAAGACCACGTAAAATTTTACTATTTTTTTTTATAAATACGTACTTCATTCTAAAATCGTTGCCTTGGAATATCGTCTCATAGGAACAGTTACTCTCCCCATTCCACTGTTTAAAGCAGGCATATTACTACATTGCACCATATGGTATGCAACAGTTTGAATATTTATTTAGAAATAGAAACCTAGTTTAGCCACCGCCTCCTTGCTGTTTGCTGTTGTGCATCCGAGAAATCTCCAACAGGGTTCTCAAAGTGCTAGGTAAGCGAAAATTTCGATTAAGACCAGATAATTGTTTTACCTCAGTTGCATTTAATACAAAAAGCTGTATTGAGACTAGCTACAGTTCTGTTCTGCTTAGTCAAAGGTTAGCACAGGAGTTTAAGTTGGATAACAGTTTGTCAGTACATAGTTTTGGTAATACGTAGATTTTTTATAGAGTGGGAGGTAAATTTTGGCCACATTTCATACAGAAACATGCGTGACAATGTATTTCCGATTTTCACGTGCACTTATCTGTCCTGAAATATTGTATAGTTCTAGCACTAATGGAAGATGACTAACATGACTTGTATAATGTTCAGCTTGTGCTGAGTGGAGCTGTGTGCCTGCCTGTATTCACGTCTGGGAGATGGATGTTCATTTGCGAATGGTTTGCGCGAAGTCAGGTGGAGAAGCCCTCTCTGAAGTCTAACCTTAAATATGTTGCACCTCAGTGACAAGCAAGTAGGCTGTATCCCGCGTCTTCTGGAAGATATAGCAAGAAATTTGTGCTCTATTGTACGTAACAAAGAAAATTTTCCTGAATGTTAAATGTAAATCACAATAACAAGGAGTCCGGCCAAGTTATAGAGCCAAAAAGAGACTTGTATTTAATAGAAGAAAGGGAAGTGCCAATAGCGATGTCCATGTTATTGTGGTCTTCAGTCTACTTCAGCCATCATCAGTTATTTTGATGCCCAAATAGCAAAACTCTTCTACTACTTTAAGTGTCTCGTTTCCTAATCTAATTCCCTTAGCATCACCAGATTTAATTAGACTATATTTCATTATCCTTGTTTTGCTTTTGTTGATGCTCATTTTATATCCTCCTTTCAAAACACTGTCCATTCCTTTCAACTGCTCTTCCAAGTCCTTTGCTGTCTTTGACACAAATACGTCATCAGCAAAACTCGAAGTTTTTATTTCTTTTCCCTGTACATTAATCTTTTCTCCAAATTTTTCTTTGGTTTCCCTCACTGCTTCTTCAGTGTACAGATTGAATAACATTGAGGATATGCTACAACCCTACCTCACTACCTTCTCAGCCACTGCTTCCCTTCCGCAATCCTCGACTCTTGCAACTGCCGTCTGGTTTCTGTACAAGTTGTAAATAGTCTTTCGCTCCCTGTATTCTACCCCCGCTACCTTCAGAAATTCAGTTTGAGTATTCCAGTCAACATGTTTAAAAGCTTTCTCTAAATCTACAAATGATATAAACGTAGTGCTGTATCTCCCATGGGGTGGCTCACTGCTATATCTCCCACGGGAAGATGCTTGATGGGCAATGAGAAGACACAGGTAAACAGAGCAAGGGTTTATTACGGAACTGTATAGAGATTTAATAATAAAGAAAAACTCTTAGTGAATACATGTAGTGGGACGTGAAGATAATGCCGCTGACAAACCCTAACGACGGAGGCTGAGCATTTGGCGTAGCTGGCTGACAAGCATGTCTTGGGATATATCTGGAAAGTTATAGATCCCGCTGCGGTGGCTTCCGCTAGGGCTCTGACTGATATGCTCCTAAGAGTCGGCGCATGAATTGGCCCAGAGCTTCGGAAATTCGTGTTTGGGTCTTATGGGACCAAACTGTTGAGGTCATCGGTTCCTAAGCTTACACACTGATTAATCTAACTTAAACTAACTTACGCTAACGACGACACACACACACACCCATGCCCGATGAAGGACTCGAACCTCCGACGGGGGAAGCCGCGCGGACCGCGACAAGACGCCCCAGACCGAGCGGCTATCCCGCGCGGCCAGCGCTTCGGTAGAGCGAACTGTCGATGTGTTGACTTGCACCGCCCTGTATAGCGGGGGCGGGAAGAAATTCGTGGCGATCCAGTTCCTCACACGTGACACGGCGGAGGAAATAGGTCGCTGGCACAGAGGACCTCTGGTAGCGCTTGTCTTGGCGTCTTTCGTCTTTGTGATCGGCGCAGTCTGGGGAGGTAACGCCTTGTGCATATGCAACCCCCGAGGCTTTAGTGTCTGGGGGGTTACCGATCGCTGTACGCGAACATTGATTATACGGCACATAGGTTTGCCTTTCCTTACTCTAAGTCATAGTGTCAGTACCGCCTCTCGTGTTCCTGCATTTCTCCGGAATCCAAACTGATCTTCCCCGAGGTTAGCTTCCACTACTTTTTCCACTTTTTATAAAAAAAAACTCGTATTCGTATTTTGCAACCATAACTTGTTAAACTGATAGTTCGGTAATTTTCACACCTGTCAGCACCTGCTTTGTTTAGAATTGCAATTATTATATTTTTCTTGAAGTTTGATGGTATTTCGCCTGTCTGCACACCAGATGAAAGAGTTATGTCATACCTGTTTCTCCCAAGGTCATCAGTAATTTTGAGAGAACATCGTCTACTCCTGGAACCTTGTTTCGACTTAGATCTTTCAGAGCCCTGTCAAATTCTTTTCACACTATCATATTACCCATCTCATCTTCATCTATGTCCACTTCCCTTTCTATAATATTGCCTTCAAGTTTATCTCCCTCGTACAGACTCTGTATATACTCCTTCCACCTTTCAGCTCTCCCGTCTTTGCTTTGGACTGATATTATATCTGAATTCTTGACATTCATGCAGATGCTTCTCTTGTCCCAAAAGACCTCTTTCATTTTCCTGTAGGCAGTATCTATCTTTCCCTTCGTGAAGTATGCTTGTAAGTCCTTACATTTGTCCTCTAGCCATTCCTCCTTAGCCATTTTGCACTTCTTCTCAGTCTTATTCTTTAAACGTTTGTATTAACTTTCGCCTGCTTCGTTTGCTGCATTTTTGTATTTTCTCCTTTCACAATTCTGTATTTCTTGAGCCATCCAAGGATTTCTACTAGGCCTTGTCTTTTTACCTATTTGATTCTCTGCAGCCTTCGCTATTTCATCTCTTAAAGCTATCCATAACTCTTCTACTGTATTCCTTTCCCTCGTTCTACCCTGTGCGCGGTCCGAAACTTCAGTGACGTCTGGTTCTTTCAACTTGTCCAGTTCCCGTCTCCTTAATATCCTACCTTTTACCGATTCCTTCATTTTAATCTACTATTCACAACCAATAAATTGTGGCCAGAATCCACATTTGTCCCTGAAAATGTCTTACAATTTCAAACCTGGTTCCTAAATCTTTGTCTTACCATTATATAATCAATCTGGAACTATCCGATGTCTCTAGATCTCTCCCACGTATACAGCCTTCTTTCATGATTCTTAAACCACGTGTTAGCGATGATTAAATTATACTCCGTGCAGAATGCTACCAGGCGGCTTCCTCTTTCATTCCTTTACCTGTGTCCATATTCACCTATTGTTTTTCCTTCTCTTCCTTTTCCTACCATCGAATTCCAGTCCCCCAACACAATTAAATTTTCGTCTCCTTTACCTGAATAATTTCTTTTATTTCACCATACATTTCTTCAATCTCTTCATCATCTGCGGAACTAGCTGACATACAAGATTGTACTACTGCGGCAGGTGTGAGTTTCGTGTCTATCTTAGCTACGATAATGGGTTCACTATGATGCTGATAATAGCTTACCCGCATTCCTTTTTTGCTATTCATTATTACACCTACTCCTGCGATACCCCTATCTGATTTTGTATTTATCAATCTGTATTCACCGGTCCTGAAGTCCTGTTCCTTCTGCCACCGATCTTCACTCATTCCCACCATACCTAACTTCAATCTATTCATTTCCCTTTTTAAATTTCCTAACCTATCTACCCGATTAAGCGATCTAACATTCGAAGCTCCGATCCATAGAACGCCAGTTTTGTTTCTACTAATGACGATATCCTCCTGAGTAGTCCCCACCCAGCGATCGGATTGGGGGACCATTTTACCTCTGGAATATTTTACCCAAGAGGATGCCATCAACATTTAACCATAGAGTAGAGCCGCATGCCCTCGGGAAAAATTACGGCTGCAGTTTCCCCTTGGTTTTAGCTGTTCGTGCTACCAGCACAGCAAGGCCATTATGATTGATAGCCGGCCGTCGTGGCCGAGCGGTTCTAGGCGCTACAGTCTGGAGCCGCGTGACCGCTACGGTCGCAGGTTCGAATCCTGCCTCGGGCATGGATGTGTGTGATGCCCTTAGGTTAGTTTGGTTTAAGTACCTCTAAGTTCTAGGGGACTGATGACCTTAGAAGTTAAGTCCCATAGTGCTCAGAGCCATTTGAACCATTTTTATGATTGATACTGCAACGCCAGATCAGTCAGTTATCGAGATTTTTTCCCCTTCAACTACTGAAACGGCTGCTGCCCCTCTTCAGGAACCACGCATTTGTCTGACCTCCCAACGAATACCGTTCCGCTGTGGTTGCACCTACGTTATGGCTATCTGCATCACTGCGGCATGCAAATCACCCCACCGACGGCGAATTCCATGGATCATACGGGAAGCGATGCTCATTTCCGGACAAAAGCCTATTACTACGTAAACACACAGCTGGCTGACTAAAACATAAGGGACAGTCAAATGAAAACCAAACACCTGCCACAACGGTGTAATGTTGATGCATTAAGTCGTTCTGAAAGCGGTGATGATATTCAAGATAATAAAAGTGGGTTAAAAGCTGTGAGCTATCTGGGGAAGTTATCCTTGTCTTACTGAGCAACTGTTTCACCAGGTATCCAGTCTAGTTTACCAAATTGCCAACCAGGCTAACATTAATCTTTTAATAGTCATCTTACGACAATCGGTGATATATATATAATTTAAATAAAAAGAAATAAATCAGTTTATATTTGGATATTTATTTTAACATTGATCATTGTTCCGTTAAAATTTCAGCATTTTAAACTTGATTCATAACTAAACTTGCGCCTTATTTAGGATTGTGAAAATGTGAGTTTGTAATCTTATATAACAGATCAAATATGGAGCCTAGATTGGGAGGCTGCATACAATAGCGCATTCATAAAATAACACATGAAGAACGTTGAAACATATGCAAGAGGAAATTAACCACAACCAACCGATTCAATTTTCACCCAAAGAAGTTACGGTCGTAGCGTAATACTGTCCGTCATGTAATTACCACACACTGGTATACTAAATTCATACTAATTGTAGCCGGCCGAAGTGGCCGCGCGGTTAAAGGCGCTGCAGTCTGGAACCGCAAGACCGCTACGGTCGCAGGTTCGAATCCTGCCTCGGGCATGGATGTTTGTGATGTCCTTAGGTTAGTTAGGTTTAACTAGTTCTAAGTTCTAGGGGACTAATGGCCTCAGCAGTTGAGTCCCATAGTGCTCAGAGCCATTTGAATCATACTAATTGTCTGTGAAATCTTCTCGAAAAGAATAGCTGAGGGCTACTTTGATGATTACACCACATGCTTCACGTGGTCAACTTGGTTTACACAAAGAGTGTAACTCCACAATAATTTTGATTATTAAAATAAATTACATCGAAAAGCAATTTACAAAAGAAAAACCTCGATCAGGTTACTATCGTCATACTACTAACCTGATGGGTCAAACAATTATATAAGCACGTGGTACTGGTCTTATAAAGTACACCCCACCTGGGTTGAACATAAAGAAAAGTTGCTATATTGAAAAATATTGTCAAGACGAGACGTTATAATCTCACGCACATCCACATTTAAAATTGATGATCTTAGTTAGGGTTACGGATCATCAACACGCGGTTCCACTTTGCTCACAAAGTAGTGACAAAGCAACTACTGGAAGATATTCTGAACTTCACACTCGAATTACACTGTTTTGCAATTTAAGATAACATAAGATATTTTAGATCTAAACCGGAAACAAAGGTGATTAAATTTTCAGTTAGGCTGAACTTAAGAAATCCATTGTCCTACAGACTTAGCAGACACGCACTTAGCCGGAGATCTTACCACTTCAGACGCTCGCCACGGACCGACTGGCGTGGGCCCCTACCAAGGGTGCCTCACAGATACAATTGGAAGTGACCAGAGAGGCAGCTTCCTATACCAACATGACAAGGGACGGGCAAGACCATACCAAGAATAGAAACCTCTTTGCTTTTAGAAAGCGTAATTACCTGTTCCGATATTGGTACTACTGTTCTCTAGCAGACAGGCTTGTCTGCTACCATCAAGCATGCAACTAGAAATACATTTGCTCATTCATCCTTTCACACAGAAGGGAAGGGGGATGACAGTATCTTATCATATATACTATATAAAAGAAAACGGATGTAGGTTCCATATGAGACTGTGTGATATGAATTACATATAAACTGTGTTTTAAAGTGTGGTAGTGTGACAGATCATTCTTGTTTATGTGTAAAAGTAACACGTTCCACTGCTCAGTCTCCTCCCAGATAGTCAGAAACACCACATTAAATTTAGAAGTGGAATGTATGCTGTAAATGACAACAGATTTAAGAAATTAACATGAAAGGAATCCAACAGAGACCTATCAATGGGACAGTTCCATTCAAAAGTAATCACCAGATGCATTAAGATATTTATCCCACTGGTAGACGAGATGATCAATTCCTGTTCCATAGAACGTGGTCGGCCGCTGACGGATTCACAATCGTGCCCAATCTTTTAGTTTCTCGTCCGACTGAAACCGACGTCCACGCATGTCTTTCTCAGGTCGCCAAAGACGTGAACACCACACGGTGGAGGCTACCCTTCAGCGATTCGGTTGGGAAACACTGCAAGATCCTCCGTACAGTCAATATTGCCCAACATGTGATTTTGACAACTCTGGCGATCTGAAGAAAGGTATGCGTGGACATCGGCTTCAGTCGGACAAGGAAGTGCAAGAGTGGATGCGCTTGAGGATCCGTCAGCGGCCTACCACGTTCTATGAACCAGGAGTAATTTGGTCTTCTTACCTTTCAGTGTGGAAACGTCTGTAAATGTCTTAATGCGTGTGGTAATTACTTTTAGTGGAACCATTCCACGGTCCCGTTGCCGCGGGTGTTCGGTTTTTATTTGGCTGCTCCACATACAAACTTATCGCAACATCTCCAGTGTCCTGGAATATTTCAACTGAAAAAAATATCCCATGATGGAGATATACAGGTTGGTCCATTGATCGTGGCCGGGCCAAATATCTCACGAAATAAGCGTCAAACAAAAAAACTACAAAGAACGAAACTTGTCTAGCTTGAAGGGGGAAACCAGATGGCGCTATGGTTGGCCCGCTAGATGGCGCTGCCATAGGTCAAACAGATATCAATAGCAACCCCCATTTTTTATTACATATTCGTCTAGTACGTAAAGAAATATGAATGTTTTAGTTGGACTCTTTTTTCGCCTTGTGATAGATGGGGCTTTAATAGTCACAAACATGTGGCTCACAATTTTAGACGAACAGTTGGTAACAGGTAGGTTTTCTAAATAAAAATGCAGAACGCAAGTACGTTTGAATATTTTGTTTCTGTTGTTCAAATGTGATACATGTACCTTTGTGAACTTATCTTTCTGAGAACGCGTGCTATTACAGCGTGATTACCTGTAAATACCACATTAATGCAATAAATGCTCAAAATGATGTCCATCAACCTTCACTGCATTTGGCAATACGTGTAACGACATTCCTCTCAACAGCGAGTAGTTCGCCTTCCGTAATGATCACACGTGCATTGACAATGCGCTGACGCATGTTGTCAGGCGTTGTCAGTGGATCACGATAGCAAATATCCTTCAACTTTCCCCACAGAAAGAAATCTCGAAACTTCAGATCCGCTGAACGTGCGGGCCATGGTATGGTGCTTCGACGACCAATCCACATGTCATGAAATATGCTATTCAATACCGCTTAAACAGCACGTGAGCTATGTGCCGCACATCCATCATGTTGGAAGTACATCGCCATTGTCATGCAGTGAGACATCTTGTAGTAACAAAGGTAGAACATTACGTAGGAAATCAGCATACATTGCTCCATTTAGATGGCCATCGATAAAATGGTGGCCAATTATCCTTCCTCCCATAATCCCGCACCATACATTAACCCGCCAAGGTCGCTGATGTTCCACTTGTCGCAGCCATCGTGGATTTTTCCTTTGCCCAATAGTGCATATTATGCGGGTTTACGTTACCGCTGTTGGTCAATGACGCTTCGTCGCTAAATAGAACCCATGCAAAAAATCTGTCATCGTCCCGTAATTTCTCTTGTGCCCAGTGGCAGAACTGTACACGACGTTCAAAGTCGTCGCCATGCAATTTCTGGTGGATAGAAATATGGTACGGGTGCAATCGATGTTGATGTAGTATTCTCAACACCAACGTTTTTGAGATTCCCGATTCTCGAGCAATTTGTCTGCTACTGATGTGCGGATTAGCCGCGGCAGTAGCTAAAACACCTACTTGGGCATCATCATGTGTTGCATGTTGTGGTTGACGTATTACATGTGACTGAACACTTCCTGTTTCCTTAAATAACGTAACTACCCGGCGAACGGTCCGGACACTTGGATGATGTTGTCCAGGATACCGAGCAGCATACATAACACATGCCCTTTGGGCATTTTGATCACAATAGCCATACATCAACACGATAGCGCCCTTTTCCGCGATTGGCAAACGGTCCGTTTTAACACGGGTAATGTATCACGAAGCAAATACCGTCTGCACTGGCGGAATGTTACGTGATACCACGTTCTTACACGTTTGTGACTATTAGAGCGCCATCTGTCACAAAGCGAAAAAAGTAGTCCAACTAAAACATACTACACTAATATGTAATAAAAATGGGGGTTCCTATTTAAAAAAACGCAGTTGAAATCCGTTTGACCTATGGCAGCGCCATCTAGCGGGCCAACCATAGCGCCACCTGGTTTCCGCCTTCAAGCTAGAGGAGTTTCGTTCTTTGTAGATTTTTCGTTTGATGCTTATTTCGTGAGATATTTATTTGGCCCGGTCACTATCAATGGACCACCCTGTATATTCCGAAATAAATCATGTTAAAGTTACTTAAACCATATATTCTGTGGTTAGATTCCATCTACCTGACCCATAATCCCTTACGCCGCCTCAGAAATTACAGCCTAGCATTTCCATTCGGTACTAGAATATGCATAGCCCTTCTTTTTCTTATTAAAAAGTATAGTCAGGACAAGAAATGTAAGCTGCATGTTTGTTGGAGTCAGGTATCGAAGCCAGGAAACAACACTTTTTTGTACCAAGTCAGGTTGTGAGGTTCTAGTGGCTCCAGCACTGCCATAGTCTACATTTATGAGGGCATAGTTTCGAACAACAAACAGAAAATAAATGATGTTAAAATTTAGCCATTGTTGCGGGTGCCGTTGCAAGAATGTTACCGGCAAGCACAGTTAGGCCTTTCCAACTGTATAAAGAGAAATATCTAAAACTTCGTAGTAAATTAATTATTATATCAATAAAATTTAGTGGCATGTAGGAATTGTATATTCGTTGTATTTATTGTAGGCTAAAAATAATCGCGAATAAAAGGCAGTTATTAATTTATATCTGCTCTTCATAATTAGAGAATTTAGTAACCTGGGCCCCATAGAAAGTGTCCAGGTGGCACGTTGATGACTCCACTCTAGACGTTCCCTTCTGTCAAGACGCGTCAGAGGTAGACATACAGCACGTCTGTGACAGTAAAGGCCACTCTGCCAAAGCTTCTGCACACAGTTTGCCTCGCTACAACACATATAGTGGATGCTGTGAGCTCACACGCCAGTTTCCGTGCAGGACTAACGCGGTACCGTCGTGCCCTTACAGCCAAATAACGGTCCTCTCTTCTGAAGTCACACGTGGTCCGCCCTACCCTGCTCTTCGAGATACAGTTTCGGTCTCTATAAACTATCGCCACACCCGAGAAACAACAGAACGATTCACATTAAGCCATCGGACCAAATCACTTTGTGACTGTCCCGTTTCCTTTCTTTCTATGGCCCTCCACCGCAGAGAGTCTGGTAGGGGTCATCTCTGTGCCATACTGCACAGTCTGTGACGTGTACACAGTGACTGTGGATGTGGGGCTACCCGGAAACACTACCCCGTTTCGTAGGTGCCCTGACGTCATCGTTGGCACGATTGTACGTTGACCGGAATGGAATCTTCCGCGCAGAACACGATCTTACGGACATCTGGTTGACAGTTGGTATCATTATATTGTGAATTAGACACAAGACGTAGAAATAGAGTTTTGTTGCTCTAATTGTGGACACCAGTGTATATTTATTGCTCTAGAAACCAATTTTAAGCATTCATTTTCGTGTAAAACAGGTAAAAATTGTGGACATCTCACATAACTTATATCCTGAGGTGAGAAAAGTGATGGGATACCTCCTAATATCGTGTCGGAACTCCTTTTGCCGGGCGTAGTGAAACAACTCGAAGCGGCATGAACCTAAGAAGTCCTTGGAAGTCCCCTGCAGAAATATTGAGCCATGCTGTGTCTACAGCCGTCCGTAATTGCGAAAGTGTTGCCGGTGCAGGATATTGCGCACGAACTGACCTCTCGATTATGTCCCATAAATATTCGATGGGACTCACGTCGGACAATGTGGCTCGCCATATCATTCGCTCGCATTGTCCAAAATGTTCTTCAAACCAGTCGCGAACTGTTATGGCCCGGTGACATTTTTGGGAACGTAGGTCCACGAATGGCTGCAAATGGTCTCCAAGTAGCCAATCAGAACCATTTTTCAGTCAATGACCGACTCAGATGAACGAGAGAACCCAGTTCATTCCATGTAAACACAGCTCATAGCATTATGAAACCACAGCTAGCTTTCACAGTGCCGTTTTGACAACTTGGGTCCATGGCTTCGTGATTTCTGCGCCACACTCGAACCCTACCATCATCTCTTCCCAACTGAAATTGGGACTCATCTGATCACTGACCACGTCACAATTTTCCGGTCGCCTAGGGCCCAACCGATACAGTCTCGAGCCAAGGAGAGGCGCTGCAGGTGATGTCGTGCTCTTACCATATGTACTCCCGTCGCTCGTCTGCTGCCTATTAGACCATTAAGGGGCTCCGGAACGCCCTATACTTGCAATGTTAAAATAACGCTTATAAATTACATCTTTCCTCACAAAGTATTTGAGGTAGGAAGTTGAAGTTTTTACACATTATTTATTGGAATATGGGCTACAACTTAACACAGGGATTTTACAAAATTTTAGTTCAGTTATTAAAGATGATTTTTTTCAATTGTAATGAAAATTCGCAACATTTTTTTGCAATTTTTTATTTATATATTCAAAAATATACAGTTTTTTGGAAAAAGGCTGTGTTAAATTATGAAGAAGGTACTGTGTAACATTTACTGAAAGTTTGAAACAAATATGTTTGTAAGATCCTTAGAAAACATGTAATTAGTATGAGAAAATAAAATTTTTGGGAATCGAGCGACAAAGATTGGATTAACTTTTTAGTGCATTCCAGGTCCATAGGATGGATTATCTTCATCCTCTGCAAACTCCTCCTCCAGCTTCCTCTTGTTCCTCCTCCTGTTTACTCTTGCTTGTATTTCTAGACTCTTTACAGCCCTGTCTGCAGCCCGAAGGCGTTCCTTGTCTAAAGCAAGCATCGCTCGTTGTTGTGTTCGTAGATTTTGCTACCATTTTCTTCAGTTGCAGTTACTGCAACACTGTTCCAAAAGGTGGTCATGTATGAACACTTATCACATTTCAGTTGTATTTCACTAGCAAGTCCTACGTGCTTTATTATGGAGAGTTCCAGACCAACTTCACTGCAATGAATACATCTTACGCAGTTTGAAAAAATTCCTTTGAGAACCGACATATCAAATATTTCATTCACATCCGATTCGCCCATAAAACATTCATAGTTTTCACTCATTGAACCAAGCTTCTTCTGTGAAGTATTTTCTTTCCCACTTTGACTGCTATGGGCAGGTGTACTTGAGAGGCTAGGTTCACTCACTTGGTTATCGTCTTTATTGTTTACAGTAATAACACATACCTTTGACTTTCCAACCTTTCTCCTTTTCTTAAAAGCCTTCAGAGGATTTCTAATAACTTTACTTTTACTCATTATTATACTTCAACAAAACAGAGACTCAAGAAACAGAATTAATTACGAATATTTTCGAGATAACGACAGAGTAAATAAACATGAAACAATCGACAATCACACCAGCGATATATATTGAACCATCACAGGTTAGCCACAACACATACTTTATCTCACATCACTAAAATGTACCTGATGAACACGGACGTTAATAATAACACAATTTGACAGCAGTTTAACAGCGCCACAGTGGGTCACGCCCATGTAGAACACATTTCAAAAAAAAATTAAAAATAGTTGTAATCTTCGGAATTGAATAAATTATATATCTATTAAAAGGTAATAGTCTGCAGATTCAGAAAACGCAAAAAAGTAAAAATTGAACTTTTCATGATTTTGAGCCTTTCCGGAGCCCCTGAAAGCCAAATTTCGCCTCACTGTCCTAACGGGTACGTTCACCGTACGTCCTACGTTGATTTCTGAGGGTATTGCTTGTCTGTTAGCACTGACAACACTACCAAACGCCGCTGCTCTCGGCTGTTACGTGAAGGCCGTTGGCCACTGCGTTGTCCATGGTGAGAGGTAATGCCAGAAATACGCTATTCACAGCATGCTCTTGACACTGTGGGTCTCGGAATACTGAATTCCCTAACGATTTCCAAAATGGAATGTCCCATGAGTCTAGCTCCAACTTCCATTCCGCATTCAGAGTATGTTCATTCCCGTCGTGCGGCCTTAATCACGTTGGGAGCCTTTCCACATGAATCACCTGAGTACAAATGACAGCTCTGCCAATGCACCACCCCTTTTATACCTTGTGTACGCGATACTACCGCCGTCTGTATATGTGCATACCGCTGTCCCATAACTTTTGTAACCTTAGCGTATGTTAGTGCCTTTGATCTGGCTACAAGCGGAGGTCTTTGCTTGCACACATAGCCAACCGTCTGAAGGATAACTAACGTGGCAAAGACTCACCTCCCTCCTTCCCCGCCCTCATTCCCTTCAACCGAACAATGGTGTGGTAGAAACGATCTGGTGCCAACATGGAGATAAAGAACTGTGGCTGTAGGTGTTTCCACAAGGTAAGAGTGCTTACTCGAGGTCCTGGTACCGGAGTGTGGATGCACCGTGATGTTGGGGACTCGGGATGCTCCGATGCAATATGCAGTGACGAATTGAAGAAACCCATTTAAGTACAAGTCTGCCTGATGCGAATGTCGTCGCCATGGTTATCTGTTTGGGTCCCCCTGAAATGATGATAACTGCCCTCTTCTGGAAACAAAAAAACAAGCCAAGTGGTGTCTGCACTTCATCATCGATCACTGCTGGCAGACATAACGCTGGTCGTCTAACTCCTGTGGTGCGCAGCCAAGTCAGAAGGTGGAATGACGAGTGCTGTCTTCTCAGATAGAAGCTGTCGTCTGAATCCAGTACACACTCCGAAGTCTGCTGTTATAGGCTTAAGTACTTTATCCAATTTTATTTTTTTTTTTCTGGTAAGGCTTCCAGTCGTGAAGTATACTGTCAAGAGGACCTACAAAATAACCCTCTCACATCAACAGTAAAACTTTGAGGATGGTACCACTACTGTATCAGTGAGCAATTTTCGAAACACCTGAAGAAAATAAAACACTTCAAAAAAGCAGCGAGGCTCAGTCAACACTTGGTACCGAAAGTTGTCCAAAACATCGGAGTAATTATAAAGTGTGTGTGATGTTATTGCGTTGGTGCATATGTTCGTAGCATTTCTCCATAAAGACCACAGTACACGTAACGGAGACTTTAGTCGACAATAATACGAGGGCAGTTCAATAAGTAATGCAACACATTTTTTTTCTCGGCCAATTTTGGTTGAAAAAACCGGAAATCTCTTGTGGAATATTTTCAAACATTCCTGCTTCGTCTCGTATAGTTTCATTGACTTCCGACAGGTGGCAGCGCTGTACGGAGCTGTTAAAATGGCGTCTGTAACGGATGTGTGTTGCAAACAACGGGCAGTGATCGAGTTTCTTTTGGCGGAAAACCAGGGCATCTCAGATATTCATAGGCGCTTGCAGAATGTCTACGGTGATCTGGCAGTGGACAAAAGCACGGTGAGTCGTTGGGCAAAGCGTGTGTCATCATCGCCGCAAGGTCAAGCAAGACTGTCTGATCTCCCGCGTGCGGGCCGGCCGTGACTCCTGCAATGGCGGAGCGTGCGAACACACTCGTTCGAGATGATCGACGGATCACCATCAAACAACTCAGTGCTCAACTTGACATCTCTGTTGGTAGTGCTGTCACAATTGTTCACCAGTTGGGATATTCAAAGGTTTGTTCCCGCTGGGTCCCTCGTTGTCTAACCGAACACCATAAAGAGCAAAGGAGAACCATCTGTGCGGAATTGCTTGCTCGTCATGTGGCTGAGGGTGACAATTTCTTGTCAAAGATTGTTACAGGCGATGAAACATGGGTTCATCACTTCCAACCTGAAACAAAACGGCAATCAATGGAGTGGCGCCACACCCACTCCCCTACCAAGAAAAAGTTTAAAGACATACCCTCAGCCGGTAAAGCCATGGTTACAGTCTTCTCGGACGCTGAAGGGGTTATTCTGTTCGATGTCCTTCCCCATGGTCAAACGATCAACTCTGAAGTGTATTGTGCTACTCTTCAGAAATTGAAGAAACGACTTCAGCGTGTTTGTAGGCACAAAAATCTGAACGAACTTCTCCTTCTTCATGCCAACGCAAGACCTCACACAAGTCTTCGCACCCGAGAGGAGCTCACAAAACTTCAGTGGACTGTTCTTCCTCATGCACCCTGCAGCCCCGATCTCGCACCGTCGGATTTCCATATGTTTGGCCCAATGAAGGACGCAATCCGTGGGAGGCACTACGCGGATGATGAAGTTATTGATGCAGTACGACGTTGGCTCCGACATCGACCAGTGGAATGGTACCGTGCAGGCATACAGGCCCTCATTTCAAGGTGGCGTAAGGCCGTAGCATTGAATGGAGATTACGTTGAAAAATAGTGTTGTGTAGCTAAAAGATTGGGGAATAACCTGGTGTATTTCAATGCTGAATAAAACAACCCCTGTTTCAGAAAAAAAATGTGTTGCATTACTTATTGAACTGCCCTCGTATATTCTCCTTCACTGTGTACAACAGTTCGCGACTGTAGAAATCACATGAGTTTGAGGCGAAGAACATGTCGAGCCATGTTCGGAGCTCTTTATAATCCGGAAAGGAAGATTCTTGAACGTTGTTCGATAGAGTGGAAAATGTGAAAATCCGAGAGCGCAAGATCGGATGAATAATGTGGGCGCGGTTTGACATCCCTAACCGACTCCTGTACAGAGTTTTTTGTCAGTCTAGTAGAAAGCGGGCGGTTGTTATTGTAGAGTAACATCACTTCACGCAGTCTTCCTGGTCGTTATTCTTGGATTGCGTATGCAAGGCATCTCAGTTGTTGACAGTAAACTTCAGCAGTGAGGCTTATATCTCGGGAAAACAATTCGTAATACACCATACTGTCGCTGTTCCTTATGGATGCACGCAGGATTCTGTACGGGGAGTTGCTGCTTTGTTTGGGCTCAACTATACCTTTCTTTTTCTTATTTCAGCAAAAAGACACCATTTCTCGTCACCAGTTACGATACTTGACAGGTATGGTCGGTGTTGGCCACTAGCCAATTGATGACGAACAAGCACTGCTGATTTTTGTGATTTTGGCTTAGAGCTTGTGGTACCCATACACCTGATGTTTGAACCTTCCTCACTGCATGCAAATGCCGCACGATGGTGAAATGATCAACGTTCATCACAGTTGCTAGTTCTCGACTTCACTGACGTTGATCGTTGTGGATTAATGCGTTTAACCGATCTTCATCAAACTGCGAAGGTCTCCCTGAATGTGGAGAGTCACTAATGTCAAAACCAGCCTCCTTAAAACGAGAAAAACCATCTTCTTGCCGTGCTCTGTCTAATGGAATGATCTCTATACACGGCGAAAATGTTTCTGGCTGCCTCCGCTGCTGTCACCCCAGTACTGAACTCACACGGAAGAATACGTCGGAAATGTTCAAATTTCTTCAAATGGCACGCCACTTTCTAGAGTCGAAGTCTCCTCTCATCTCCAGATGACAAAAGACAATATGTAAATTCAAACAGCAATAGTGAACTGGAAATAAAACATCATAAATAAGCCCCCCCCCCCCCCCCCCCACACACACACACAATTTTTTTCGCCAAATTGGGTCCTTGTGATTCTTTCTTTTCGCGAAATTGAAAAATGTCCTAAAAGAATGTCATTTTGGAACTCTCGAGAACATTCAGAGAGATGTGAATGACATGTAAAGGACCCTACGAGTTTAAACCTTCCAGGTTGTCACCGAGACTTGGAACAACAGCGGACAGTATTCTTGTTCGAAAAAAAGAAAGTTTGGTAGATAAAAAATCTGTCTCAATACTTTTCTCACACACCTCGTATGAGGCACATTAAAAAAGAGTATGAAGGCAAGTTAGATCTCTTTCGGGGGAGGAGGAACAGGAGAAAAGGGGGGCTGTAACAAATTGAGACCTTCACCCCCCCCCCTCCCCACCCACCCAACCAGGAACCTAACCTTCGATAAGAGCCTTCTGTTAGTAAAGATGGCAGGGAGCGAGAAAGATCGCCTTTTCGAAATCGAGGTTTGGCAGCGCGACTGCAGCGCTCGGCTAGGCGGCGGCGGCGGCTGGAACTAATACGGCTCGCTTTGCGCTATCGGGCGCTCATCGGCGCGGCAGCCCCGCTTGGCCTTAATTTACGGCGTTTTGTTCATGAATAATTCAGCACCACTTGCTGCACAGTTATTATTTGGAGAACTAAAGTCTCTATATCTCCTTTTCTCTCTCTCCGCACCCATTCTTATTTCAGCGGAGCAATTTAAGGAATATGTTGTTCTACATTGCAGCGTGCGACTCTGCGCGTTCCCTATTACGGCTTATGTAAAGTAGGCTGCTTAAAAATGTATAGCGGGGCAACCCGCCCCACCCGCGCCGCAGCCGCCACCGATGCTGAACCCCTCCGTTCCTCCTCATTTTTCTCCTTATTTATTTCATCGCCTATTTACTTGTTAACCTATTACACCCCATTTTTAATACCAAATCTCTCCGCGTTCCCAATATTTCGAATATAACGAGAAATATATTACTGTAGGACACTGCAATTTCAATTCCCTTAAATTACATTGTCATACTATAGAGAAAAACTAGTAGCAGGCAACCTCGGGAATGATGAGTTTGCGTTCCGGAGCAATGTAGGAACGCTTGAGACAATATTGACCCTACGAATTAGCTTAGAAGAGTCACAGAAGAAAGGCAAACCTACATTCATAACATTTGTAGATTCAGAGAAAGCTTTTGACAACGGTGAATGGAACGCAATCTTTGAAATTCTTAAGGTGGCAGCGATAAGATGCAGGGAGCGAAAGGTTATTTACAACTTGTATACAAACCAGACTGTAGTGTTAAGATTCGAGGGACGTAGAGAGAAACCAGTAACTGAATAGGGAGTGAAACAGAGTTGTAACTTATCCGCAGTGTAATTCAATCTGTACATTGTGCTACCAGCGTAGGAAACCAAGGAGAAACATGGAAAAGGAATTAAAGTTGAAGAAGACGAAACAATTCTGAAAAAAGAATAGTTTGTTAACATCGAATATAAATTTAATATTTTATTGCTACTTATAATTTATTATTTATATTTATTATTTATAATCGAAGTTAACAAATTTCTCTTTTTCAGATATGATTTTCTTGCTGTTGGAAGTCTGCATTTATAAGTTTACATACAGGGTTGGTGAGAAGCCTCCGTATCCCATAGTATAGAGTGCTAATTGAAGTGATTTGTTTTAGTCCAAGTACTTACTTACATACATCGGTGTGTCCCCCATCATGCTGTAAACACATTTCCATACGCCTCCATGAACTTGACATATTTTTGAGCATGTCCGATGTAATAGTGCGAAACGCATCCTCAACAGTACTGCGCAATTCTTCGTTTGTTGCGCGACGACGTGCAGATACGTGCGCCTTAACGATTCTCCATAACGAGTTGTCAGGTGTGGTGAGGCCAAGACTTCTTGATGAGAAAGAGGACAGCACGCCTACTAAATCTTTAGCTTCTCTTCCCTTTGTTGGCAACATTTCCTTCAAAATTGCAAGAACCCTCCACGGTTTCGAAGTGAAAGTGATTTTCCGTCCACCATCGGAGATTTCCGACCTGCTGGGATCAGTGAAAGACGAACTGGTATTGCGGAAGGCGGGAATTTATAAAATACCTTGTCAGTGTGGCATGTCATATATAGGACAAACACTGTGATCAGTGGAAGAACGTTGCACTGAACACCAACGCTGTACTCGCCTTTTGCAGCCAAGCAATCTACAATTGCTGAGCATTTCATTTCCACTGGACACTCAATGGAGTATGACAAGACAACAATTTTGGCCACAGCAACATCCTTTTGGGACTCAGTCATAAAAGAATCAGTGGAAATTCGCATGACAGACAATGGTTACCAGCTAGATAGCCGGCCGGTGTGGCCAAGCGGTTAAAGGCGCTTCAGTCTGGAACCGCGTGACCGCTACGGTCGCAGGTTCGAATCCTGCCTCGGGCATGGATGTGTGTGATGTTCTTAGGTTAGTTAGGTGTAAGTAGTTCTAAGTTCTAGAGGACTGATGACCTTAGATGTTAAGTCCCATAGTGCTCAGAGCCATTTGAAATTTGAGCCAGCTAGATAATGCGTGGAACCCCGTCATCTCTAAGATCTGCTCCAGACGAAGATGTCAGAGTACTCCGATGGCCGCGGCAATTGACAACGCCGAAGACAGCTGGGTTCTGCAGTTCCACCAGCGAGGGCGCTGCCGGCGGGCAGTGTGGTTCGTCTGTCAATGTGATTTTGACGCAACCGCGGAATACTCGCTGCACGCTATATTTTGCGGAACGGAGGGCGTCTTCGTCAGTCTTCGATGGCTCACCTGAGGATGGCTGGCAGTTGTTCAGTCGAAATATCGTGGGTGGAAGTTAACGACGACCAGCTGCAAGCCCGAAATCTTTTTGAAGATTCGCAATGTCCAAACATTACTGCGTTTTCAGTTCCGAACTTCAAGTGCGGTAAGTAACGTATTTATAATTCAGTCTCATATACAGTGTGGTAACTCCGCCTTCAATTAACCCTCAACTACTATCGCTCGTTTCTCAGAGCGCAACAAATTTTTTTCTATTGTGATATATGACACACCCACGCAAATCGAAGTGGGCTCTTCCTGTTGAATGTGATGCATGGATGCCAGAACTCTAGGCTATTAACGAACTTTTTTCCTTACTAACCGGCGACGCAAACAGAGGGGTATCACAAGTTTAAATTGTGTTTATGTGTGTATGTCAGTAGCATCATAACTTCCAAACGAAAAGTCCGGTTTTAATGCAGTTTTTGTATTTGACAAGTGGTTTAATCAGAATGGTTCTTCGCTATGTTCCATGAAAGTTTTTAGAGCAGTTAAAATATCACCAGCTAAATTTTAAGTAAAATGGTTTTACGCTATCTCCCCTGATAATACGCTATATAATACGATTCATAAGAGTTACATCAAGTTATGTAGTGCCAGATTGTAGTGCTTAAAACGTTGCCTGCCAGCTACGAGTTATCTCGTAGGAACGGACTGGCTACTAGCGGAACTGCGAGTTAACACGTAGGAAACGAGTTTCTGCATAGAGCCAGATACGAAATCATTCACAGCAAAAGCTTTTGAGCATCAGTAACAGGTATAGTAAGTCATCTGGACGTGGTGAATGCATACTGTGTGTCGCTAAAGGTAATGGAAACATTTTTTTAATTGTTAATGTATTAAGACAGAAGCTCCCAAATATTTTGTCCTGGACCGACTTCTTTTTTTCCTGAACGACAGATTTTTTTACTGTACAGTAGAAAATTTGAAAGAGCCACCGCTCCCACCACTAGTTCTTCTTCTGGCTTTCCACACTAATGCCAACACTTGCGAGAATACAGTAAGATACATTACGGAAGTGCGTGAGCTCTGCGCGAGTAATTGGTGTCAGCCTTACTGCATTGCCCCTTCTCCCTCATAGTCCACGCAGGTGAACTTTTAAAAAAGTGATTTGGCATTACAGAGACTGTTATTGTCATACATAGTACTGGTAAGTAGCAAAGAATATGAAATTAAATCATACTTGTTATTCTAACAGCACTTTGCCACGCAACTATAGTGCAAAAATTGTTAGAACTAATCATGTTGGCACCAATGAGAAAACGAGGACAGCTGACACGATTAACATTTCTAATGATGCTGCCAAGATCCCAACAGCATTTATAGGAGGCAAAAAGCTCAAATTCTCGTGTGGCTGATAACGAAGCAAATTAAAACACTTTCTGAAGTGACACAGTATACAATGTATTTCAAGCATCAACTTTTAACAATAAAATGATAATTACAATTTCACAGTTATATTACCTTAGCTGCCCTCTATTAGTGAGAAGTATGTAGCTGTTTATTTTTAACTATGAACTCCAAATTCGGTTAAAAGGACTTGATCTTTATCATTAGGACTGGTTCAACTTCCAATGTGTTTATATAGGCCTATTTATTTCTTCAGGAACACCAGTGCTGAAAACCCTGATTCACACTTACATATCGAATCTAAAGGCATTAGAAATTTCATCGCCTGTTCTGCTACAGCGGGCTCTCTTGACGAAAATATATTCAAAAACCGAGTCTGACAAATTACAGGATTCTAGACTGACTGAAAATAGGTACCTTATGCATGATTGGTTGCTGCTGATTGAAGGAAAATATTATTTCAGATTAGTGTCCACTGTCCAGTCCCAGCAAATGCTCCATGATAAGAGTTGCTTCATTCTGCGGGAATGAACCTATGTTGTACACTCTTTGAAATCCTCGTAGCTTTGTGAGCCTCAATGTTAGGCCAAACGCAGGACGATCGTCAGTAAAGTAGTATCTTAACGATGTGTAATTTCATTATTTACTAGAATGAGTGCAACTTCTATGTAACATACAACTGTCATATGATTCCCTTTAGAAACAAAGTTTTTTAATTAACTTACTATTAGTAAAATGTGATGATTTAATAATTTACGTAATTGTAAACAAGGAGATTATTTGTGCAACCTGGTATTATAATTTTTTTTTCGTGTCCTGGTGCTGGGTCGCGACCCTTCAGTTGAGGATACGCTGTCTTAAAGCATTCTTCTACTCAAATACTTGGTGTTTCTTCACAATTTGGACCAAAAAAGCTACGAGATAGCCAAAAGGCCATTAACGGTAAGGTCATTTAATAAGTGCACAGAAGTACACAGCTCATCTGGAAAATGTACTTTCTCCTTCTGATCCATTTCTTTAAGGTGTTAGACGATATTATTGCGCATCTGAGCTGAACTTTCCACTCTTTACGCCAACTACGAGATAATTCGCAGCCTATATTTTCTCACCAATAATTGTTTTTGAAAAATTTCGGAGACAGATCGACTACAACTGAGATGGCGAATCAAACTGTATGAACCGTTTAACATGGATTCTAGGAGCAGTTGACTCATTTTGGCCGTGGCTGTCAACATGTTAAAAAGCTTCGGGTATGTGTGTTTATCTTGTACGACGGACCAACGATGATAATTTCTGTCTTTTGAAGTTGCTCGTTTCAGCAGTTACAGTGCAGAAAAAAAACAGGGAATCATAAACATGTATGTACATTCACCAGAATAATTGTTTCACATAAAAAAATAAAAGACCCCTACCTAGTAATTGTGTTCCCGTACATTTAAGTGTCAGGGAGTCGTATCTGAAAGTATTTGTATGGAGTGTAGCCATTTATGGAAGTGAAACGTGGACGATAAATGGTTTGGACAAGAAGAGAATAGAAGCTTTCGAAAAGTGGTGCTGCAGAAGAATGCTGAAGATTAGATGGATAGATCACATAACTAATGAGGGGGTATTGAATACAATTGGAGAGAAGAGAAATTTGGGGACAACTTGACTAGAAGAAGGGATCGGTTGGTAGTGCATATTCTGAGGCATCAAGGGATCACCAATTTAGTATTGGAGAGCAGCGTGGAGGGTAAAAATCGTTGAGGGAGACCAAGAGATGAATACACTAAACAGATTCAGAAGGATGTAGGTTGCAGTAGGTACTGGGAGATGAAGAAGCTTGCACAGGATAGAGTAGCATGGAGAGCTGCATCAAACCAGTCTCTGGAGTGAAGACAACAACAACAACAACAACAAAAATGGTTCAAATGGCTCTGGGCACTATGGGACTTAACAGCTGTGGTCATCAGTCCCCTAGAACTTAGAACTACTTAAACCTAACTAACCTAAGGACATCACACACATCCATGCCCGAGGCAGGATTCGAACTTGCGACCGTAGCAGTCGCGCGGTTCCGGACTGAGCGCCTAGAACCGCGAGACCACCGCGGCCGGCTCAACAACAACAATAACAACAACATCCATAGGTAATAGACGTGTTAAATCAAATTTAAGCGAACAAACCCTCATACTCTGTCATTTATTTACTTTCAACATTCATAATAAAAAGAGGGAGAACAGAACACGATGTCCGTTGCACGAAATGCGGAGGAGAGGTTTCTGTTTCTCAAGAAGGGAAGTACGACATAGATTATCACTTGAAAACGGCCAAACACAAGTCATCAGATCCCAGTGCTGCATCTTAGAGACGTTTAACAGACTTCTTCTGACAAGTTGTTTCAAGTGACCATGAACTTAAACTAGCTGCAGCGGAAGGCACATGGGCCCTCCACTTAGTACAAGAGAACCATAGCTTTCGTTGCAGTGACTGTTCGTCTAAGCTCATCCGGAAGTTCTTCGAGTCTAAGTATACTTGTGGCCGTACGAAATGCGTAGCCATTGTTGTTAACGTGCTTTCTCCACACTGTCGGGATGAACTGCAGCGAGAAATGTGCAAAGTGAACTGCATTACTATTCTTTCTGATGCTTCTAATCATGGAAACACAAAGCTCTTCCCTGTACTTGTTCTATATTCCTTGTTTCTTGGAGGCATATGCGTGGAAATTCTCCAGTTTAAAGAGCTGCCTGGTGAAACTGCAGATATTGTTGGAAACTATCTATGTGATACTATCACAGAATATAATTTGAATGGTAAGGTTGTAGCATTCTGCGGGGACAATGCCAACATAAACTTTGGTGGACAGTCTCGAAGAAGGATTAACAACATTTTCCACAAATTGAAGGGTCAGAGGAACCAAAGGAATTTAGCAAAGTGAGAAAGAAGTGGCAGATGAAATATTAGTGTTTCTGCAAGACGAGTCAGTGGAATGTGTGGTGTAATATACGCTCGGCTGCGCCGTAGGGAATATTTACGACAATGTACATGAAAAGCAGAATGATGACGATACCTGCTTCACAAGTGAAAGTGATACTCAAGCATGTGTCGAGCCATATAGTTCATCGTAATTGTCTGACGGGCAGCCACCATAACGTCCCCAGTGAAATGTATTAAAGGACAATCGCTGTCCAAGGAGCAGATACTAACGTAATTACACACACGGAAGATTATCCGCAGTACAGTAAAAAAGCAATTATGAACATATTTCGAATACGTCTGCAGATACTGCACGGAGGACGAGGCGCACTTGTTACAAAAACTGTTGCCTTCACGTTTCAGGGATGCTCGATACGGTTTACAGGATGTGCATGATAGGGAGCTACTACGTTATGCACACCAAATTGCGAACTACACAGATTACAGTGATTTCAAAGGGAAATAGTGGATGGTTACATAATTTCAAACAGTGCTACTGAATTGAAGACGTAAGATAACGAAATTTCAGCCAAAGCGTCAACTTGACGATGCACAGCAAACTACAGAATCTGCCCGAAAATTTGTGGATGAGAGAAATAGACTAATCCCTCCGTTCAGTAATGAACCTATTTTCAACTGCGACCAATCAGAATTTGATGAGGAAATGCACATGAAAGGAATCCCGTAAATTAGAAGTACCAAGGTTCAAACAAATGGCTCTGAGCACTATGGGACTTAACATTTGAGGTCATCAGTCTCCTAGAACTTAGTACTACTTAAACTTAACTAACCTAGGTACATCACACACATCCATGCCCGAGACAGGATTCGAACCTGCGACCGTAGTAGTCGCGTGGTTCCGGACAAGTACCAAGGGAGTTGAATCAAAATCAGCTAGTATCAATGGCGTGATACGTTCATATACAAGTATGCCGACTGTTCATCTGAATTGTGAATTGGCTGGAAAGTTATTCATTGTCCTTCGAGAAGTTAGAGGTGCTCTGTCCCCCTACGGTTGTTTCTCGTGTGCGTGATCTTGGAAGAGCAGTAGGGAATATTTACGTCACAGCCAGCAAGAGTGGAAAAATGGGCGTAAGAGAGCTACATCTACGGTATGAGCACTGCTTTCGGCCAATAGCTGGTCAAAATAAATTGCTTCTGCTTGATTCGCGGTCTCCGTATAAAAATCATACTCGTTTAGAGCAAACTATCCCTCCTGAAAAGTGACATTGCATTCATACTATATGGAACCATTGGACAAATTCTGCCTTTGAATGTTCGCTTTTTCCGTGCCTGCAAAACATATTATCGCATTATCTGCAGCTACGCTTTGAATGATAGCCAGTTTCACGATTAGTTCCACGACAGACTGTTTCGCATTCGGATGGCATGCTGTCACATTCCCCCATGCTTTATGAGTGTATACATAGCTGAACACCCTGCACGTTGTGTAACTACCAAGGAGTTCGCTTTCGATCATGATAGTGCGAACCGTTGTGATCACTGGGGCGCGCCATTTCTCGTTCGGTGTTCATGGTGCAAGTTAATGGTTTGTTTTAAACATTTCTTGAATGTCGACGATGTCAGTAAGATATACCTTCCCTAGAAGGTTGATATCTGCACCTCCCGGACACATTTTCCGTCGACCTCCTGATGAACATGGTGAGTCATTAGCAGCTAATATTTTTGCTGTCATAATCGTTAACACAACGCTTTCAAATGAGCCTCACTAAAGACAACCTGCGAACCGCGCACTGAAGGGATACTTTGTAAGTAAGGCAAGACAAATGGGAAAGACCGCCCACGAAGAAAATGAACAACAGAAGGAATGGCTACCCAGATGTAGGAGCAAACGACTGCTAAAAACAGCATTCCGCTAGCTGATTACCATAGTCTGCCGTACTGTGAATGGGCTGGGGGAACAGGGTCATTGTCCCGAGGTCGAAAAGGGTGACGATGAGGAAAAATTAAAATCGAAAAATTAGTAAAATTGACCAGTTGAGTGAAGCCTTTCCCCGTATTGTATGGGGCAGTCAAATGAAAATGAGACACATGGAAAGAATGTGCGTGAAATTTTATGGGACTTAACTGCTAAGGTCATCAGTCCCTAAGCTGACACACTACCTAACTTAAAGAATCCTAAGGACAAACACACACACACACACACACCCATGCCCGAGGGAGGACTCGAACCTCCGCCGGGACTAGTCGAGATGGAAAGAAACAAGTAAACTGTTTATTATTTCAAAGGTAACCGCCATAGCTGGTAGTACGCTTTCCCACTGTGAGACAAGACCTCAGTGTCTCCATGGAGAAAAGTTTGCCATTGCCTGCGGAACCATAAGCGTACCCAAATGTGCACTTCTTCGTCCGAAGCAAATCGACGGCCGCGAATCATTTTCTTCGATGCTTCGATGGAAATCGTAGGAGGCCAGAGCGGGACTGCATGGAGAACGTGTAAGGGCATCCCAGAGGGCTCAAAATGGTTCAAATGGCTTTGAGCACTATGGGACTTAACATCTGAGGTCATCAGTCCCCTAAAACTTAGAACTACTTAAACCTAACTAACCTAAGGACATCACACACATCCATACCCGAGGCAGCATTCGAACCTGCGACCATGGCAGCAGCGTGGTTCCAGACTGAAGCGCCTAGAACCGCTCGGTCACACCGGCCGGCTCCAACGGGCTCACATGATGCAAACATTGTATGGAGTACGCTGCAGAAGTTTCGCTGAAAAGCCCTTGTACGTCCTCCATATAGTCCCGATGTCTTCCCACGCGATTTCCATATTTTTGGAGCCCTGAAGAAAGACATTCGTGGTCGACGATTTGCTTCGAACGAAGAGGTGCGCAGTTGGGAACAATCATGGTTCTGCAGGTAGTCGCAAACATTTTTACATGAAGACATTGACCGTCTTGTCTCACAATGGGATACATGTATTAACAGTTATAGCAACTACTTTTGGAAAATAAGCAGTTTACTCACCTTTTTCTGTCTGGCTCGTTTTCATTTGACTGCTCCTTACAAAGTAATCAAAGCTCTTAAAACAAGGGCAGTACAATGATGTAATTTTTCTGCTACATCCAGCAGTATATGTGAATACGGCATGCAAAATGTGTCATGAAAACAGTTAGTGGCAAAGCCAGCTGCAATACTCCGATAATTTAATGATAAGACGACTTCTTGCGATAAGCGGAAAATCCAGGTTCGAGTCCCAATCCGGTACAAATTTTCATTGTTGTCATTCCATTATGCAGCTGATAGCTGTCCATATTCGCAACTGTTAATACCTTTCATGTCTTTCGTAATGGCTGTAGTCACCACCGTGCCTGTTCCTTCGGACAGGCATGCATGTCGGAAGAAACATTGCATCGTAACTCAGAACAACACAGGCACTGCAATATTGTATTCATTCGCTGACACCGGGCAAGTGACTTTCAATTAAAATGTCTCCTCTGTACGAGAATAGACATATGTGTGTACGAGTGCAGGTTGTAGACACATGATTGATGTATGAAAGTTTGGATCCGGCTCTGAGTCGCGCTCGGACAGCCTAATGGTAATGCCACTGCTTGCAATAAGCGGGAAATCCGGTTTCGAGTCCCGATTCGCACAAATTTTCGTTGTTGTCATTCTATTACACAGCTGACAGTTGTCCATATTCGAAACTGCGAAAACATTGCACATATAAAATTTAGACAGTTGACGGACTTTTTATACAGTATATATCTTCTACTTATCGATACGGCCTACAGGAAAATTAAAGAGACCTTTGGAGAAAAGAGAACCACTTGCATGAATATCAAGAGCTACAGTTACTGCTAGAGCGTTTGGGATCCCTATCAGGTCGGATTGAGGGAGGACATAGAAGCAATTCAGAGGCGAGCTGTTATATTTGTTAAGGGCAAACCTACGTTTCTAGCATTTGTAGACTTGGAGAGGGCTTTTGACAGCGTTGACTGGAATGCTCTCTTTCAAATTCTGAAGGTGGCAGGGGTAAAATACAGGGAGCGAAAGGCCATTTACAATTTGTACAGAAACCAGATGACAGTTATAAGAGTCGAGGGACATGAAAGGGAAGCAGTGGTTGGGAAGGGAGTAAGACAGGGTTGTAGCCTCTCCCCGATGTAGTTCAATCTGTATATTGAGCAAGCAGTAAAGGAAACAAAAGAAAAATTCGGGGTAGGTATTAAAATTCATGGAGAAGAAATAAAAACTTTGAGGTTCGCCGATGACATTGTAATTCTGTCAGAGACAGCAAAGGACTTGGAAGAGCAGTTGAATGGAATGGACAGTGTCTTGAAAGGAGGATATAAGATGAACATCAACAAAAGCAAAACAAGGATAATGGAATGTAGTCTAATTAAGTCGGGTGATGCTGAGGGAATTAGATTAGGAAATGAGGCACTTAAAGTAGTAAAAGAGTTTTGCTATTTGGGGAGCAAAATAACTGATGATGGTCGAAGTAGAGAGGATATAAAATGTAGGCTGGCAATGGCAAGGAAAGCGTTTCTGAAGAAGAGAAATTTGTTAACATCCAGTATTGATTTAAGTGTCAGGAAGTCATTTCTGAAAGTATTCGTATGGAGTGTAGCCATGTATGGAAGTGAAACATGGACGATAAATAGTTTGGACAAGAAGAGAATAGAAGCTTTCGAAATGTGGTGCTACAGAAGAATGCTGAAGATTAGATGGGTAGATCACATAACTAATGAGGAAGTATTGAATAGGATTGGGGAGAAGAGAAGTTTGTGGCACAACTTGACCAGAAGAAGGGATCGGTTGGTAGGACATGTTCTGAGGCATCAAGGGATCACCAATTTAGTATTGGAGGGCAGCGTTGAGGGTAAAAATCGTAGAGGGAGACCAAGAGATGAATACACTAAGCAGATTCAGAAGGATGTAGGTTGCGGTAGGTACTGGGAGATGAAAAAGCTTGCACAGGATAGAGTGGCATGGAGAGCTGCATCAAACCAGTCTCAGGACTGAAGACCACAACAACAACAACAGGTTTGATCATCACGCGAGTGTTACGGAAATGCTTCAGGAACTCGGGTGGGATTCTCTAGAGGAAAGGAGGCGCTCTTTTCGTGAATCGCTACTGAGGAAATTTAAAGAACCAGCATTTGAGGCTGACTGCAGTACAGTTTTACTGTCGCCAACTTACATTTCGCGGAAAGACCGCAAAGATAAGATAAGAGAGATTAGGGCTCGTACAGAGGCATATAAACAGTCATTTTTTCCCTCGTTCTGTTTGGGAGTGGAGCAGGGAGAGAAGATGCTAGTTGTGGTACGAGGTACCCTCCGCCACGCACCGTATGGTGGATAGCGGAGTAAGTATGTAGATGTAGATGTAGAACTGATTCTGAAGTAAAGACATGCGAATCATTTTGTCAACTTTACCTAGCAGACGATACTGTGTTCTGTACTTGTGAACGAAGGCAGACGTAACATGCGAAGTTAAAGATCGCAGTAGGCTAACAATATATGTAACAGAATTTGAGATGGTTTAAATATATTGATACTATCAATGAAGGCATGCTTTGCACACAATAGGCCTATTGGAAGCTAAGTTTGCTAGCTACCGGAAATAAGTGATTGTAAGTCCGAAGTCGTACACAGTCTTTCTACTTTTATCAGAGTATCTACTCCCGTCAGTCGCTATTCCAAGGGTCTTCTCAGAGAAAACGATTAACACTTGTGCCAAATCAGGGTGTACAAAGTGCCGTAAGAGATCGTAGACAAATGATACTGCTATAAATTTTTCACCTTAATGAAAGACAATATTAAACAATGACGAGCATAGTATCACGCCTAGAGTGCACAGTATCATTTGATCGCCGAAGTTCGCAGTGAGAATGAGTAACATACGAGTATTAGCAGCTCGAATTCCAGCGATCTCTACCGACTCAGTGCTAGGGGAACGAAAACCCAAGAAATTTTAGGAGCATACCTCACTGAGATTGCACCCGCACAAAGACGAATCATTTTGTCAACTTTAGCTAGCAGGCGATACTGTATTCGGTTCATCTATGTACTTATAAACGAAGGCAGACATAACACCTTATTCAATAATAAGCAAGCAGAAACATAATTTCATACAATCTGTTGAGGCTACAGAACAGCATATTCGAGGCTTTTCATTCCGTTTATAAGACATCCATGATTTGAAAGACTAATCAGTTTTCTGGTGGAAATACAGCTAAATGTTTGAAATTCGTCTATGATTGGGAATTCTTTTAAAAAAATTACGTGCGTGGTAAACGTCTATTACAAGACACCACGGTGACATACTCAACTTGTCGAACAGTCGCTATACGAACGAATACAGGGATCACTTAGCTCGCAGACTTCGTACGAAAACTATAGTTTGTAGCATTTCCATAAGGCTGTAATTACAATATTTATAAAGCTCACACTCCTCCAACACAAACTGCCTCAGAAAAACTTTGATAAACAGCCTGGATGACAAGTTTGCAAAATCAAATTACCCTGAATATAACTACAGAGTCCAAGATCTCCATGTTCACGAAACGCACATGCCGCAGAAAATTGCAATTGATTCGAAGCCTGCGCTTTAGGTGCCACGGACTGGCGTAACTCATTGCTGGAAGCTTACCTTCTGATTGCTGTCGTTGCTCCATGTTCTTGTTGCAGTTCACAGTTTTCTTACGTCTTTGCCGACTGGATACTTTCATCTTGCTCGCCAGTCGCCACGTCACAAACTGGCGCTAAGCAACAGCGTGGGTTGCAGCAGAGAATCCTGTATTGTTGACAACTGCTTCGCGTCGTGATTCGTTTGTTCACCCTAAGAAAGTAACAGGAAAATATTCACCACACCCAACTATCCAGTGATAACACTACACGCGTAACTATGCTGGGACGGCCGAGGCAATGTCCCCGAGGATAAGACGCGTCTGAAATCAAAGCAGAATTAAAAAAAAAAAAAAAAAAAAAAGAGGAGAAAGAAAGAAAGAAAGAAATGGCCAATTGCGAGTAGGACTCGCGCACTGAGAGTTCCGTACGAACTTAATCATGTATACAGATAGTTTATCCATTCCGGGAATCGAGGATATGGACGACCTTCTAACATTGATACTAGGAGGATATCGGTCCCAAAGATTCCACGACTTTCAAGAATATTTTAATTTCAAGTTTGAAGTCGGACACGCTACGGTCGCAGGTTCGAATCCTGCATCGGGCATGGATGTGTGTGATGTCCTTAGGTTAGTTAGGTTTGAGTAGTTCTAAGTTCTAGGGGACTGATGACCTTAGGAGTTAAGTCCTATAGTGCTCAGAGCCATTTTGAAGTCGGACAACAAATGACGAAATATGTTTTCGTGTGATATAATTACAGATAGCCAATTTCGGATTTGTCCTTTTATTTGTACTGCGAACCCTTGCTTCTTGCCAAATTTCATGATTCTAGGTCAATGGAAAGTACCCTAAAGGTTCTGATGACTGAGTTTTCGAGTACCGAGGTAAATGACGTGGATGGGGGTGTCTTTTGATTGAATTGACTTGCACGCTTAAAAGTTTTACACCGCTAAGGGACTATAGACTCTTATATGTAGAGATCGGATTATGTGCATCATAAACCCTTAAAATGTGCATAAAAATGGTTAAAAATGCATGAAAAGTGTCGAAATATGCAAGATCAAATTATAAAAAAACATGGTAGATACTACGCGCATTATCTCTCAAAGTCGAGCCTGTACATAACAATTACGAGGAAGAGCGCCGGCCACGTGAAAAATCGGTACATTTAGAAGGCTGATATCATTTTCTGAATACTTTCTGGTAGAGGTTAGGAAGGTGGACTTTCTGGGATTATTGACTAAAAATTTGCAAAATGGGGACGCATACCGTATTTCAAGAACAGTTCCTTCCTCGCTATTGTTGTTGGTACCAAGCGGATGAGATGCGAGTGAGTCACACCGAAACAATGGATATGTACAAGACCAATTCGAGATATATCGCACGCAAGGGGCACGCAGAGAAACTCCATAATATTTTATTTAAAAAACAACGTACAATCAAGAATTTTTTGAAGAGCATTAACTTTTAACTGATACTCTTGGACCAAAGTATCATTTACAATTTATTTTACATTTTTCTACTATTGTAAACATGAACGATCAAGTACTGTTTCAAATGTTCGGTAGAAAGTTTGTGTCTTCGGCCACTCAAGGCGGACCGGTGCGGCCGAGCGGTTCTAGGCGCTTCAGTATGTAACCGCGCGACCGCTACGGTCGCAGGTTCGAGTCCTGCCTCGTGCATGGATGTGTGTGATGTCCTTAGGTTAGTTAGGTTTAGGTAGTTCTAAGTTCTAGGGGACTGATGACCTCAGATGTTAAGTCCCATAGTTCTCAGAGCCATTTTTTCGACCACTCAAAACATTTTTATAAGCAGAAAAGTACCTTCCTACATCAACTGAGTATTTGAATTTGGGTGCTATGTTGGAACTTATTGTTTCTGGTAAAAGTTCACCCATTCCATTAATAAAACTATCACTTTGTAACGAAGGGTTCAAAGTGTGAACATATTGTTTAAAATGTTTTCAGACTTTCCTTTAAGTTTTCTTGGAAATACCTCTGGAAATGAATTCACTAGAACAATTTTATTCATTAACCGAATGGATTCATTCAACGCCAGAGTTTGAGTTTCGAGCTTTTTAATACTTGTAGTTGTATGGGAAAAATGAGTGCTAATCACAGCAACGTCGTTTTTAATACCGCAATCATTAAAAGCTTCCTTGCACTGGCAAACTCCTAAGGCCCCTGCACTATCGAAGTCGTTTACTACCCCTCTAATGGCCTCGAAATGTTCGTTGTAGAGCAACACAGCTTTGACCCATGTACCGCAACGAGTTACCATTGGTTTAGGAGGTAAAGGCACATTCGGTAGTTTTCCTTTGTATGTCTTGATGCGAGCAGAAGCCTTTAGAAACACTTTCTTTGTGGATGCAATCAGTTTATTTACATTTACAAACCTGGAACGTATTTCTTCAGCTTGGCGATGTACTCCATGAGCAAAGCACGTCAGATGAATCAAATTGGGATAAAATACTCGGAGGGCTTTTCGTGCTTTGATCATACAGGGGGCAGCGTCTGAAATAAACACAAACACCCTTTCATCTGCAGAAGATTCTGGAAATATTTTTCTAGTACCCTCCTTCATAAATCTGGCAATCGTAGAATGATCTGCAAGCCACTAAGGAGAAGACGGCTTTTCTTTTAAAGCAACAACAATTAAATTTCCAGTGTAACGACCACAAGTGTCTGTAGTTTCAACAGAAATCCAGATAATGCTGTCCTTGAATTCACTGCGTATTTCTTCCATAATATTTACGTAAATTGTTGGCATGTAATTTTTACGCAATGTTGATTCATCTGGTATATTTTGATTTAAGCAATATTTGCGCAGGAAGAGTTTGAGGACAGAGTTTGTAAGTTTGTGAAGAGGGATGTTGGTTAGAATGAGTGCTTCACATAGATGCATGTTAAACCGACTTTTTCGGTTACCTACCTTTAGACAAATCCCTGCTACTACAAGTTGCTGCCGGTCGCGGTGGCCGAGCGGCTCTAGGCGCTTCAGTCCGGAACCGCGCGACTGCTACGGTCGCAGGTTCGAATCCTGCCACGGGCATAGATGTTTGTGATGTCCTTAGGTTAGTTAGGTTTAAGTAGTTCTAAGTTCTAGGCGACTGATGACCTCAGAAGTTAAGTCGCATAGTGCTCAGAACCATTTGAACCAATACCTGTGAAGCGTGCAGTCTGTTCAGTCGAATGTGGCATCTCTGGTGTCTGGAGACAGATCACTGTGGCTGTGGTGTTTATTTGTGTGAGAGTTATTATTTCGTTTTGGCCTAAAAATTATAAGTTAATAATTGAGCAACGAATTGTCGTGTAGTTCCACATGAAACTTGGAAAACTGCAATTGAAACGTATCTTTCACTAAAAGAAGTGTATGGCGAAGACTGTTTATAAAGTACCCGAGTTTTTGTGTGGTTCAACTGTTTCCAAGATGGCTGAGAAGACATTGGAGATGACTCACGCCTGGAACGCTCTTCAGCATCAAAAATGTTTGTACTCACATTTCGAATTCCACTGAAAATAATCATAATTTCAAAGAAAGAGTGATAACATGCGACGAATCTTGATGTTCACTTAAGATTCCGAAATTAAGCGCCAATCCATGCATTAGAACGGCCCAACTTCGCTGAGAGCGAAAAAAGCTCGAATGAGCAAATTAAGATTCAAAGCGATGATGATTTCTCCTCTTTTTCCGATATTCATGAAAGTGACTTACCTTCACTGGGTTCCTGAAGGGAACATAATTTAGGACAAGTCATGGGTTCCGCATTACGATAACGGAACGGTTCATTCCACATTGTCTGTTATAGATTTTTCTAGTGAAGTACAGCATCCAAGTGTTAAACCATCCGCCTTATTCGCCTGACCTAGCACAAAGTGTCTGTTATCTATTCTCCAAGGTTAAATCTGCATTAAAAGGAACAAGTTTTCAGTCTATTGAAGCACTGAAAGAAAAAACGGCACGCGTCATTGAAGAGCTCACATAGGAAGATTTCTAGCACTGTTCCCATCAATGGAAAATTAGCATGGAGCGTTGTAGGGATAGAGGAGAGGATTATATTGAGGATAACAATAACTAAATACGTCTATTTTCTAAATAAAATGTTTTACAGCAATGGTCCCGTTATTTTACAGCCATACCTCGTAAATTTAGAGATTCATTGAGGTTCTGAAGGGTTTGACAAACACATGTCGTTAGAGTAAGAAACGTAATGAATGAAGTGCGGCAATAGGTCTTAAAACCATAATCTTATCCTCGAGATTCAAACACTAGAAAGAATGAACACATCAGCCAAGGCCTTGCAGTCTGAGAGTCTGGACGCTGCAGCTGCATGAAACTTCTTAGGTACGGAGCTGTCAGAAACAAAGACGGAAGATTAGAGTCCCGTCGATGAAGAGGGTACTAGAGACGGAGAGCAAACTCTAATTGGGGAAGGATGGAACCATCTCAGTATTTGCCGCTAGCAATTTAGATGAAATCACGGGAAACCCCAACATGGATGGATTGGATGGGGATTTGAATAGTCGTGCTCCCAAATGCGAGTCCAAGTATCTTGCCATGCCATATATCGCTCGGTTGCTCGTAGAAACAGCTGGCATCAAAGTGTCATGTGGCAAACTAATCGGTCAAACTTTCGCCATCTATGAAAGAAGGGCCTTCGAGTGTAAACCGCCTAACAAACAAATTAAAACAGTACGAGGTGCATTCAAGTTCTAAGGCCTCCGATTTTTTTTCTAATTAACTACTCACCCGAAATCGATGAAACTGGCGTTACTTCTCGACGTAATCGCCCTGCAGACATACACATTTTTCACAACGCTGACGCCATGATTCCATGGCAGCGGCGAAGGCTTCTTTAGGAGCATGTTTTGACTAATGGAAAATCGCTGAGGCAATAGCAGCACTGCTGGTGAATGTGCGGCCACAGAGAGTGTCTTTCATTGTTGGAAAAAGCCAGACGTCACTAGGAGCCAGGTCAGGTGAGTAGGGAGCATGAGGAATCACTTCAAAGTTGTTATCACGAAGAAACTGTTGCGTAACGTTAGCTCGATGTGCGGGTCCGTTGTCTTGGTGAAACAGCACACGCGCAGCCCTTCCCGGACGTTTTGTTGCAGTGCAGGAAGCAATTTGTTCTTCAAAGCATTTTCGTAGGATGCACCTGTTACCGTAGTGCCCTTTGGAACGCAATGGGTAAGGATTACGCCCTCGCTGTCCCAGAACGTGGACACCATCATTTTTTCAGCACTGGCGATTACCCGAAATTTTTTTGGTGGCGGTGAATCTGTGTGCTTCCATTGAGCTGACTGGCGCTTTGTTTCTGGATTGAAAAATGGCATCCACGTCTCATCCATTGTCACAACCGACGAAAAGAAAGTCCCATTCATGCTGTCATTGCGTGTCAACATTGCTTGGCAACATGCCACACGGGCAGCCATGTGGTCGTCCGTCAGCATTTGTGGCACCCACCTGGATGACACTTTTCGCATTTTCAGGTCGTCATGCAGGATTGTGTGCACAGAACCCACAGAAATGCCAACTCTGGAGGCGATCTGTTCAACAGTCATTTGGCGATCTCCCAAAACAATTCTCTCCACTTTCTCGATCACGTCATCAGACCGGCTTGTGCGAGCCCGAGGTTGTTTCGGTTTGTTGTCACACAATGTTCTGCCTTCATTAAACTGTCGCACCCACGAACGCACTTTTGACACATCCATAACTCCATCACCACATGTCTCCTTCAACTGTCGATGAATTTCAATTGGTTTCACACCACGCAAATTCAGAAAACGAATGATTGCACGCCATTTTAAGTATTTAAAACAGTTCTCATTCTCGCCGCTGGTGGTAATATTCCATCTGCTGTACGGTGCTGCCATCTGTGGGACGTATTGACAATGAACGCGACCTCATTTTAAAACAATGCGCATGTTTCTATCTCTTTCCAGTCCGGAGAAAAAAAATCGGAGGCCTTAGAACTTGAATGCATCTCGTAGAGAGGCTCGTGGACGGATTTTGCGAGGACGAGAGACCGAAAGAGCCCGTAACTGGGCTTAAAGTTACAATTTTTTTTAAACCAGTAATTGTCAACTCTCATTCGCAAATGAATATCTGCCGGCCGGAGTGGCCATGCGGTTCTAGGCGCTACAGTCTGGAACCGCTAGACCGCTAAGGTTGCAGGTTCGAATCCTGCCTCGGGCGTAGATGTGTGTGATGTCTTTAGGTTAGTTAGGTTTAAGTAGTTCTAAGTTTTAGGGGACTAATGACCTCAGAAGTTGAGTCCCATAGTGCTCAGAGCCATTTGAACCATTTGAACTGAATATCTGATATTAAGGAATGAAGTCTGACATACACTGATCAGCCAGAACAGTATGACCACCGACCTACTGCCGATATAAACCCGTCCACACGATAGCAGCGTCACCTGACGAGTAATGACAGCTGCTCAGACACGCGCACGATGCGTGTAGTAACAGTGAACGTGCTGTCCACGTGTAGAATTGGGAAAGCACGCGATCTGTCTGAGTCTGACCGTGTACAGATTGTGAGGCCCCGAGGAGAGCGTTTCGGAAACTGCACGACTTGTCAGGTGTTCGGGTAGTGCTGTGCTGTGGCGAGTGTCTTCAAAACGTGGCGAAACCCAGGTGAAATCACGTCCAGACGTCGTGGGTTTGGGCGGCCGCCCCTCATTACAGACGTCGGACGCCGTCGGCTGGGCAGACTGGTAAAACAGGACAGGCGGCGAGCTGTGGCGGAAATAACATCAGACTTTAATGCTGGGCAGAGTAAAAGTGTGTCTGAACATACAGTGCACCGAACACTCCTAAAGAGGGGCCTCCGCAGCCGACAGCCCACGAATGTGCCAATGTTAACACCACCACATCGGCAACTATGACTGAAATGGGCACGTGACCATCGCCACAGGTCGTTGGCAGAGCGTTGCATAGTCCCGATACCTTCTTAATGATGCCGATGGGAGGGCGCAATCCGTCATCTTCCAGGACAACAGCTCCTTGACACCTATACTGAGGGACAGAAACAAACTGACAGCGGCTCTATTATGCCCTGGGGAACATTCACGTGCCCCTTCATGGGTCCAGTGGAGCTGGTACAAGGCACCGTTATGGCCATGGAGTATCGTACACTGGTTGCAGACCAAGTACAACCCCTCATGACGATCATGTTTCCCGACGGCAGTGTCATTTTTCAGCAAGATAACGCGCCATGTCACAAGGCCAGGTGTGTGATGGAGTGGTTCGAGGAACTCAGTGGCGAGTTCCAATTGATGTGCTGCTCCCCCCCCCCCCCCCCCTCCCAACTCGCCAGACCTCAACCCGATGGGACACATTTGGGATGTGACTAAATGTGGCGTCAGAGCTCATCGCCCCCCCCCCCCTCCCCTCCCCGGAATATACGGAAATTGGCTGACTTTTGTATGCAGTTGTGATGCCAGCTCCATCCAGCGACCGACCAGGGCCTCACTGTTTCCATGCCACGACGCGTTGTCGCTCTTATCCGTGCCAAAAGGGGACATATCGGCTATTAGGTAGGTGGCCATGATGTTCTTTCTGGCTGGTCAGTGTAAACGCATACCTACGAGTATCACGTTTATTCATATCTGCCGCCTCAGGCGAAGATCTTAAAAATAAAGCATTTGAGGTTCTCACTGAAATATTCTCATGACATTTCTCTCCTGTTCCCACCACAGCTGATGTTGACAGGAACTTTATTTAAAGCAGTCCTGATCTACGTAGCAGAGCCTGCTGACGCTGCAAAAGGTGAGCATTCTTTTTCCAAACAAAAAATATATCTTTTGAACTGAATCAGCAATGATTATACGGTTTGGAAATGGTCGCAGACTCGTTTTGCAGTAGAGACAGTGTAACCCGTATATCTCTCAACAAGGTGCTTGGAAAACTCGAAGACCCATCTTTCAGCGTAGAAACCACGAATGTTCTTCAGCATGGAAGAGGAACAACTGCAGTGTATGGTTCAGAAAAAAAAAATGCTCTGCCACGCAATGTACAGAATACAGATGAAGATGTAGATGCTTAAGTTACGAAGAAAATAAAAGAGCTCGAGATATTGACTATTTTTCACATACAAAGACGTAGGAAAACTCATTTAAGTAAGACTAGAGTTTACATCACTAACTAAGCAAATGCAATACATTTCGCTATTGGTTAACATTTTTACGATATTCAAACTTTCGTTCTTCATTCGAATCATCTATTCATTCTTGTTTCCTCTTGCAGTACAGCATCAGACATCATTTCACGAGCGTAAGACAATTGCCTTACTAATTAAACAGAGATCCTCATAGGGTACAATTTGGTTTCGTGTATAATTAATCTTGGGCAGTGTGCTGTTGTATTTATTGTGCGCAGTAATGCAGGGACGCATTAGTTTCAACTGTTTCTTGTATGGATAAATGGGGGAAAATGGTTAAGATTATATTTCGCTCCACCAAAGTATTTAAAATAAAACAAAGTTTTTTAAAGTTTTTGTTGCATTTTGACTCAAATGGGAGGAGAGCAGTCGGGATAATGGTTCAAAAGGCTCTGAGCACTATGCGACTTAACTTCTGAGGTCATCAGTCGCCTAGAACTTAGAACTAACACACACATCCATGCCCGAGGCAGGATTCGAACCTGCGACCGTAGCGGTCGCTCGGCTCCAGACTGTAGCGCCCAGAACCGCACGGCCACTATGGCCGGCCGGGATAATGGTCCAATGTTGTATATGCGTCTGTGAAAGACGATGTGCAGTTGACGTATTGCTGAGTTGGGAATGGAGTGGAGTCAGGTTAGGTATGTAGGGGGGGGGGGGGCGGAGGGGGGGCACTTAGCATGCTGTACTCGTCCCTGGGCCCCATGATTATACTTAACGCTCCTGCTGTTGCTCTTTTGCTTTGGGCTATCACTCACTCGTCAAGAAATGGAGCACTTCGACTACACTGCCTGACAAAGAAAGTAAAGGTCACAGAATATTTGATTGGATTTCTATGAAACGTTGTACACGTACATACGATTGATGGGTACGTAAACAATTAGAGTTGCAATTTCTCTGTGACAGGCAGAACGGCCACCAGAGTGCATTAGCGTTGTTTGTCTTTAACATTGTTACCAACTCTGGTAGAGTATATACATGGCGTGAACAGCGTCAGATGTTGATTGATCACTGTAAAGGATATGGAGATGCCGCGCACTGGTTTGAGACAGCATTAAAAACAACTGACAGACTGCGAAAGGTGCCTCATTGTTGGTCTCCATTTCGCCGGCGGATCAAATCGTGTAATGTCCAGATCTCTGGAACATTTGGATGTGACCATGGGCATATGTTGGACCACATACAAAGGTGAGGACAGACATACTTTTCATTAAGGTTCCAGTCTATTACGTCTGATCACCACAAGGGACAATCAGTGTTGTGCACCAGTCACATCTGTGCCTGCCATCTGAGAACAACTAATGGACTCCCTTCGACATTCTGTATCATTGGTTTGAGACCAGCAGCAGCCAGATGAGGGAATTACTGTCCCACACGTACACTGCCCTTAACACTACGACACAAATTCTGCGTTTGGAGTGTTCCCGTGCCTGGGAAGCTTGAGTTGCTAATGAATAGCCTCATATTATGTTCAGCAATGAATCACAGTACTGTGTTACCCTGGATGACCATTGTCTGTGGGTGGTGAGATCAGTGTTCCAATGTTTTGGTGAGGAACAGTCTTGTTACTCGTGGCATCATTCCGAGGGTGCCATCGGGTACGATTTCATGTCAAGACTGGTAGTGATAGAGGAAACACTGATGACACAAAGGTAGGTCACAGACATTCTGCATCCGCTTGTGTTGCCTTTCATGTGACAATATCAAGATGCCACACATGGCTCGTCTATTTGTGAAGTGTGTGATTTACAGAGGCTCTTGTTGTAGAGAAGAGCTGTCATGCCCAGTTGTTCAGGGAAGCTATAGAAATACACAAACATGACAGTAGCTTCAACAAGAAAGAAGAAGAAGAATTTCACTATATGGTCGGTCTCACACTGTGCATGCTCTACCACGGTCAGTTTCTTCACCTGCCCCCACATGCAATGCCGCTTATCTTCGATGGTCCTGGTGCTGATTGATTGTCCAGTCATTCCAACATAGACTTTTCCGCATGTACATGGTATGTAGCATGTTTCTAGCATTGCAAGTTGGTCACCTTTTTCCTTTGTATATTTATTCCTGACACAATGTACACAGTTCAAGTTGCATGAGGTCCTTTGCTAGAGTTCACTGAAGATCATTTAGAAGCAAATTCCAAACTGGATAAGTTGTGCATTACTATTCATAATCCAATACAGGCTCATTGGCTTCCCGGGTGTGGACTAGTCTGCAAATATTCCTAAACCAGAGAAGAAATCTGGAAGTTCACTTGAAGGTTAATTGATGACCTCAGCTAGGCAACATAGATAACATCTCATGGAACTCAGATGTAGCTGCTGATCACTTCCAGTACCATTAGCTGTACAGAGCCCTACAGCCTCCTAAATACTGGCAAAGCGGAAGGCTTCTTGTCCCACTCAATATTTGTACATGAGACTGACATGAGGAAATAGTGCAGGAATGTTGGCACTGCCTTTCCAAGTCCTGCTTTCCTCAACCATAAACATCTTGTTGTCATGCTATTGCTGTGTGCAATGCAAATAGGCAAGAGGAACTGATTGTACCACAGGAAGGCCTAAGCTCCAGGCTACAGCAGCATAATTATAAATTCTCCTCATCGTTTCCACATGAGGCACTGTCCATCCAACCATGTCAAACATGAAGTCGTTTCTTGCTCTCCTTAATTCTCTGAAGTAAACGGCATTCTCATCCCCATATTTGATCTTATTCTGTTTCGTCCTGTGTTCTCTTTATAAACCTTTTAGTTTCTTCTATAGTATATTGTCTCTGTCTTCCTGCTTTTCTTTTTAGTATCCACTCTTCTTGTCTTCTTTCAGTCAATTCCCTAAACTTTCTATACTTCTTATTCACTATTATCCCAGTTTATTACTCAGTGTATAATGACAATATGCCACTTTCTAAAGTCATTTTAAAAATATTCATAATTATTCTGAACAACAATATCATATTGGCTTCTGATAAAATTGTTGTAGTATTGTAGCTCATAACAAAATAATATACATATTTTGTGTTTCTGATAAGATATTCTGCTATCACTACTTTGTAGTCATTCTTCTCATATTTTCCTTTCCTGTTACATGTGCTGTCAGTCTCCCTTTGAGCCACAGCAATGCGTAGTGAACATAAGAAAGAACAATGTTTGGGGATTAAGATCCTGTCAATGATGAGGTCATTAAAGCAGGGCACAATCTTGGTAGACAGAGCAAGCATGGGGCAGGAAACCAGCAAAGCCTTTGTGAAAGGAATCACACTGGCATTTACCTTCAGTGATATAGGAAAATTACTGAAAACCTTAATCTGTATGGTCATATAGAAATTTAGACCATCATTTTCCAGAATGTCAGTCCATCGTCTTAACCACTGTGACATATTGCTTGGTCCACAGTCTACATGCTCCACAGTGACACATGGAGTCTGCAGCAACTAGTAGTGATAACACTTCCTATAAAGTACCTCTTGCCCCTTGCCACTTGTTGCCCATCCAATTATGTGAGCAACTGTTTGCAGACATCAAAAGGATCATTCAGATTAAATTTCCTCCATTTTTAAGGATCATGGTAGTCTAGCTCTTGCTGTAACTGTATATCTCTGCCAACATATATGGCTTTAGGTAACTTATGCAGAAAATTTAGATTCTTGTTGCTGTTTCTCATTGTGATCCTTTTTTGCAAACCAATAATGTAACTGTCAATATTATGTGGTATTGGAAACTACAGAGCAAACAATAAATAAAGAACACAATTCCCAATAGTAAATAACCTAGTACCAACTGCATTTTTTCATACTTACCTTCATTTATTATTATAGATGTTTCATTTCTAACAGCTTGGGCTATAATTAAACATTTTCTTTATGATTATATTTTTTGTGCTAATATCAGTTCTTGTAATGTTTTGTGTGTCCTTAATAGTTACACATATGTAAAAGGCACTGATTGTTTCAATAAGTTTAAAAGAAACATTCAGGAACCATAAAAAAGAGTTGTATAACAAACTGTAACCAATGACATAAAATCCTTATGATAACATTAATTTTGGAATGGATTTACATCAAAAATTACAGAAAAAGGTTTTGTAACTGAAAAACCTTCATATTTTTTAAGTCTTTGTAAATTAAAAGCTTTATTTGTATTTAACTTGTTTACTGTGGAATATGCTTCAATATTGTTAAAAATGCTATCAATAGTTAATGCACAAGTAACTGTGCCGGCCGAAGTGGCCGTGCGGTTAAAGGCGCTGCAGTCTGGAACCGCAAGACCGCTACGGTCGCAGGTTCGAATCCTGCCTTGGGCATGGATGTTTGTGATGTCCTTAGGTTAGTTAGGTTTAACTAGTTCTAAGTTCTAGGGGACTAATGACCTCAGCAGTTGAGTCCCATAGTGCTCAGAGCCATTTGAACCATTTGAACAAGTAACTGTTAAACAGTATTTGAACAGCAGCATTTGATGAGCTTAGTATCATGTTAACATGGTGCAATTTAAACTATAAACTGTGTAAGAAGATATGTGAGTCAGAGTTGGTGACTGAAGATATTTTATCTATGCCTTGAGCCTAGAAAAAATAAATGTAATGATAAAAGTGTGTCACATTATTAATATATGATAACAACCCTGAACCAGTTTATTCCTCTTCAAAGTTAAGCAAAATAAATTTTCACTATTCTTCCAACAATGTTCATTTCATCGCTGACATGATGCAATATGTTTTGGGTTATCTTGCCAAGAAAAACACCTGCTGAATTAATTCTATGAAAATGTTTAATTTTTAATTCACTGATGAAAGAGGATTACATTAGACAGATATTTATATTCTGAAAGTGTGAATGTTCCCTAAAATGAATTGTGAATTTGCTCCTGTTCTGTCCAATATATTCCATATCAAAGTCTTAATGTTGTATTCTATATGCTCAGGAGCTTGTAAATCAATGGCATTGTAGCACATAAGTTCTGCCAGTTAGTGTTACTTGAAGTGCTTCAAAAAACCTGTGATAGATTTCCCCAATTGGGATAGGGAGAAACACCAAGAATGTAAATGAGATGATACTGAGTAACAACAATTTATTAGAACAGAACATAAGACAGCACATCCACATTACATGAGGTCCTAGACCAAACTGTCTTTTTGGTGTCCCTTGCAGATATTCCAAACCATTGTAGAGACTCTCTGGTCAGCAATGTTACTAATGCTGATGTCCCCACAACCACTGCTGTCTCAGATCCAGCATTTGGTCAGTACTGATTAACAATTTTGTATTAAAAAATACTGTATGAATTTTCAGTTCATGTGACCTGGGCTCATAGGCTGTTGGGGACGTTATGGATTTGCAAACATGACACATATTACAGAACAACTTTTACTGTATAGTATCACTGTGCATAAGAACAGCAGAACTATGTTAAAGATCACAAAAAGGAGAGAGAGGCACCTACTCGAGTATAGGAGCATTTGTGAATACCAAAGAAAGTACATGGTGGTAAAAATTTAAATCTTGATTAGCTCCTCAGTTTTCTCAGCCATGATATAAGTTAAGAACTAAGTCTTAAGTTTGGAATTTAAGCTCACAGACCCAGTCCTTCACCACACTTTTCAGGATTAGGTGCAGGAAAAGGTTTTATCAATACATTTGCTGTCATGTCATCTGTGGACTGATGTTCCAATTTCAGTGGGGTGCTCTCAAAGAAATTTTATGTGCATACGTTTTGTCTTTTGTGAACAACCTTGCTACAATGGTAGCACTGGTTTCCTGTCAGATCACTGTCAAATACTGTCAAGCTTGTCTTGCACTTGGATGGGTGACCATCAAGGACTGCTCAGCACTGTTGGAAAATGGAGTGAACTCATCCCTTATGAGGTCAATTGAGGAGCTGTTTGACTCAGAAGTAGAGGCTCTGATCACGACAAATGACAACAACCGCAAGAGCAGTGTGCTGACCATATGCCCTTCCAGAGCCACACCTAGTGATGCTTATCAGCTGAAGATGACACAGCAATCGTTCAGTGTCACTGGGCTTTCTGAGGTCTTTTTTGACAAAGTTTTTGTCTTTGAGTGAAGGAGAGGATTGTATGTAAATGTTTCTGCAAATTGTCTTTGAATAAGATGTTGAGCAGTCCCTCAATTACAGCTGTTTTAAGAATGTTGACAAGTGAGTCATTTCCTTTCCTGCTTTAGTAATGTTCATTTACTCAGCATCCTTTCATCAATGAGTGCTGGCTTATGCAAGTTCCATGACATCACCATTTTGGAAAACATATTGTTCTAGCCTGTGTATGATGACCTGACAGTTTTTGAATTTCCACAAGCCACATCTGCAAAACTTGAGATTTCTCCCTAATCATTAATATAGGCCACCTTCTTGTCAGTTATTCCCTGAGATATCTCAGGATTTGTTTATCATCTTGCCAATGACCATCAAAGATGACTGTTATTGCACTGACTTACCTTGTTAACTGCATTAGATATGTTACGTCATGTGGCTATTACAATGTGCACCAGAGCTCTGACTCCCTGAATGGAGGATAAATGTGGTATTGTGGGATGTCAACTGTTGAGTCCAACTTCTTCCAGTTGCCAGTTGAGTTTGTATAGACTTCCTTCAACCATTCTGAAATGATTTAAGACTTATCTAATGTAGTGATTTTGACATAAAGTAATTTTGTTATCTTACTGTTTGTGCTCTATGGTCAATAATACATCATGCCCCCAAGGTTCTTTACGAACAGTCTGGCAGGTACCTCATCTTTGGTTTCCTTTATCAAATATGAATTAACTAAAACAATTATAATATCATTTAAATAAATAAGTAGAAAGAATGGCCATTTTCTTGACTTTTCTCAGTTTACACACTTTATCACAGGATTTCAACATCTGGATATACCACTTGCCTATGTGATAATCTTTCTCATCTAGTGCCTTCCCTGATAACATTTCAGTCTGTAAGTCTGGCTGCTCCATGAACGTTTGAGTTACTGTCACCACTAAGGAAAGCAATAGTTATACACAACAGTGCAATGTTAAAGTTAAGTCTAGTTGACAGAGCCATGATTAGTCTAAATTAGTTAATGTTTCCAATCAAGGCAAATGTTTCAATGAAGTTAATTTTTGAATAGGAGCCAAATCCAGCAGAAAGTATTCTTGTCATTTTTTTTATTTCTGAGAAAGGTCCTTCAGACAATTATTTTTTTATGCTCTATGCTGTCAACAATTCCTCAGGTACCATTTTTGATGAGTTATTCAGTGTCTTCCAATATGACTTTAAATAACTCTCTGTGATCTGAGACATTGGTTGATGTTAATCTCTGTTGTACCTGCAGTGAAGTTAGTGTCATGAATTGAAGATTCATCTCCATCAACTCTTCGTACTGGCTGCTGAACTGGTATATCATTTGAAGAATCATCATCTTATCACCTAACAAATTGGCTGACATGTTGGCTGAAACCAGATGTAAACAGTAATGAAATTCTAAACTCAGATTGGAATGTATACCACGGAGTCAGACTGGAAAGTGAAGGGGGAGGCATGTTTATAGCAATAAAAAGTGCAATAGTATCAAAGGAAATTGACGGAGATGCGAAATGTGAAATAATTTGGGTGATGGTCACAGTTCAAGCAGGCTCAAACATGGTAATTGGATGTCTCTATTGGCCCCCTGGCTCAGCAGCTGTTGTGGCTGAGCACCTGAAGGATAATTAGGATTTCTCTGCCTCGTGATGGCTGGGTGTTGTGTGATGTCCTTAGGTTAGTTAGGTTTAAGTAGTTCTAAGTTCTAGAGGACTGATGACCATAGATTGTAGATTGTAGATTGTATTTTATTGGTCCTGTTGTCTACATAGCAGCTTATGCATAAGACATTGGACAAGTCAAGTTATAAATATACAGGCTGAAAGTAATTTCAAGGCATACATATTTAAGCTTACAATAATACATATTTAAGCTTACAATAATACACTTTACGCACAAGTATTTACATAACACATTTCATAAATTTAAATATTCTTCAATGGAATAAAAGCAGTGATGCTGTAAATATGACTTTAGAGATTTTCCAAAAGTATTGACCTCAGTGATAGCTTTTATGTTTTCAGGAAGTTTGTTATAAAGCTTAACTCCCATGTGAAAAGTACCTTTTTGGCACAGTGCTGTGCTGATTTGAGTCATATGTAAGTTCCTGTTTTGTCTGGTAAAGTGCTCATGTATGTCACAGTTTTTTTGTAGCCTCTAGTCCTTGCCTATTACATTTAATTTAAAGAACAAAAGGGTTTCCATAATGTATACACACGGTAATGGGGGAATACCAGATTTCTTAAACAGGGGTTTACAAGAGTCTCTAGGCTTGCACCGAAACAAGATTCTAATGGCCCTTTTTTGTAGTTTAAAAGTGCTATTAGCTATTTTAGAGTTTCCCCAGAAGGTGACCCCATATCTAAGACGAGAATGAAAGTACGCATGATATGCATTCATTACTGTTTTCTCACTACAGCATGATTTTAATGAACAAAGAATATAACATGTTTTGCTCAGTTCTGTATTGAGACATTCAATATGCTTATTCCATCTGATGTTACTCTGCAGCCAAAGTCCTAAGAATTTGGTTTCAGTACTGTTACCAACTGGTTCGTCATTGATAGAGACTGATGGGATAAACATGTCCTTGTTAGGAACATTGTGGAATTTTAGAGCAACGGTTTTCTTACTGTTTATTACAAGCTGGTTACTCTGTGCCCAGCTGCTAAGTTGTTTCGTGACCGTGTTTACTGTCTGCTGTAACTGTTCATCGTCGTCTCCTTTTAATAGAATCGTGGTGTCATCTGCAAATATGATTGATTTGTGTGCATCAATATTTAAGCTTAGATCATTTATGTACAGAAGAAACAGAAGGGGTCCCAATACGGATCCTTGGGGTACACCACATTTTATTTGTTTATAGTCAGATAAGTGATTAGATACAGTTTTTAGTTCAATATCTGTGTGTTTGACGCACACTGCCTGCATACGATTTGTCAGGAAGGAACTGATCCACTTGTTGGACAGACCTCGAATACCATATCTTTCTAGCTTTGATAGCAGAATTTTATGGTCCACCATGTCAAATGCTTTTGACAAGTCAATAAAGACTCCTATTGTTTCCTGTTTTTTGTCCATCAGGTTTAGGATGGAATTGATGCACTCATAGACAGCCGTTGTCGTTGACCTCTTATTTCTGAATCCATGTTGTTCATTACATAGGATGCTGTTTTTATTTATAAATTTCACAAGTTTCTCATACATAACTTTTTCCAATACTTTAGGGATGCAGGAGGAAATTGTGATGGGTCTGTAGTTATTTACATTGTCTTTATCCCCTTTTTTATATACAGGAATAACTTTTGATGTTTTTAACACATCAGGGAAAGTGCCTGCCTGAAGTGAGCAGTCGCATAAATGTGTGAGTACTTCAATTAGGTTTGATGCGCTCTTCTTTAACATTGTTGCAGGTATACCATCAATACCTGCCGATTTGGAATTTTTTAGTCCTTTTATTGCTTTAGCTACTTCATCTTGTGAAACAGAACTGATGTACATTGATCCTCTACATGTACTTATTTTATATTCATTTGCCTGGATGCTCTTAAAGTTTGATTGTAACATATTTTCAGCAACACCTGTGAAAAAGTTGTTAAATGTATTAGCTACTTCTAAGGGGTTTGTTACTTTTTTATTTTTATGTGATAGTGTTATATTTTTCCAAGGTTGTCTGTATTCTCCACATTCTTTTTTTATAACACTCCACATAGCCTTTGATTTATTAGCTGAATTATAAATGATTTCATCATTACGCATTATTTTTGCTGCTTTTATTACTTTTCTTAATATTTTGGAGTATTTTTTATAGTATGCGCGTACTACAGGTGAGGAATTTTTTGAGTTACATATTTCATGAAGTAGTCTTTTCTTCTGGCATGAAACCCTTATTCCCTTTGTGATCCAGCTGTTTGTTCTAGAGTTTCCCCGTATGGTCAATGTTTTCAGTGGGAATGCAAGTTCAAAGAAATGGGTTAATGTATCAATGAAAGAGTCAAATTTTTCATTTATATCATTCATTTTGTACACTCCTAGCCATTTTTCTTTCTGTAATAAGTTGTTGAAGTAGTTCACATTATGCTGATTATAGCTTCGATATGTTGTTCTAAGAGACATGTTGTTAATAATACTGCCTTGTACTTTTATGCTTAATATTTGAGCAAGATGATCACTAAAACCTGCATTGAAAATTTTTAGTGAGCTGCTTTTACTTCAGCCTTTAAATTGTAGGACGTTGCAAGGTTCAAAATGGTCTCCCTATTTCCACTATTCGTGAGGAAGTCAATATTGAAGTCACCACAGATTATCAATTCACAATCTATTTTATTTACTTTATTTAGCAATGACTCCATTTTGTTTAAGAAAAGTTCAAAATTCCCGGACGGTGATCGGTAAACTGTAGCAATAACCAGGTTGAACTGAGTAATTTTTATAGCTGCAATTTCATAATCCTTTTCGACATTTGCCCTAGTTAAGTCAGGTAGTGTAATAAAATCTACATTTTCCTTTGTGTAAATTGCTACCCCACCCTGTTTGCTGTTTTTCCTGCAGTAGTAAGCAGCCAAGACAAATTTGTTTATTTTCGTATTCTGGATTAATTCTGGGTTAAGCCAGTGCTCAGAAATGCATAACACTGAGATATCATTAAGTTCATGTGTCAATAGAACGTTAATTTCATCGATCTTATTACGCAGGGATTGCACATTACGGTGATAAATTTTTAGTTCTGGCGTATTCACGATTTGGTAATTGGGAATCATATTTACAGCATCACATACCTCTAGTTTAAATTAGGAACGTCAGCAGCGTTGTATTTTCGTTCTTCTTTCTTGTTTATTTTGTTTTCCTCGCTGTTGGAAGGATGTTCAGGAAGCTGATAAATTGTTCTATCCCTTACAAGTCTTTCTTTGATTATTTCACTAACACGATCACAAACAAATCTTTTCCCCTCATAGTTCAAATGCATTCCATGCTTCATGTGCAGATTTCCATGCAGCTTGCTTATATCCAGTACATCGCACTTAGTGTATTGAGAACACAGTTTCCTTACTTTAATGTTTGTTTTCCGAATTTCTTTGTTTACACACGAATTATAAATCAGATCATGCCTATGAGGAAGTGTGGCAACTACTGTGTTTCTGCATTTATTAGCTTGTAAAAAATTCTGTAGCGTTTTCACGCAAACCTCTGCTTCATTTTTTGCCACATCGTTTGAACCCATTATACAGACGATAAAGTCATTTTCTTGCATTAATTTCGTCTGAGAGTTAATGTCTACAACATTTTTACATCCCGCTCCCGGTTTCACTACACTAGTTACTGCTATGTCGCGATTTTTCTCACGGAGCATGCTGGATAGATTCCTGCCATGACTGTCTGCTAATAATAGTACACTACTCTTTTTCTCTGATGATCTGTGTTTGTTGTTGACATTATTTGAAAAAACGCTACTCATTTTCAGTTCACTGTCTTTTTCAAGTTCACGATCATTTGGAGAGTCGTTATCACAGTCACTTGTTTGCAAAACATGATATTTGTTTTTCTCCGAAAATGTGACATTTTTAGCGGATGTTAAGTCCCATAGTGCTCAGAGCCATTTTACCCATTTTTTTGATAATTAGGAAAATATTTTGAGTAGATTTCACCACCAGTTATAATTCTGGGTAGAGATTTTAATTTGCCAGATATAGACTGGGAGACTCTAACGCTTATAACAGGTGGCAGGGACAAAGAATCCAGTGAAATTTTTTTAAGTGCATTATCTGAAAACTACCTTGAACAGTTAAACAGATAACTGACTTGTGGCGATAACATATTAGACCTTCTGGTGGCAAACAGACCTGAACTATCTGAAACAGTTAATGCAGAACAGGGAATCAGCGATCATAAAGCAGTTACTGCATTGATGGTTTCAGTCGTAAATAGAAATATTAAAAAATGTAGGAAGATTTTTCTGTTTAGCAGAAGTGACAAAAAGCAGATTTCAGAGTACTTGATGGCTCAACACAAAAGTTTTGTCTCAAGTACAGATAGTGTTGAGGATCAGTGGACAAAGTTCAAAACCATCATACAATATGCATTAGATGAGTATGTGCCAAGCAAGATCATAAGAGATGGAAAAGAGCCACCATGGTACAACAACCAAGCCAGAAAACTGCTGTGAAAGCAAAGGGAAATTCACAGCAAACATAAACATAGCCAAAGCCTTGCAGATAAACAAAAATTGCGCAAAGTGAAATGTAGTGTGAGGACGGCTATGCAAGACTTGTTCAGTGATTTCCAAAGTAAAGTTCTATATACTGACTTGGCAGAAAATCCTAAGAAATTTTGATCTTATGTCAAAGCAGTAGGTGGATCGAAACAAAATGTCCAGACACTCTGTGACCAAAATGGTACTGAAACAGATGATGACAGACTGAAGGCCGAAATACTAAATGACTTTTTCCAAAGCTGTTTCACAGAGGAAGACTGCACTGTATTTCCTTCTCTAGATTGTCACACAGATGACAAAATGGTAGATATCGAAATAGATGACAGAAGGATAGAAAAACAATTAAATCACTCAAAAGAGGAAAGACCACTGGACCTGATGGGATACCTGTTCGATTTTACACAGAGTATGCAAAGGAACTTGGCCCCCCTTCTTGCAGCGGTGTACCATAGGTCTCTAGAGGAGCATAGCATTCCAAAGGATTGGAAAAGGGCACAGGTCATCCCCATTATCAAGAAGGGACGTCGAACATATGTGCAGAACTCTCTAATGTTGATCAGTTGTAGAATTATGGAACACGTATGGGTCCATATGTTCGAGAATAATGACTTTTCTGGAGACTAGAAATCTACTCTGTAGGGATCAGTATGGGATTTGGAAAAGACAATTGTGTGAAACCCAGCTTGCACTATTCATCCACGAGACTCAGAGGGCCACAGTCACGGGTTCCCAGGTAGATGCCATGTTTCTTGACTTCTGCAAGGTGTTTGATACAGTTCCCCACAGTCGTTTAATGAACAAAGTAAGAGAATATGGACTATCAGACCAATTGTGTGATTGGATTGAAGAGTTCCTAGATAACAGAATGCAGTACGTCATTCTGAATGGAGAGAAGTCTTCTGAAGTAAGAGTGATTTCAGGTGTGCTGCAGGGTAGTGTCATAGGACCGTTGTTTACAATATACATAAATGACCTTGTGGATAACATCGGAAGTTCACTAAGGCTTTTTGTGGATGATGCTGTAGTATATCGAGAGGTTGTAACAATGGAAAATTGTACTGAAATGCAGGAGGATCTGCAATGGATTGACACATGGTGCAGGGAATGGCAATTGAATCTCAATGTAGACAAGTGTAATGTGCTGCGAATACATAGAAAGAAAGATCCTTTATCATTTAGCTGCAATATAGCAGGTCAGCAACTGGAAGCAGTTAATTCCATAAATTATCTGGGAGTAGGCGTTAGGAGTGATTTAAAATGGAATGATCGATTAAGTTGATCGTCGGTAAAGCAGATGCCAGACTGAGATTCATTGGAAGAATCCTAAGGAGATGCAATCTGAAAACAAAGGAAGTAGGTTACAGTACACTTGTTCACCCACTGCTTGAATATTGCTCAGCAGTGTGGGATCCGTACCAGATAGGGTTGATAGAAGAGATAGAGAAGATCCAACGGAAAGCAGTGCACTTCATTACAGGATCATTTAGTAATCGCGAAAGCATTACGGAGATGATAGATAAACTCCAGTGGAAGACTCTGCAGGAGAGCTCGGTACGGGCTTTTGTTGAAGTTTCAAGAACATACCTTCACCGAGGAGTCAAGCAGTATATTGCTCCCTCCTAGGTATATCTTGTGAAGAGACCATGAAGATAAAATCAGAGAGATTAGAGCCCACACAGAGGCATACTGACAATCATTCTTTCCATGAACGATACGAGACTGGAATAGAAGGGAGAACCGATAGAGGTACTCTAAGTACCCTCCGCCACTCACCGTCAGGTGGCTTACCGAGTATGGATGTAGATGTAGATGTAGATGTAGAAATTCATGTCAAATGCTGTTTCTTTGAACTGTTTAGAGGCTGAACATTTGGACTGGGTGCCCTCTTCTATCAGACTGCACTAACTTTGGTATGTTGTGTATACAGTTTGTTGTGATATTGACCTTATCAGATGAGGGCAGAATATCACCTTCTTCAAAGACATAGTGTGGATCATAATCAGGAGGTGCTGACATAATTTTAGTCACAGAAATCCACAAAAGTCTGCTTGGGTTTGGGACTGCTATGGTGAAAGAATAGTACATCTCTTGAAATGTGGATCTTGTTATCTTTTGGTACACACACTTGATAGACTTCAGAGCAGTGAGAACAGCCAACAAAAATTCTTTGTTTACCAGTAAGAGCGAAATTCCTATGTTTGCTGACTTCTACAGCACAACCTTTTGATGAGATGAGATATGTCAAGCATTTTCTTCATCCACTTTTCATATGGAGTTCCCATTTGTTATGCAATAACTTCTGATATAGTTTGGTAGTTGACAGCTTCACCTCAGACTGATGAGACTATTTCTGATTGACAACATGCAGTTAGACATTTTGATCAACCTATACTTTTCTCATTGTGTGAAACCATTTAACTGTGATAAGTACAGAACTCTTATACATCAGCATATCCAGCCATCTTAAAGATTCCGTCCATTCTTTTGCTGCAGTGCTCCTTGTGGCTGTCTGACTGAGAGGAATTAATCATATGACCTGTGTGATTTTGTACCATGTTTTTGAATTTAATAATATTGTTAGTGACCTCTCCCTTACAATGACAAAATGCAGTTGTCACCATCTTGAAATGTTTCCCTTACTAGTCCATAAATATCAGAGTGCATTAATTCAAGAAGTTTATTTGAATTTGTGTTTTGTTTGGGGAAAGAAATGGACATGATTTTTCCTTGAAGGTGTATTGCACATTTTGAGGGATCCACCTGTTCATTTTAGATCATCCTTATCATGTACCTTGAGCTTACATGGGGCAATCAAAAACGCGTAATTTACGTACCACATTTCATGTTTGTCTGGTCAGTAGTAACAAATGGTTCTAGATGGGTTGCTTGTAAATAAAACAGGTTACCAAATCTTTTTGCAATTATTTTAGCTTTAACTTAAGAACATCATACAGCTGCATTTGTTTACTCTGTATATCACTGTGTATTTGTCCTTTTTTTTCACTTGAACTAGGTTGGTTCTGAGATTTGACATACATAAAGTCTAATTCACCCTATTAGATTTGAAACAGTGATTTGGACAACACCCTTAACCTGCACTTGCATAGCACTGTTATCTGTGAACACTGAATGATCTTGTACTTTTGTTATGTATGAGAACACTTTGGGATTGTTATAAATGTGTGACGTGGATCTACAGTTGAGTCACAAAACTTAGGAATTAATTCATTCATACAAACCAACAATGATCTTCATCGAATTTATTTAAGAATCATTTACAAAGTTTTTTTCTTGACAAATCATTCATTCTTTTTATGTCCCTTTTCATTACAAAGTTTTGTTCTTCATGTTTTTTATATGGTTTTCTTTCTGATTTGTCATTACCACTCACAGCACACTTTAAGTTGTTTGCATACAGCCTACCAAATTCAACAAACATCATGGCATTTGTGTTTTCATTGTCTCCAAATCATTGCATTGTCTTTTTCCAGTATTTTTGCTTTTCAGGACCTTGACGTCTGGTAAACAGTGACAAGATTCAAAGGCACATATTAAACTTTCATAATTCTCAGGTAGACTGTAAAGCAAAATAACTGATAATAGGTCACTGTTAATTTTGATGCCAATTGCTTATAAACTGTCCACAGTATCAAAGAATTCATAAAGAGGTTGTGTTATATTATTGTGAGGTTACATTTTGTAAAGTGTAAGGTATTTCAACAATATTGCTGTGTGAACACATCATTTCAGTGCATGAACAGATTCTAGCTTATGAAATACCTAATGGGATATGATGCATGTCTTGTCTTGTTTGAGCTTCTCTGGATCAGTGGATAACATGAAGGCTGCTCTCACTTTTCTGTCCATGGTTTGGTGTGCAGTTTCTGTGGTTATGAGTGTATTTTCTCACTGTTGGTTAGAGTATACAGGATGCTCAGAAAGAGTCTGAAAAGCTGGTAGTGGTGTTGCAGGGTAGGTTAAGCTGAGAAATAATTGTTAAGACAAAAATTTGATATGGTGTACCATTCCTGAATTAATTAACATTGAAGTTAGCCAATTAGGCCATTGTGCACTCATACTCAAGTGGCCCACCAAAGACAGTGTCATCAGAGATGGTCTTTGGTTTCCTAAAACAGAACAAGAGATGAATACAAAAATTAGATATAGGACAGTAGTGAGAACTGAACTTGAGCCAAAGGCTCAGCAGTCTCATGCACTACCATGTATGCTATGAGAAAAACTGACACATTATAACTGGCAGACCACTTGAATTTGTGTGCACAACAATCTGATTGGCTAACATCAATGCCAATTAACTCAGAAAAAGTGAAAAATATCAAATTTTTTCTTAACAATTATTTCTCAACACAACCTACCTGACAACACTCTTACAAGATTTTCAGACTGTTTCTCACCACCCCGTATACACTGACGTACATCCTCAAGTGTTGTTTTTAGTGATTAGTGCTTTAACATGTATTCTTTACATGTCACATCTGTTGCAAGATAATGTTTCTAGTTGAGCTCCAGGTGTAGCATTGGTGTTTGCATTTTCCAACTTTAAAGTTTCATTTTTTGTCTAGTTGAAAAAATGTCACTTTTTTTGCACCTGTAACCCAGGCCTATAAAGTGTTTTGGAGGTTGTTGATTTGTGAACACCAAACGGAATTACAGAATAGTTTCATTACACATCTCTATTGTGCACAACACTAAACACAATGAAGTCAAACCTCACACCAGAGTCTAAGACAATGAGTCACAAAACTCCCACATTTTTTTCTACAACTTCACTACTGCAGTACCACCAAGTGACTGGCACAGGATAAACACAATGCAAAATGATTTTTTATTATCTACATGGAGTGGAGAAGAACATTCAGAATGTAAGTGAGGATATGCTGCAGAGCTTATTATGGTGTTTTAAATATGGGAAGGTATTTTATAATGTGGGATGAAATAAATGTTTTTCCCCTTTTAGGCAGTGTGGTGTCATTTAAAAGTGAATTAGAAGCCAGGCAGTAGTAACTGACTGTGACAGACACAGCAACAGATAAGTAAACCACTTTTGTGACATTTACAAGTTCCTAACCAGGAGCGAATTTTATTATGTCATCTCTTTGCTTTAATAGTTTAGTTTCTTGAGTTTCTGCATGTAAATTTAAAATCTAATAGCCACAGTTCTCGCATTTTCATTTGCGTAAGAAAGTAAATCGATTTTGTGATATATTACAAGTTCCCTATCAGGGGCAAATTATTTAGTTTTACCTGAGTGCTTCAGTGGTTAGGTTCTTAATATCTGCGTATTACTAGACACAGTTCATGCGTTTCATCAGGGTCTTACATTAGAGCTGCGCAGCATGTGCCGATAGTCTGTTTATCTGCATAGTTTAGTTTTCCACTCTCTTTGGTATGGACAGGGACTGTGATTGTTGTGTGCAGACGTGAGCCCAGTTGGCGACACTTTGCTCTCAGCTTCAGGCTGTGAGGGCTTTGATTACACAGTTTGAGGCTGCAGTGGATGGGCACCACTGTTGTGGGCTTGCCGTGGGGATCCAATGGATGTCCAGCGTGTCTGAGTCCTCTGATCTGTCCTCACCAGTGGCCAACCCAGTTACTGCTTGCACTGAGGCTGACCCTTCACCTGTGGTCAAGTGGGAGGTCACCCCGGGGCGAAGCAGGTGGCGAAAGGCTTCCCAGGCAGCCACACGTAAGGCCTGCCTGGTTTGTCTGACAAACAGATTCCAGGTGCTGTCTGTGGCTGACACTGTTGCTGAACTGGATGCTTCTTGTCTGTCCTGTTTCAGAGGAAACCACTCAGCCTGTAAGATCCAGGCAATTGCAGAGGGTGGGACTATTGGTAGTTGGGAGCTCCAACATTAGGCGCTTATGGGGCCCCTTAGGGACTTGGCTGACAAGGAGGGTAAGAAAACCAATGTGCACTCCATGTGCATACCGGGTGGAGACATTCCAGATGTGGAAAGGGTCCTCCCGGATGCCATGAAGAGCACAGGGTGCAGCCAACTGCAGGTGGTTGCTCACATCAGTACCAATGATATGTGTCACTTTGGATCAGAAGAGATTCTCTCTCGTTTTGAGCAGCTAACAGAAGTGGTAAAGGCTGCCAGTCTTGCTTGCAAGATGAAAGCAGAGCTGGCCATTTGCAGCATAGTAGACAGGACCAATTGCGGATCTCTGGTACAGAGCCGAGTGGAGAGTCTGAATCAGAGGCTCAGATGGTTCTACGACCGTGTAGGCTGCAGATTCCTCAACTTGCACCAAAGGGTGGTTGGGTTTTGGGTTCCGCTGAATAGGTCAGGTGTCCACTATACACAGGAGGCAGCTGCATGGGTATCAGGGGCTGTGTGGCGTGGACTGGGTGGTTTTTTAGGTTAGAGGGTCTCGGGAAAACACAAGATGGGCTTCAGTCACAAAGGGTGCAGGCTGAACACAGGAAGAACGTAGATGCAGGAACCATTGGTATAACAGTTGTAAATTGTCATAGCTATGGTGGGAAAGTACCAGAGCTCCAAGTGCTAATAGAAAGCACTGGTGCTCAAATTGTTATAGGCACTGAAAGCTGGCTAAAGCTGGATATAAGCTCAGTCGAAATTTTTGCGAAGAACCTAATGGTGTTCTGAAAAGATAGGCTAAATACGGTTGGCGGTGGTGTGTTTGTTGCTGTTAGAAGTAGTTTAACTTGTTGCGAAATTGAAGTAGATACTTCCTGTGAGTTAGTATAGGCAGAGGTCATTGTTGCCAACCATAATAAAATAATAATTGGATCCTTTTACCAACCACCCAGTTCAGATGATAGAGTTGCTGAAAGGTTCAAAGAAAACTTGAGTTTGATTTCAAACACATACCCGACTCATACGATAATAGTTGGTGGTGACTTTAATTTATCCTCAATATGTTGGTGAAAATACATCTTTAATTCCGGAGTTATGCATAAAATATCATCCAAAATTGTGCTGAATGCATTCTCTGAAAATTATTTTGAGCAGTTAGTTCATGAGCCCATGCAAATAGTAAACGGTTGTGAAAACACACTTGACCTCTTAGCAACAAATAATCCTGAGTTAATAACCAGCATCAAAACCGATATAGGGATTAGTGAACACAGGGTTGTCATAGCGAGACTGAATATTGTAATCCCCAAATCCTCGAAAAACAAGCAAAAAGATATACCTATTCAAAAAAGCAAATAAAAATTCACTTGATGCCTTCCTGAGAGACAATCTCCACTCATTCCAAATTAATAATATAAGTGTAGACCAGATGGGGCTTAAATTCAAATAATTAGCATTGACAGCAATTGAGAGATGTATACCAAATCAATTAACAAACGATGGAGCTGATCCTCCTCGGTACACAAAACAGGTTAGAACACTGTTGCAGAAACAATGAAACAAACATGCCAAATTTAAACAAATGCAAAATCCCCAAGATTGGTGATCCTTTACAGAAGCTTGAAACTTAGCGTGGTGTTCAATGTGAAATGCCTATAACAACTTCCACAACGAAACTTTGTCTCGAAACCTGGCAGAAAATCCAAAGAGATTCTGGTCATATGTGAAGTATGTTAGTGGCAAGAAACAATCAATGCCTTCTCTGTATGATAACAATGGAGATACTACTGAAGACAGTGCTGCCAAAGTTGATTTACTAGACACAGCCTTCCGAAATGGCTTCACAAAAGAAGATGAAGTAAATATTCCAGAATTTGAATCGAGAACAGCTGCCAACATGAGTAACGTAGAAGTAAATATCCTTGGAGTAGTGAAGCAACTCAAATCACTTAATAAGAGCAAGTCTTCTGGTCCAGACTGTACACAAATTACGTTCCTTTCAGAGTATGCTGACACATTAGCTCCATACTTAACAATCATATACAACCGTTTGCTCAACGAAAGATCCGTACCCAAAGATTGGAAAGTTGCACAGGTCACACCAATATTCAAGAAAGGTAGTATGTGTAATCCACTAAATTAGAGGACCATATCATTAACGTCGATATGCAGCATGATTTTAGAACATTTATTGTGTTCGAACATTATGAATTGCCTCAAACGAAATGGTCTATTGACACACAGTCAACATGGGTTTAGAAAACATCATTCCTGTGAAACACAACTAGCTCTTTATTCACGTGAAGCGCTGAGTGCTATTGACAAAGGAGTTCAGATCGATTCCGTATTCCTGGATTTCCAGAAGGCTTTTGACACTGTACCACACAAGCGGCTCATAGTAAAATTGCGTGCTTATGGAATATCATCTCAGTTATGTGACTGGACTGTCAGAGAGGTCATAGTTCGTAGTAATTGACAGAAAGTCATTGAGTAAAACAGAAGTGATTTTTGGCATTCCCCAAGGTAGTGTTATAGGTCCTTTGCCATTCCTTATCTATATAAATGATTTGGGAAACAATCTAAGGAGCCTTCTTTGATTGTTTGCAGATGACACTGTTGTTTATCGACTAATAAAGTCATCAGAAGATCAAAACAAACTGAAAAATGATTTAGAAGAAATATCTGAATGGTTCGAAAAGTGGCAGTTGACCCTAAATAACGAAAAGTGTGTGATCATCCACATGAGTGCTAAAAGGAACTCATTAAACTTCAGTTACACAATAAATAAGTCTAATCTAAAAGCCTTAAATTCAACTAAATACCTAGGTATTACAATAATGAACACTTTAAATTGGAAAGAACACACAGAAAATGTTGTGGGAAATAATAATAATAATAATTTTATTGTCATTCGGCCATTACAGCAATAGACAACGTCATATACATACTAAAATACAATTAATAGTTTGAAAGAAACAACAGGTTTCTTGTTAACATTATAGTATTATATTACAGTTGATAAATTCTCTTATGTCATAGAATGGGTGGAGGACTAGCCAGTCATGAATTGTTTGTTTGAATAATTGTTCAGGTAATTCTTGAACAGATTGAGGAAGTTTATTAAATAATTTGTACCCCATGATTTCGTAGCTGTTGAGTGACTTTGACAACCTGTGGTAAGGAATATAGAGGCACCTATTCCTTCTTGTATTGTGGCTGTGTACATTTTCTCTGGTTTTTGTTTCTGGTAATTTCTTCTTCGTATAAATTAGAACATAGTATATGTACAAGTTTATAACAGTCATGATTTTCTGTTTACAGAACAATGGTTTACAGTGTGCCTTATATGCAGAACCAGTAATTATCCTAATAGCTTTTTTTTTGCAGTATTAATATGTCATGTACACAGCTAGAGTTCCCCCACAAAATAATTCCATATGTTATTATACTCTGAAAGAATGAAAAATAGGATGTTCTAACATATTTTTCAGGAACACAATCCATAAGTCGCCTTAACAGGTAAATAACTCTAGACAATTTACCACTAATATATTGTACATGTTGACCCCAAGATAATTTATCATCAATGTATACCCCCAAAAATTTGACAGAAGCTTGTCTCTAAGACTACAGACCATCTGCTGTGTTTTGTTTTCATTCAGCAGGAATCCATTTGCCTTGAACCAATAGGATGCTTGGTCAATTGTCTTTGCTGCACTAGTTTTAAGGCTATTGAAATCCTCACTAGCATGAAGAAATGTTGTATCATCTGCATACAACACAGTGGTGGACTTGATAAATGACGGCAGATCATTTATCATTATCAGGAACAAAAAGAAGCCCAGCACAGATCCCTGCGGAACACCTACCTTGACTTGCTCTATACTCGACATTTCTCTCCCTACACACCTACACAAACAACTTGCTTAGGATTCTGAAGATATGATTTTATTAATTTAAGGCTGTTATGTCTAATGCCATAGAATTCCAGTTTTTCTAGGAGTGGCTTATGCTTTACACAGTCAAAAGCTTTGCTTAGATTACAAAATGTGAGTTGAGCATAGCCCTTATCCTCAAACACTTGATGTAAGTATTTGACTACAAAGTCTATAGCATCCACAGTAGACAACTTTTTTCTAAAACCATACTGAGATTCACTAATTATTCCTAATTTTTCAAAATAGACAGATAGCTGTTGGTAAATTACACATTCCAGTATTTTAGAAAAAGCTGGGACTATGGAGATTGGTCTGTAACTCCAAGGTGAGTCCATATCTCCCTTTTTATATATTGGAATTACCCTAGCCACTTTGAGTTCTTCGGGAAAATATCCTTCAGATATGCATTTATTTATACAGAATGTTAAGGGATACACAATATAGTCTATTACTTTCTTTAGTAAATTACAGAATATGTCATATATATCTACACTGTCTGAAGATTTCATCCGTTTTACAATGCTTAGGACATGACTAGGTGGGACCTCGGAGAACATAAATGTACCTGTGTCTGTTGGTGTTCTGCAAACATTTTTAGAAAGTAACTCTGATGAATTGATATCAGGTTTGATTATAGTATTTCCTACATTTTCAACAGATTTAATAAAGAAATCATTGAATTTTTGGGGACTTATATTAATTTTTTTGCTTCTTACATCTTTAGCAACACCATTTATTAATTTCCATGCAACTTTGCACTTATTTGTAGAATTATCAATGGTATTGAAATTATGTGCTTTTTTGGCTTCCACGATGGCTTTTTTATACTCATTCCTGCATTTTATATAGGCTAATCTGGCATGTTCTGTTTTCTGATTGCTACATATATTGTGCAACACCATAACTTGGTTTTTCATACTTGATAATTGTTTAGTGAACCATGAATTTTGTCTGTTTGTAGCCCTGTTTGTAAAGCCTTTGTCAGTTAATTTGCATTTCTTTATGGGGATATTGTCATTAAATTGTGTCAGAAATGTTTTAAAAAATCTCTCAAATAATAGTTTCCCTGACAAATCAGCTTTAAGACTATAACTTGTGTCACCATGACATTGGTTGAACCAGTCTCTCTCAGCAAGGGACTTACAGAGCTGAACAATTTTGTCATCTGTGACAGGCCTGGTGATTATAACTTTTGGGACAGGCTTAGGAATATTACTATTATCAATACAGAACCTACTTGTATAGTTGTAAGATACAGAGTCATGATCTGAAAATGGAAACGCTGTAACAGCACATGATTCTTCTGTAGTTTTAAAGGCTGCATTTTATTGGCAGGACACTTATAAAATGTAACAGACCTACTAAGGAGACTGCCTACGCTATGTTTGGCCATCCGCTTTTAGAATGCTGCTGTGCGATGTGGGATCCTTACCAGGTAGGACTGATGGAGTACATCGAAAAAGTTCAAAGAAAGGCAGCACGTTTTGTATTATCGCGAAATATGGGAGAGAGTGTCACAGAAATGATACAGGATTGGGGCTGGAAATCATTAAAAGAAAGACGTTTTTCATTGCGATGTAATCTTCTCATGAAATTCCAATCACCAACTTCCTCCTCCAAATGCAAAAATATTTTGTTGACACCCACCTATATAGGATGGAATGATCACCACAATAAAATAAGGGAAATCAGAGCTCGTACAGAAAGATATAGGTGTTCATTCTTTCCACACTCTATACGAGGTTGGAATAATAGAGAATTGTGAAGGTAGTTCGAGGAACCCTCTGCCAGGCACTAAAATGTTATTTGCAGAGTATCCATGTAGATGTAGATGTAGAATAATCTGTACTGACAGATTTGTATAAGAAAATTCAAAACCTGGAAAGGTGTAAGACAAGTTCATTGACACCATTGATGTTTATTTGTGCTATGAAAAGAGAATGATGAAATTAAAGGACAGTTGTAGTCTTCCCCAAAACAGAAAATTAGCACAATATGGCTCACCAACGATGCAGCAGTGGTAGCTGAAAGTGAACAGGAACTCTGTTTTGTGCTAAATGTAATGGACCATATCCTAGCTGTAGGTTAAGATATGCACATAAATAAGAATAAAGTGTCACAGGTAGATATGCCGGAGGACTAAATATTACAAACAGGAAAGAAAATCTAGAACGGATAGGTACATTTTGATATGTGGGAAGCAGAATACATCAACATGATAAGTACATACAAGACATAGAAACAAGGACAAGGCCAAAATAGTTGCTAATGTCCAAGAATGTAAAAAATGTGCATAGTTTGAATATATTAAAATGAGTCTGAAATCCAGAAAGAAACTTCCTATACAAACTATAACTGGCACAAAGTATCAGAAAGTACATGACTAACATGTGGATATACAATAATCAGTTGCTTTTGAACTTTTAAATGTGAGATACAATTCATTTATCATGTTAAAAGGGTTCTCAATGACACAGCAATAGCTTGGCTACTGTTAACCATATATATTACATGACACTCAGATTTTATTATTATATGTTACTATTTGCAGGAGGACTTGTATTAGAAAAATCACTGCCCTACTTAATGTCAGGGTAATGAAGCAATGACATTAAAAATGGCTATTTCTATTTGATATCATGCATTTCTTCTATTACTATACACCGGCTACTTGCAGTGCTAGCATTGCTGCAGCTGTGAAAAGGTTGCACTTTTTTGCCTTATAGAGATTCATGACTGTTTGACGTAGACTACGCTCACACTATGAACAAAAACAGATGACAGAACTATTTGATCATATGAACATTTGTGAATTTCAAAGAAAGCACATGACAGAAACAAATTCAAATGTGCCAGTTACAGATTTCTGCATGTACATTTTTTACTAGTAGCTTTTGTTTTTTTACAGATCTGGTAACAAGCAACATTGTGAAACAAAAATCATAATTTAAATTCTTAGGAACTTAATAAAAGTGCAATAATGCTCTCTGTTCAATGATTGGATTTTTTTATCAGAAACTGGAAAAAGTATATGTGGATATATGACAGCACTGGTGTCTGTGAAATGCTGTATATCCTCGTAACAATATATCACAACTTTTTAACCAAATGATTTGATTTATTGATCCATTTTCATCTACAGCTGCACAATGTGCAAGAGATATTCGGATTTTTATGTTAATATTAACAGTTTTACATATAATATACCTTTGTACATAATAACTCACATTAATATATCAATTAATGATGAATACTTAAATAAATATTGTTACACTATATACAGAGAGATAATATACAGATGTTCTTCTGTATGAGACTACATTGGGTTAACATAGAAAAATTTATTTTTGTAGGTATTCATTTACTGTGTAAAAGCAGTGATCAACCAAGTACAACTTCAGTTTAGATTTGAAGTGACCAATGTTTTGTATGTGTTTAATGGTATCTGGTAAGACATTGTATAGTTTGATACTAGGCTAGGATGTATGAGACTGTTTTGAAATAACTTTGTGTTGGTGCTTTGAACATGTACATCCAATTTTTATCTTGTATCATAGCTGTGTATTGTGTGATTTTGAGTGATGAATGGCCTTTTTGTATGTAAGTTTTGCTTTAAATACATTATATTTTCAAGTATATATATGCAAGGAAGTGGCAGGATTATCCTTTTTAGAAACAATGGTCTACATGTTGTCATTATCTACCCCTTCCATTAGTCTTATAATTTCTTTATATATATATATATATATATATATATATATATATATATATATATATATATATATATATATATATATATATATATAAAAAACAAAGATGAAGTGACTTACCAAATGAAAGTGCTGGCAGGTCGACAGACACACAAACATACACACAGAACTCAAGCTTTCGCAACAAACTGTTGCCTCATCAGGAAAGAGGGAAGGAGAGGGAAAGACGAAAGGATGTGGGTTTTAAGGGAGAGGGTAAGGAGTCATTCCAATCCCGGGAGCGGAAAGACTTACCTTAGGGGGAAAAAGGGACGGGTATACACTCGCACACACACACACATATCCATCCACACATATACAGACACAAGAAGACATATTTAAAGACAAAGAGTTTAGGCAGAGATGTCAGTCGAGGCAGAAGTGCAGAGGCAAAGATGTTGTTGAATGACAGGTGAGGTATGAGTGGCGGCAACTTGAAATTAGCGGAGATTGACGCCTGGTGGATAACGGGAAGAGAGGATATATTGAAGAGCAAGTTCCCATCTCCGGAGTTCGGATAGGTTGGTGTTAGTGGGAAGTATCCAGATAACCCGGACGGTGTAACACTGTGCCAAGATGTGCTGGCCGTGCACCAAGGCATGTTTAGCCACAGGATGATCCTCATTACCAACAAACACTGTCTGCCTGTGTCCATTCATGCGAATGGACAGTTTGTTGCTGGTCATTCCCACATAGAATGCTTCACAGTGTAGGCAGGTCAGTTGGTAGATCACGTGGGTGCTTTCACACGTGGCTCTGCCTTTGGTCGTGTACACCTTCCGGGTTACGGGACTGGAGTAGGTGGTGGTGGGAGGGTGCATGGGACAGGTTTTACACTGGGGGCGGTTACAAGGGTAGGAGCCAGAGGGTAGTGAAGGTGGTTTGGGGATTTCATAGGGATGAACTAAGAGGTTACGAAGGTTAGGTGGATGGCGGAAAGACACTCTTGGTGGAGTGGGGAGGATTTCATGAAGGATGGATCTCATTTCAGCGCAGGATTTGAGGAAGTCGTATCCCTGCTGGAGAGCCACATTCAGAATCTGATCCAGTCCCGGAAAGTATCCTGTCACAAGTGGGGCACTTTTGTGGTTCTTCTGTGGGAGGTTCTGGGTTTGAGAGGATGAGGAAGTGGCTCTGGTTATTTGCTTCTGTACCAGGTCGGGAGGGTAGTTGCGGGATGCGAAAGCTGTTGTCAGGTTGTTGGTGTAATGGTTCAGGGATTCTGGACTGGAGCAGATTCGTTTGCCACGAAGACCTAGGCTGCAGGGAAGGGACCGTTTGATGTGGAATGGGTGGCAGCTGTCGTAATGGAGGTACTGTTGCTTGTTGGTGGGTTTGATGTGGACGGACGTGTGAAGCTGGCCATTGGACAGGTGGAGGTCAACATCAAGGAAAGTGGCATGGGATTTGGAGTAGGACCAGGTGAATCTGATGGAACCAAAGGAGTTGAGGTTGGAGAGGAAATTCTGGAGTTGTTCTTCACTGTGAGTCCAGATCATGAAGATGTCATCAATAAATCTGTACCAAACTTTGGGTTGGCAGGCCTGGGTAACCAAGAAGGCTTCCTCTAAGCGACCCATGAATAGGTTGGTGTACGAAGGGGCCATCCTGGTACCCATGGCTGTTCCCTTTAATTGTTGGTATGTCTGGTCTTCAAAAGTGAAGAAGTTGTGGGTCAGGATGAAGCTGGCTAAGGTAATGAGGAAAGAGGTGGCAGGTGATCGGCGTGAAAGGAAGTGCTCCATCGCAGTGAGGCCATGGACGTGCGGGATATTTGTGTATAAGGAAGTGGCATCAATGGTTACAAGGATGGTTTCTGGGGGTAACGGATTGGGTAAGGATTCCAGGCGTTCAAGAAAGTGGTTGGTGTCTTTGATGAAGGATGGGAGACTGCATGTAATGGGTTGAATGTGTTGATCTACGTAGGCAGAGATATGTTCTGTGGGGGCTTGGTAACCAGCTACAATGGGGCGGCCGGGATGATTGGGTTTGTGAATTTTAGGAAGAAGGTAGAAGGTAGGGGTGCGGGGTGTCGGTGGGGTCAGGAGGTTGATGGAGTCAGGTGAAAGGTTTTGTAGGAGGCCTAAGGTTGTGAGGATTCCTTGAAGCTCCGCCTGGACATCAGGAATGGGATTACCTTGGCAAACTTTGTATGTGGTGTTGTCTGAAAGCTGACGCAGTCCCTCAGCCACATACTTCCGACGATCAAGTACCACGGTCGTGGAACCCTTGTCCGCTGGAAGAATGACGATGGACCGGTCAGCCTTCAGATCACGGATAGCCTGGGCTTCAGCAGTGGTGATGTTGGGAGTAGGATTAAGGTTTTTTAAGAAGGACTGAGAGGCAAGGCTGGAAGTCAGAAATTCCTGGAAGGTTTGGAGAGGGTGATTTTGAGGAAGAGGAGGTGGGTCCCGCTGTGACGGAGGACGGAACTGTTCCAGGCAGGGTTCAATTTGGATAGTGTCTTGGGGAGTTGGATCATTAGGGGTAGGATTAGGATCATTTTTCTTTGTGGCAAAGTGATATTTCCAGCAGAGAGTACGAGTGTAGGACAGTAAATCTTTGACGAGGGCTGTTTGGTTGAATCATTACACCAACAGTGGCTCTCCAGCAGGGATACGACTTCCTCAAATCCTGCCCTGAAATGAGATCCATCCTTCATGAAATCCTCCCCACTCCACCAAGAGTGTCTTTCCGCCGTCCACCTAACCTCCGTAACCTCTTAGTTCATCCCTATGAAATCCCCAAACCACCTTCCCTGCCCTCTGGTTCCTACTCTTGTAACTGTCCCCCATGTAAAACCTGTCCCATGCACCCTCCCACCACCACCTACTCCAGTCCTGTAACCCGGAAGGTGTACACGATCAAAGGCAGAGCCACGTGTGAAAGCACCCACGTGATTTACCAACCGACCTGCCTGCACTGTGAAGCTTTCTATGTGGGAATGACCAGCAACAAACTGTCCATTCGCATGAATGGACACAGGCAGACAGTGTTTGTTGGTAATGAGGATCACCCTGTGGCTAAACATGCCTTGGTGCACAGCCAGCACATCTTGGCACAGTGTTACACCGTCCAGGTTATATGGATACTTCCCACTAACACCAACCTGTCAGAACTCCTGAGATGGAAACTTGCCCTTGAGTATATCCTCTCTTCTCATTACCCACCAGGCCCCAACCTCCGCTAATTTCAAGTTGCCGCCGCTCATACGTCACCTGTCTTTCAACAACATCTTTGCCTCTGTACTTCCGCCTCGGCTGACATCTCTGCCCAAACTCTTTGCCTTTACTGTGTGTGTGTGTGTGTGTGTGTGTGTGTGTGTGTCGCATCTCCAGAATTTCCCCAGAACATAATCCCATACCGGAGGTGAGAGTGTACAATTGCATAATATACACACTGAAAGGTGTTGTAGCTGGTACAGTATTTTAATGTATGTAACACAAAAGAAGCGGTACTTAATTTTTTGTTCATTTGCTCAATATGTGCTTTCCATTTCAAGTTGTCTTGTAGATGAAGTCCACGAAAATGGTACAGGCTGTTTTGGTAGTTGTCTGTCCATATAGCTCTAGATTGAGTGATAGATTTTTTGTTTGTGCTGTGTGTATATCCATAGATACAGTTTCTCCAGTGTTTATTATTAAGTCATTGTTATCACAGTAAGATGTTAGCCTGTCAGTGGCTTCCCTTATGTTTTGTACAAGAGTTTCTTCTGAGTTGCCAGTAAGAACACTCGTATCATCAGTAAATTGAAATATTTTACTGCTGTCATTGCTTATATTTAGGTCATTTACATAGAGTAAGAACAGAACAGGACCCATTACTGATCCTTGTGGCATATCATATTTAACAGGCAGTAGCTTGGCACTATATTTCCTACTGACATTATCTCTCTCCTAATCTGTTTCCACATATTGTTCTCTGTTATTAATATAAGAGCTGAGCCAGTTGTTAACTGTTCTCCTAATGCCAAGATTTTCTAGCTTGTGTAGTAATTTGTCATGATTTCTGGTGTCAAATGCCTTTGACAAATCTAAAAATATGCCGATGGTAAGTTTTTTGTTGTCCATGCTATCAGTGCCTCTAACAGAAAGGAGTGAACTGCTGATTCGGTTGAACGGTTTGTTCTAAATCCATGTTGAGATTCTGACAGAATGCCATTAGATCATTCACATATGTTAATAATATAAGAGATAAAAATAGAATCAGTGACTTCCATGCTCTAAAGTAACACAATAGTGAATCTTCTTTTATTTTCATGCAGTTTGTTGTGGTAGTACATTCATGTGGGTTTTTTTAAGTGATTGCTTAATTTATTCCAATAACAATGTCAATTTGTCCATACAACTGCATCACACAATTTATTTTGATATTTAATTCATGTACAAATTCAAGGCTTGTCTCATCACCAAGTACCAAATGTGAATCAAAAATCAAGTGCCATAAGTACGATGGGCAGTCGTCCAGAACAGGACAACGCCTTAAGGAAACAATCAAAGTGTCAGATTCAGTATGCCACACAACAACATGTTACCACAGCATAATTTGAGTTCCTATTGATGTGGGTAGATATTCTTGTGTGGAATATGTGGCATACTGATTGTGACACTTTGATACTTTGATTTGTCTGTAACATCCACCTGTTTCGTATAATTTCTTATGGTACTTTTTCCACTCAATTATCGAGCCATACTATTGATATGTGAAGCTATGACTATATAGTCTTAAAATTGATTTATATGAGTTAAACACCAAAATAACTTGCATTGTACAGCTGTGTGGTACAGCTGGCATTGTTGCTGAATGGATGAAAAATTAAAAAAGCATTGAATGTAAAGCACATGTATGACCTTAAACTGGCATGAAGAATGTTATGTTGTGATTGTGTGCCTCAGTGATTTATTTAGAATATGTGTTGTGTTTTCACTGCAGCAGCTTATGCATTGTCTTGTAACAGCATAGGGACCTTTGCAACACAATGTGCCATCACTGGAACATGTTGCAGGAGAGGATGTTAGGCTGCACACAAAAACTTTTCTGTAATCTGAAAAGTTAGGCATGTATGGATGGGAATGATAGCTGAAACTAGTTATGCACTGAAATAAAGCATTTTAAAAGAATTTGTGGCTGGTGGCATTATTTACTAACAATCATTAACAACATAATGGATAAAATAATATTGAAACTGACATTATTAACAGAATTAAGTAAATATTCCAGTAATGATACCCTATCATTTGGTAAGAAGACACCTATACCATCTTCAGTTCTAAGACACTCTTGTAATCTCACTGGAAATATCAATAGATCAATCAATATAATTATGCAGGCATCCAGTGATGTAGCTAGATGCAACATGGAGTAATACGCTTGCTGGTGCCAAGTCACATGGATAAACAACAATGTCAGATTTAATGACTGCTGCACACTGGCTTGGCTTGACTTATCTCAGATCACTGATGTGTATTATGTGCTCTCCTCACATGTTGTCTGGACATTGATTTTGACTCTGTTACTCTCTGTCATTGACATTTGGCTTGGACACAGATGTGACTATGTTCCTGATGCAGTGTGGTCTCTATTCTCTACTCAGCTACATTTTGTGTCTACCATGAGTCTACCAGTGCTGAGTAGTTCACATTAGAGTGCTTCCCAGAATGACATTGCTACAGTGTGCTCCTGCAGCAGTGTTTGAGATATTCAGTAAATGTCCAGAGTACTTTACTTGCCAAGAGATATCCACCTCTAGAAGTCTTTGTTTCTGTTTGGTTCAAGATGATTCGCTATCTGTTTTTCACTCTGATTGAAATTCAATAAAACACATGTTGTTGATGAAGAAGACATACAATGTGGGTGACAAAGGTTGTTTGGAGCTACTATTCGCCCTGTGCTGTATTAGGATGAATCAGCCCATTTTGCTGAGTGTTGAGACCAATATGGACAAACAGTTTTTTGAACTCTGGGACAACAGCTCAGTTAGCAGTATGAGCGTGTACACAAACTGACACATCTGCAATCTGTTCCAGCAGTCCTTGCTTTCCACCCATTACATGATACCCAAGAGGGTTAGGATGTGTACCAGAAGCATTTAGCACTTCACTTCCAATCAAGTGACATTAAGTGTCCTGAGACACATTGACCTTTTTGTTATTTACAAACCCGTAGCTCTGTTATCTTGCAAAAAATTGGCCTTCTTGTCTGAAATATGAGTGCTGCCCCTAACCATTATTAACTCACTTTTAAGTGAATCTTTTGCAATAAAAATGCATCATAGGGTAACATCAGATGATTGTGCATAATTGATTATGGATTTACAAGGACTGAGGAGAAAATGCAAATATATCTACTCCTGTGGAAAATCATCTGTAGAATCATTACCAGCAGACATGGAAGTGTGTGCTCATGCATTAAGACAGTTAGGTCTTTTTCTTAGTGGAAATTTAGAGGGCTGCCAGTTATTTCACAGGCAACTCAGGCTGCCTTTTACACAGAATATGATATATCAGAAATGTCATGCACTCCAGCAGATAGAGAAGTGGCCCTTGATTGACCAGTCAGGCATAAAACCCAGCACCATTACAATTTTTCAACTTCAACTCGGTGAAATTTTTCATCAGAGCCAACCCGCTGTCAGTGGTCAAGTATGCCAATGCAAATAAATTACATAACAATTTCAAACGTAGCACCACACTGTCTTATACTGTCAACAATGGTTCATGGCATACCAGTTTTATTCTTTTTCGATGCAGGGGCCTCAGTCTTTATTATTAATTAGCCCATGTGCCCAACTGGTGTTTCCACCCTTAAAATCAGTAGCAGCTAGGCTGTCGACTTATGCTCATGATGAAATTCCAATACTAAACCAGGTAGTTCTGGAATTAACACATAAGGAAGTAACCAGCAGCTCACCTACATCCCTTAGCGTTGCAGCATTAAGTTACAGTAGAACTGGATCACTTAAAGGATTCCTTATTACAGGTGGGCATCATCTTTAATCATTGTCTGTGAACTATGCAGTGTGTTATCGCTTTATGGGGACTTCAAAAAAATTGATAAATGCTCAGCTGATTGCGGACTCATGCCCCCTTTTGCGCCCTAATGAAATATTGTTAAAACTGGCAGGGGGTTAGTATCTCTGATCAGTCTTTAAGAAGCTATTTTCAGCTTTCTTTGAATAGGATTGTGTATTGAACTGGGGACCTAAAAATGACAGAGAGGCTTTGTGCTGCTGTAGCCCTCAGTAGCTCACAACCTCAGAACAGGCCACAGCAGTCCACCCACCCCACCACTGCCCCACACCAAACCCAGGGTTATTGTGTGGCTCAGCTGTCAGTGGATCCCCCCCTCCCCTCTCCCTCGGGAATGTCTCATACCAGTCGAGTGTACCCCAGATGTTTGCGTGGTAGAGTAATTATGGTGTAAGCGTACGTGGAGACAGTGTTTACGCAGCAATCATTGACATAGTGTAATGGAAGCGGAATAAGGGAAACCAGCCCGTATTTGCCAAGGCAGATGAAAAACTGCCTTAAAAGCCATCCACAGGCTGGCCGGCACACTGGACCTCCACCCTAATCCACCAGGCGGATTCGTGCCAGGGACCAACACTCTTTCCACCTTTGGCAGCAGCACATTAGACCACGCAGCTTGGTTTATTTATCGACACGTCAAGAGGTTGCAATTGTGAAGTAAGTCCTCCCAGAATAGCAGCAAGCACTGTATTTCCCTGTCTCAGTTTCTATTTCACAGAATTTTTCAAATGACTACTAAACTGATCTAGCTCAAGAAGAGGACTCTTGTTCAATAAAGCACATTTCCTTCTCACCCACATTTTGTTAATCCATAATTTCATACTAGCCTAGTCCATCCAACTCATTCATGTACATGAACAACAACGTCTGGCAGTTTTCAGAAGGTTTTGACATTGTTTTACACTTGAAAATGATCATCAGATTAAGTTTAGTACTGTCAGAACCACACAAAAAGACAACAGTGTAGTGCATTTTATCATACCACTTGTTTCAATAGTTATAGTTTTAGAATCTTTCATGGTAACAGTTTTGGCACATCAAATTTCAGAGCAGTTTTGTCCATAATCATCATTTGCCTTATTTCCACACTGGTTTTCTTTCAATGTCGAATAATAAAGTGATGGAAAGATAATATTTTCTCTTCATAGTCTTGTTGCATTTTCTGAGATATTTTGGTTTTAGTTCACATAATAAGTCTATGATGCTTTATAAACCTGTAGTGCCAGCCAACTCCTCCCTTAAAGTCTGTAAAGTTCCACTGTAGTGCTAGTGTACAAGCATGTATTTGAATCATTTTTGTATTAATTACAATGCCATTGTGACAGTGTCATCAATCCATTTCAATACATAATTTTCTAGTTTTGGCCACTTTGCATTCAGAAATACGCAGAAGAAACATACACTAAATCTCCAGCAAGTATGTTCAGTCCTTTTAAAGTTGGGTTAAAGTGTAACTTGTCAAAATGCTCCTCCTTGCAGCCTGCTATTAAGTCTGTAGGATATGTCTCTTCCCAGAATGGCTTTAAACTGATGTAAGAAATGTGATAGCTATTTCTCATATTCTGATACCAAAGAATACAAATGATCTGCAGATTTTTGTTCACAACATTATGTATTATGCCCAATTTATCCCACAAATTGTGAAGATAACCAATCCATTGAAGTAACTGCAGAGGAAAGGGATTCCTGCCCAGTGGTCTGTGAATTGCTAGCCAGCATTTGTCGAGCTGATGCATTGCCTCCAGACTGCTTCATGCCTAACCTAGTATCAGCTTCATTTAAAGCTTGTGTTAACTGGAAAATAGCAACTAGGATTGTTTCTACTTCTTTAAACTTTATTACTACCAGATTCTTGCTCACATTTGATTAATTGAAAAGCTAATAACATGTCAACAGTAATCATAAGGATAATCAAGCATGGGTAATATAAGTAATACTACACTTTTGGAAGTCTTATGATGAAATAAACCTGCACAAAGTATTCTTTATGCTTCAAGTAGAACCTGTAATTGAAAGGAATGTTTGAAACCATACTATTTAGTTAAGATACAATTTACAATCATTTCCTGTGTCATATTTTAATTCTGATATTGTTTGTAACTAAAAAACAAATTTAATTAAAATATGGATCCTACTCTGTAACTGCAAAGCATTTCCATGTCTGTGTGAAATGTAATTACAGGAACTCTAATTGCATGTAAACAGACTACTTTATGGAACTCCCAGACTGTTTTTTGAAAGACTGTTATTGCTGAAATGATGCATATTTTTGTTGAAGCTAGGAAACACACTAGGAAGACACTGTATTCATTATTTTTCATGTAATCCACTCAAATGCAATATGTATTTTTATATTTAAATATATGATTGTTTTCAAGGTAAATGAGACTATTCTGAAATGAGATACATTTACTGCATAATGACACTCAATTTTATAATTCATACTATGTAATTTTCTGTTTGTATGTATGTCAGATTTTATTGTATTTCATTAATTTTCTGTTTCAACAATCACTGTCATTGTAGGTTGGTTTAGATGATGATTCTGTATTAGATAGAAAAATACATTGAATTTTGTTGCCATCTAATGTCAGTAATATTGTGTCCACTTGTTCTGATGGTAGTAGGAGGAATGATTTAATTAGTAATGAAATAGTGAAAGTAGCTTGCAATTATTGTGATAATGCTGGCAACAGAAATAAAATGCATGGAACTTTAAAAGGAAATTTGTCAAAATATGTACTCAGGTAATGAAGTATAATTTGATTCTAATGAGAAGCCATCCAATTATAATGTAGTTTTGGAAAGTTTTGCAGCCTATAGAGAGTAACAGAGTTTAGGAGGAAGGTAAATGAATCAGTTTTAGCAGAAAAAAAATAAGATCTATGAAAATGATGAAAAATATGATGAACTGGAAAGCCCTTATATTTCTGTTGAAATTCATTATTGTAGAGGTAACTGTCTTCTGGATACTGGTAGTTCCATTACTGGAATGTTGAGAAACTTAAGAGATAGGGCAAACACCAGTGAAAATTTTACTGAACTCCCTGTAACAGGTGTTATAATCAAGGCAGCCACTGGAAAGAGTAGCAAGTTAATCACTAGACACATTTTGGTAGAATTTAAAATTATGACGTTAGCTTCAGTCAAGGATACTTGGTAATTGAGTAAAAGGTAGTACTCGAGATGCTTCTGACCTGTGCTGAAAGTTTCAAGTTCCTCATTGACATATGAAATCGCTGATTTTTTATCTAGTATACTAAACATATATATCTTTCTACTCATTTTAGTTGTCCTCTGGACTTTGGTAATCATTGTTGCCACAACTGTGTCATTGTTGATACCAGTTTTGATGTGCTTCAAAGATGTCAAGTCTATTTGTTGCCATTACATCCAATATATTCTCATCATGAGTGGGGTTCTTAGTTCTAGGTAGTTTTCAGAGAAGGCATTTAGTAAAATTTCACAGGATGTCTTGTCATGCCAACCACTAACAAAACTGTAATTTTCCCAATTAATTGCTGGATAATTAAAGTCTCCAACAATGATTACAGTATGATTGGGGAACTTATGTACAAGAGGTTTTCTCTAAAGTTTTCAGTTACATCAGGAGATGAGTTTGGCACAAGACAGAAGGATGCAATTATCATTTTATGCCCACCACTGACACTAAGTTTTGCTCAAACATTCTCACATGCAGCTTCAATTTCTATCTCTTTGACTTTTTTTGTCTACTGTGATAAATACACCACCTCCATTTCCCATTTGCCTATCCTTTTGATATACACTTAAATTTTCCCAAAAGATCTCATTGCTATCAATTTCAGGTTTCAACCAGCTTTCTGTACCTAGTATTATGTGAGCTTCAATGCTTTTCCTGAGAACTTCAAACTCGCACTTTGTTGCGAATGCTTCGGCAGTTTACCATTGATTTTATTACTCTCACCTGATTAGCAGTCTCTGCTGTGTAGTGCACACCCGATCTATTTAGAGGGATCCTACAGCTCTCAACCCTATGGGGCAAGTCCAGGAAGTTGCAGTCTACCTTGTCACAGAACCTTCAATGTCTCTGATTCAGTCTTTCCACTCCACTCAGAACCAAAGGGCCATGGTCAATTCTGGGATGCTGCAAATTGTGAGCTTCATTGAAATTCCACACACAAGGCTAGTCTTCTGAATTTTATCTGCCAGTCAATGGAATCACCCAAGAATGACATGAGCCTTGATGGCAGGCATCATTTGTTCCAACATGTGCCACAATCTGCAATAGGTCGCACCCTTTTCCCTAACTAGCTGTCTGAATAGTGTTATAACCATTAATCGCCAATAATTGCGTGGATATTCAAACACACTCACTTAGAAACAATAGCTGGTTACATGATAACAACTCAGTATCTCTTATTTGACTACCGTGCTGTGACGGGCGGCCGGCCCCATTTGTAGCTAGGTGGCGCTCCCACGCTCAGTCGAGTTGCGGAGTGCCTCTATTGCCGTTTGCGTGTACTGTCGTGGTGGCACTGTAAATGTCGTGGCACTGTCACAACACTTTTCCCCCTTGAAAAAAAAAAAAGATACTCACTTCCTTGGAGACGTGGACAGTACGGAGACATCCATGGCCTCTTGTGAGGCCCCGAGAAGATCCCGTGGAGAGACACGAGAGTATGGTCGAGAACGTCCAGGACAGAAGTTCATGCGTGGAACATGCCTCCTGGATGAGATGATGGGTGAAAACTCCGGAGCAGCATCCATAGGTGTCGTGGACCTGGGGGTGTGCTCCAGCGAGATGGGTCCCGGAGAAGGCGGCGTCACGACTGGGGCCAGTTCCGGGGTACTCGGAAGCGGAAGTGATGTCGGCTGCAGCAACACGTATGGTACATTGGCAGCAGTGACAGGACTGGCGTCTCGGGCTGGTGGAGGCGAAGGAAGGGGCGGTGGCACCGGCGTGGCCACCACTCGTGGGCGCATCTGGTCATAATGGCGAACAACCATGCCGTCGTCCGTATGTATTTCACAAATCCGGCGGCCGCAAAGAGCCTTGACCACCCCTGGAATCCATTTAGGGCGAGATCGATACCCTCGTGCCTACACATCGGCACTCACCGAGTATTTTCCCGCACTAGGGGACACAGCACAAGGCCTGACAGGATGAAGCAGGTGCAGTAGAGTGCGCGGTTGGTGGCCATGAAAGAGTTCAGCAGGGCTACGATCACCCAGAGGCGTGAAGCGATAAGAACTCAGAAATTGCAGCAGAGCGTCATCTGTGGAAAAATCACTAAGGAATTTTTTCATCTGGCTTTTGAAAGTGCGGACAAGGCGCTCGACCTCTCCATTTGATTGTGGATGGAAGGGCGGTGCTGTAACATGATGAATCCCTTGTCCAGTACAAAAATCACGGAAGGCCTGCGAAGAGAACTGAGGGCCATTGTTCGTGACGATCGTGGATGGAAGACCTTCTAGCGCAAAGATTTTGGACAAAGCCAGCATCGTTGCCGCAGTGGTGGGCAACGGACATCGAACAACAAACGGAAACTTCGAGAAGGCGTCAATCAACAGTAGCCAATAAGTACCAAGGAAGGGGCCGGCAAAGTCAGCGTGCACCCGTTCCCATGGCTGCGCCAGATCAGGCCACAGAGAGGGCATTGTACGAGGTGCAGCCAGTTGTGGAGCACACTGACCACACGCAGCAACCATGTGGGCGATGTCCGAATCAATACCGGGCCAATAAATGTGGCTGCAGGCCAGGGACTTAGTCTGAGAAATACCCCAATGGCCTTCATGCAACTGTTTGAGAACATCTTTGCGAAGAGAAGCTGGCACCACGACCCACGGAGATGCGCCATCCATGGCCAGAAGAACAACACCATCACGAACAGACAGACGAAGGCGCAAGGCATGGTAGTTGCGAAGGGGATCCGATGCCCGGCTCTTGGTCCTGTCCGGCCAACCCCATTGAACAAAACCGATCACCTGACGCAGGACCGGGTCCCGCGCAGTAGCCGACGCGACCTGCAAACCTGTAAGTGGAAAACCCTCGACCGCACAACGTTCTTCCTCATCAATGTGGAAACAGAGTAGTTCATCACGATCGAAAACTTGGTCGGGGCCCATCGGCAATCGCGACAATGCACCAGCATTGGCGTGCTGGGCTGTGGGGCTATAGTGAATCTCATAGTGAAAACGAGACAAGTATAAGGCCCAACATTGCAGGCGGTGAGCTGCCTTATCCGGAAGCGACGCTGATGGGCTGAACAGAGAGACCAGCGGCTTGTGGTCGGTGATGAGGTGAAACTTAGAACCATACAAAAAAACGCTGAACTTTTTTAGAGCATAAATGATAGCGAGCGCCTCCTTTTCGATTTGAGAGTAACGCCATTGCGCATCGTTGAGGGCCTTGGAAGCATAGGCGGTGGGTCGTTCCAACCCATGCTCATACCGATGGGCGAGAACAGCCCCTGGGCCATACTGTGATGCGTCAGTTGCCAGAACCAAGCGCTGACCCAGACGGAATGTGGCAAGACAAGGCGCCGACTGCAAATGAGCCTTCATGTGGACAAAAGCCTGCTCACACTCGTCGGACCAACAGAAAGGGACGTTTTTGCGTAACAGCTGATGCAGAGGATGAGCTACCACTACCGCAGATGGAATGAATTTGTGATAATAAGCAATCTTGCCTAGAAACGCCTGAAGTTCTTTGACCGTAGATGGCCGGGGTAGGGTGTTCATGGCCGCAACGTGCTGACATAGAGGACGTATACCCTCACCGGACAAGTGGAAACCAAGATACACAACGGAGGGTTGGAAGAACTGTGACTTGTCCAGATTGCACCTCAACCCAGCCAAATGCAAAACCCGAAACAGGGAACGCAAATTGCGAAGGTGCTCCTCAGTGACAACAATGTCATCCAGATAGTTTATGCAGCCGGGAACGGAAGCCGTGAGCTGTTCCAAAAACCGCTGAAAAATGGCTGGCGTGCTAGCGACGCCAAATGGTAACCGCTGGTACTGATACAACCCACAAGGAGTGTTGATGATGAGAAATTCCTTGGAAGAAGCATCCAACGGCAACTGATGGTATGCCTCCGATAAGTCAAGTTTGGAAAAGAACTGGTCCCCAGCGAGCTTGGCAAATAACTCCTCAGGATGGGGAAGAGGATAAGTGTCAATGAGGCTCTGAGCGTTGACAGTGGCTTTAAAATCACCACACAATCACAGACTCCCGTTTGGTTTAGAAACCACCACGATGGGTGATGCCCATTCGCTGGAGGTAACAGTAAGGAGAATCCCTGAAGCTGTTAACTTGTCTATCTCAGCCTTGACAGGTGCACGCATTGCCACCAGAATAGGACGTGCCCGGAAAAACTTAGGGTGAGCTGTAGGTTTAAGAGTAATGTGGGCTTCAAAATCCTTGGCACGACCCAGACCAGCAGAGAACACGGACAAAAATTCAGAACACAATCCATCCAGCTGTTGATACGGAATATCCTCAGATATGAGGTGCACATCATCATCAATGGAGAACCCGAACAACTGGAAAGCATCATAACCGAACAGGTTTTCAGTGCCTGCATGATCCACCACGTAAAATGTGAGGGGCCTAACAACAGACTTGTAGGCAGTGGAAGCATCAAACTGGCCAATGATAGGAATTTTCTGTTTATTATAAGTTCACAGATTTCGCGTAACTGGAAACAAGGGAGGGGAGCCCAACTCCAAATACGTGCGAGAATTAATGAGAGTTACTGCAGAGCCAGTGTTCACTTGCATGCGAACGTCTTTATCCAGAACACAAACAGTAACAAACAGCTTATTTGTTTGAGAAAGCACACAGTTAACATCAATGTCCGATGCCTCGTCCTCGTCGACAGGAACTTTAGGGGACTGACACACAGAAGCAATGTGGCCTTTTTTCCTACAGGCATTACACGTGGCCCAGTGTTTTGGACACGCAGCCCTGTCATGCTGTACGAAACAACGTGGACAAGAAGGAAGTGCAGAACGAACCTGCTTCTGTGGTTGCTGTTTTCGCTGCGAGCGTTGCGGCCCTACACGACGTTGTTTACGTGAGTGAACCGCCACCACATCTTCGTTCTCCTGTGGAACAGGCAAATTGTCCATGTCGAAAGTTGACTGTACAGCGCCTACATCACACCATGCGTCTATTTGTGTGCCAGCAGTGTGAGACACTTCAAAGGATTGAGCGATGCTTAGAACTTCCAACAACGACAGGTTTGGCAGTTGTAGGGCATGTTGCCGAACTTCTTTATCAGGACCAAGCAGTAGAATAGCATCCCTAACCATTGAATCAGCATAATACTCATGATGAGTGTCCGTGACAAACTGACATTTCCTACTCAGACCATGTAGTTCCAACGCCCAAGCCCGGTAAGATTGATGGGGCTGTTTATGACACCAGTAGAATGCCACATGGGCAGCAATGACGTGGGTGTTTTTTCGGTAATAGTTAGACAATAAGTCACACATTTCTTGGAAGGACAGAGAGGCAGGTTCTCACAGAGGGGCTAACTGAGATAGCAGCTGATAGATCCGTGGGGAAATCCAAGATAGAAATAACGACTTACACATAGGAGCGTCGACAACACCGAAAGCCAAGAACTGTTGCCACAAATGCTTTTCATAATCCTCCCAGTCTTCAGCGGCCTCGTCGTAAGGAGGGAATGGAGGCAGAGAAGAGGAAGACAGACGATGAGTAAGCGACGTCGACAACACCTGAATAGCAGCCGTCAGCTGTGTTTGTTGTTCAACGAGCGATTGCATAAGCTGTTCCATGTCTGCCCTGTCACGAACACACAAATCCACAACGCAGTGAAAATATCCAACCTCGTCGCCAAAAAGTGTTATAACCTTTAATCACCAATAATTGCGTGGATATTCAAACACACTTACTTAGAAACAATAGCTGGTTACATGATAACAACTCAGTATCTCTTATTCGACTGCCGTGCCGTGACGTGCGGCCGGCCCCGTTCATAGCTAGGTGGCACTCCCGCACTCAGCCGAGTTGTGGAGCGCCTCAATCTCCGTTTTCGCGTACTGTCGTGGCGGCACTGTAAATGTCGTGGCACTGTCACAACAAATAGCCTCTTCAATATGTTGAATGAGGCCCCTAGGCTCACTCTGAGGGTACTTAGTGTTCTTTCCTGTCCCTTGCTGCTATTTCCCTCAGGGGTAACATCATTTTCCATACATTTGACCTGTTGATGAGTAATAAAGCCTATCCTTTTGCATTTGCCTCCTCCTGACACCAAACAAAACAGGTTTCCCCAAAACAGTTGAAGTGAGTCCTACTGGCACAGTTTCAGTTTCAGTGAAAGACAGCACCTCAGACCTCTTGGTTGGGGGATTGGTACAACACCCTGAGTCCTCCCTGGTCCCCGTCCACCCTGTACAGGATGCCTAGATCTACCATTGACATGCCACCGACAGTCAGGTGAATGAGTAATAACAGATCCTGTACAGTCTGCACAGGAGACAAGATCCACAGGAGGGGATAGGACTTGACATACCTCTGGCACAACCAGACAACATCTTTCCAAGATCAAAGCCCGGCAGAACTTTTGCATTGATGCATTCATTATTCCTTGTCAGATTTGTTGTAGCTTCCATCAGTGCAAAAATAAGAAGTTGCACCTTGTAAGGTGGGCTTGCATGTTCAGACATACAACTGGCTGGATACATGGCTGCATGTCTACACAACAAGGCCACCAGCTGGTCCTGGTGGCCACATCTAGAGGCAACCATCACCAGCATTGGAATCAGCTTAATTTGATCCATCTGGGGCAACTTCTGTCTCCAGATCAGGATAAGCCCACACTGAGGACTGACAAGTGGACCTGGGGGACAGCTCCTCGTCCACCCCAAGCACCAGGGACTACACACCAGTTTTGGCAGCAGACCATGCCACATCCACCTCATCCTCTCCCACAGTGGCTGGAACAATTCTCTCTCTGTGGGGTGATTTAAGGACAGCGTGTTCTTGTAATTCTGCTGGACATATTAGTCAATCAATCAATTATGCAAACATGCCAGCATGTGGATAAACAACAGTGGCAGAGTTAAGGACTGCCACAGATCTTCTTGGCTTCTCCTCTTTCAGCTTGCTGATGTGAACTACATGCTCTCTGGTGGACTTTACTGGCTATTTTGTAGACATTGATTTGGAGTCTATTTTTTCTGACTGTTGATGTCTGGCTTGGATATAGGTACATCTATTATCCTGATGTAGTGTATTCTTTGTTCTCATTTTGACCCTATGTTGTGCCTACCATGAGGCACCAATGGTGCCTTGTGCACTGAGAGAATGGTTTGTACTAGAGTGCTTCCCAGCCTGGCAAAGTTACAGCATTATGCAACACTAGCATTTGAGTTACTCCATAAACATCCAGAGTACTTTACCTGCCAAGAGGTGCCACTTCTAGAAAGATTTGTTTCTGTTCAGTTCAAGAGGAGTTAGAATCTATTATTTTGTGTGATTTATTTATATTTAGTTGGAGTTCACTATAATATGTGTTGTCGAAGAAGCAGATGTGCAACAGATACAATCAACAATTAGTAATTGTATGTTATTTTAAATGATTGCAGCTCTAAGCTACTTATACTCAATAAGATAGTCTAAAGGCATCTCAAATGTAAGTGAAACAAATTTGTACATTATAGAGTTCCAATATTAATGTTTTCATAATAAGTTTTATATTTAAAAATAAATAAATAAAGATGGTGATGATACAGTAATGAAAGATTTAGTATGTCTTCCTTCTTCATGTTTACTCAGTGTCTGAAAGTTTACACATCAGCTGAATCATGAAACTTCAGAATAAGAGATTAAACATCTTGGTATCAATAAAACTCCTCTTACTAATGAATCAGTGGTTTTTATATTTACACTGTACAGCAATACTGGTTCATGGTAATATTTCTTGATACCATATGATATTTAATTCAGAGTTAATATCACACAAACTCATTGCACTTGTTTCGTATTAATGACCTCAGAAGTCTATATTTAAACCGCAGAGAAGTGTTTATATATCAGTTTTTCACTCCTGGAGTAAAGGATGTGCATTAACACTTTCCTCTATGGTTTCACATTCACAACCTCATCCTCAGAACATCTGGAACCTGTAAACAAAAGAGAGGTATGAACATGAAGGGAAAGGGAAAACATTCTTTTTTAAAAAAAAAAGTTACTATAGAGTATTCTGCTGCAGTTATGTAATGAACAATTAATAAATGTTTGCAAATACTTTGGAAAGTATTATGTACTGTGTTTCAGATTAAGTGTTTAACTTACATTATTTTATTTTGATATGTTTTGTGACAAAACTACATGAACATTTCACAATGTATTACTGCTGTGTGAAATTCTAATATGATTGTGTCACAAAACATATATACATATTTGGTGTTGAATCGTGGATGAACATCAGCAGAATTTTGCAGATAACAAATAATTTCCCATAAATCTGTGCACTTGCATCTATTCTATGTACACAAAAGTACTGACACTATTTTAAATCTTAGAACCCTGATTGTACATCAACAGTTTCACTCTTTGAGATGCAGCTTTTTACCAGTCAAATATAAATATTTGTTCTTTCTAATCCAAAGGTAAATCTTACTTAGATCTAAATTAATTAATTCATTCATTTCCATTTTACCATGAATGAGAACCATGAGGAATATGGTATGTGCCAAGCTATACATACCTAAGAGAAACAGCTGTTAGAAATTGCGTTAATAATTAAATTTTGTTAAAGTGATATTTACTATTAGTGTTTAATCAGACTAAATTTGACAAAGGAAAGCCGCTGCTCTGTAACTCTGTAAAAATCTTCTGCTTCCACAGTTATCTTAAAGAGGTGCTGTTTATCTCTTACATATCTACATGCACAAATTGAAGGTTACCATAAAACAGCAGTTATCTACATATCATAGAAATAGAGGCCTGCTTTCAATTAGTGTACATCTTATCTGATAGCTGACTGGAAGTAAATCATTAATTGTAGATAACCAGATGATTTGTGAAAGATCTAGCTAATAAAGTAAGTTATAAATTTCTTTTCAACTATGCCAGGAGGTAGCTTGTTGAAAAACCTATACCAGAGTAAAGATCCCTACTCTGATCCAGTTAAAAGTCTACATGAACATTTTGCTGTTCTGTATTATGATTATTTAAATAATAGCTTATCTCAAAACAATTTTTGTTATATGTTTTGGGAAGTAGATGTCAGGATTCCAAAATCATTTGAAGTGCCTCTGTAATAATCTAACAGCTTGCTTTTGATGCTCTGACCCAAAAGGAATTTTCATAAGACAACTAGGTCTAAAAGTATGCAAAATAAAGCTAATTATTTGTGATTTTCTAAGCATCTAAAAGGAATTGGCAACTAACAAATTAATTCAGATAATGATATCAGTACCTACTTCCCTAAAAGATATTTCCACATATATTAATATACTTTTTACTTCACTAATCTTTGCTGGTCTAAACAAAAATATTCTATGGAAATATCACTGTCCAATAGTATTCAGCACATGGTTATTACGGACAGATGACAGATGGAAATATCGTATTGTTCTCAGCTTTCACGTGTCTGCATTTGATGTCTCAGGTTTTCTTGGCACAGTGTGCTTCTCAGTGTTATGTCAAGTTGTTTCCATTTTATACCAATATTTTGACAACAAACTCAGCCATCATCTGCAGGTGCTGCGAATTTTGCTGTTATGTGTACTCGCTGTCTGAACTCCAACCAGCCTGTGAACTAATGCTAGTCTTGGGCCACTATTTACAGCTGAGTTTGACTCCCACTGTGCCCTTTGATGCTCTTGTTTTTCAGAGATTGCACTGATACTACATGAAATTGAAATTCTCTCAGTGTTTTCCAACTCTGGTGGGTGTGATGGCCAGTGAGATCTCAATAAATTGACTGTCAAACACCAAACCTTGTTTAAACTGAAACTACTGAAACATGTCAACCAGTGTATTTCACTCCCTTCAGCTAAGATAGAAGTATTCTCTGCAGTGTTAAAAACAATCTAGATCTTCAAAATCCAGGTGTGTATCACATTCCACGCAAATGTGGAATGTCTTTTATGAGGCAGACTACCAGAGCAGTTGAAGAGAGGAGCAAGGAACATCAGCGACACGCCCAACCTTAAACAACCAAGCAAATCAGCTGTTGCCAAGCATTACCATGAATATAATCATGATATAAAATACTATGAGACCAGTATTGTGGTGCAAACACCAAGTTTCTGGGACAGTATAATTAAGTAATCTATAGAAATAAAGATGTCAGAAAACCTAATAAATAGGATGAAGGTTTCAATTTATACATGGCTTGGGGTCTGGTACTCAATTTATTAAGGTTTCACTGGCCATCATACACCAGAGCTAGAAAACAATCAGAGAATTTGCATTTCACAGAATATCAGTGCCTGTTCTGAAAAAAAAGGGCATCAAATGGCAGAGTAGGTGCTGGGAGCCAAATCCGGCTATTAATAGTAGCACAAGACCAACAATAGTTCACAGTCTAGCAGAGCCCAGGCAATGAGTGCACATAACGACAAAACTCGCAGCACCTGAACAAGATGGTTGGTTTACTTGTTGAAATATTGTGCATAAGATAGAAACAGCAATTCAACAAACAACCAGAAGCACACCATTAATGTGTCTACATTCTCAGACTCTGAGCTGTTATTACTTTCCTCCAGCAAGTGTACATAAAATTAGCTTTACCTTACTTTTCCCTGCCTGCTCTGATTTCTTTGACTACAATCAAATATACACTTTAAAAACGTATCTACCAGCCTATATTTCAGCAGCTGATAAGTAGGGGCTCTTCCTTTTTCCATTTTATTTTAACATACACAGACACATTTTAATGGTCATTTAAAACACTCACAAAAAATAGATGCCAGTTTTTAAAATGTAAAAATTTGTTGATGTGTAGACTATAAGTATAAATGAACAAATGATATGAAACATCAAGGAGCTCTTCCACTCCACTTTTGACAGTTATCTGATTTCACATATGTCAGCTATACATCCATCTTTATACATATTTTTATTTTTAGATTTCCTGTTGTCTGTCATCTCATCACCCTGTAAATCTCTGAAAGATTTTATAAAAGTTTTTTGTACAATAGGAATTTATAAGTGTTCTTAGAAATAATGAAATCTCCACATCAGCCATTTCATTGTTGGCAGTCATTACCATAAGAAATACACCTTATACTGAACTTACAGATTCAGTGGTTATCATCTCACTTACAATGCTTTACTAGAGGAATTAAAGAGCTCTGTGGACTCAATTGGAATACTTCTGTGTTTTGTTTTAAAGATGATAACATATATTGATTTAAAAAATGTGTAAAACAATATATCAGACAATGGAAACTCCAGGTAGGAATATCAGCAGCAGGTAGGAATATCAGCAGTGTAGGAAAAGATATATTGCTACTTACCATAAAGACACAGACACCCCCCCCCCCCCCCCCACACACACACACACACACCTCATGCACAACACCTCATGCACATACAACCACTAACTCCAACATATCGGCCAGAATGCCCCACATGTTAGTGTCTTTTAATTGTACCTGTCTGCAGATTTATGTGTCTTCTTTATGGTAAGTGGCAAGCTATTTATTCCTGCCTAAAAAAACTATAGGTACAACAAAATTAAAGATTTGCATTTACTCAGAATATAATTATATTGCATGCATAGTGTCAATTCAGTATAACATGCACTTCTGTAAAGAAATGGGTGATACTTACTTATGAATGTTCCATTAATTTACTACAGCTGGGTCTGGAATTCTTGGGAAGACATCACAATGTAATTTTTTTGGGCAACTGAAAGCCTCTGAAAATTCATCTGAATTTGAAACCATGTTTTCAACCCTGTTGAATAAAAAATAGCTCTTAATACAGAGTTTTATTTTATTTACATTTATTACATGTGATTTTAGGCTTTCCTGGAATATGGTATTTTAAAACGTTCTCGGGTATTCAGCAGGGTGACATAGTCCGAACAGTACAATATTTCAACAAGCTGACTTGCCATTTTGGGCCCCCTGAGGACCAATTTGTCTTCTGTTGCGTGCCACATTATAACCCCGGTCCTCCTCTCCCACAGTCTCCATATCCACACCCCATGTCCTGTGATGGCAGCACAGAGGCTCTTTTCCTGGTAGTGCTCCCCCCCCCCCCCCACACCCCCTCCTCCCCCTGCACCCCCCCCCCTCCTTATCCCCTCCCAACACCTCCAACTTGCCTGTTGAGCCACCCACAGGTACCACAGCCTGAGCTTGACATTGAGAGAGATAGGGTATATAAGACATTGCCCACAGTGGAACATATGAGTAATCAGTCATCACAAGGCAATAAGTCAGCTTGCTGAAATATCACTCTATTTGGATGATGCTACCCCAACCAACACCCAATAACATTTCAAAATCAAGTAATTATATTTCATGAAGTAGTTTGGAACATATGTAACAAATAATACAATGCATAATTATAAGATTTAAAAATCATGAACGGAAGATAAATACATGCATGCATGGTATCCGTTCCCTTGGACATGTCCGAAACAAAAGACACCGTGCAGAATTCACAGCTGTGATAAAAGTACATTGAAGGTGGAAGGGGCAAAAACGGCCTCCCCTTCCCATGAATCATAGACATTGCTGAAGTTTGGTAGCCTGAGTTCCTCAATAACACAGATAGTCATACCATAAGTGCAACCACAATGGAAGAGTATCTGTGGAGAGGCCAGACTGACCTGTGGTTCCTGAAGAGCAACAGCAGCCTTTATGTAGTTGAAGGGGAAACTGTCTGGATTAATGACCTATGTGGCATTGTAACATTAGCCAACATGGCCTTGTGGTGTGGTACTGTAAATGGCTGAAAGCAAGGCGAAAGTACAGCCATCATTTTTCTCATGGGTATGCAGCTCCTCTGTATGGCTAAATGATGATAACAACCCCTTGAGTAAAGTATTCTAGAAGTAAAATACTCCTCCATTTTGTGCTCTGGACAGGGACTATTCAGGAGTGCATCTTCATCCAGAAGGAGGGGAGAGGGGGATAGGTAGATAGAGAGAGAGAGAGAGAGAGAGAGAGAGAGAGAGAGAGAGAGAGAGAGAGAGAGAACTGGTGTTCTACAGGCCAGGTCACGGAATGTTAGACCCCTTACTTGGGTAGGTAGGCTAGAGATTTTAAAAAAGAAAATGGATATGTTGAATTTAAAAATAGTGGGAATTAACGAAGCTGATCAACTGAGTACGGGATTACTAATACAAAATCAAGTAGGGTAATGTAGGAGTAGATCTAACAGTGACTAAGAAAATAGGGATGGAGATAAGCTACTGTGAATAGCATAGTGAATGCTTTATTATAGTGAAGAAAGACATGGAGGCAACACCTATCACAGTAGTTGAAGTTTATACAACTACTAGCTCTACAGATGATGAAAAGATTGAAAGATTGTGGAATGAAAAAGAAAACTTATTCAGATAATTATTGGATCCAAACATATTTGATTGTAAAGGGAGTACTAGAATTTCATAGTACAAAAAGGAAGACAGGTAAAAACAGTAGAAAATGGTGTGGGAGAGAGGTGATAAAAGAGGAAGCTACCCAGTAGAATTCTGGTAACAATTGATTTAAGAATCATGTAAGAAGGTTGTATATGTGGAAGAAACATGGACACAACAGAAAGTTTCAAATTGATTTTGTAACAGTATCATACAAGTTCTGAAACAAGGTTTTAAGCTACGAGATATTTCCAGGATATGATGTGGACTGTGACCACAATTTCTTTGTTATGATCTGTAAGTCAAAACTTAAGAAATTTCAAAAAGTTATGAATTTCAAGAGACAGGATAGGGATAAGTTGAAAGGATAGGAAGGAGCATTAAGAAATGTTTAACTGAAACAGGGGAAGGGAATACAGTAGAAGACAAATGGGGAGCTTTGAGAGATGATACAGTGATGGTAGCAGAGGATAAACTGGGTAAAAAGACAAGGCCTGCTAGAAATCCTTGGGTAACAAAGGGGTTACCAAATTTAACTGATGAAAGGAGAAAGTATAAAAATGTAGGAAATAAAGCAGATGAAAGGGAATACAGACGCCTAAAAAATGAGATTGGCAGAAGTGCAAAATGGCTATGCAAGAATGGCTACAACACATATCCATGGCTGTTTCTTCGTTTTGTTTTTGGGTGCAAAAGTAACTGGAGGCATACATGCCCAAGTCAATATTACAGGACACGAAGACAGAAGAGTTAAAAAATTACTACACATCAATCCCAGTTGACGTAAGAGAAGACAGCTAAAAACAGAGACATAGAGAAAGGGCAATAAAATACACCATAGAAAAACAGAGATCCAGAACAAAAATTAAATAGCCTTTGCCATATTTCTATGACAGATAGAAAGTAAAACATGGTCGAAAGCTCATGTATTGTTCACTAAAACAGCTGATAACTCAGACAGCAAACCCAAGTGAGAACGTAAACAGTTAAAAAATGGGCATTCCATCAGGAAATGGTGGACAGTTAAAACTTGGGCACAATGTTCACAAAATGGTGAGGGAGCGCCACTTAACAAATGGCAATGGCTAAAAAGGCAGTGCCCTATATGCAACCTAGTTAAAATGACCTCCTCCCCTTGGGAGGAACAAGAGGAGGTCTTCCAAGCTGCTGGGAGAGGCTTAATAATTTGTAGCTTATTCCCATGAAAGGAGGACCAATGGCAATGCTTAAGTGACACCACCTCATGATAGACAGCAACACAGAGATCATTGGAGAGAATATAGGAACCAGTGGGCTCAGGTACTGCAGCCTTGGCAGCAGCGTGAGCAGCCTTGTTTCCTGGCAGACCGACATGACTAGGAACACACATAAACATCACAGTGGCTCCATCAAGAGTGAGCAAGTGACAGGTTTCCTGGACCCATTGCACTTAATGTTTGTACAGTGGGCAGTTTACAGTGTACAGTGCACAGAGATTTGAAGGATGCTGAGAGAGTCTGAGCAGAGGACACAATTGAAAAGCCTGTGGCACTGGATGTTCTTCATGGTTGGATGCTGAGCAGTGTGCCAGAAGCCAATACCAAAAAATGTCTGTGTCAGTGATGAAGGCACACCCAATGCAATAGTCAATCTGAGAGCCATCAGTGTACACCATAGTACTGTCACGAAGTTCCGTGCGAAGGTCGTGGAACTGAAGGTGATAGAGCCAAGCTGGAGTAACGTCCGTGAGAAGCAAATGAAGGCCAAGGTGAACACAGGCTGCAGCACAAAGCCAAGGTGGTAAAATGTTCCCAAACATCAGGAAAGTTGCAGGTAGTGTGAAGTTAAGCTGCCGGATAAAGTTCTGAAAGTGGACTCCAGGAGGTAACAGAGAAGAGGGATGCACCCCATGCTGGCAATTAGAGGAGCCATTGAAGAGATGGCCATGCATGGCAGACAAATGGCATGCATACCTGCTGAGGAGAAAGTCACGGTGGTAGGACAGTGGTAGATCAGCAGCTTCGGCATACAGCCACTCAAAATGGTTCAAATGGCTCTGAGCACTATGGGACTCAACTGCTGTGGTCATTGGTCCCCTAGAACGTAGAACTACTTAAACCTAACTAACCTAAGGACATCACACACACCCATGCCCGAGGCAGGATTCGAACCTGCGACCGTAGCAGCAGTGTGGCTCTGGACTGGAGCACCTAGAACCGCACGGCCACCGCGGCCGGCTACAGCCACTCAACCAGGCTATTGTGAAAGGCGCCATTGGCCAAATGGAGGCCACGATGGTGGATGGTATTGAGATGGTGTGAGAGGAATGGACATGCAGACAGATAAACAAAGCACCCATAGTCTAGTTTGAAATGGGCATGGGACGGGTACAAATGGAGGAGGGTGGTTCGACCTGTACCCCAGGAAGTACCATTGAGGACACATAGGACACTGAAGACTGCATACAGCACGCTGCCAGGTAAGATGCATGGGAGGACAAAGAGAGTTTCCTGTCAAGCATGAGCCCCAGGAATTTCATAGTTTCAGTAAATGGAAGCGAAACAGGCCCAAGATATAAAGATGGTGGGAGAAATCAATTGCGCTGCCAGAAATTCATACAAACGGTTTTGTCAGAGGAAAAATGAAAGCCATTGTCAATGCTCCATGAGTAAAGATGATTGTGGCATTGCTAAAGATGCCACTCAATGAGACAGGTCTGTGGAGAACTGCAATAGATGGCAAAATCGTCAACTGAAAGGGAGCCCAGAGATGTCTGATGGAAGACAGGACATTATACGGTTAATGGCAATAGCAAAGAGGATGACGTTCAGGACTGAACCCTGAGGCACACCATTTTCCTGGATAAATATGTCTGACAAAGCAGACACCAAAAGCATCTTGAAAACTCAGTGTTTTCAAAATTTCTGAAGGAAATGGGTCAGGTGGCCTTGGAAGTCCCACGTGTAGAGAGTACAGAGGATACCAGTTCTCAGGCAGGCATCGTAGGCCTTCTCCAAATTGAAAAACACAGTCGCAGTCTGGGATTTCCACAGAAAAACATTCGTGACATGGGTAGACAACGTGACAAGGTGGTTCACTGTAGAATGGTACGCTAAAAAGCCACACTGTGCAGTGGTTAGTAATTTGCAAGACTCAAGCCACCATACCAGCTGGGCATAAATCATATGTTCCATCAGCTTGCAAACAAAGCTTGTGAGAGATATGGGGTGGTAGCTAGAAGGAAGGTGTTTGTCCTTACTGGGCTTAGGTATGGGTGTGACAGTAGCTTCATGTCAGCATCCAGGAAACGTGCCCTCTGCCCAGATGTGGTTGTTTGTATTAAGCAGAAAGTACTTGCCTGCAAGAGAAAGATGCTGCAAAATTTGAATTTGGACAGTGTCTGGCCCTGGGATGGAGGACCAGGATGAACTGAGAGCATGATCTAGCTCCCTCTTAGTAAAGGCGGAATTGTAGCACTCACGGTTCTGAGAAGAGAAGGGTATCACCTGAGCGTCCTTCACTCATTTCCAATGGAGGAAGGCAGGGTGATAGTGGCAAGAGCTCAAAATTTCCGCAAAATGGCGGCCCAAGGTGTTGGAGATAGCAACTTGAGGTTGGCCCACATAACAGAGGAAGGGGTGGAACTGTTAAAAGAACTAGTGAATGAAATCCAGCTAGCTTTATTGCTATCCCAAAGAATGCACTGACAGTGTGCATGCATCTGTTTATAATGAATGCAGTCTTCTATCATAGGACGATGGTTAAAAATGCAAAGAGCATGCTTCCACACACGAATTGCGTTGCAGCATGCCTCAGTCCACCAAGGGACTGGGACACGGTGTGGTAAAGAGGAAGTGCGAGGAATGGAACATTCTGCAGTGGTAAGGATAATGTTTGTAAGATACTCCACCCGATAATCACAACTGGGGAAATCTTGCTCTTTGAAGGTCGGCAGGGAGGAGTAAAGCCACCAGTCAGCCTTATTAAGCTGCCATTTGGGTGTGCATGCAGGTTGGGTATGAGTCAGCAAATGGATAGCACATGGGAAATGGTTGCTCAAGTAGGTGTCAGAAAGAATGGATCACTGGAGATGATGGGCAAGCTGGGCAGTGCAGAAGGATAGGCCCAAATGGGAATAGGTGTGCGAGGAGTCGGAAAGGAATGTGGGTGCTCCTATGTTAAGGCAGACGAGGTTAAGTTGATTAAGATCAGCTAAGAGGACACCTCTCTGACAGGTTGTGGAAGAACACCAAAGGGTATGATGTGCATTAAAGTCACCAATTAGCAGAAATGAGTGAGGTAGTGCCCAGTAAGTTGGAGGAAGTTTGCCCTGGTGACAGAGGGGTATAAATGGCACAAAGGGAAAAGGTCAGGTGAGGAAGGAAAAGGCGAACTGCAACAGCTTGAAGATGGGTAGTCAGGGAGATGGGTTGACTATGAACATGAGAGGGAATGCTGACCTAAGGGGCAAGGTCAAAATGAATTGGTAAGTAGTGTGGAAGCCCAAAGTGGTCTTGAGGGCGAAATTTTGTTTCCCGAATGCAGAGTACAAGGAGATGCTGAGATCCTACAAGCAGATGTAAATCCTCTTTGTGGGATTGAAGGCCATGAATATTCCATTGGAGGAGAGTGGTGATGAGGAAAATACAAAGGGGTGTCACCTTGGTGGCTGCCGAGTCCCAGCCTGCGAAAACTCGCTGCTACAGGGCACAGAGGCAGGAGGACCCTGCTCCATGAGGTCCACAGAAACATCAGGTTTCTTGTGCTGTTGGTTTGTGGAGATCTACACAGAAAAATGGTTGGTGGTGCACACCAGTGACATGAAGCCTGACCGGATGAAGGCATCACACGGTGACACCGTCGAAGAGGATCTTCAAGTCACCGAAGGAGAAGACCATTTGCCTTTGTTGAGTTTCTTTGAGCCTTTGTGGTTAGCATAGGATGACTCAGGTGTTGGCGGGCTGGAGCGATGTAGCACAGCTGGAAAAGGGGACGCCAATACTCCCTTGAAACTGGGCAATTTCACAACCTCCACACTGAATTTGAGGTCGCATGTCTGTGTAGCCACGTCCTCCATGGAGCAAGATGTAGCAAGAACAGGATTATAGGTGCCAGAAACTGGGTACGTCACTTTTTTCTTTACCCAGAACTCCTGGACAGCCCGCTCGTCAAGATACATGGAACAATCTCGAAAGAAGGCAGCATGGCCGCCATTGCAGTTGATACAGTGGGCAGAAGGAGGCAAACAATCACCCTCGTGTACATCCCTACCACATGTTACACATTTGGCTGGCTGTTGACAAGACATTCTAGAGTGGTTGAAATGATGACACTGGTAGCAGTGCATCGGGTTTGGAATGTACGGTCGGACTGTGATAATTTCATAGCCTGCTTTGTTCTTGGACAGAAGCACCACTCTATTAAAGGTGAGGAAAAGGGTTCCTGTGGGCACTAAGGAGGAATTTACCTTTTTCATCATTCAATGGATGGCAATGACACACTGATGAGAGAGGTATGATTGAGTTTTGACCTTGGTTGGACTGTTGAGCAGCTTAGTGTAAATAACACCATGGGAAGAATTCAAAGTTCTATGGGCCTCGACACGAACAGGATAGCTGTGGAGAAGTGAGGCGGCTTGTTGTGTTTGAGAATCAGAAGTACTCTCCAAAAGCAAAGTGCCATTCCGTATACAAGAGTAGGATTCACAGGGCTGGCAATTGCATCAGCACCTTTCTGAATAATTAACGGATTTACTGTTGTGAAGGACTGACAGTCTTCAGTATGTGAAACCACGAGGAACAGTGGTGCAGCTGGAAGGGTATTTGAATCATGAGCCTCATTCCTTTTACATATTGTAGATGTTGACTGTCGGATGATTGGCTCACTGTGAGAAAATCCCCCCATGATTGCCAAGGTCTCCAATGGTGCGCTCCTTCCAAGTGGAGTGCCCTCTACACAAGGGGGTGCACCCACCTTAGGTGATTGTTCACAACTCAGGTCATATCTCCTGAACACCTGACAGAGGGACCAATTGGCAATTTTGGAAGGTAGCGGCTCAGGCAATTACCCTTCCCTGGGCCAGGCCTGCCTGTCAACCCGGGGCTGGGAATTACATGCTACCCAGTCACCTGTTACATGTCAGACACATGAACCAGCCTTCAGGAGTGCTCAGGGAGGAAGAAGAAAAAGAGGAACCTCGAACACCAAAGTGGTGGAAGGATATCAGAAGGGAAACAAAGAAAGGAAAAGGAAACAAAAAATAGTGGTGAGACTATTCTTATGTCAGTGATGGATAATGCGGAGCATTCCCAATAACACCACAGGCACATTCCCAAAGGGAGTAGAAGAAGAACAGCAAGAGGATAGACATATAGACATACAGCACAGAAGGGAAGAAAAGATGCTGCAGAGGCTGGGGCCCCGTGGTAGCCAAAGAGTGGCGAGCCCTCTGGGGGGTGGGGGTTCTATGGATGTACAAGTAGGGCATGTATAACTAGGAGAAGGATAGATACTGCCTATAAGAAGATAATAGAGGCCCTTGGAGAAAAGAGAAGCAAATGTATGACTACCAAGAGCTCACATGCAAGCCAGTACTAAGCTAAGAAAGGAAAGCTGAAATGTGGAAGAAATATATAGAGGGGCTCCACAAGATAAATGAACTTTACAAGAGTTTTATACAAAGGGACAAGAAAGTAGATGAAGATATGAAGAATTTAATCAAGAACTGAAAGATCCAAGAGAGAACAAAGCTCCTAGTGTAGAAACAGCCATGACAAAACTATTTCAACTGTTGTACAAGATATATGAGACAGGTGAAATACCCTCAGACATAAAGAAGGTAATAATTCTAATTTCAAAGAAATCAGGTGCTGACAAGTGTGAGTATTAGTGATCTATCAGTTTAGTAAGTCATGGATGCAAAATACTGGCACAAATAGTTATTTAAAGAAGAAAATGAAAAAAACTGGGAGAATCTGACCTCTGGGAAGATCATTTTGGGTTCCAGTTAAATGTTGGAACACATGGGGCAATACTGACTCTACAACTTATCTTATAGGAGAGGTTATATACAGCTCACACAGAAATCAGACTACAGTTATAAGAATCAAAGGACATGAACGGAAGGCAGTAGTTGAGAAGGGAGTGAGACATGGTTGTAGTTCATCTCTGAAGTTATTCAATCTGTACATTGAGGAAGCATTACAGGAAACCAAAGAAAAATTTTGGGATGGAACTTAAATTCAGCAAGAAAAATAAAAACTTTGATTTGTGTCAATGACATTGCAATTCTGTCAAAGACGGGGAAGGACTTAGAACAGCAGTTGAAAGGATGGATATTGTCATGTAAAGAGGTTACAGGATGAATATCAATAAAAATAAAACAATAACAACTGAATGTAATTGAATTAAATTGGGTGCTGCTATGGGAATTAGATTATGAAATGAAATACTAAACATAGTAGATGAGTTTTGCTGTTTGGACAGCAAAAGAACTAAATAACTCCAGATGGCCAAACTACAGAAGATATAAAATGCAAACTGACTACGGCAAGAAAAGGAGTTCTGAAAAAGAGAGATTTGTTAACATCTAATATAAATTTCAGTTCTAGGATTTTTTAAGGTATTTGTCTGGAGTGTAACCTCATACAGAATTGAAACATGGAAGATAAGCAGACTAGAGAAGAAGAGAACAGAAGCTTTTGAAATCTGCTGTTATAGAAGAATGTCAAAAATTAGATGGCTTGATCACATAACTAATAAGGAGCTAATGAACCAAATTGGGGAGAAAAGAAACTTATGGCACAGATAGACTGAAAGCAAGGATCAGCTGACAGGACACATCCTGCAGCATCAATTAACTGTCAATTTGGTACTGAAGAGAAGTATAGTGGGTAAAAATTGCAGGCAGAGACCAAACATGAATGTAGTCAGCAGGTTCAAATGGATACAGATTGCAGTAGTTATTCAGAGATGAAGAGGATTGCACAGAATTGAGTAGTGTTGGGAGTTGTATCAAACCAGTCATCAAACTAAAGACCACAACAACAACATGACAATGAACCAGAATTTTCTTTGGTATATGAGCAAACATAAAATATTTTATATCTACATCTACACGAAGCTAACGGCTGTGGATTGCATGGGAGAGGGTATATCCCATTGTACTACTTATTAGGGTTCCTTCTCGTTTCATTCGTGTGTGAAACACATGAAGAATGACTGCTTGATTGCCCCTTTCCACACTGAAGTTAGTCAAATCTTGTCTTCACAGTCCCTACAGAGACTATTAGTAGGAAGCTTTAGTATATGCCTAGATTGTTCACCTGATACTGGTTCTTGAAACTTTTTAACTAAGCTTTCACAGGACAGTTGCATCTACCATCAAGCATTTGTCAGTTACAATTTTTCAGATTTTCTGCGATGCTGCATCATAGATGAAACAAACCTGTGACCATTCATGCAACCTATCTTTGTATGTCCGTCATTATCCCCTATTAGTCTTTTTTTGATATAGATCTGACAATGTTGGTCAATTTTCTCACATGAATGTTTTTGAGTACTTTCGCAGTATTTTACTAATGAACAGAAGTCTGCCATCTACTTTACTTATGACTGAGCTTGTGTGAGCATTCCATTAATATTTCTACAAATTGTTAAATGCAGGAATTTGCATGATTTGACTGATACTAATTGTGGCTCATTGATGTTGTAATTGTAAGATTTTTGAATTTTCTGAAAGGTGTGATTTTACATTTCTGAACATTTGAGGCATATTGTTAATCTTTGCATCACTTTGAGATCATATCAAGATCTGGCTGAATATTTGTGTAGCTTTCTTTTAGATAGAACTTCATTATAAATAACTCTATCAAATGCAAAAAGTCTGAGGTTACTACTGTTGGCCAGGTCATTTATGTAGAACATGAACATCAAGGATCTGAAAACACTTCCTTAGGGCATGCCTGAGGTTACTTTTCCATCTATTACTGAGCCCCCATTCAAGATAATATCATGTGTTGTCCCTAACAAGAAATCCTCAATGCAACCACAAATTCCATCTGATATCCTACATGTGTTTACTTTTATATCATGTGATACTGAGTCAAATGCTTCTTGGAAGTGAAGAAATATTGCATCTAGCTGACTGCCTTGATTCATGGCTTTCGAGGTGTCATCCAAAATAGGTCCAGGTTGTGTTTTGCATGTTCAGTGTCCAACTCAGAATACATGTTGATTGTTATGGAGGAGATTAGAGTATGTTCTAAGATTCTACTACTGGAGAATGTCAAAGGTGCTGGATGGTAGTTTTGTAGATCATTTCTGCTACTCTTCTTGTAGATTGGTATGATCTATGGTTTGTTTCAACTACAGTAGACAGTTCTTTGCTAGAGCTGCGACATAATACAGTTAAAAGAGGTGTTAATTTGGTTGCAAATTATTCATACAAACTCATGGTGATTCCACTGAGCCCCAATTTTTGTTCATTTTTGCCATATTCTGCTGTTCCTCAATGCTGTTGACATTAATATCTCTCTCTCTCTCTCTCTCTCTCTCTCTCTCTCTCTCTCTCTCTCTTCTTTCAGTGGTGTAAGAGCTATATCGGCACAGTACTCTCAAATTTCCCTTTGTAAAGGTACATGTGAAAACGGAGTTCATCAAATGTGTTTTCCCTTTCCTACCTTCATTTCAGTTCCTGTGTCCTCTTTGTGCATCTTGAAACTAACTTTGTTGCCACTGAATCCCCTATATTTGGTCAATATTTCTTTGCATTTGTGACTGAATCTGCTATGGTAGTAATTAAGGCTTCATCAAACATCTCTCTATCTATTTCTTTACTTTACATCTATTGTTAGTAGTCACTGTTTCCTTAGAATTTTCTTTACAGACACTGTATACCATGGAGGGTGCCACCCATCATGAACTGTTTCACTAGGTACATATCTATCCAGTGCTTAATCAACTATTTTTCTAAGCCTCCACTTGCTTCTGCTAAGAGAACTACTTCAAGTTCCTCCTTGAGACATGACATCTGTTGCCACTAGATTTGATGTAACAGAGCAGGAGCAATGGAATCTGAGGGCAGCTTCCAGAAAAGAGTGAAAGTAGATGCCCACTCTGCACACTGAAAGGAAATAACCAAGGAACCATCTACAGAAATAAACATAATCTTGTCTCTTTCTCCCTTAAGTTTATTTTTTTGTAAATATAAAGCAGAAAATTTAAATGGGCTATTCACCTGAAACTTTATTCCTTTACTTTAATATGTATCACATTCAAAGAAAGTATTCAAGTGGTAATTTAATAAAGCTGCAAAATCAAATTTATAATATTTTTACCTGATTGCTGATGGCAAATGCACATCTTCAAAAATTTCTAGGAAGTGGTGATATATTTTTCTCTTTGAACACAGGTCCTAGAAAGACAAAAACAGAAAATTATTCAAACAAACTATACTCATTTTACAAAGGATAGATTACTATTTACCATATAGCAGAGATGCTGAGTTGCACAACAAAAAGTAGACTCTGGCCTCTTGTTTGACAGTCTTTTTGTTGTGTCTATCTGCAACTCAGCATCTCCACTATATTACAAGTAGCCGTCTATCCTCTTCATAATACTATCATTATTCCATCCTGTATTTTCCATTGTTTGATGATACTCATTTGATGGTAGTTACAGACTAAAATTTTACCCCTCCATAGTTTATGGTCAGCATGTGTGACTGCCATATGAGTAACACAGGTCTGATTCATGGTTCTGCCAAGGATTATTCCTTGATGGGAGGAATGGAAGGGGTGCACTCACAATCAGCCTCATAATGTGAATTCAGGAGCTATTTAAGTGAGTTGTGATGGCACCAGTTTCGCTAACTCAACAACAGCCAGAAGTGCAGTATAATGTCCCTCCATACCACATATAGTCCAGTGAAACAGTCAGAAAAAAAGTTTGTACCTTGCAAAAGGTGGGGTAGAAGATTTTATTTTTTTAACTCGTTCATATTGTTGGAATGGTTAGAAAACCAAGTTTTGCCAACAAAATTTCTCTTGGTAAAACTTTCTGCACTCAAAAAACTTTGAAAATTTTGGACTTTTTTCAGTTTTTCAAAATATCTTAGTTTCATTTGCTTCCATCGCTTTGACGTCTATTTTCTTTTTTAAAGAGCACAAAATTCTCTACAAATTTGATTCTTACCATTTTTTTCTACTCCCAGTATCTAAGGCACTGCAGTGCGTCAAAAAATACCAATTTTTCAAATTTTGAGCAAAGTGGCAAATTACCTAATTATTGAACACTGTTATTTCGGTTTCTATTTGTGTAGTATAAACATATTACTCATCATGTTATTCGTTGGAATTTACCATCTCACTCTGCTGCAGGGCCAGGATAAACAGCATCATATTCAGTAACTACGAACACATTCACGTCGGATTACGTGAAGTTTATTTGTGTTACAATATTGTAGAGATTGACCTTCCTGAATTTCATAATGTGGAGGTCCGACTTGGAGGTTTCCATTTTCTTATGTCGTTCATGGGATGTATCGATATGATCATGGGTGAAAGTGGATTAAAGGACTTATTTGGTGTAATATGCGCGGAAAACAGTGTTAAAAAGATTTTGTCAGGACATGCATATTCCAGGGCTGTGCGAGTGCATTTATTGTGTCACCTTGCTTTGGCCTGTCAAGTGTGGGATCACATTGAGCTAACAGAAGATGAACGTAAGACATTGAATGACTTGTCTTCTCCTTTTGGTGAGTCAGAACTGACAGTTGGCCAGAATACCAGTTTTCTCAGGGAACAAGCCATAAAAAAATTTGTAACTGCCCTGAAAATGGTTGAAAGTAAAGGACCCAAAGCAAAATTATGGGTTCAGTACTACAAGATGGTCACTCTCATGAAACAATTTATTGAAGTGGATCGATCAGGCAATTGGAAACTTCATCTTGAAAGCGTGCGAAAAATGATTCCCTACTTTCATTCAGTTGGACATTTTATGTATGCTAAAAGTGGCCACCTCTACTTACAGGATATGTTGAGACTCGAGGAAAAAATGGATTTATCAGAATATGAGAAGTTCACAATGAAAGGACATTTTACAATCCGGTGATCAGAAAAGTATTGGTCAGAGGTTCCTTCTGACATGACTATAGAACAAAAATTGATGAGAACCATGAAGAGTTCTGGACGACTTACTTCTGGCCAAGGAATTACGGATAGTTTATTAACCAGATGGACATTGGGTATGATTCACATGCAGAACATTTGTGAAGAAATTAAGTCATATTGCGAAGTGAGTGCAGTAACATCAGAACAGCATGTAGATGCAAGAAGTTGTCGCATCAAACGAGATGGCATAGACTTGTGTAAGCTGCGTGATTGGTTTTCAGTTCATCCTCCCTTCCCTGAAAGTGATTTTATAATGTCTGTCAGCAGTGGTGTTGTCAGAACGGAGGATGTTAATTGTCATATGTGTCACGAAGAGGGGGAAAAAGGCATGAAAAGAATAGTTGGTGACAATTTCCACTATGTAAAGTTCCGTAGAAATGGTAAAGTTGTGACTCTCCTTTCTGCATTCAATTCTGTAAAAGCTGGGAGCACTAAAATTACTCCTGTTGATTGTTTAACTCTTTTCCAAAGGATTTGTTTAATGAAACAAAGTGAAGAAGAGTTAAAAGCCTTTCTGAAATATGAACTTGCTCCTTACCCAATGTCCCTATTCTCAGGAAAAAGCATGCGAAAAGGAACAAAATCTTCATTCTACAATGCCTTCGTTCCAGTGGAAGATGTGAGGTCAGGTGGACCGAGTAAATTTTTTGTCATTGATGTAGGGTACCTTATCCACAAAGTGACTTGGACTCGAAATTTTTGCTTCAAGTCAATAACCAAAAGCTATGTTTCTTACCTGCAAAGTCATTTTGGATCTCAATTTGCTATTGTATTATGATGGGTATCCATGTGAGGGAGACAAATGTAGCACAAAGAGTGCTGAGAGGATTTGTAGGTCCAAAAAACATTCTTCGGTTGATGTTGTGGTTGAATCAGAGATGGTGAATCAAGTCCCTCAGGACAAGTTCTTGTAGAACAAACGAAACAAGATACGTTTGATCACACTTCTTAAAAAGGAATTTCTGGAGTGTAGCATTGAAGTGCACCAGGCACAAGAAGATGCTGACATTATGATTGTAACATCTAACATTTCAAGAACCAAAGATTTTGGAAGTGTTGTCAGTGTAGGAGAAGATGTTGACCTGCTTGTGCTTATGACCAGTTTGGGCCAAGGCATTGAAAACTTATTTTTCTTAAAGCTAGGAAGAGGAAATGCAGAAGACAAGTGGTTTTCCACTGCATGTTACAAGTTTGACAGTGAATATATTCTGTTCACTCATGCCTTTAGCGGATGTGATACAACATCCGCTTTTTTGGTCAAGGAAAAATTAAATGCTGCAACATTGTTGTGAAAAATGAACACCTAACCTCAGCGCTTTGCACATTCAATAAACCACATGCTACCTATGAAGAAATAATAACAGCAGGAGAACAGGTTATTATCGCATTGTATAGTGGAGGTGTCAGCAGTTCCCACACTCTAGACCATTTGCAGTGCCAGCTATTCGCCAAGTCTGCCACAAAAAGCAAACTGAATCTTGCACGGTTGCCACCTACACAAGATGCTGCACAACATCATTCATTGTGGACTTACCAACAAGTCCAAAGTTGAATGGGAAACTGGAAACCTCCTGAGAAATGGGGCTGGAACCACAGTGACCACGGTCCAATACCCGTAATAATGAGCCAAGATCCAGCACCTGAAGCACTTCTTCACATTGTTTCATGCTCATGCAAGCTGAACTGTGGCGGAGCATGCTCCTGCAGTAAAGTGGGTTTGAAACGTTCTTCAATTTGCAAGAAATGTATTGGGGTCAACTGTGAAAACGTGCCAAAATTTTTATATGAAGACAGCGAAGAAGATGTTATGGAGGATGTTGAGGAAACCGCTGACAAAATCAAAGAACTTGCCGAGGCTGACTCGCTGATTAAAGAAGAGGTCAATCAGGGATCAACTCTATGTACAGACCCTGAATCCGTAACTCAAGGTATTTCTGGTGACACTGAGGAACCTGGCCCATCAAAACGTTGGAAGTGATGCTCATATCTGTTTCAAGTGTGCTAAAGTGCGATATTACAAGTATTACACACCCAGAACTGTCAACATTTTTAGTAACTGACAATGCATTTTAATTGTAATAAAGCTACTTATTTTTAATGTCAACTGTGTGGCTTTTATACACAAGAGTAATTACCTTCCTAATTAGGTTGCCTATTGCAGCTAATAATAGTTCAGTTTCCTGAGACAATTTATTTTGTGTACATGTGTGTGTGTGTGTGTGTGTGTGTGTGTGTGTGTGCGCGCGTGCTCGTGCGCGTGCACATCTATCTGTGTCTCTTAATGATGTATTTTTATAGTTTTACAAATACCAGGGCTGAGGTGGCCCATAGTGAACTTCAGGTAGTGATGTAAGAATCACAATAGTTGGGTGCCCAGCAATCCTCATGTTGCATACAGAGAAACTGAATACCTGAAAGTGAGGTGGTAAATTCCAACGTATAACAAGATGTATAACGTATTTATACTATACAAACAGAAACTGAAAAAATAGTGTTCAAAAATAAGGTATCTTGCCACTATGCTCAAAATTTGAAAAATTGGTATTTTTTGAGGCGCTGTAGCGCCTTAGATAGTGGAAGTAGAAAAAAATGGCAAGAATCAAATTTGTAGAGAATTGTGTGCTCTTTAAAAAAGAAAATAGATGTTAAAGCGATAGGAGCAAAAAAACTGAGATATTTTGAAAAAAACTGAAAAAAGGCCGAAATTTTCGAAGTTTTTTGACTGCAGAAAGTTTTCCCAAGCGAAATTTTGTTGGCAAAACTCGGTTTTCTAATCTTTCCAACCATATGAATGAGTTGAAAAAATAAACTCTTCTACCCCACCTTTTGCAAGGTATATCTGCTATTTGACTGGACTAATAACACATAACACTACTGGCTGCTGTATGACAAAGTGGATGGTTGGATCCAACTGGTCTGGCTGTGGCCAAAATGGTAGTGCTTATCTTATCATACTAAGATTACAATAGTATCATGACTAAAAATATCCTGAGCTTTCAACATAGCAGTGTGACATTACTATAGGTTAAGAATGTGACTGATATTGTGTTAAATGTCTTAAAATGAAAAAGGCACTTTTTTTAACTAGTAAACAATGAAAGTTTAGTAGATATGGAGCTTTTTATAAGTAAATAATAGAAAGTCACAATTTATTATTAATCACTGACCACTTACAGTGGAACATATTTAGTTATTAAATACAAAATTGATACAAGGACACATTTACAAAAAAATCCTATGTCTTTATCAAAAGCTAATACATACACTGTTTATTTCAAATAGTTCTATTACCTTGTAAAATGCATGTTTCAATAACCAGTCATAAATCTTAGCTTTAAAAATATTATAGGGCAATGACAAAGCAGATTTTGGAAGTTTGTTAAAACATTTAAACATACTATTTGAGCCGTGCATCAACTTGTGCTACACCTTGTGTTTAGATTGCATTGGTTTTCATTTTCTTCGCCTGACATGTTTGTTTGATATGTTGTCTGTCATTAAGTGGCTGCTCGGTTGTCTTTTCCCTCCGCTATCTATATCTGCGTTTTTGCTTCTGGGAAACTGCTATGGGGGAGTGAGATCTTTGACCAGTTGTAACATCAGGTGGTTGCGCGGAAGTAGGGGCATTGTAAGCAGACACTGTGGTGGACACGGGAGGGCAGTGTGGCTCTCCAGCACGAAGCAGGCATGGTCGGTTGTACCGAGTCACCACGTGATGTATGCCAGTTGTGTGTAATGAGCGGGTCAAGTTGACGGAAGAGCTCCCCACGTGTTGGTTGTATACAGAATCGCCCCACCAGTAGTTGCTGTTCATTTCGCCTTGGTGGGATGTTAACAAGCTTCTTTAAATCCTCTGTTTCAACACTGGAGTTTAAAAGGAGACACCTAACATGAAGGAGTGGTCACTACTCGTCAATGTCGCAGAGAAGCTGTGAACTATGGTGACAGAGCGTGTTGTCGTGTGACCGTGGCGTGTTGGGTACGCTGGCGATGCGTGCGTGGTCGGATGTGTGGCTCCTTGCCATCGGAGGTCGTGTACTGCCTGTCAGAGTATAATTGCAAGTTAAGTTCATGGAAGGTTTAATCATTAAGTAATAATTTTGTGTAACCAGCGCCTCTTCTGCCTTGTGGCCTCCGGCGACCAGGTTTCCTGCCCCTGGCACCGGCGTAATTGAAGACAGTGATCTTTCCTCCTCCTCTCGTTACTGTCCAATGGGAGGTGTAGTTTTGGCAGTTTAATTGTTTCACTGTTCTGTCGTGGGTTATGAGTAAATTCATGCTTCTTGTTGGTTGATAATGTTGTTGCTCATTCAGGACTCTGTGGTGTAAAGTTTCCTTGCACGAGGTTAGGTCTAATAGTGTCAGCAAGTTAATCCATTGTATAACAAGTTTTCGCTGGCTAAAAGTTGGTGCAGTGATCAGCCTGAGAGTGGCAATTGTGGTTACGGGTGTATTTAAATTGGTCAGTATTCTGTCTGGCCTGAGCATCCCTGAGTGGGTGATTTGTGGCCGCGTTACACAGATCCATCATATCTGTTATGTTCTAATGATATTTCAGGACACTTTTGTTAAAAATTTTTTAATTCCTCCAAGTTTGTAAATTCCTTTTATTGCCATTAATCATGTGTCTGCTGAGACATGTTTAATTTCTTTAATGGTGGTGTTGGTAGCTTCACTACCTCACCGTACCTTATTAACAAAGTTCTGTATTTACTTTAGTAGCCTGTTTACTAATGTTTTTTTAAATTTTTTTAAATTGTTGTATTGCTATAAATTACTTTGATTGGCATTAGTGGTGTGTTTTAAAAGGGAGTTTATTGCCATACTGCTAACTTCTGTGTTTTTTAAAAATTTTTTTTAAACTGTTGTATTGCTATAAATTACTTGATTGCCGTTACCGGTGTGTTTTAAAAGGTTGTTTCTTGCCATACTGCTAGCTTCTGTGTGTTTTCCTTTTTTTTAAAGTTTTGTTAATTGTTTTATTGCTATAAATTACTTGATTGCCGTTAGTGGCGTGTTTAAAAGGCTGTTTATTGCCATACTGCTAGTTTCTGTAAGATACGAATAAAACATTTGTGAAAATCTCAACTCGACAGTGAACTACTAGAAATTTGGCCCCGTTTTCCAACTTGTGGTGTGGCTTGTAGTAACCGTAACCACTGTGTGTGTCACTGTTTTTTGTGAGGTATCAGTCTTTCACAGCTTGTGTCTCAGTATATTGAAGTCTAGTTTACCCTTAGTGTTGTGAAGGTGTATGTTCTCTTTCATGTCTGTCACTTACGTTACTCTTGGCATAAAGCATTGCTGTATAGATGTATAGATCTACACATTTATAACAACAGAATCTTCAGCTTGATAAAGAGGGAATGGTAGTGTTATTTTACTCATATTCTGATTACCTTTTCTTTTTCTTTTTTTTTCTGTAATTGGACTGATATGATGGGATTTCCCTCATAAGTATGCCACAGGAAGGGCAGACTGGAGAAGGGCAAAGTATGCCATCATCTGATACTCATTGGAGACTGTATCTGTCAGTTTCCATATGAGATAGGACACCTGAGTTATTCCCTTGCACACATTGCTAATATCTTTCTGCTAGTTTAATTTGGAATTAATGTGAAAGCCTGAAAGTTTTACTGGTTTACTACATTGATGAAACAAATCACAACACCAAAAACCTAATTAATGTAGAGTAATGAAATTTTAGGAACACATATGCCTCTGTAACATTTTTAAGTAATTAATATTGCAAGATCATTGATTAATGCAAGTATGATATAAACCATTACATATGTGAAATGCTGTTCATTAATAATCACTGTAACTGCCAGAATGTTGAATACAAGCATGAAAACGTCCATGCATTGTGTTGTATAGGAGTTGGATGTCAGTTTTTGGAAGGCCTTTTGCACTTGGGCAGTCAATGCAGGAACAGTTAATGCTGGTTGTGGATGATGCAGGAGTTGTTGCCCAATGGTGTCACTTATGTGTTCGATCAGAGACAGACCTGGTGATCAAGCAGCCCAAGGCAACATTTTGACACTCTGTAGAGCATGTTGGTTTACAACAGCAGTATGTGGGTGAGTGTTATCCTGTTGGAAAACAGCCCCTGGAATGCTGTTCATTAACAGCAGCAGAATAGGTTGAATTGTCAGACTGACACACAAATTTGCAGCCAGGGTGCATGGGATAACCACAAGAGCATTCCTGCTATCATACGAAATGGCTCTCCACATGATAACTCCAGATGTAGGTCCAGTGTGTTTTGTATGCAGACAGGTTGGTTGCAGGTTCACAACTGGCCTCTTTTTAACCAACACATGGCCATCACTGGCACCAGAGCAGAACCTGCTTTCATCAGAAAACACAATAGTCCTCCACCCTGCTCCCTAATGACCTCTTACTTGACACCATTGAAGACACAAATGGTAGCAGTTTTGGGTCAGTGGAATGCACACTATAGGGCATCTGGCTTGAAGCTGTTCTTTAGGTAACTGATTTGTAACAGTTTGTTGTGCCACTGTGGTGCCAATTGCTGCTCAGATTGTGGATGCAGTACAATGTGCCACAGCCATACACCAAACACATTGGTCTTTCTTCTCGGTAGTGCCATGTGGCCGTCCAAATCCCAGTCTTCTTGCAATCTTACATTCTCACAACCACCGCTGCCAGTAATCATGCACAATGGCTACATTCCTGCCAAGTCTTTCTGCAATATTACAAAAGGAATGTCCTGCTTCTCGTAGCCTTGTTCAAAGCCATTAAGATGCTGATAATAGTGTCTTCGTCACCTTAAAGGCATTCTTGAGTAACATCAGTTCACCATGTCCAATCTCAAAGATAACTAATGCTCACAACCATTACAGAATGTGTTTAAACCAAACCTGACTGTCATCCTCATACTGGCACTACTAGGCCACTCTTATGTGACTAGCATGAAATTTGAACAGACATCGTCTTTCAGCTGTAGAAACATGCCTATCAACTTTCTCACACAACTCCTCCTTGGTGCTGCTATTTTTTTCCATCAGTGTATTTATATTTTAATTAATTCCACAATCATTTCCTACAGTTTATCATAATTTCAGATGAGTTCATTACAAGAACATCAGTTTATTGTTATTTATAAATTTTCATGCATTGTTTGACTCAATTCTATGGTTTCATGGTGTATATTAAGCAGTACCATGTCTTCTACAAAAAATACTCATGAATTAGCTTTTGCACAGGAATTTAAATCATTAACTGTAATTATGAAAAGAAACGGAGCAAGGCTTGAGCCCTATGGTATACCAGTTCGAAATTCCTTCAGTGAAGAGCATCAATTTTTAATTAAGATGAACTGCCTTCTGTTTCTGAAATATTACTTGTTTAAAGCTAAAGATAGGTTGTGTACCACCCTATTCCAGTTTGCAAGTAGGATATTAAAGGATATACAGTCAAAGACTTCACTGAGATCACTAACTACAATAGATACCAAATCTTTATTTTCAAATGCAGTTAGCACCTGGGTGGCAACTTCATTGACAATAGTAGAAGTAGAAGTAGTAGTAGTACTTTTACTAAGTTAGAACCCAGTAGTCTGGCGGAGAGGATATAACCCTTTTTGGAATAGTTTGATAGCTGGTTGTACAATAGAGACTCAACACAGAAGAAAACTGACCAATAGAAACAGGTTGATAGTTTAGAGCAGATGCTTAGTATCCCCTACCTTTATAGTGAAGGTAACAACTGAATTTAAACAATTAATTCAGTTATTTGTTAGAAAACAGACAGTTCATGTTATGTATTGGTTGAATTATTCATTCATTCATTTCAGTGAAATCAGTCTATGGGAGTAACCAAATAAAGTACTTGATTCAGTGGGTTGCAGTTTGATTTATTGGTTGGTCTATTCATTCATTTGTGTGAAATCAGTTTTTGGAAGTGACCGAATGACTAAATTATTCATTCTTTCTTTTCAAATGAAATCAGTCTGTAGTTTTTCTTTCAATTGAATTAGAGGGGTGAATGCTGAGTAAGCAGCAGCACATGCACGTGTGTGCATGTGCATGCATATATGTGCACTCTTTCCCAGAAAAGGATTTACCCAAAGCTAGCAGAGTTTTCATTCTTTTTCTGTGCATGTCAACAACTCAACAATACTACTATTCAGTGAGTTGTTTCCTTTACTCATATGTTATTTACATTCTACCTGAACTTACAAAATTATGTTTAGGATTGTAATTTTAGCTGGACAAAACTTGTTACATATCCCACTAGGTACATATAGCTATTCATAGAAATACCATTTTAGTGTTATAGTATTCTATATTAGTGTATAAATTCTTGTAAAAATAACATAAATATCTAAAATGCCTCCTGTAAGAAGAGCAAATAGTGTTCAAATGTACACCAATAATTGAATAAATCATAATTTACACTGAATTGCTAAGTACACTGGTATAGGCATATGTATTCAAATACAGAGATGTGTAAATAGGCAGAATTTGGTGCTGTGGTCAGCAATGCCTATATAAGACAACAAGTGTCTGTGCAGTTGTTAGATTTGTTACTGCTGCTACAATAGCATGTTATCAAGAGTTAAGTGAGTCTGAATGTGGTATTATAGCCAACACATGAGGGATGGAACACAGCATCTCCAAGGCAGCAATGAAATAGGGATTTTTCCCATACGCCATTTCACGAGTGTACCATGAATATCAGGAGTCTGGTAAAACATCAAATCTCCAACATTGCTGCAATCGGGAAAAGATCCTGCAAGAATGGGACCAACAATGACTGAAGAGAATCATTCAACATGACAGAAGTGCAACCCTTCCACAAATTGTTGCTGACTTAAATGCTGGGCCATCAACAAGTGTCAGTGTGCGAATCATTCAATGAAACATCATCAATATTGGCTTTCAGAGGTGAGGGCCCAGACATGTACCCCTGATGACTGCAAGGCACAAAGCTTTATGCCTTACCTGGGCCATAAACACCAATATTGGACTGTTGATGACTAGAAACATATTGCCTAGTCGGACGAGTCTCACTTTAAATTGTGTCAAGTGAATGGATATGTACGGGCACGTATACAGGTATGGAGACAACCTCATGAATCCATGGACCCTGCAGGTCAACAGGGGACTGTTCAAGCTGGTGGAGGCTCTGTAATGGTGTTGGGCATATGCAGTTGGAGTGATAAGGGATCCCTGGTACCTCTAGACACGACTCTGACAGGTGACACGTACGTAAGCATCCTGTCTGATCACCTGCATCCATTCATGTCCATTGTGCATTCCAATGGACTTGGGCAATTCCAACAGGACAATGTGATACCTGAAACATCCAGAACTGCTACAGAGTGGCTCCAGGAACACTCTTCTGAGTTTAAACAGTTCTTCTGGCCACGAAACTCCCAGACATGAATATTATTGTGCATGTGGGGGATGCCTTGCAACATGCTGTTCAGAGGAGATCTCCACCCCCTCATACTCTTACTGATTTGTGGACAGCCCTGGAGGATTCATGGTGTCAATTCCCTCCAGCAGTGCTTCAGACATTAGTTGAGTCCATGTCATGTCATGTTGCGGCACTTCTGCATGCTCGTGGGGGCTGTACATGATATTAGGCAGGTGTACCGGTTTCTTTGGCTCTTCAGTGTATAACACTGAGCTGTGTCTGATAAGGTTGAGTTCAGACAGTTGATCAGTATGTCAATATTATCTGCAAGCTTTACTGTATTTGAACTGCCCTTCAGCATCATTTGATGATCGTTTATGTAGAGTACTAATCAGAGTGGGCCCATTTTGTTTCATTGTTAACCAACTGATACTGAAAAGTTTGCAAAAAGGTAGGAAATTAAGGACATGGGACCAGGATGAATTGAAAGAATCAGATGTTAACGAACCTTTCAGAGGGAACATTGGGAAAAAATGAACTGAAATGTGGGAAAAGAAATATAATAGAAGGCAAGTCGGTAGCTTTGAGAGATGAAACAGGGAATGCAGCAGATGGTCACATTGGTAAAAAGGCAAGCCCTAATATAAATCCCAGGATAACACAGGACATATTAAATTTAATTAATGAAATGAAAAAGTACAAAACGCAGAAAATTTTGCAGGTGAAGAGGAATACAGTCATCTAAAAAATGAGATTGACAGAAAGTGCAAAATGGCTGGAGAACAAATGCAAGGCTGTGGAAGGAAGCATAACTAAAGGAAAGACAGATGTCACTGACAGTAAAATTAAAGAGATCTTTGGAGAAAAAAGTGTTTGTATGAATATCAAGAGCTCAAATGGCAAGCTAGTACTAAGCAAGATGGAAAAGCTGAAATCTGGAAGGAATATATAGAAGGTCTATACAAAGAAAAAAACCTGAGGAAAATTTTGTAGTAACAGAATAGAGGAAGTATATAAAAATGAGAGGTAGACATAGAACTGCAAGAAAAATTTGACATGGCATTGAAAGTTTTAAGTGGAAACAAGGAACCTGGAATACATGACATTCCCTCAGAATTACTGAGATCCATGGAGAGTCAGGTAAAAGAAAATTATTTGATCTGGTATGTAAAATATGTGAATCAGACAAAATACTCCCAGATTTTACCAAAAAAATGTAGTTGTTCCAATTCCAAAGAAAAATGGTAGTGACAGGTGTGAATAACACACCAATTTGAAAAGTCATGAATTATTTACAGAAGATTGAAACCTGATATTATCTGAACTCAGACAGGAGTAGTTTGGTTCCTGGAGACTTGCAGGAATACAAGAGGCAATACTAGCCCTCTCTTTTATCCTAGAAGACACACTGAAGAATGGCAAACCTACATTAATTGCATTTGTAGGCTTAGAGAAAGCTTTTGACAATGTTGGCTGGACTACAATATTTCAAATACAAAGATAGCAAAGCTAAAATAAAGGGAGTGAAAGGTTATTTATAGCTTATACAGAAATCAGACTTCAGTTATAAGAGTTGAGGGACATGGAAAGGAAGCCATAATTAAAAAGGATGTGAGACTGGATTGTAGCCTATCCCAAGTATATTAAATTTGTGCATTGAGCAAGCAGTAAAGGAAACCAAGGAGAAATTTGGAAAAGAAATTAAAGTTCATGGAGTAGAAATAAAACTCCAAGGTTTGCTGATGACATTGTCATTCTGTCAGAAACAGCAAAGGATTTGGAAGAGCAATTGAATGGAATGGATGTTGTCTTGGAAAGGGGTTATAAGATGGACAAAAACAAAAGAAAAAAAAAGAATAAAGGAGTTTAATTGAATTAAATCAGATGATGCTGAGGGAATTAGATGAGGAAATAAGACACTAAAAGTAGTAGAGGTGTTTTGCTATTTGAGCAGCAAGTAACTGAAGATGGCCAAAGGAGAGAGGATATAAAATGCTGGCTATAAATAACAAAAAAATTTGTGTCTGAAAATGAGAAATATTTTAATATTTAATAGAAATTTATTTGTTAAGAAGTGTTTCCTGGAAGTATGTGTTTTGATTGTACCCTTAAAAAGGTAAAATGTGGATGATAAGCAGTACAGAGAAGAAGAGAACTGAAGCTTTTTAAATTTGGTGCTATAGAAGAATGCTCAATATTAGATGGGTAGAGTGGTTAAAAATGAGGAGGTACTGAATTGAACTGTGGAAAACGAAATTGCCACAACTTGACTAAAAGAAGGGATCAGTTGACAGTACACATCCTGAGGCATCAAGGAATTATCAGTTAGATGGAAAGTATGGGGGTAAAAATTGTAGAGGGAGACCAAGGCTAGAGTTGTTGTTGTTGTGGTCTTCAGTCCTGAGACTGGTTTGATGCAGCTCTCCATGCTCCTCTATCCTGTGCAAGCCTCTTCATCTCCCAGTACCTACTGCAGCCTACATCCTTCTGAATCTGCTTAGTGTATTCATCTCTTGGTCTCCCTCTACGATTTTTACCCTCCACGCTGCCCTCCAATACTAAATTGGTGATCCCTTGATGCCTCAGAACATGTCCTACCAACCGATCCCTTCTTCTGGTCAAGTTGTGCCACAAACTTCTCTCCTCCCCAATCCTATTCAATACCTCCTCATTAGTTATGTGATCTACCCATCTAATCTTCAGCATTCTTCTGTAGCACCACATTTCGAAAGCTTCTATTCTCTTCTTGTCCAAACTATTTATCGTCCATGTTTCACTTCCATACATGGCTACACTCCATACGAATACTTTCAGAAATGACTTCCTGACACTTAAATCAATACTGGATGTTAACAAATTTCTCTTCTTCAGAAACGCTTTCCTTGCCATTGCCAGCCTACATTTTATATCCTCTCTACTTCGACCATCATCAGTTATTTTGCTCCCCAAATAGCAAAACTCCTTTACTACTTTAAGTGCCTCATTTCCTAATCTAATTCCCTCAGCATCACCGGACTTAATTAGACTACATTCTATTATCCTTGTTTTGCTTTTGTTGATGTTCATCTTATATCCTCCTTTCAAGACACTGTCCATTCCATTCAACTGCTCTTCCAAGTCCTTTGCTGTCTCTGACAGAATTACAATGTCATCGGCGAACCTCAAAGTTTTTATTTCTTCTCCATGAATTTTAATACCTACCCTGAATTTTTCTTTTGTTTCCTTTACTGCTTGCTCAATATACAGATTTAATAACATCGGGGAGAGGCTACAACCCTGTCTTACTCCCTTCCCAACCACTGCTTCCCTTTCATGTCCCTCGACTCTTATAACTGCCATCTGGTTTCTGTACAAATTGTAAATAGCCTTTCGCTCCCTGTATTTTACCCCTGCCACCTTTAGAATTTGAAAGAGAGTATTCCAGTCAACATTGTCAAAGTCTACAAATGCTAGAAACGTAGGTTTGCCTTTCCTTAATCTTTCTTCTAAGATAAGTCGTAGGGTCAGTATTGCCTCTCGTGTTCCAACATTTCTACGGAATGGAAATTGATCTTCCCCGAGCTCGGCCTCTACCAGTTTTTCCATTCGTCTGTAAATAATTCACGTTAGTATTTTGGAGCCGTGGCTTAGTAAACAGATAGTTCGGTAATTTTCACATCTGTCAACATCTGCTTTCTTTGGGATTGGAATTATTGTATTCTTCTTGAAGTCTGAGGGTATTTCACCTGTCTCGTGCATCTTGTTCACCAGATGGTAGAGTTTTGCCAGGACTGGCTCTCCCAAGGCCGTCAGTAGTTCTAATGGAATGTTGTCTACTCCCGGGGCCTTGTTTCGACTCAGGTCTTTCAGTGCTCTGTCAAACTCTTCACGCAGTATCGTATCTCCCATTTCATCTTCATCTACATCCTCTTCCATTTCCATAATATTGTCCTCAAGTACATTGCCCTTGTATAGACCCTCTATATACTCCTTCCACCTTTCTGCTTTCCCCTCTTTGCTTGGAACTGGGTTTCCATCTGGGCTGTTGATATTCATGGAAGTGGTTCTCCTTTCTCCAAAGGTCTCTTTAATTTTCCTGTAGGCGGTATCTAACTTACCCCTAGTGATATAAGCCTCTACATCCTTACATTTGTTCTCTAGCCATCCCTGCTTAGCCATTTTGCACTTCCTGTCGATCTCATTTTTGAGACGTTTGTATTCCTTTTTGCCTGCTTCATTTACTGCATTTTTGTATTTTCTCCTTTCATCAATTAAATTCAATATTTCTTCTGTTACCCAAGGATTTCTACTAGCCCTCGTCTTTTTACCTACTTGATCCTCTGCTGCCTTCACTACTTCATCCCTCAAAGCTACCCATTCTTCTTCTACTGTATTTATTTCCCCCATTTCTGTCAATTGCTCCCTTATGCTCTCCATGAATCTCTGTACAACCTCTGGTTCTTTTAGTTTATCCAGGTCCCATCTCCTTAAATTCCCACCTTTTTGCAGTTTCTTCAGTTTTAATCTACAGGTCATAACCAATAGATTGTGGTCAGAGTCCACATCTGCCCCTGGAAATGTCTTACAATTTAAAACCTGGTTCCTAAATCTCTGTCTTACGATTATATAATCTATCTGATACCTTTTAGTATCTCCAGGGTTCTTCCATGTATACAACCTTCTTTCATGATTCTTAAACCAAGTGTTAGTTATGATTATGTTGTGCTCTGTGCAAAATTCTACCAGGCGGCTTCCTCTTTCATTTCTGTCCCCCAATCCATATTCACCTACTATGTTTCCTTCTCTCCCTTTTCCTACACTCGAATTCCAGTCACCCATGACTATTAAATTTTCGTCTCCCTTCACAATCTGAATAATTTCTTTTATTTCATCATACATTTCTTCAATTTCTTCGTCATCTGCAGAGCTAGTTGGCGTATAAACTTGTACTACTGTAGTAGGTGTGGGCTTCGTGTCTATCTTGGCCACTATAATGCGTTTACTATGCTGTTTGTAGTAGCTTACCCGCATTCCTATTTTCCTATTCATTTTTAAACCTACTCCTGCATTACCCCTATTTGATTTTGTGTTTATAACCCTGTAGTCACCTGACCAGAAGTCTTGTTCCTCCTGCCACCGAACTTCACTAATTCCCACTATATCTAACTTCAACCTATCCATTTCCCTTTTTAAATTTTCTAACCTACCTGCCCGATTAAGGGATCTGACATTCCAGGCTCCGATCCGTAGAACGCCAGTTTTCTTTCTCCTGATAACGACATCCTCTTGAGTAGTCCCCGCCCGGAGATCCGAATGGGGGACTATTTTACCTCCGGAATATTTTACCCAAGAGGACGCCATCATCATGTAATCATACAGTAAAGCTGCATGCCCTCGGGAAAAATTACGGCTGTAGTTTCCCCTTGCTTTCAGCCGTTCGCAGTACCGTACAGTAAGTAGTTTCAGGTGGATGTAGGTTTGTTAGTTAAGCAGAAATGAAGAAGCTTGCACATGGTTTCTCTTTCCATACTGTCAGTGTGAAACAGGCCACTCATCTCCTGCCATCAGGTCCAGTATATCATGTTGGACATGGAGGGGAAGCACTCAAGTCCTGTGTCATAATTCTGGTTCCATTCTACCATTGGACTCTAACAATATACCATCCCCCAAAAATCTGACCTACATCTGCATCTATGTATATAGGCTGCAGACCACTGTGAAGGAGGGCTGTATGTATTTCCCTTTGTACCACATGCAAGAGCTGTTTCTCAGGGCATTCACATATGGAGCATGGTAAGAATACTTGAATGACTCGGTGTGTGATGTTTTAGTCAAATCTTGTCTCTATAATCCCAATGGGAGCAATACATAAGAGTAGTCATATATTCCTATATCTATCATTTAGAGCTAGTTCTTGAAAGATTATAAATAAGCTTGCCTGAGATAGTTTGCTTCTATGTTCAAGTATCTGTGAGTTCAGATTTTTCAGGAAGTCTATGATACTCTCCCAAGGAGCAAATAAACCTGTGACCATTCATGCTGCCCTTCTATGTATACTTTCTGCATCCCCTGTTAGTCCCATTTGTTATGGATCCTACCCAATTAAGAAATATTCTAGGATGGACTGCACAAGTGTCTTGTAATTTATTTTGCAGGCAGATTGCATTTTCCCAGCATCCTACCAAACAGAATAAGTTTTTCACCTACTTTATCTACAACCGAGCTTATATAATTGCTTCATTTCACATCCTCACCAATTTTTACAGCCAGATATTTGTAAGAGATGACTAATGCCAACTCTGTCACTATCACTGATATAGGAGATGATGTTTTGAGTTTTGTAAAGTGCAAAATTTTACATTTCTGATTATTTAAAGCAAGTTGGCAATCTTTACCTTACTTTGATATCTTCTCAAGATCTGACTGAATATTTCTGCAGCTTTCTTCAGACAAATTTCATTTCAGATAACTGTGTCAGCTACAAAAAGTCTAAAATTACTATTAATGTGTCTGCCAGGCCATTAAAACAAAATATGAACAACAAGGGTCCCAGCACACTTCCTTGGAGAATGCTTGAAGTTATTTATATATCATTCAATGGCTCTACATCCATGATAATAAGCTGTATCCTCCCTACCAAGAAATACTCAATGTAATCACAGATTTCACTCATCTTACTTTCATTAAAAAGCATTGGTGTGGTACTGAGTAAAAATATTTTTCAAAAGTCAAAAAATACTGCATTTTCCTGATTTCCTTGACCCAGGGCTTTCCATGCATAATGTGAGAAAAGTGCAACCTGGATTTTGCATGACCAACATTTTTGGAAAGTTACATTGGTTCACATGGTGATGGTTATTTCATCCAAAATACTCCATTAGTTTTCTGCTTAGAATATTATCAAGGTGCCATTGTCATAGATTTGTTGGCCCTATTATTAAGTTCACTTCGTCATCAAAGACCCCTATTTCTGCTTTTTTATTTTTTATTTATTTTTTATTTTTTTTATTTTATTTTTTATTTGTTTATTTAATTTTTTCATTTGCTTTATGAGTGTGAGATAGATGGTCATTAGTGGTACCATAACTGAACACTCTGGAAAGTTAATAGTAATTTGTTCCCACTCGGAAAAAGATTCATCTACATCTACATCTACATGGCTGCTCTGCAATTCACACTTAAGTGCCTGGCAGAGGGTTCATCGAATCATTTTCATACTACTTCTCAACCATTCCACTCTCGAATGGCTCATGGGGAAAAGGAACACCTAAATCTTTCTGTTCGAGCTCTGATTTCTCTTATTTTATTATGATGATCATTTCTCCCTACATAGGTGGGTGTCAACAAAATATTTTCGCATTCAGAAGAGAAATTTGGTTATTGAAATTTCGTAAATAGAGCTCGCTGCAAAGAAAACTGCCTTTGTTTCAGTGGCTGCCAACCCAACTCATGTATCATATCAGTGACACTCTCACACCTATTGCATGATAACACAAAACGAGCTGCCCTTCTTTGCACTTTCTCGATGTCCTCTGGCAATCCTACCTGGTAAGGCTCCCAGACCATGCAGCAATATTCCAGCAGAGGACAGACAAGTGTAATGTAGGCTGTCTCTTTAGTAGGTTTGTCACATCTTCTAAGTGTTCTGCCAACAAAGCGCAGTCTTTGTTTTGACATCCCCACAATATTATCTATGTGGTCTTTCCAATTTAAGTTGCTTGTAATTGTAATTCCTAGTTATTTAGTCGAATTGACAGCCATTAGATTTATGCAATTTATGATACACCCAAAATTTATCAGATTTCTTTTAATACCCATGTGGATCACCTCGCACTTTTCTTTGTTTAGTGCCAATTGCCACTTTTCGCACCATACAGAAACTCTCTCTAAATCGTTTTGTAATTTTAATTGATTGTCTGATGATTTTACTAGACAGTAAATTACAGCATCATCAGCAAACAATCTAAGGGGGCTGCTCAGATTATCACCTAGATCATTTATGTAAATCAGGAACAGCAGAGGGCCTATGACACTACCTTGTGGAATGCTAGATATCACTTCTGTTCTACTCGATGATTTACAATCTATCACTACAAACTGTGACCTCTCTGAGAGGAAATCACGAATTCATCATGAGAGCTGCATGAGGCATCTAACATAATCCTTTGCTTGCTATCATTTAAAAACAGGGTAGAGCAGAGGAAACACATGTTTTTTACTATTTAATGAATGGGACACAGTTTGATGAAAGTAATAAGAGCAAGCATGAAGTGATAGATTTTTTAATGCAGTTTTGAAATATACATATTTTAATTAGGTTCAAAAAATAATGTCTTGGAGATAATGTCCTTCTTGCTGGATACAATTTTGGATCCTCTCCCGAAAGTTACGCATGGTTATCTCCAACATTTCATTTGGCATGGTTTCAATTTCCCGATGACTGGAATTCTCCAGGTCACCAATTGTGCGAGGCTTGTTCATGTAGACTTTTGATTTTAAATATCCCCACAAAAAGAAGTCGCATATTGACAAATCGGGTGAGCAAGGCTCTTGCCATGTGAGCTGTGCCACCATCCTGCTAAAACCATATTTCTCTGATGTCCACTTGACGCCTTTTGAGTTCTGGATGAAGAAAGTTGTTTAACATTTTAACATAGCACACTGATGTCACAGTAACTGCAGTTCCTCCCTCTTAAAAAAAAAATAGGATCCAACAATCCCCATCATTGAAATGCAGCACCACACTGTTACTTTTAAACTGTGGAGAGGTCTTTGGTGTAATTCATGTGGGTTCTCTGGCACCCAGTACCAGCAATTTTGAATGCTGACATAACTGTCTACATGAAAATATGCTTCATCACTCATGAATACTGTAGGATTTACATCTTCCGTAAAAATTTTGTCCATTACGTAACAAAACTCACTGTGCTGCAAAAAATCCCCTCCACTAAGCTGCTGGATGATCATTATTTTGTATGTGTGAAACTTAGGATCATCATGTAAGATGTGGTGAAACGAACAATGTGACATACCCAGTGCTACAGCATGTCGTCTAGGTGATCGTTTTGGACAAGCAAGAACTGTCATTCTCACTTGGTCTACATTTTCTGGAGGATGAACTGAATGGAGAAGAACAGGTGGTTTATTTTTCATTACAGATCCAGTACTTCTAAACGCTGCAACCTATTGAGTATAGTATTTTGATGAGGCACTGCACCTCGACATCCAACTCCAAAATTTTGACAGGAAAGACATTGCTCTGTGACTACAGAATCACTGTTTCTAAAGTACAGCTCAACAATGAACACATGATGCTCTACACTCAAATGCTCCATAGCGACTGAAACTGCATTGTATGGGCAGTCGGACAACATTCATTCAAGGTCAATACCCCCTCTCGTCACCACATACTAGTGGTTCAAAAAAACATGCGTTTCCTCTGGTCCACACTGTATTAAGTGAAGCACTTATACCTCAAAGGCTTTAAACTTTAAGCTTCTCCAAAACAATGCCGTGATTTTCACAGTTAAATGCCACAGATAGATCACAAAAAATCCCAGTCAGTGAAAACATTTCATTTAGATATTTTGAAACATGGTCAGTGGATGGAGACACACTCCTGGAAACCAAAATGTAATGCTCAGAATCTTATATTTGCAAGTATGTTCCAACATTCTTAAATACATTGCCTTTTCCAAACACTTTGAGAAGGAAGTTATTATTGAAACAGGTTGATAGTTATTAATGTTTGTCCTACTACCTTTCTTAAAGAGGGGTCTAACAATCATTTACTTTAGTCTGTCTGGAAAGATATCTTGATAAAGTGATGTATCAAATATATGGCTAAGTGCAGTGGCTACACCATAAGCACAGGCTTTTAATATTTTGCGTGAAGTGTTATCAACCGCTTGAGAATTTTTGTTTTAAGAGAGTTCATTATTTTGTTGATTTCACTGGAGGAGCAGGAGTAATCTCAGATTGATTGAATGTTTGTTGCACTGACTATCACATATGATGCAATGCTTCTTCTGTTGAGCTGACTGTATCAAGTTTCTTAGCTACATTTTGAAAATCATTGTTGAAGAGTCTTGCTACGTGTTTGGAGTCTTCATTTCCAATTAAAAGCAGTATGCTCAAAAAATGTTGTTTTCTTTTATTGTACTCTGTGCCAAGGCATCACATATTTCTGAAGTTCTCCTACAGAAAAAGAATGTATGTGCATAAAAACTTCTCCTGACACTCTCTTACTCTGTTAATTACATTTAAATTCTTTGACAATGCAATTCCTGTGTCTTACCATCACAGAATATTACTGTACCAAACTTCTCACTAAGCCATAAAGCAGGAATTCAAAAATTAAACACACTCCTCAATTATAAAAATTATTGTAAGTCAAAGTATCACATCACGTTAAACAGTAAAGCCTCCAAAACCACATATTCACATAAATTTTATCACCTCTCTTATAGAATACCACAAATACTCACCTGAGTTGCCTGCAAGAAAAAAAGTTGATCTGGTGTCCAACTTGAAATTAATGGCAGTAACTCCTCAGAATCTCCCCAGTGCTTTAAGTAAGTACTGTAGGCAATCAACACACCAGTATAATCTGCCATTCGCTCATTAGCAGATAAAGCACCATTAGTCTGAAATAAGTCAGAGGTATCAGTGCTATATCTCATAAAGAACAAGATGATGGTCATAAGAAGATATAGCTCTTCAGAACCTACAAGAATTTATAATAGCTGATAAGACTGTGCATGTCAACATGAAACAAGATGTAAGAAAATTTCAACTATAAATTGCAATTAACAACATAAGTGATAGACTGACTGCAACTCACTGTAAAAATGACATGCTGAGTTGCAGATAGGTACAACAAAAAGACACTTACACATTAGCATCAGCCAAAGCATTCTTCTGGAAAGGAAACACACACACATTTATTCACACAAGCAAGTACACATCATACACACATGACCACCATCTCCTGCAGCTCAGAGCAGAATGTGACTGTCATGTTGAATGAAAACAGCAGCCTGGAAAGGGCAGGGATAGCAGAGTACAAATGTATGGGAGGGGGGGGGGGAGAGAAGAGTACCGTTGTAGAGCACGCAGGGACTGGACTGCCAAAAGGCTCAGTATCAGAAGACTGTCGTAAGGAAGGTGCAGGAGGGGAAGAGGGAAATAGGGAGGAGGTGATACAACAGATGGGGTGAGGGGGAGGGGGGGGGGGTGGAAACTGTCGGATGGGGCATGTGGGAACAGTAGGTTACTGTAGGTTAGCCCAGGATAATTTTATGAGCAGAGAAAATGTTTTAACAGTAACTCCCGTCTGTGCACTTGGGGAGGGGAGGATCCAGATGGCTTTGGCAGTGAAGCAGCCACTGAAATCAAGTATGTTATGCGCAGCTGCATGTTGTGCCACAGGGTGATCTACTTTTGTCTTGGCTACATTTTGGCAGTGGCCATTCATCCTGGTGGACAGCTAGTTGGTAGACATGCCAGTGTAAAAAAGCAGTGCAACGTGTGCAGCAGAGCTGGTATATGACATGGCTGCTTTCATAAATGGCCCAGTCTCTGATGGGGTATGATAAGCCTTTGAGAGGACTTGAAAAGGAAGTGCTGAGTAGGTGGACTGGGCAGGTCTTGCACCTCGCTCTTCCACAGCAGGGATATGATCCCTGTGCTAAGGGGCTGGAATTGGGAAAGGCATAGTGATGGACTAGGATGTTGTGGAGGTTGGGTGGGCAATGGAACAGCATTTTAGGAGGAGGGGGAAGGACCTTGCATAGGATGTCCTTCATTTCAAGGCATGATGATAGGTACTCAAAGCCCTGCCAAAGGATGTGGTTCAGTTGTTTCAGTCTGGGGTGGTACTGGGTGACAAAGAGGGCACTCGTTGGTACCTGGTTCTTGAGGGTGGTGGTAGGACTGGGGTGTGTGTAGGGAAAAGCCATGGGAGACCTGTATGTGGACTAGATCTGGAGGATAGTGCCTGTCTGTGAAGGCCTTGGTGAGAGACTCAGGACTCTGGGCAAGGAAGTTCTTGTCACTGCAGACATGTCATCTCCAGGTGGCCAGGCTGTATGGGAAGGATTTTTTTATGTGGAAGGGATGACAGCAGTTGAAATGCAGTTACTGTTGGTGATTGGTGGATTTAATGTGGACAGAGGTGTGGGTGGAGCCATCAGAGAGAAAGAGGTCAATGTCCAGAAAGGTGTCACTCTGGGTTGAGGATGACCAGGTGAAGTGGATAAGAGAGAAGGTGTAGAGGTTGTGAAGGATTAAGAATAGGGTGTCTTGGCCCTGAGTCCAGAGTGTGAAGATATCATCAATGAACATGAACCACGTTAGAGATTTGGAGTTTTGGAATGCTAGAAAGTTCTCCTTTAGATGGCCTATAAACGTGTTGGCATAGGAAAGTGCCAGGCAGTTGCCAATAGCCATGCCATGGTTTGTTTGTATACCTTCCCTTCAAAGCAAAAGTAGTTGTGATTTAGGATAAAGTTGGTAAAGTGTATGAGGCATGAGGAATTGTATTTGGAATCTGAAGGACGTGGGGACAAATAGTGTTCAACAGCAGTAAGGTCATGGACTTGAGTGATGGTGTATAGAGAAGTGGCATCAACACTTATGAGTAGGGGTATAGGGATCCAGGAGGTAAACAAGTGGGGAGGTGTTGGTCATGAGGGCTGAAATTCTTTCAATGAAGGCACAAAAACAAGCTACAATGGGGCATCTAGGATTTGTTGGGTTTGTAGATTTTGGGGAGCATGTAGGTGTGTGTTTGTGTGGGGGGGGGGGGGGAGGGGTCATAGGGGCGAGGAGGGAAATGGATTCAGGGGAGAGGTTCTGGGGAGGGCCTTACGCTTTAAGCAAGGATTGGAGGTTATGTTGAACTTCTGGAATGAGACCACTCTGGCAGAGGTTATAGGTGACAAAGGCCTTCTGTGTAGGTAGTCACTGTGATTCACAACAACAATGGTGCAGCCTTTGTCTGCAGGTAGGATGAGCAGGTCAGGATTTGTTTTGAAATTGCGTATGGCTGTCCTTTCTTCTGCTGAAAGGTTAGTGTTCCACACACAACACATGGCTATCTGATCGATATTATTCAAAATATCTCCCTAATGGGGTGGGTATAACTCACCTGTTGAATGTGAGTTGCAAAAAAAAAAAAAAAAAAAAAATATGTTCCTTTTGTTTGGTCAGGAGACTGTGATAGAGCATTCAGTTACATAAAGTCACTGCTAAAGACATTGTTGTACTGCAGTTCCTAGCTTGTCCCAGCTGTAGATGCTCCTAATACAAGGCTGGAGTGGTGTCGGCTCACATAAACACATGGCTCTGAACAGCCTACCATGCACACCTGCAAAATTTTGGCAGCCATTCAATGCAATTATTCTCAGACAGAAAAGGGAGGCTTTATCCATCATGTACACTGTCTGAAAAATCCTTGTTTTCCTCTATGGCAGCAAGTTCCATCTCATCACTGACCATAAGCTGCTTGTGGTATTGTCCAGCCCCTGTTTGCAACTTACCGACAGGATTACACAACAATTCCAGTGCTAAGCTTTGTTTTTGAGCTAATATGATTATGAGATTCATTACACACCCATGGTACAGCATGCTAATGCAGACCCATTGTTACATCTGCCCATGGGCACCGATCCGAACTTTGACAAAGCCAGATCGATGCTCATTTGCAGCACATGGTGGAAAGACTTCCAGTGATGGGTCACCATTGTATTAACACGATTCACGTTGTCTGTCACACTTCACATAGTGTAGACCGGGAACTGTCTGCTAGGCATGCCCGATGTAAAACTGACTGGGCACAGCCCATGCTGCCTGGGTTGCTGTTGTTCCGCCGGCAGAGGGTGCGGCCGAATTCTCGTGTGCCCTCTGGTGGACGGGACTTTACTTGCGGCCACTACGGTCCCTGACATGCCATACCAATGTGCACCTCCCGCGATCTTTCTGGTGGCTACTGCACTCCTCCTCCTTCGGGGGGTGAAGCCACTGTGATCCACTGTGTCAGAAGGTGGAGCGTCGTGCAGTAGTGATGACCTCCACGTCCATTGGAATGTTGGAGTTGGGGGGATCTGCCAACCCTTGAGCCGGAATGTTTGAATATGGTTGGAAGTGACCCACACAAAGAGGCCCCCATCGTCCCACCACCAGCACCCGGGACAGAACGGGCGACAAGCTGTCGAACTCCGGATCCCGTTCCACCTCGGGAGGGGCAAGATCCAGTGGCAGGGATGATGGGGAAGGCACAACCACAGGCGAACCAGCCTCCTGAGAAAATGGGCCTGCGAGGGGGGCCGGCTCTCGCCGGGGCATCTCTAATGATGGCGATGCCAGTGCTGGAGCTACTGGAGGCCACCAAGGCTGAGAACCATCGCAGTGTGGCAGAGTCACAGGTGGGAGGGGCGGTAGCATCCACTGAGAAAACAACACAAGTGCCGGCAATGGGGAAGCCGGCGCCTGAGGGGTCAGAGAGAGGGTTCCCAAATGTGGGCGTAGCTGATTTTGGTGACAACGTACCTCCCAGTCCCCTGCCTGCAAGGTATAGAGCCGGCATCCATTGCGGCGCGGGACCACCACCGGTATCCAACGTGGATTGCGACCTGACCTACATGCCCAGACCGACATACCCGGTGGAAAGCTGGGTACCCCGTTTTGTGAAGACTGGTGAGGACCAGGCCCGAGGAGATGCAGCAGAGTCCTAGGTTGACGCCCGTGAAGGATCTCTGCAGGGCTGCGTTCTCCCATCGGTGTGGTCCGCTATGCCGTCAGGAAAAACGTCAACGCCTCCTCTGCAGGAAATTCGTGCACATACTTTTTCATCTGCGTCTTAAATGTGCAAACCATGCACTCAGCTTCCCCATTCGATTGTGGATGAAAGGGGGGAGAGCAAACATGCCGGATATCGAAGCGCTTGCAAAAATCCTGGAAGGTCTGTGAAATAAACTGAGGTACATTGCCCAATACCAGGGTGATGGCAGACCTTCCACAGAAAAGATTTTTCCGAGTGCCTGGATTGCAACTTCTGAAGTGTTTGAGGAGCAGAGAACTACATATGGGAATCGGGAATAAGCATCAATGAGAAGGAGCCAAAAGCCATTGAGAAACAGGCCCGCAAAATCTATGTGAACACGTTCCCATGCCTGGGTTGCAGGCGGCCATGAAGAGAACGGTGAGCTGGGAGATGCCTGTTGGCTCACACACTGTGAACAGGCGGCCACCAAGTGCTCAATTTCTCTGTCAATACCGGGCCAGTACACATGTCTGCGAGCCAAGCATTTAGTACGGGAAACACCCCAGTACCCCTCATGTAATAACGTGAGGACCTCCCTTCACAAACTTGCAGGAACAACCACGCGAGGAGCTGTATCATCGGTAGCCAGAAGGAGAACTCCTTCCAAGACTGAGAGGAAGCCTCGTAGAACAAAATAATTATGAAGAGGGTCCGAGGCTCGGCCCGGAGGTCAGGACAACCACCCCTGCTGAACGAGTTGAACTACTTGCCGGAGAACTGGGTCAGCTGCCGTTTCCCTGGAAACTCTAGAACTAGTGATCGGGAAGCCATCAACCACTTGGCAGGACGCCACATCCAAATGAAAACACATAATCTCCTCCCGATCGAACTTAGGATCCGGGCCCACCGGAAGACGGGAAAGGGCGTTGGTGTTGGCATGCTGTCTGGTAGGGCGAAAATGAATGCCATAGTGGTACTTAGAGGCACAAGGCCCAGTGCTGCAGTCTGTGGGCCACCCTATCCGGAATCTGAGAGGCGGGGCGAAATAATGATATTAATGGCTTATGGTCACTGATTAACTGAAACTTCGTGCCATACAAGAAAGGGTGAAACTTGGTAATAGCATAGACAATGGCCAAAGCCTCTTTTTCCACCTGGGAGTAATGGGCCTGTGCAGGACTAAGAGTTTTAGATGCAAACACCAGTGGCTGCTCGGAGCCATCCGCATTGCGATGGGCCAGGACCGCCCCTACCCCATACTGCAAAGCATCTATAGCCAGGACCAACGGCTTATTGGGATCAAAAGTAGTCAAACAAGGCACTGACGTGAGGAGGCCCTTCAACGAGGTGAACGCTCGCTCTCATGCAGGTGACCAATCAAAAGGAACACCTTTGCGCAGAAGGCAGTAGAGGGGGCGGGCTATGGTGGAATCCCTGGAAATGAACCGGTGGTAATAGGCAATCTTACCTAAAAAAGCTTGTAACTCCTTCAGCAAAGTGGGCTGCAGAAGGTTGACGATACCTTGGACCAAACTTCTTAGCGACTGGACGCCATGCCGAGAGATGGTGTAGCCTACATACTCAATGGACAGTTGGAAGAAGTTCGACTTACACAGGTTGCAACGCAGGCCCACGGACCTGAATTTGAGAAATAGCGTTCGAAGGTTGTACAAGTGTTCCTTCGTGCTGCGGCCTGTGACAATTATGACGTCTAGGTAATTAATACAGTGAGGGATTGTCGACGTGACGTGCTCAAGATAATGCTGAAATATCGGCGGGGCACTGGATATTCCGAAGGCCAACCGTTGGTATTGGTAAAGGCCAAACGGGTTGATGACGACCGCCAGCCGTTTGGAGTCCTCATCAAATGGTAACTGATGATAAGCCTCCGAAAGATCGATTTTCGAAAAATATTGGCCTCCCACCACGTCAGAAAACAATTCATCAGAACGAGGCAAGGAATAGGCATCCACCACAAGACGTAATTTTCCCGAGGATTTCCCGACAATAACGAGGGGCGAAGCCCACTCACTAGAAGAAATGGGAAGAATGACCCCGAGGGCCGTCAGCCGGTCTAGCTCTGCTTTTACCTGAGGGCGGAGAGCCAAGGGGATCTGCCTCACGTGTAGAAAACGTGGGCGAGCCGACGCCTTCAACATTAAGTGAGCTTCAAAGTCTGAAACACGCCCCAGGCCCTCCTCAAAGATATCCTGAAAGTCAGAGGTCAAAGATTCCAATGATTGATAGGGAACATCTTTGGAGACCAACTGTATGGTGTCTGCAATAGAAAAACCGAAAGCTTGAAAGGCATCCAATCCAAAAAGGTTAGCGGAGCTCGCATCACTGACAACAATAAAAGTAAGAGGCTGAGTGACTGATTTGTAAGTAACGTCGGGTCACAGTAGGGGAATGAACTGTTTACCATCACCGCGGAGACGCCGGTAAACTGGCGCCAAGGGGGGGCGACCCAAGGTCAGAGTAAGTTTGTGCATTCAACAAGGAAACTGCGGTGCCCGTATCTACTTGCAGTTGCAACCGACACCTCGATAAAGAGTTTGTGTGCTGATGCGTCGGGAGCCTGGCCTGATGAAACTTCCTGAATGTCATCGTCCATGTCCTCTGTACCTGCTTCCTTCGATTCTTTTGAGGCTGAGTGGCAAACTTTAGCAATGTGTCCTTTATTATTACATTTGCAACAAACAGCCCAACGCTGGGCACACTCTGACTGATCATGATGTATATAGCATGACGCACAGGACGGTAACAGGGGCCGGCGGCCGGAACTCTGCTTACGCGCTGTGCGGGAGCGGCCGTAACGGCCGGATTGTACCGCCCGCATGTCATCCACTCTGGACGCAATGGACGTGGCTGCGCCGCCCTGAACCGCCGCGATGTCGCACCATGCTTCCAACTGTTGACCTGCAGCGTCAGCAATGGACAGGACTTCCTCAAGGAAAGGGTCTTCCAACTGCAGGGCCCGTTGCCAGGGGCCGAACGAACAATGCCGTGTCGCACCATAACATGGGCATATGACTCTCGCGACTGCTCCATAACAAAATGACACTTGCGACTAAGACCGTACAGGGTACCGGCCCACGCCCGGTAAGACTGATGGGGCTGCTTCTTGCATTCATAGAACTCGACCCAAGCCGCCACAACATGCGTGCGGCGGCGATAATAGGAAGATAGCAATGAACGCAATGCGTCAAAAGACAAGGATACAGTGAAGGAGATATCCGAGACAAGAAAAGAACATGACATACCTCTGCACCGGCAACATGAAATGCCTGGAAAGCTGCCGAAGGTGATGTTCGTATGCATCCCAATCCTGCACCATCTCGTCATACGGGGGAAAGGGGGGAGGGAACAGCGCTGGAGCAGACTGCGTGGAGAGCAACGCTGGAAGCGCTTGTTTCGTGGTTTCCATGAGCTCCGTCTGCTGCTCAACAAAAACCTGCACTAAATCCTCCATGTCGGGGATAAGCTGCAAAACCGGAACAACAATGCAACATGCAAAAGAACGACCCTACTCGTCGCCAATTGTGTATTAACATGATTCACATTGTCCATCGCACTTCATAGTGTAGACCGGGAACTGTCTGCTAGGCATGCCCGATGTAAAACTGACTGGGCACGGCCCGTGCTGCCTGAGTTCTTGTTGTTCCACCGGCAGAGGGCGTGGCCAAATTCTTGCGTGCCCTCTGGTGGACGGGACTTTACTTGCGGCCACTACTGTCCATGATGCGCCGTGCCGATGTGCGCCTCCCGCAATCTTTCTGGTGGCTACTGCAACCGTGTAGTGCAGGTCACCCGACAAGATACCTTGCTGCAACAGGTGGCTGATTTTGCGTGCAGTGGTTGGGTCGAGTGCCTGCCCACCAAGGGGTCTGGTCTGCTCTGCATCTACTTCCTCCTCTATTATCGAGTGTTGGCAGTCAACAGTATTCACCTCCTTAGCACTGACTGGGATGAGCCCAGAGTCATCACCCATCTGGCCCTGTGGGCTATTACTTTTGCTCTCTTACACTGCGGCAACCCGAGTATGAGTGAGGACAAACAGTGCAACAAACAGCAGGCGGCACCACCAAGAACTTTTGTTTGGTGGTGTATGCCACATCAACTGTGGGACTGGATCCGTATCGCCTTTATACGCCCCTTCTGTTATCCTATGTATGTGGTTGGTGGTGGTGGTTGATGCACTTACCCACATGTCCTGCCCATGTGCTCCACCACCACTAAAGCTACCATTAGAGCTCCCATTCATGTCTCTATGATTGAAGGGTTGCTCTGTATGATCGCCTCTGATAATGGCCTTGCAATTCATACTGGCATTGTTTCAAGATTTCTGCACATGAAATGGTATTGCCTACCTCACATTCACACCATTTTACCCACAATCAAATGGTGAGAGGGAGCATATGGTGCACACCTGAAAGACGCACTTAAAAAAGTGCTTCCGGGTTTCTCAATGGACTTGGCATTGTCTTTATTTCTCAGTACCTACAGGACCACACCACTGCAAGGCAGAAGCATGGCGAAGATTCTCCATGGCTGACAACCCCAGACTGCTGCACCTTATTTGCTCTGTGCCATCGCTTGAGGTGCGCTCGTGTCCTTTGTGTTATGTTCTTAGTGGCCCTGTCTGAGCATGTACTTTTGGTCAGGGGCTAACAAGGAGTTACAGTAAGGGTGTGAGCAATGCATGGTCAGTAAATGTTCACCATAGACATCAGCAGGTGTTGCTCTCCTGCCATCAGAACCAGTTGTGCCCTTATTGAGGCACCAACTCACTGTGCCCATTGTCACAGCAGATGCCAATTGGGAGTCCACCTGCAAGTGCCACTCCCTTCAGGGGATTGAGGAGCTATTGGGCACTGATGATGTTGAGATGCGGCCATCAACTGCATTGAGCCCTCCGCTGATGTTTGACAGTGGCTGCCTGGGTGCCACTGGCGGCTTCTCCCCAGTCATCTTTGCACCTGTCCCACTTTGCCAATGGTGCAGTTTCTATGCTTCCAGGACACAAGGTGTCATTTGATACACAGTTTGCCATCATCCAGCCCACTTCCAGCCATATGCTCCAGTAGGCCAGAGACGGCTGACTGTCCGGTGTAGTGGAAGCCACATTTCATTGGAAGCCAATGGAGGCAAACACTGTCAAAACACATCTGCCATAGTGCGTCTGCAACTGCCACAAAGTCATCAGGATGGACCTCGTGCACTGCTCAGCCAACCAATGAGCCTCCAGCAGTAGTCCCACCCATTTGGCCTCTTGCTTTTGTCCACCAACAACAGTTACCCAGAGTGGGGGAGAGATGTGGTGGCATGCTCACTTCCACTGCCACCATAGTGACTGTAGAGTTCACATTTAGCACTTCTGGCAGAAGACCAAGAAAAGAGCACCTGCTTTGTTTGCTGCCAGCACCACGACTGGCTGAGTGTGGACAGCTCCAAGTTAGAAGCACCAACTGCTCTCTCTCACATCATTCGTGCTTTGTGGAGGCTCTCCCTGTTGATTAGGATACTTCCATGATGACGAATTTGCTTGTTACTGGCCTGAAATATTTTCCCACTGCTGCTTCCATGTGTGTGCATAGACTTTGGTGCTTTGTCAGAGCAACTGTATTTACTGTACACTTGGTTGTTTGTAGTAAAACTGTACATACTAAACACTTAGTGCTTACCTGAAACACAATGAGATTTCCATCCTCTGCTGGATGAGATTTTTTGAAATCATATTCAGTGTTAATACACATTTCCATTTCCTTGAATATTGAATTTGAGTGAGAACTGAGTTTTAAATGTTCTTCATGAAACTCTCGCTTCATACCTAAAAGCATAAATAAACAAAGACAATAAGAGAAAGAACAGTTTCAAAAAGATTTTTGGAAGTCTGATGCTATGCTTATTACAATTTAGCTTGTATTTTCTGGCAAGATATGTATTTAGCGTAAAAAGTTGGCTATTTGATTTACTTATGCTAGTCAAATCTCTTTCACTTCATGAGAATCCAGGCTCTAGAACCAAATATTAATAGATAGTTGTATTTTGCAAATCTCTACATGAATAAGAACTTCTAGTAATGTGGAGTGAGCCAGTAATGTGCATAAATCAGTGAATATAGGCAGGTATGGTAAACTGTAATGGATGTTCATTCTATAAAAGAAAAACTGACCTTCAAAAAGCTGGTGCATTTATTATTACAATTTGCCTAACTTTTTTTTAGATGGCAGTATTCACACCTCTCAGTACATAAATAAAAAGGTAGAACAAAAAGATATTCACACTTCTCAGAACATAAATGAAATTATCTCTTTCTGACATCCACCTCAAATCATTGGCTGTTGCCTTTCATTGCACTCCTAAACTTCTCCTTGTAGAAATAAGGAATACCAACTGCTGTACCTTTTATTTTAATATATTAATTACATGATCAGTTTTGACACTAGATTAGTGTCATCCTCAGACCCCCTACACAAACTAATGTCAAAATATTTTACAGAAAATAGTGCTGTTGGTATTCCCTATTTCTACAAGTTTATGACCAGTAACAGTCTCAAGTCCACTTTAATTTTGGGTTATCTGAAACTTAATTATCTTATGCTTGTCAAACAATATAAGGTTCCAAACAAACATAACTCCTCCAAAAACCGAGTGAAGTGGTGCTGTGGTTAGCAAACTAGACTCCCATTTGAGAAGAGTCCCCATCTGATAATCCACATTTAGGTCTTCCATGATTACTGTAATTTTTTTCAGGCAAATACCAGTATGGTTCCTTTGAAAAAAGCATAGCCATATTCCTTCGTCATCCTACTGTAATCTGAGCTCGTGCTCCATCTCTGATGGCACAGTGTTGGCAGAACATTAAATCCAATCTTCCTTTTTTTCTCTTATACTCCAAGATTCCCACCCCTGCAGCCCTTGGAGTATCTTGCTAGTAAGACAATAATGCAAATCATCCATTATAGGCTTAAGCAGTAAGTTCCATGAAGTAGTTGTTGAGATCAAATACATAAATCCACAAAAACTTACCAATAGACTGAGTACAGGAAATCTATGATAATTTTCAAATTTAACAGCAATCCAGATAAGGGATATAGATACTTCATATGGGAAACTGCAAGTTGAGGAGGAAAATTACAAGCCAAACTACCTGCAGACAAAAGCAAATGTTTCCATGAGCAAAGTGCTTAAATTCCAAATTATACCCAAATCAATGACCAAAAGTGAGGCAATACTACTGTGATGCTTAGCTGAAAGCTTTATAGGTGAATGCAAACTGTCAGTGGGTCAGTGCATTTACATCTTTATCTCGAATGGTTCATCAAGCAGTGTGCTGAGCACAGTTCTTCATGTTCACAATCCCTGCTGGCTCTGGACTTACATGCAGAGTGCCCCACACCACTGTTACTATCTATTGCATCAGTTTCTAAGTTACTGTGTGGTGTGCTCTCAAACATTTGTCCCTTGATATCACAATTCCCACTGTACTACCTGCTCCAGGCAGCTGCACACTACCACTACCACTGAAAAAATGTACAGTATTAGAGACACGCAAAATTACTTATGGTTCCTAGCTGACATGTGTTTACTGTTTAATTCTCCATATATGGACAAATGTCACCAAACTGTCAGAACACATGAGTGGATGCAAATTAAATGTTTGCCTTGCAAATGTCCAGTACCCATTCACTGACCCTGCTCTGCTACAGTACGACACAAGAGACCTGAGTATCTACTATAGCACACATGCATTTGGATCCTCCCATGAGAACTAGTTTCACAGAACTGAAGGATGGGAACTTTCTCTCCAAAACAGCCTTTCTCCCATTTTATTCCTCGATGGTGTTGCTCAGATTTTTTTTTTTTTTTTTTTCCTTATTAACTTATTTACTCTTCTCTACTCAAGCTGCCTTTTTTCTTTACTCAGTCTTTTTTCCATCTTTTCCCTTCTAATCCACCTTTACTTCTTTTTCCATCTCTCCCTTCAGCATCTGAGCTGAATCTGACATAGTGCTTATTTATATGCTATTCTTAATCTTGTTCTCTGTCTTAGGAGTTTTGCTTTATTTCTGCTTCTCTCCATTCTCCAACAAAATGAATCCCTTGTAGCCTGTGCTTCTTGCTGTACTCCATTGACTTAGTTCAAACCCATACACTTAACTATTCCTCTCTAAAGCTAGGAGAATCTGTGTTTATGTGTTCTATTGCCTCTCCTTGGAGTTTTACCTGCTAGGTAAGTACTAGTCATCTCATGTGTCTTTCTGTAAGTCTACTGACAGACATCTGTCACTCTGGCATACTAGTTTTTTTTTATCTTAGATTTACTGACACTTTTTAAATAGTTTTCCTTTACAATACTTCATGCCATGCTTTTTTATTATGTTTCTGCCAAATAAAGAAAATTCAAAACATGATGTTATTATAGATTCCAGATATAAACAAAAATCTGACCCTATTTATCACATCTGCTATAAATTATATATATCCTGTGATTGCTAATTCCTGTTATAATTGCTTATAATTAAATTTTAAAAAAGATAACATCTGTAGTGCAATTCAATCACCATGCTATTGGGCTGACTGTAGCCAGAGTGCAGCCTTTTGTCACCATAGCAATAGGAGTTGAGGGTGGTCTGCCGTTGTCCAGCTACATTTTAATGCTCAAGAAAGATCCCCTGTACTTATTTGACAGTAGGTTGAGTGGACTTGGGGCCATTCTGGAGGGACTGGAACAAGCAAAAACCCTTCCTCCACAGCCAAAAATCAAGTGCTCTACTCACTACACCATTACAGCCACTATAATTATGCACACTTTCAGTGCAAATATCATTATTTTTGTTCATGATTTACTCATTCACTTACTTAAATGCGCAGTATACAATTACTAAGTTGACAGCAGCTAAGAAACAGACTAAGAAAATAAACACCTTCTATCAGTGTTTCTGTTAAATGTGTAAGACATTCATTTGATATCAGTTAATAAATTGATTGCAAGAGATATCATTAAATGTTGTCCATATGCTGGTAGTTTACAAACTTCTCATAGATGTGCCACAGAAATGATGCAAATAATAACCAATGTTTGCACATGATTTCTTTTGTCAAAGATTCCAAACATCAATAAAAAGATAATACTGCCATGGTTACTTTTGAATTCAAAAAAGTAATATAAAACAAATGTATTTTATGGAAAAATATAGTAATGAAAAGTCCTTAGTAGAATATAAACAATTTGAGATAAGAATGTGTTGAATAGCTGAGTTGCTGAATTGTTGACAGGCACAATAAATACAGTGAGAACTTTGCTGGCTATTAGACAAATTCTTCTTCAGATCTATAGAGTTCATATGCAATGCATACATTTCCACAGTTACAATGTCCAGGCTGACAACATTATGTCAGCACTGCAGCTTGACTCAGATGAGGGGTTGTGTCAGATCAAGTTGGTGAGGGTAGAAAAAAGGGAGGGTACAGCAGTTAGTACTGAAGTAGGGTGGTTGATGGCTGGAAGAAAGAGACATCAAATCTGCAGGATAAAACACAGTTCCAGTGAGCTCCTGCCAGAAGCAGGCAGTGGGAGATGAGCACAATGCCCAGTGGAGGAGTCTATTGGGAGGTGTAAATAGAACAGACAAGAGGAAAATTGTGGAGAAGAGAGTATGAGACCAGTATGGTTGACATTAGGGTCAGGTGGCAGGGTTTGACATGAGTGTGGAGCAGGATCTAGCAGAGATTGAGGTCAGGACAATTAAGGGATCAAAGTATGTGTTGCAAGAACATCTTCCATTTATGTAATTCAGGGAAGCTGATGAAGGTGGGAAGGACCCACATAACATGTGTTGTGATGAAGCCATTGGAATCAGACACATTGTGCTCAGCAGGATTTTGTGCCAAAGCATGGTTGAATCTACTTTAGGCCACAGTTTGGCAAAGACAATTCACTCTTGAGAACAGCTGATTGGTTGTCGAATAAGTTGCACACACAGATAGTCAAACAGACATAATTTGAAACTAGTAGTTGAATCCATTACCTGCTAATGACATGCTTCAGCTCTGAAATTGAACAGGTTCATCTTGATGGGTGCAAATCTAATATTTTTCTACTGTATATACAGTAAGCAAAAAGGGGGAGGGCTATATACACACAAATGGAGTTGAATTCCAGACTTTCAGGTTAATGAATGTTGTGTTTAACAGCGCTTTTTATGTTGTGTCACAGTAGTGAATTAGAAAACACACTAGTCTGTAGTACCAATAGTTTACAAGCCATCTGTAGGAAGAGTCTTAAACAGTTTTAATAAGGTTATATGTACTTAACTGGAGAACCAGTGGAGATTGCATAACTACAAAACTACATTAACATTTATTAGAGGGCAAAAATGCATAACTATAATTCACTTACCAACAAAATCAAACATGTGTGCAAGTTCATGTGCCATTACAAGACCTTCTCCTGCCATGTTAATGTATTTTGGAAGTGGAGCATCATTACTAAATTTTGACAGAAGTCCAATTGGAATAACTGAAACATAAATTTTGAATGATTTTGGTTATTCAGAGATTTACAAATGCACATGACAATGACGACACTTTAATCAAACTTTCATCAACTCATTCATTCCCTGATGCACCTACAGAGTTCCACCAATGTCCAGAAATAAGAAATGGAGGTTGGAATTCAGTGTTCAGCTGGCATCAGGACCAAAGGAAACAAAGCAGTAGCTCATCTGATAAGGACAGAAGGGAAATTAGCCAAGGTCTTAATGATGAATCATTGGGTGAGTTAGGAAATCCAAGGGGTGATCTAAATCACAATAACTGGACAACAATTTAAAAACAAATCTTTAATGCAAGTCCTGTGTGTTAACTACTACACCACCTTGTTAGTACATAGATCTCATGATGACAGACAACAGCTGAGGGTGAGGAATGAGCTGAGAAGTTCAGTAACAGACAGGAACAGCTGTTATAATCTGTATGCAAAAATAATGACTGCCATTGACACAAGTTTGCTTATATCATTAATAAAAGGCATAATCTGTGTACAACAAACTTAAAATATCAGTAAAAAAATAATAAGATTATCTTTTACTTTGACAAAATCTGATACTTTCCCAGCTACATTAGTGTGGTGTGCGTACTGTAAGACCTTCGGTACACACACCATCAGATTAGTTGACTTGTCGCCCTAACAAAGTAGGCGAGTGTCAGCAATATGTCTCGTGGTCTTATTGTGGCGTGTTTATCTTCTGCCGTTAGGTCAGACGATAGAAATGCCACTTGCACGCTTAGAGTAGCAGATTGATGGTGACCAACTTTAAACAGAACTAGATTAATTTTCACACACATTTATTAAAATAATAAAAATCATAGATATTACGTAACTTGATTCTGGATGCTGTTTATGATTGACAATTTGAAGTTCCTTTGGTCTTGGTACATTAATCTTATTCTCACATATCTCTGATACTTGACAAAGTGTCTATACATTTCTCTTCATGGCTATGTACAGGAATATGATAATCTTATTAGGCACAGACTGAAACTTGACTATATACTGGTACAGACTGATGCAAACTAATGCAGACTGACTAATCAGAGGTCTGTTAACTTGTTATAATACCTCGAGCGTTCAGGTTTTACTATGCGAGTGTGATTGGTGAGGAGAAAAGGTTCTACGTTAGCAGCTATCTCATTGGCTGTGTTACATATTAATATGCAGATCAGTGGAAGCAGAATTTGGTCCACCTCTATGATAGCACCATCTCGTAGTGTGGAGATGGACGAGTGCTGCACCTGTGCTGTTGTGCTTAGCGGGGCATGCTCTAGTGGGAAAGTTGTGTACACGCTGACTACGCGGAGCTATGTACACAACAATTAGTCACTGCCCGTTATCTTAAATTCTCATCTTAATGTAAGTTTAATTGTGAGGTTACTGATACTTTTTGAGGAAAATCTGTTTTATACATGCAAATTTTTTAATACTATCTCCCACCTCCTATTAGGTCATCATCTTAGTCTTTCCTTACATTTTGGAATGTGGTAAAGACATTGTTTGGTTAATCTACCATCTACTACCCATTCTCCTGACTATATGTATTGCCAACCTACATTTCCATTTCAGTCTGTTCTTTGATCCATTAGTTCAGTTTCTTGTCTCACCTGTTGATTCCAAATATGCATGACTCCATTTCTCAGAGAGCCTCACTCAGCTTTTGACCCAGTCATTGGGTTCAACTGCTCTAAATACAAAAACTCACTAACATGTTCTATAATGATATTCATAATTTATACTGTTACCTTTCTGGCAATTCAATCCAACCTTATCATCTTTCCCACAGACAAAGATTCCACTACAGTTGTCATGAATCATACAAACTACGTGACTGAGGGTCTTCACCAACTTTCCGACACCTGTTTATACAAACTTTATGACCACAGTCCCATCCCAGAAATACAATATGGCATTCAGTAGCTTCTCAAAGCCTCAGGTCCATCCCAAAGGCTTACACCTGAATGCATCTACCTCCTCAAACCAGCAATCCCCCACTCTCTTACCTTTTACCTACTCTCTAAACTCCACAAACCAACATCACAGGTCTGCCTTCTGGTTGACCCATTGTAGCTAGGTACAATGCTCCCACAGAATGAAACTTTGCCTTTACTGACTGATACCTCCAAACTATTGACTACAGCCTCCAATCCTACATTCAACACACTTCTTACTTCCTTCGCCATACTTCCACAGTTCCTGTTCCATTACCACCACACTGCTTGTTAGTTACTGTGGACCAACATTTCCAATACCCATGACCTTGTGTTCATGGAACACTAGCTTTCTAAATGTCCTTCTGATACCAAACCCACCACCTCTTTCCTAATCCTCATAACTAACCATACCCTTGCTCACCATTATTTCACTTTTGAAGGCCTAATCTATAAACAAATGTGTGGTACTGCCATTGATACTCACACAGCACCATCCTGTACTAACTTCCTTATGGACCAGCTGGAGGAAGCCTTTCTATCCAGTCTACACCTAAAACCCCTTGTCTGATTCAGAATTACTGGTAATTTCATGGTCTGGACTCAGGGCAGGGGTAACTTCTGCTCTTTCCCCCATAATCTCAACACCTACTCTCACAGCTGCATTATCTGATTCTTCTCAATTCAATGAGCCACCACCCTAGATGTCAATCTCCATTTCTCAGATGGCTGCATAAATAGTCTGTTCACATCAAGTGCACCAACCACTAACAGTACCTCCATTTTGACAGCTGATGCATAATCCATAACAAAAAGTCTCTTCCTTGCAGTTCCACCACCTGTGAACACTGCATCTGCCATGGAAAATAGGGTTTACTAAATATACCAATAACCTTATCAGAGCCGTTACTGACAGACACTCTAGCTCCACACTAGTTCCTCCTCTGACACTAGAAACCCTGTTACCCAGCTACAGACCAGCACTCCTCTGATCACTCAAATCATCCTTGCCTTAAAAAGTTGAATAACATCCTTCACCAGGCCTCTGACTACATCTCATTGTGCCCTGAGATGCGGGATATTTTGCCCACTCAACCTACAAAATATTCTTGTCCACCCCTATTACAATCCTGCTCCCAAACCTGCACCTCATGAACATTCCCTTGTGTCTGGCCCAGATGCAAGGCCTGGCTCATACACCAACCCACCACACCCTACCACAGTCCAGTCACAGGCATTTCCCACCCAGTAAAAGGCAGGGCCACATGTGAAAGCAGAAACTTGACCATTCAGTTGCCTTACATGCTGTACACTACAACACAAATGACTTTCAACAGCTACTTCACTATATGGACAGTTTGGATACTTCCTTCCAGCTCATAGTTCTCTTAACTATATGGATGGGAATTGTCTCTCCATCATATCTTGCACTCTTGCAATCCCCCTGGCCTAAACCTCTGCTAACCCCTTTTTCCCACTGCCTCACCTTACCTTTTCCCTTCTCTCTTTTGTCTACACCACACTCTTTCCCTATCCATATCGTGCACTGCATTCTCTGCCCCCCCCCCCCCCCCCTCAATCATGTGATTATTCTCTCTCTCTCTCTCTCTCTCGCTCTCTCTCTCTCTCTCTCTCTCTCTCTCTCTCTCACCCCCTTTCCACCCTTTTACCTTTCTGTCTCCTTTCCCAAACTCCCTCTTCATCTTGAGGTCCCTCTCCTCTCCCCTCCCCTCTCTCTACTATACCTCTTATATGCTCAATCCTCTCAACTCCCTTCACCTTATTGAGCAGCTGCTGAGTCATTTTTCAAAATACTTGTCTCACACAGTCATGCTACCACCTCCTTGCCTCATGCGTCCTTTCCTACCTCTCCCCCACCTCCACCTATTTATTTACGATTGGTCTTGCCACATGATTGAATGTTTCAGCTTGTGTGTGTGTGTGTGTGTGTGTGTGTGTGTGTGTGTGTGTGTGTGTGTGTACTTTTGCTAGACGGAGCTTGAAAGCTATTGTGACTACTGCTTCCTGTTATCTGCATCTATGTCCCATACATCAGTCTGCTATACCTGAGTTACGCCATTTCCTTATTTTACACATCTTTGTAATGTGTTGGTTACTCACTATGTTAGTGCCAGTATGGTTATAAGTGATTTTCAGGCATTCAGTTGGTCTTAATCTATTATGTTCCTTCTGTGTTTTACCAATTTAAGGGTCTGAAATTGAAATGCAATTGCTTACAGCAGTGAATAGAAAGGATACAGATATGAGATAGCTATAGACTACAAATGGAGGAATTACTGAAGTTTTCAGCACAGAGAAACAACAAGTGAGAGAGTTACAAGTAATGTTCTATTTCTGTTATTTGTGGGTACTGAATGATGTTTAACAACGCTGATGTTTAACATCAGGACATAGTCTGAAAGCTGAAAATTTCTACCACTCTTTTTCTTTGTGCCTGTCTGGCACTCAATGCCTCCTCTACATGGTGAGTAGCAATCTACCGTATTTACTCGAATCTAAGCTGCACTTTTTTTCTGGTTTTTGTAATCCAAAAAACTGCCTGCGACTTAGAATCGAGTGCAAAGCAAGCGGAAGTTCTGAAAAATGTTGGTAGGTGCCACCATAACTAACTTCTGCCGTCGAATATATGTAGCACTACGCAGGCATGCTTTGTAGGCACAGAGATAAATACTGGCGCCAAAACCTCTGCATCAGTTAATAACTTAAAAAAAAAAAGGTGGAAGACGAGCTTTTTTTTCTCCACCCCGAGTTTCGACCACTGCATTTTCATACATTATCCAACGAAGTAAATACAAATTCCGTATTGTTCATCTTCGAAATTAGCAGAATTTCAATGTACTATGAAAATCCGACTGGCAAGACTGTTGCTAATAGGAACCTGATGAAATGTGAATCATGTGCAGTTTTCTCTTCACCATAAGAATAATATGAATATAAACATTTTGCCATGTATTCTTTCATGTTTGCTGCTATCTCATTTAAATCCTGTCTGCCTAATAAAGTACGAAACTAGAGTGAGACAACAGCAAACGCGGAAGAATATACGTATCGTGTCATGTTTATATTCGTATTATTCTTATGCCTAATAGTGATACAGTCAGAAATGAAGCACGGCAACTGACTAGATTTTTAAATCTAAAATGACTAATTTCTGTTCAGAATTTGATGTACTAAAGAAGCGGCCACAAAGATTTTCAAACGGAGAAAAATTTTCGCCTAACTCTCGTTCAGAACATGTTCTATCATACGCAGTCTATTATTTGGTTCTTGTTGATCATTATCAAAGAAAGCAGCAGCATAAGTAACAACAAGTAGTAGTCACTTGCCATTGTTTCACTAATGAGACAATTCCTCTCTTTTTTTAATTGTAAGCGGCGGTAGCGCGCACGAAAGCAAGCCATGCCGCGGGCGGTGACTGGCCGTAAACACGCACTATCAGAATGCGACAAACAATGCATGACGCAGTACAGTAATGCATTTTCAGCTTAGAGTGACATAAACGCCTATAACAAAGAAAATGGCACTTATCAGATCAAAGCAAACTAAGCAATCGATTCAAACCAGACGAAGCACGTGAAAAAGGAAAGTGCCTGACGCATAGCAATGGCTACCTGGTAAAGCTTAACTGCTAAGCTTACGACTCGAACCAAACTATTGTAGCTGTATCGTCTTTCATTTGACCTAAATTGTGTCTCATATTACAATGGACCAACTTTGTTTCGATTTGAAGGTGCGGCCTAAAACTTTTCTCTCCCCTTGAATTTCGAGTCTCAAATTTCAGGTGCGGCTTAGATTCGGGAATTTTTTTCCTTGATTTCGAGTCTCATTTTCCAGGTGCAGCTTAGATTCGAGTGCGGCTTAGATTCGAGTAAATATGGTATCCTTCCCCATATTGTTGCTATTCCATCCAGGACTTTCCACTATTCGAAATTATCCATGATTAGAGGTTGTTATGTAGTCAACTTGAAAGCTTATGGTTCTCCTAAGGCTTGAATCTTTCATACACACGTACTAAAAATAATAGTTGAGCAAATTAACATGTATCTCTGCTCATGTGCCTCACATCTACAGCTTTTTAAAACATTGGTTTTGCTTTGTTTAGTGTAGAAATTTGCAACTTTCAAATGTTTTAAGTGTTGTTTTATTTCTGACTATTTGGACTAAAATCACACACAAGATAAGTATATGTCATCAGTAATCTCAATATCAAACTCTACATGTAGTAAAAGATTGTAAAATTTACTGAACCATCTGAAACAAAATTAAGAGTACCATACATATAGGATGTCAAATCAAACAGCTATCAGTCATCTAATTTTCAAACTTATTTTATTTGGCTACCAGTTTTGACAATTTATTACATTATCTTCAGCCCCCCCCCCCCCCCCCCCCCCTCGACTGGACGTGTAGGAAGATTCCAACCTAGCTTGCAGTCAAAATAGGGGACAGCATTCAAATATTGGTATCTGTAGAAATCGGCTTGATAGATATGGTACATATATATGGTTGGTATGTATGGTACAACCATACATATGGTTGTTCAGTGTGTTTACAAGTATACTGTTACATTTGCTATCTGGCAATAATCTGATTGAAGAAAGATAAAAAGTTAAGTCCATAACATTAATGTTTCATTTTAGCAATAGCATAAGAAAAATCATAAAAACTCACCAACTGTGTTAAGGCCATATATTACATTGCCAGTACTCTGGTATGGAAATTTGAAATGAGACCATCTGCAACAATAATAATTTTATTATAGAAATTTGTGTTGATACTGGAGAATGTGCATGCATACATGTCCAAAGGAACATTGCATAGTACGTCTTAACAACACAGGCACTCCAATATCATATTTATCCACCAATACCACACAGCAAGTTTCAATTAAAATGACAGCCTCCCTTGGTTAATAAGTTAGTTAGTTGCATGTTCCACTGATCAATCGTACAGTACAGTAGCCGTTATGATGTGGAATGTGTCAAGTGCACAAGAAATGCACATGTGAAACAAAAATTTTTAAAATATATATATATATATATATATATATATATATATATATATATATATATATATATATATATATATATATAATACAGAGTTAAAGATTAATATTTCTATTATTTACCCCATTCCCTTAAATGGCACAAAATTCATATACTATATTTATAGATTTATTTATTGCTATTCAAGAATTCATCTGTGGTATAGAAGGAGTTATCAAGGAGATATGATTTCAATTTATTTTTGAAGCTATTACTGCTGTCTGTCAGACACCTTATTTCATTTGGTAATTTGTCAAAAATTTTTATAACACCTTATTTTACCCCTTTCTGTTCCAAAGATAGGTTGAGCAAGGATAGTGTAAGTCTTTCTTTTTTCTGGTATTATAATCATGAATGTCACTGTCGTTTTTAAACTGGTCCATGTTGTTGAGAACAAATTTCATTAGTGAGTAGATGTATTGTGAGGCTGTTGTAAGAATTCCCAATCTTTTAAAAAGATGCCTACAAGGTGTGTGACTATGAACCCCGCACATTATTCTAACCACTTTCTTTTGAGCAGTGAATACTTTTTGCCTAAATGTTGAGTTACCCCAAAATATTATTCCGTACGACATCAGAGAATGAAAGTATGCAAAGTATGTTAGCTTACTAATTTCTATATCCTCGAAACTGGCAATTATTCTGATCGCAAAAGTTGATGAAGCTAGTCACTTTAGGAGATCCAAAGTATGAATTTTCCAATTAAGATTCTCATCTATATGTACACCCAAAAATTTAGTATGCTCTACCCTGTCTACTGACTTCTGTTGATGTGTTATATTTATTGAAGGAATTGTACTGTTTGCAGCAGAAAATTGGATGTACTGTGTTTTTTCAAAGTCTAGAGCAAGCTCATTTGCAGAAAACTAATTAATGACTTTTGCAAAGACCTTATTTGTATCATTTTCAATTTGACTTTCTTTTACTGGATTAATAATGATCCTTGTATCATTAGCAAACAGTGTCAATTCAGCTTCCAGTTTCAGATAGGAAGGGAGGTCGTTCACATATATTAAGAACAGAAGGGAACCCATGATTGAACCCTGTGGAACACCTAATGTAATTTCACCTCAGTTAGATGAAGTGGCAAACTTATTTAAATCATTTGACCCATATAAGGAAACTTTTTTCTTCCTGTTCTGTAGGTATGACTTAAACCACTCATATTCTATTCCAGGGGTATGGATTTCCCTTCCTGACTTTCCTTCTGCACTATTAAACTGACCTCTTTCTTGGCCTCCGTACTGAAATTGGACATTCACAACTCACTGACCTCACATGGACCATGTCTAACAGGCAAATGGTAAAGCAGTGAATGTTCATGCCACTCCTTCCTGATTCCAATAGAAAACACTTCTATAAACACACATACTTGTATTATTAGTATCTCCACCTTGCTCATTATATAGTCTGCCTCATTTTCACTTGACTGCACCAAACACATTGTATATTCTAAGTTCTTAAAGTAAACTCTGGGCTCAGGAGCCAGTGACAGTGGTCATGAGTGTATGAGTTGGGTTTGCATAAATGTGCATGTGTATGTTGTCTAATTCAGTAAAAGGCCTCTTGGCCAAAAAATTACTTGTGTAGAAGTCTTTTTGTTATGCCTCTCTGTGACTTAACATTCCATTATATGGTGAGTAAAAATCCATTCTTTTCACATTACTGTCATTATTTCATCTTGGATTTTAAATTTTTTAAAGTATGGACATGTGAGATTTGCATGTACGGGACATGCTATGTGTGGCAACTGTGGCAAGACAATCTAAACAGCAGGTGTCAGAAGCACAACTTCACCACACACACACACACACACACACACACACACACACACACACACACACACACAAAAACCATGTGATTAAAATCACGAAAAAGTCTGCCTCTACTCAATACTCTGAAACTATTGAATGGAATGTCAGAGGATACACACCATTTACCATTCCAATCACATATGGAGCAACAGAAGGCTTCAATGCCACTGTGCATGCTATGTTGTTGTTGTTGTGGTCTTCAGTCCTGAGACTGGTTTGATGCAGCTATCCATGCTACTCTATCCTGTGCAAGCTGCTTCATCTCCCAGTACTTACTGTAACCTACGTCCTTCTGAATCTGCTTAGTGTATTCATCTCTTGGTCTCCCTCTATGATTTTTACCTTCCACACTGCCCTCCAAGGCTAAATTTGTGATCCCTTGGTGCATGCTATAATGGGTCTAATCTTGTCTTTGCAGCCTTTGTGGTTGTGATGTTTACATGGATGTAGGACAGGATGTCCGGGTTAAATATATAGCATAGTAATATAAAATGTTATAAATATAACTGAAATATTTATTTGTGGTTTTCTTCTACAAGTAGAGTACCTAAAAATATTTTCTGTGTTTGCTTACAGCAGTTGGTAACCATGTAGACTCCACAGTAGAAGGTATTTTGTTTGCTTTCTTTTACAGAGATAAATACTGTTACTCTGGTTGAATGTCATTTTCAGCATGAGTGTGGACAGCGATCAAGTGACGATGTTTGCACTTATGCAACAATAAAGAAGTGGGACAAGCTGCTTCATGAAACTGGGATTTTGCTTTTGGTGTTGTGCCACCATGGGAAGCACACAGTTCCAAAGACTACTGTTAAATTAGTATGTCCTTCCAGTGGAGGCCTCGTAGGTCAATACAAAAAGCAAGTAGGCCGTTAATTTATCTTGTTCGACAGTACATGATGTCACTGATACAAGGTCGTGCCTGTGGGTGAATGAATCACAGCTTTGTCACAAAATCAAGCCTGAAGACTGGCTGCAACAGAAGGTATTTGCAGAGACAGTTCTTGCATGAATGGATGAAAATGAAGTGTTCCTTGATTTTGTCTGCTTCTTGAATGCGACTACATTACACTCTTCTGGCATGATAAACATGCACAACTGCCATATCAAATCAAAACAATCAAAAGAGGAGCTTGAGGCCTAGAAACCCTGCTCTACTAAATCAAGATTTTTTTATGGTTTCGCAAAAGAAAGGGGAAAACCATGACTTAGATAAGTCAGTCAGAAATGACACTCAGCAAAAGATCAATTATCTAACGAGCATGTGCAAAAACTCACCCATCTTGAAACCTAGCAACTCACTTCCTCAAAAAGTCAATACTAAATGTGACAAACTGTGTATTTTCCATCAAAATATAAGGGGGCTAAGAAGTAAACTAGAACTGTCAACAATGAATATTAGTGACAGTAATACTATTGATAATGCCGATATCCTTTGTTTTACCAAACACCATGTAAAGAAGGGTATCAATATGCTGAATCTAGATGGTTATCATATTGCCTCTCACTTTTGTAGAAACAGTGTGCAGAAGGGTAGTGTAATTATATATGTAAAAAAGAATATAATGTATAGATCTCAAGATCTCACAAAATACTGTTTTGATCAGCATTTTGAAGCTTGTGGTATAGTAATTAGCACCAAGGCCCTGTCACTCATTGTAGTAACAGTGTATAGGGCCCCATCAGAGAAGCAATGTATGTTCTTTAAGCAACTTGAATCTCTCCTATCCCATATATATTCAAAAAATAAAAATACTGTAGTCTTAGGAGACTTTAACATTAACTTTCTAGATTATGATAGTAGTAGAGCTGACCTGCTACATATAATGAACACATACAACCTCAGACCCATGGTAGACTTCCCCACAAGGGTTATGAACTACTGTTCAAGTCTTATAGATAATATTTTCATTTATGAGAATAGAAACACTAATGCAACAGTAAAACAAGTCCTAAATGGTCTTTCAGACCATGATGGCCAATTGCTAATTGTCAATGATATATGCCCCCACAAGAAGGTCAAAGTCTGTGAAAGGTCATTTAGGGTAATTAATAATGAAACTCTCATGATCTTCAACAGTTATCTTCAATTCATTGACTGTAGTCCAATTTATAGAGCACTGAAAGTGAATGACACATTTAAAATATTTATAATTGAATTTATGTGCCACTTTGAATCTGTATCCTGAAATAAGAGCTCATTATAAAAGGTACTGCAAGATTGTAAATGAAGTTCTGATAAGGGCAAAAAGTATGTTCATCAAATCAGAAATAGATAATCCTGGGAACAAAATAAAAACCATCTGTGTATTATTAAAAGTGAAACTGGTAGTTACTCAAACAATGCAGAAAATATTGAAGTTAGACATAATGGGAATATCATTGATAAAGGTGAAAAATGTTGCAAAAATTTTCAACAAGCATTTTTTGCCTGCAGTGGATAAAATAGGGTGCAATGGTTCTATAAATAAGGCTCTGAATCTTTTACAAAGAAGTGGACCTAGTGCAACACCCCAGATTAGCATGCCTCCTGTCACTGTTAAGGAAATTAAGAAGATAATAAGGACCATGAAAAACAAAAACTCAACTGGTATTGATGGTATTTCCATCAAAGTGTTCAAACACACACACATTTTCATTTGTGAAGTCCTGTGCCACATCTTTAACGAATCACTGAGACTAGGAATTGTTCCTGATAGACTTAAATATGCAGTGGTGAACCATTGTACAAGAAGGGTGACAGAAACAAAGTAACCAATTATCACCCTATTTCACTCTTAACTTGTTTCTCCAAGAGTCTTGAGAAACTTGTACACAGAAGGATTCTTGAACATCTTAGTAAAAACAACATTCTCAGTAAAAGTCAATTCAGTTTCCATAAAAACATCTCAACAGAATATGCAATATATTCTTTCACCAATGCAATCCTTGAATCAATCAATAATAAAATGTCTCCAACTGGAATTTTTTTTTTTACCTTTCTAAGGCTTTCGATTGTGCGAACCATGAGATTTTTCTGAGAAAGGCAGAATTTTATGGGTTAACTGGAGAAGCTGGGATGTGGCTTTCCTCCTATTTAAAGGACCGGAAACAGAAAGTCATGGTGAACGACACTAATGGGGAACCAGTGTCCTCTTCTTGGGGTACAATAAACTGTGGAGTCCCACAGGGCTCTATTCTGGGTCCTCTACTTTTCCTTCCAATGTGTACAAGGGCTAAGATAAAATTTACTTTGTTTGCTGATGATGCAACAATTCTGGTAGACAATTCAACAAATACTAATCTTGAAATCACTGTAAATGCAATTTTTCAGGAGACCTTTTGGTTTACCTCTAATGGATTATCACTAAATTTTGAAAAAACTAAATTGATTCAATTCCATAAAAGCCAAAATATCAAAGGTGAGATTAATGTTAAATACAATGATGGGAATTTAGCAAGAGTGGAGTCAACAAAGTTCCTGGGTCTACCTGTTAATAACAATCTAAACTGGTCCTTACACATTCCTTAGCTGTATAAAAAAACTAAGCTCAGCAATTTACACTATTCATGTGATTGCTTCCTTCAGTGACTTAAATACGTTGAAAGCTGCCTATTTTGGTTATTTTCATGCCTTGATGGCCTATGGAATTATATTCTGAGGAAACCAGCCAAAGGCAAACAAAATCCTCATAGCCCAGAAAAGAGTCATTAGGATTCTGTGTGGTGTCAGTTACAGACATTCCTGCAGGAAACTCTTCCAAGAACTGAGAATACTCACAACAGTATCTCAGTACATTTTTTCTCTCATGTGTTTCTTGAGTAAAATTCATTCCCTTTTTGAAATGAACAGCATGTATCATAGCTATGACACTAGGGTAAAGAATGATGTACATCTTGGGCAAAAGAATCTAAGTATGGTGCAAAAAGGAGTACACTACTCTTGCATAAAAATATTTAATGCTCTCCCTCAGGCAATAAAAATGTCCGTTACTGATCCACCTACTTTTAAAGATCAACTTAAATAGTATCTTCTAAGTAAAACCATTTCTCACTGGACAAATGTATGTATGAGAATATGTGAATTGATTTTGACCTATTGTAAGTCTGTTCAATGTAATTTGTAACGTTTTACAAAAACAATTCTTGTAAACATTTTTTCTATGTAATATATTATTCATTGTACAACCTATTATTATAAAAAAAATGTCTCAAATCTACGTAAATGACACGTTCTACATCAAAGCGATTTATCGCTAATGGGTCTACAGAACACGAATGAAATAAATAAATAAATAAATATATGGAGAACTGAACATCCCTACATAGTGGTGGAGTGCAAACATGCCTTTCCAAAAGTGAAAGTGTGTTGTGGATTGTTGAAGGAGACGGTTATAGGTCTCTTCTTCTTCATGGAAAAAGAATGCAACAACATATACAGACATGTTGGATCTGTATGCTGTGCCACAGCTTCCTTGTGAAATGATCTTTCAACAAGATGGCACATCATGCCATACAAACACTGTGATGGATTTCTTGGGTGAAGAGTTCCCAGGTTGGGAAAGGTATCCATCAACTGCTTGGCCCCCTAGGAGCACAGACATTACACACCTTGATATTTTTCTGTGGGGATTTATCAAGAACATAGTGTACCAGATACCAATTTGTGATCTACAAGATCTGCACCATTGCATTCATACAACTGTTTCAAATGATTCACCTGCAATGCTGCAAAACACTTGGAGAGAATTTAAAGCTTACCATTAAGAAATATCTCAGTTATTTCTCACATTATTACATTTTATGTTATTACACATTTTATCTGGACACCCTGTATATTTCTAGATTTTTCAGTTAATAATGGCTCAAGAAACTTTGTAGATGTAGACTTTCCCAGGATGATTGATGTCTATCTATAAGCGTATACCAGTCCAAGTTTTTCATAATTTCTGTGACAGTCTCACATGGTTAAAACAAGCCTTGAAACATTTATGCTGCCCTTCTTTGTATATGTGGCACATGTCCTGTTAGTCCCATTTAATATGGTTTACAGAAGCGCAAAGAGTTCTAGGATGGGTTCCACAACAGTTTTGTAAGCAATCTTCTTTATAGACTGATTGGAATTTCCCTGTATCCAACCCTTGAACTGACCTCTGCCACCAACTTTACCTATGGCTGAGCAAATGTGATCATTTCATATCCTCATCAACAGTTACATCCAGGTTTAAATGAGGTTGATTGATTCCAACTGTGCTACATTGATATTGGAGCACTGGATTTATGTTTCTGCATTTTGTGAGCATGCCGTTTTACATTTCTGAACATTTAAGATGAGTTGTCAACATTTGCACCATTTGACACCTTATCAATATTATTCTAAATAACTTCATCTTCTGAAACAAGTCCAAGATAACTGTTTATATTGACTGACAGGTTGTTAATCTACAACATAAACATATTATTTTTCAGTTCTAATCATGCAACTACACTTAAAACTACTAGTTTTTAAACAAAAATTTGTTTATGAGATATGAGGTGTCAAAAAGAAATTATTTTAGGTTGGACTGAAAACTTATTTGCCACCTGATACCTATTTTGTGTTGTTGGGAAAATGAAAAAAAAATTGATATTTTTGTACAAAAAGCCAAGTAGTGTAGTTGCCGTAGTATAGTGGTCATGATACTGGAGTGTTGGGTGGAGAGTCCCGAGTTCAAAACTCACTTGAGCTGAAACATTTTAAATTCTATATTCAGTCTGAGTACATTCTAGAAGTATCCACAAATGGCAAGAATCATTGTACTGGAATGTTCTGTAGCTGTATATATATACTGTATGTGTTCTGGCTGGAGACAGTTCGCTCCGCGTTCTTGTATGTGCAAGTGCTTAATAAACCTCTGTTAAGTGAAGTTAATGTTTGTCATTCATCTGCTTACACCTTCCTCTATGTGACATTATTCTGGTGGAGGCACTGGGTATTGGAACTTGTGATACCGCACATTATTGACAACACAGTGGCTCCCATCAGGCCATGACAGAGCCACCATTTATGTGGCAAGAAACCCAAGTTCGAGCCATATTCAACATATCGCAATCTATCAGAGACAGAAGAAGAGGACATCACGATGACAGCAATTGTGTGCCGCCACATGAGACATTCTTCTGGGTTCCCTGGTGATGATGGCCAAGATCCAAACAAGTGGCTGAAGGTATATGAGCGTATAGCCAAATTTAACAAATGGGATGACACCATGTGTTTGTCGAATGTATTTTTCTACTTGGAGGGCACTGCCAAGCAATTGTATGAGATCAATGAGTAGAAGTTCACCAGCTGGGAAGTATTCCAGGTGGAACTGTGCAAGTATTTCAGTGACACACAATGACAGAAGTGCAAGGCTGAAAATAAATTAAAGTGCAGGGCACAGTGTCCAGGAGAAACAACAGTATCCTGCATTCAGGACCTCTTGGAGCTGTGTAAAATAGTGGATCCTTGAATGAAGGAGGAAGATAAGGTTGCACATCTCATGAAGGGTGTTGCTGAGGACATGTATCAAGCCCCACTCCTGAAGGAAGTTTCAACAGTAAACAACTTCATAAAATGGTGCCAGTATATCGAGACAATGCATCAAAAAAGAATTACACGCAAGAAGTTTGAATGACTTCCAAAACATCGTATCGATGTCTGTGATGGAGGAAGAAATTGATTTCACAAGTGTTCGTCATCAGATAGAGAGTGAGGAAGTCCAGAAGGCACTTGAATTGTACAGCAAGCAAAAAACTGAGACTCTTCAAGAGGTCATAAGGGAGGAAATGGAACAGACATTCAACCCAATCTCTCATTCTTCATTTCCCTTTAAAACAGTAAAAAAATTGAGATATAGGTGAAGTTTCATTCCTACAATGCTGCATGAGGAACCTGTTTGGGCACCAAGGAAGACTGGTGTCTGGAGGACCGAGGATAACCAACCAGTACCATTCCACTGTGGGCAACCAGGACATGTGGTGTGTTATTGTTGAGAAAGGTGGCGGATATTTGATGACGCCTGTGCCAGAAGACAGCAGACTGATTATAGCTGACACCAATTCTGGGATGACAAAGATGAACAAGAAGATGTGGGTTCAGGATGACATAGGTCACTATCACCTCAAGCTATCCACTGGAGAGGTCACTCCCCAACATGCCGATCAAGGTCTCCATCACCGTTTAGAAGCTCCAGCTGATCACCTAGCTGCCACAACCTGGAACACTAAAGGGTGTGACCTTCCTTGCAGGTGAGGTCACTGAAGAGAAAAATCCTTCACCATTGATCATTACAAAAATGATAGGAAACTACATCAATATCCTCATGGATGGCTGACCAGCCCAAGCTCTTATGGACTCTGGAGCATCATATTCATTCATTTCGGAGAAGTACCGTCGCCAGTTGCAGAAAACGATATTTGTCGACAACAAAACATCTCTGCTGAAGGTGGCTAATATATAAATAATAATATGTAAAACCTACAGGAAGATGTGTCATTTGTGTGGGTATAAGTGGCCATACACAGCAATTAGAATTCATCATCTTACAAGAGTGTAGTCATGATGTGTTTCTCGGATGGGACTTTTTGAAAGCTTCTCAAGTAGTTATAGATTGTGATCACTCGAAGATTATGCTAGATGAGATGAGATACTGTGGACAGGAAGATGCACATCCAAGTGTGTTGAGACTATCTGTGCTGGATGAAGTGATCATTCCTGCAGTCAGTGCTAGAAACGTAGCTATCATGTGTCATGCCATGCATCAACCCATGGCTCTTGTAGTGGGATGTAAGAGAAGCATACCACTGAAGAATAACATGGTCATCCCAGCCTCTGTCATCTCATTTCAGAACGGATTCAGTGAATTGTGGATAGTTAACTGTCGCCGAGAATAATTCGCGATGAGGTAGAGAAAATGATGAAGAATGACAGCATTCAGCCTATGCAGAGCCCATGGTTGTCACCAGTGGTACTCGTCAAGAAGAAGGATGGCAGTTGGTGCTTTTGTGTTTATTACAGGAATGTTAATAAGATAACTAAACCTATTCCCCAAATTGATGTTACACTAGATTGTGTGAAGGGGGCTAAGTTTTTCTCAACCATGGACATGTACTCAGGATACTGGAAAATCGAAGTAGGTGAGGCTGATCATGAGAAAACTACATTCATCACCCCTGAGGGCCTGCATGAGTTAAGGTAATGTCGTTTGGTTTGTGTAATGCACCAGAAACTTCTGAACGAATGATGGCTAATCTTCTAAGGCACCTGAAGTGGACAATATGTCTATGTTATTTAGATGACATTATTGTGTTCTCAGAGACATTTGATGAACACATAAAAAGACTGAGGACAGTTCGTAAGTGTCTCCAGCAAACCAGACTGAAACTTAATCCAATAAAGTGTCTCTTTTGAGCAAAAGAAATCAAAATACTTGAGCACCTTGTGTCAAATGAAGGTGTGCAGCCAGACCCAGAAAATATGAGATCTATAATAGAATTTCCTATTCCTAAAAGTATTAGAGATGTGGGAAGCTTCCTCGGATTGTGTTCTTATTACTGTCATTTTATCAAAGACTCCAAGAGTTGTTAAAAGCCAAAGCTAAATTTATCTGGGGTGGGGCTCAACAAGATTCTTTTGATGTGCTGTGAAAAGCTCTGACGACTGACCCTGTACTTGGTCTATATGATGAGAGAGAACTTACAGAACTACACACAGATGCCAGTGGGTATAGGATTGGTACTGTTCTGCTGTAGATTTCAGATGGAAAAGGGAAGGTTATAGCCTATGCTTCTAGGACACTTGCAAAAGCTGAGAGAAACTAGTCAACTACAGAAAGAGGATGTCTTGCTGTGATCTGGACCATGTGCAAATTTCGACAGTATCTCTATGGAAAGCCATTCACAGTTGTTACAGACCATCATTCACTTTGTTGGTTAACAGGTCTTAAGGATCCAACAGGATGACTCGCCAGGTGGGCACTACATCTTCAAGAGTATGACATTACCATAGTGTACAAAAGTGGAAGAAAACACCAAGATGCTGACAGTCTCTCAAGAAACCCTGTGCAAGACCATCAAGACTTTGATGAAGACAGTGACTGTCTCACTGCACTCCAGGATGTCTCTGCTGAGCAGAAGAAGAACACCAATATATCTTAAAGTATGCTTGCCTTAAATCAGTCAGAGGATGTGAAATGACAAATTAAGGTAGTTAATTGGTTATTTTGCAAGAAAAACTTTGATCCATTTGGAAAGAGTGATTCCTAAATACATGTGCTTAGATGTCCTACAGAAATTCCATGACACACCAGAGTCTGGACATTTAGGATTTATTAAGATATACGATAGGATCTGCAAGAGATTTTTCTGGCCAGGTTTATTTAGGAGTGTTTGTCACTATGTGTCACATTGGACTCGCATTTGGGAGGATGACGGTTCGATCCCACATCCAGGCATCCTGATTTAGGTTTTCCGTGATTTCCTTAAATCGCTCCAGGCAACTGCTGGGATGCTTCCTTTGAAAGGGCATGGCCAACTTCCTTCTCTAATCCGATGAGACCAATGACCTCGCTGTTTGGTCTCTTCCCCCAAACAACCCAACCCCAACCACTATGTGTCACATTATCGAGAGTGCCTGAGGAGAAAGGCAGTTCCTCAGAAACCACCTGGCTGACTCATACCAATTCCACCAGCCGAAACGCCTTTCCAGTATGTTGGGATTGACCTCCTTGGACGATTTCCACCATCTGCTAGTGGCAATAGATGGATTATTGTTTGCACTGATAATCTGATGTGCTATGCCATTACAAAAGCTGTGAAAACAGCCGAAGCATCTGAGGTAGCCAAATTCATCATAGAAGACATTATATTAAAACACAGTGGCCCAAGGTTGTTAATTACGGATTGAGGGAAAGTTTTTCAATTGAATCTCGTGACAGAGGTAAACTGTCGGTGCAACATTACTCATCACATGACGACTGCCTACCATGCGCAAACTGATGGGCTTACAGAATGCCTTCTATATTCGGTTTGAGTACATTCTAGAAGTATCCACAAATGGCAAGAATCATTATACTGGAATGTTCTGTAGCTGTATATATACCGTATTTGTTCTAGCCAGAGGCAGTTTGCTCCACGCTCTTGTGCAAGTGCTGAATAAACCTTCATTAAGTGAAGTTAGTGTTCGTCATTCATCTACTTACACCTAATTCTTTCCAAGACACTGACAGCTTTAATGAGTAAAGAAAGTAATTTTTTTCTTCTAGTATTGTGGATATGGACATCACTAATCTCGTTAAGCTGTGATGAATTATTTATTACACACACACACACACACACACACATGATGAATCACCTAAAATGTACACCACAGATATTGAGGAAATGGGAAGTGCCATTCAACAGAATAGATTGGTAGTCAGAGGCTCATACTGTTAACCAATAAACAGATTGTAATAATATTTAGGAAGTGTATTTTTTGTGCAAACGTAGATTTATTTAAATGGAACAATGCGTATTGACATTAATAAACTAAAATTAAGGTAATGTAGAAAGCCAGTGGAGTTTGTTGTAGTGTTCTAATGCAAGCCATTTATGGGATATCGTGTTTTGAAAAGTTCCCACACTGACACTTGCACAATACCTGTGTTAACACACACTAAAGAAAGACACAAGCACATACACTTTTTGAATGGATTATGACCACTAATGAGAAAATTGACCATCACAGATTGTGTTCAAAATGGTTACTGGCAGCAGCAATACACACTTCCAGTTTGGTATGAAATGATTTCTGCACATGTGCTAGCATTTCAGTGGATATTTCATTGCATATCATTCATCAGGTGTAGTTAGTATGTCACTGTAGACAGTGTCTTTCAGCTTTCCTCACAGGAAAAAGTCTACAGATATTAAATGCAGGCAATGATCCAACAAAGATATAGGTCCTCTGCATCCAGTCCAATGATTTGGAAATGAATCGTGAAGATATGTTGTAGTAATTTGTGCACTATGGATTAGACAGCCATCATGTTGGTACCACAGCTTCCTCCTAGTCTGCAGAGGAATATCTTCTAGTACCCAGGGAAGATGCTCTGTTAGGATGCTGCTATACTTGTGCATGTTCAGTGTTCCATCTATGAAATATAGGCTTATGAGTGGATGGTTCACTATCCCAACAGACCAGTAGTGCATGTTTTGGTGTTTATCTGGTCATGATTGGTATATGTGGCTTCATCACTAAATAAAATGCATGTTACATCTGGAGTATCCTGTCTCAATGCCCATGTACAGAAGTTACCACAATCCTCATAATCATTTTCATGCAGCTCTTAATGGAGAGAGATGTGATTGCGGTGGATCCTATGTCAATGGAAAATGTGTAGGACATTTGGCTGACTCATCCTAGTTCCTCATGTGATTGCACTTTAGCTAATGTCCAGATCAATTGCAACTGTGGCAAGAACATTAACTCCCCCCTCTTCTCTTGTCACTTGTTTCCTTTTATTACATTATCTGGGTGTTACATTACCACCTTCACATAACTGGTTGAAGAGATTTATAATAATTGCTGAGATAGTTGATGTCTGTTGGGCCTTGTGCCTCATACATCATACATGAATGAACTGCATTCTTCCTACACTCTATATACAGCATGAACATGTCAGCTTTTTCTGCATTGGTAAATCCCATCATCCACTCACCACCTTCTGCTTGGATTGTCACACACTAAATGACTAGCAAATCGCAGTGCACTCAAGAAACACATAAACACAATGTAAGCAAACATAATAACATCATACCTAACAACTACACAGGTTGACTGGCACAAACAAATGTCAGTGTGGGAACTTTTCAAAGCATGTTATCTCATGAACAACTTACATTAGAATCCTGCAGCAAACACCACTGACATTCTAATTTACCCAACTTTTAGTTTTTTATGTCAATAAGCACTGTTGCATTTAAAAAAGTGCATTTTTGCACAAAAATACAGTTTCTTTGTACTATCACAAACTTTTTATTGGCTAACAATACAAGCCACTGGATACCAATCCATTCTGTGAACACTGCACATCAATAGCATTTTCCATTTCCACTTCATTTCCAGTGTATGTTTCAGATGATTCACCATATGTGTGCATGTGTGTGTGTTAGAGAGAGAGAGAGAGAGAGAGACTGGAAAAAATATTGAAGCACCAAGAAGGAATTGTGAGACGTTAACAAAAGTTGGTAGGCATATTTGTACATCTGAAAGATGATGTCTGTTCAAATCTCATGGCAGTCACATATGAGTTGTGCTAGTAGCTCCACTATGAGGGTGCAGCTCAGCTTTGCTATAAATACACACTGTAATGGTCTGAGTGTTAGTTACCTTTGAGATTGACTGTGATGAGTTGATGTTAGTCAAGAATGCCTCTGAGTGACAAAGACACCATTGTCAACATCTCACTGAGTAGGAATGGGATCATGTAATAAGGTTACAGATGGCCACATGGTTCTATCAAGAGGGAAGACGACGGTGTTCAGCAGCAGTTGGCACCACAGTGACAAAAAGTTCTGTTACTAATTGGTTACTTCACGGGTAGCTTGGAGCCAGAAGCCCTGTAGTGTACATTTCACTGACCTCAAATCACCACCATCTCTGACTTCAGTGGTGTCAAGTAGGAGCTCATTGGAGGGCAGGGTGGATATCTGTTGTTTTTTCTGATGTAAGTTGGTTTTGCGTTGATGCGAGTCAAGGCCACATGTTGGTAAGGAGGAGGCCAGTTTAGGGCCTGCAACCAACCTGTCTGTGTGCTGGTCATGCTGGACCTATACCTGAAATTATTGTCTGGGATGTGATTTCCTATGACAGTAGTAGCACTCTCACGGTTATCACATGCACCCTGACCAAATTTGTATGTCAGAGTGGTGATTCAACTTGTTGTGCTGTTTTTCATGAACTGTATTCCACATGATGTTTTCTGCCATTTTGACGCCCAAATGCCTTTCATTTAGCATTTCTGTATCTCCACACCTACAAGGTCTATTCAAAAAATTCTGAAACATTCTTAATTTTGCACCAATGGTGCATCAGAGTGAAGTGCGGTTAGCATCCCTGCATGTGCCTGTGTTTAATGTGTAACTTCTGGAAGTTTCACTGCTGTATGTCTGTTATTTATTGTTCAGTGTTGTACTGAGTAGAATGTTGTGTCACACAGTTTATGTATTTCAAGATGGCAGAGTTGTAGAAGCAAGGCATTTTGCATTGAATTGCGCATGAAACTCAAGAAAACTTGTAGAGACACACCAAAGATGCAGGAAACCTATGGTGATAAGTGCACAATCCATACTCAATGTTACAAATGGTTCACATGGTTTAAAAATGGCCAGATGGAAGTTAAAGATGACCCTCATTGGGGATGCCCTTCAACATCTACCGACTATGCTCATGTCAGGAATGCCAATGAAAATGTGCAAGCCATGGAAGACTAATTATCAAAAAGATTGCAGAAGAATGTAACATTTCATTTGGAACATGTCATGAAGTCCTGGCACAGCATCTCAGAATGCATCATGTTGGCACCAAGTTCATACCACAGCTCATGAGTCAAAACCAGAAAGACTTTCGACTTGCAATCTGTGAAGATCTTTCGGATCGCACAAATGAGAATGAGTTGTTCCTTAAGAGAATCATAATTGGTGTTGAGACATGGGTCTACAGTTATGATGTTGAGACCAAGGTTAAATCTTCATAGAGTGTTGGGAAAGGTTATCCAAGACCAAAAAAAAGCTTATCAGGAGAGGTCAATTGTCAGAACCGTGCTCATAATTTTCTTTGACTTTGAAGGATAGAAACATGAATTCATGGCACAGAGACAAACTGTTAATCGGTGGTACTATCTGGACATGTTGTGACACCTGTGAGAAAATGTGAGAAGCAAATGGCATGAAATATGGTGAGACAATTCATGACTCTTGTATCATGACTATGCACCTGTGCATTCATCTTTGTTGACGCGTGACTACTGCACAAAAAACGAAGTCACTGTGGCGCCTCAGCCTATGTACTTTCCAGACCTGGCCCCTGCAAACTTTTTTATTTAGAAAGTTCAAAACCATGTTGAAAGGATGAAGATTTGCAATGGCAGATGGGATAAAAGAAAATTTGCAGATGGCGCTTTGTGTGATTGAGCAAGAGGCGCACTGAGACAGCTTCCAGAAGTGAAAACAGTGTTGGGAGCAGTGTATCAATTGTGGAGGAGAATTTTGAAGGAGACCACGCACAATAAGTAAAAAATGTAATGAAATGATTTGTGGCATTGATGGCCAAGAGGCCCCATCTGGGGAAATTTGGCCACACAGTTGCAAGTCTTGTTTCAGGTGACGCCACATTGGGTAACTTGCATGTTGGTGTTGATGAGCACAACACAACACCCAGTCTATGAGTGGAGAAAATCTCCAAGCTGGACCTGCTGCATGGTAGGCAAACACATTATCACTCAACAAACCAGGCAGGCTGCACAATAAGTAATAAAAGGTAAGTGTAGAGCCATCATGCAGAATAATTATCTGGGAACCTATTCCTATCAGAACTTTAAAACCAACAGTACCATAGTTCATTTTCCAGTAGGTCTTCCCAAAATGATTCTCATTTGCCCATGTTTCATCTAGGTAATACTCTGTTGAATTACCTCCTGCTCTTCTATCATGCATCTCTAGAAGGGATGTGGTTCACGCTGTGTCTATGTCCTTCTTTGAACTAAAAGCTCTCTTCATAACATATTTGAAACTAATGCCTTTTAAAATTCTTCACATTGATGAAGTCTGATCTTTAAAGCCATGTGTAATTGTAACAAAACTTTGTTGTGATGGGCATTCACAATTCCATGGAGCACTTTGAAACATCACTGTCAAAACCATCCATTTGTGTTACAGGTTTCTTATGATTTCGATGCTTTCCACATGACATGAAACCAAATCTTCCTAATTTTCCTACAACTCTGACATTTCCTTTTACAATTCCCTCTTGTAGTTCTCTTGCTGACACCACATGATTCTGCAGTCTGCTCTTGTGACCTCAAGTGTCAACAGAAGAAATCCTACCTAAAAATTCACATTTGAAAAAGTTATAAAAGCATTAAGCAATCCCCTCAAGTACTTGTGAAACACTTCATGTTTATTGCTGTAACTTGACACTTTTTTAATCACTCTGCAACATTTACAGATACACATTCACAGCCATATTGCTATGAGAAAAAAGAACGCCAACAGTTGAATGAATAATTTGGTTATTTTGAAGTACTGCAACAGTACAACATGCATTAGAGAGATTTTCGGCATCTAGTGGATCATGACTAGCCGCTCAGAAAGAGAGGGAATCTTATTGGCTGCCAATGGCTGATGGAGGGGTATGTGCAGAATAGCTGAAAATTTGGCCACCTTCCTATATGATGCAAACTTTAAATCAGACTACTAAACTCCTATCTCTCTATTTACAACAACCCATGCTTGTGTTTGCCTATTATCTACACTGACCTAAATTTCTTTGGTATTCATGTTCTGCCTTGCCTTAGCCACATACTTTCTGTACACTACCTGGTGTAATGCCCTTTTTATCAACATACCCAGCGAACTATACCATATGATACAGTGCATGGGACTGTGTGCCCACATAAATTACACTGGCTGCACACAACCAATGTCATCAGTTCATTCCTCAGGCTGCTCTGCATTACCATGACTGAGTTTAACTCTAAAATAATGGGAAAAGGATGGCATGAAGAGGACAAATCTGAGGATTCAAAGACCCTCCAAGTGGCATGAGACAAGCAGTGGCTCCTACTTATACTTGCTGCAGTCACATATGTTGACTCACCATTGCATTTCCCATCAGCACTCTGTCTCAATGTGTGCCATCCCACTACTGATGAATCACTGCTGTTGCTGCCCTCTGTTGGTCAACAATTTTAGTCTCCAACACATCTTCTTATGACACCAACTGTAATGGTATCAGCCCACTCTAACCCGCTTCTGACACCACATGTAATGGTGTCAGGCAGTTTGGAGTGAGCGAGTGATTCTTTGCTGGGGTTGGTGCATGGATGATTAATGCAATTGATGTTGCTAAAGATCTTTATTGTCAACCATAAACAGACAATTTGCTGTGAGCCTTCAGTAACCAGATGACAGGCAATGGGTGTCGAATCCTGGGCCCAGGTGCACCAGTGTTGATACACCTCTGTAAGCAACTCCAGAAGAGGGAGCCCAGTGGTGCGTGGCATTGGCTCTTAGCCCGCTTCAGCAGCTGGCTGTTGCTGTGTCAGGATGGCCAGAGTGAGACAGGCAACTGTTGGACCCAGAACTGAGGGCTGTGGGGCATGGCAATGGCAGTGTTGGAGCTGGGAGGACCTCAGACCCGCCCCCCCTCCCCCCCAGCAGGCAGTCTTGTGGAGACTTCGACAGAGGAAACCAACATGATGGCTGGGCTATCGGGCAGCAGTCATTGGTTCTCAACGTGGCTGAGTCAGTGATAGCTGTGACAGAGGAGTGTCAACAACCACACATACTGGTGCACTGTGGGTGCCAATACAAAGCCCTGCAATGCTGATGATCTACTCATTTGACTCGGAAGTACACACACAATCAAAGGGGCTTGTTAGTGTGGAAGACAAGTACTACTGCATGCTTCAGTGCCAACAAAACTTCCTGAGAGCTGGTTATTGGCTGGAGAACTGGGTCACTATTGAAGACACTACCAGTACGGCAAAATGCTGCATCAGTTGGCTGTGGCTCATGCCCTTAATATGGTACCGATCTCTTTATCTGCCCCCATTCCACTACAGTTGCATTCAAATTCCAACTCTTCCACTAATATTTTAGCTGCTCACCTTCTGGCCATCCTCATAGAGGCATAGAAGACAATCACTAGGCTCACTTTGAATAGGGATGGAAGATATTCAGATAAAATATCAGTGGGAGAGTTGTAATTTGCACAGGTGCTTTTCCTAGACTTACCTGATGATAGTATCTGTATTTGGTAAAAACTAGATACAGGCAACTAATATGTTTCATTCACAGCTACTTTTAAATAAGATATCAATAAAACTTGCTTTTGTAAACATATAAAAGCACCAGAAAAACCAGACTAATTATTATGCAATTACCACAGGTTATATGAGAATATTAATGCATGTATACTTACACATATTGAGGTAAGAGAGGATTTTTCAGATACATAGAGTATGAATGCTTCTTGTTCAACAGAACCAAATTGATAGCATTTTCAAAATAATTTGTAGGGTTGATGTTAATCTGAAACAGACAGATAAAACAAATGTAGCCCAAGCATCCTCTAAGACACATACAAAATCTTACAATATTCTAATAAAAGAATATTCATTCTGCATTGTAGAATGTACTTATAAGGTGTACTGAAGTGAAAACTATTGTATACAAGTACACCCATACAATAGTTTGTAGAGTGAAGGGTAGGGCTGGGGGATGGAGATATAGCCATGGTGGTATGGTGTATTTTTGATGTTTTAGAAGATGAATAGCGGCTTGTAAGTAGCCACAAAAGTGTTCCATTTCTGAAAAAAAGCTTTTTAAAAAACTACATGATACTGACATTTAAACCATTTTCTTGAAAGAAAAATACCTGTCTACACTATATTTTTTCTATTCACTGAGAGCGAGGCAAGGGTGAGTTAACACGATCCCCCTCACTCTAGGGCAAGCTGAAGATATAGTGAGTCACATAGCCAAAATCAAATGCTTACTTTTGTGCTTGCAACAGTTGAACATTAAACCAGCTGATTCATCTTTTATGGTTAAATTCCTGGAAACATTACTGATATTTGCTGGTGAATGTGGCCAGATGATCAATAAACCTAATGCTGTTGTAACTTCTTAGAAAAAGCAACAAAAACAGAGAAGCTTATATCAGAATTCATTGTGTACACTGGTGGCAACAAAAGCTAAATGTTGATTTCCCATGTTGAATGAGATGCTACTGGGAAAATTTATCAACATAAAGTCTGTCTACTAGTTTGGCATAACAGTCAATGTCAAGGTACTGGCTAATATGAAACAATCAGTCCAGTGCTCATTATGACACAGTTGCAGTAGTGTTAAGTATTACTGCTAATGAAGGTTTGGAGCTAGCACAATTTAATGTGAAGTCAGCATTTCTAAACTGCCCAATGAAGGAAGAAATATGCCTGTACATAAAACAGCCATAGGGACTTTGTCATGGCACCAACAGGCCATGCAAACTCTTTAAAAGTCTTTATGGTTCAAAATAATCTTCCAAGATGCTGATAAGCTTTAGTTGTTTAATATGTTTACGATGGACTTGTTGCTGGATACAAGCAAAGTATCATCAATGGCTTTCTGAGAATATGTAGAATGCATTCAGGATTATAGTGGAAGCTGTTGGATGTGTTGTGAGTTGTTGTTGTTGTTGTTGTGGTCTTCAGTCCTGAGACTGGTTTGATGCAGCTCTCCATGCTACTCTATCCTGTGCAAGCTTTTTCATCTCCCAGTACCTACTGCAACCTACATCCTTCTGAATCTGCTTAGTGTATTCATCTCTTGGTCTCCCTCTACGATTTTTACCCTCCACGCTGCCCTCCAATACTAAATTGGTGATCCCTTGATGCCTCAGAACATGTCCTACCAACCGATCCCTTGTTGTGAGTATATTGACCAAAGATCACAACAATAGTTCAGTTTTTATCAGTCAAGCAGCTTATGCTGATTTAATAATGCAGAAGCAAACGCTGTGGGAACTCCAACTAAGATATATCTGTATGTCAAAGTGTTCATATGTATGAACAGTCAAAATCCTTATGGAGAAGCAGTGGGATGCTTGATGTATTTGACAGTGTCAAGACATCCAAACAGTTTCGTTTTGTATGCTATGTGACAGTTTCTGGAGAAGTCAGAAAATTGTCACTGGTCAATGGTTAAACTTATTTAAAAAATGTCAAAGGGAAATTTTCTATGGGACTTAGCTACAGAACTGATGAACTGTCATGAGCACTTGAAGCATTTTCTCCAAGTGGACTTCTCTTCAAGTATAACAGTGGGGTAGTATGCTAGGCCAGTAAGTGACCAGGCTGTGTGTCCCTTTCAACAGCTGAAGCTGAGTTTGTAGCTGTCAGTGAAGCTGCAGAATAAGTCATATTGTTGGCTTATCTCTCTTCTGAAATTACACTACCAAAAGCCCCCTGGATTATCAGTGGACAATCCAAATGAAATCTAGTTGGTGAGGCATTGTGAATTTCATACATGCCCAAGGTATATTGGTGTGCATTTCCACTTAGTACAAGGTCTTTCAATCACTCATCATGTTTGCAGATCTCACCCTGGAAGATAAACCTTCAGGGATGTGGAATGAGTCAAGGTATACATAAATGTAAGGGAGACATCATAGAAATTACATCTGTATACTGTATTAGAAATACACTAATTCAAGAAGATAGACTGTACATTGCACATGTACCACAGGGCAGGCACTTTCACAAAACCACTTAAGGTGCAACTTGAGAACATTTGCATTATTTGTATTAGAGTCGACATAGTTGAATAAGTAATTGTGAGTGAAAGACATTTAGTGCCAGTATCTATATTTGCACTTCCAGGTAAAATACATCAAACACAACAACCGAGGAACATTATATTACACACATAAAACTCAGAGTGTACAATAGTACCAGACAGGTCTATTATATTTCACATGATGCACTTTGCCACCATCTCACATGAAATACATTGTTTACATAATTCCAACAACCCCCTTTGAACATATATTTTGTGGTTTGCCTTCACAAGATAAACCAAATAGCCCCACAATCTTTTCAAATTTCTCTTTGTCCAAGGGTTTTGTCAGAGGGTCAGCCAACATGTCTCCTGTGAGCAGGTAGTCCACAGTGATGTTCTGTTGCTCAATGTTGTCCTGAACAAAATGGTACCTTATATCAATATGTTTTGTCCTAGCACTAGTTACATCATTTTTAGCTAGGTTAATGGCTCCTTTATTGTCACAGAAGATTGTTATAGGTTCCATGATTGAATTGGTTTCTATTTCACATATTAATGTGCCACAATGTTTCCTGTGTGGTGTAAGATAGCAACATATACTTGGGCCTCTATGGTGTGCAATACAACAGTTTTTTTCTTTTGACAGGACCAGGAATGAGGCCCCCTGTTAATTTAAAGCAGCAGTGAGTAGGGGAGTGTCTATCTCCTAATTCGCTCCCCTAGTCCGCATCACTGTAGCCTTCTAGTTTTGCACTACCTTATCTGTGGTATCTTAATTTGAGGTTAGAAGTTGCTCTTAGATATCGGAATATTCTTTTTACACCTTTCCAGTGCTTTTACATTTGGGTCTCTGCAATATGCTCACTGCATTGGTTCCAAAAGCAATGTCAGGTCGTGACGTTTGAAACAAATATAACAGATTCCCTACTGCTTCTAAATATAGAACATTCTTATCACATTCCACATCTGTATCCTTCATATGTAACTTCACTGCTACTTCCAATGGAGTAGTTATGGGTTTACAATCACTCATGCCAAATTTGTTTAAAAAAAATTTCTGTTTATGATGATTGATTTATGCTCAGTTCTTGTCTCTCTTCATCCTTAGTGATATGCATACCTAAATAATGTTTAACTTCTCCCAGATCATGCACCTTAAACTTGGTTTGCAGCTGTTTCTTAAAAATTCTCATTTGGCTTTCATTTTCAGTCAGGATAAATAAGTCATTCACCCATATTGCCATTCTCTTCCCCTTGTATAGTATATACTGGGATCTGCCTTAGATTACTTCATATTCATATTTATTAGAGTTTTATGTAGACATCAATTCTAGCAATGTCCACTCTGTTTAAGTCCATAAATACTTTTTTTTGCAAATGCCAAATCTTTTCCCTTTCCAATCTGGTTTTCACGACTTCTCTTGTTGGAATGACATATATCTCCTCCTCCAACTTCCCATTTAAATATGCTGTTCTTACATCCATATGATGAATGGTTAAATTTCATTTTGGTGCCAAGGCTAAAAGATATCTCAATGACGCATACTTGACCACAGGTGAAAAAATTTCTTTGTAATCTACCCCTTGTTTTTGCAAATATCCTTTTATTACATGTCGTGCTTTATATCTTGGTGATGAATTTTCGAGGCTCTTCAAAGTGAATACCCATCTTGTCTGTAATGGTTTCTTATCTGCTGGCGTATTTACCCATTCAAAGGTTTCATTCTGAGATAAAGATTCCAATTCCCTCTCCATTGCTTCTTTCCATTCTTGAGAGTTCAGGCCACTCATTGCTTCTTCTGCCATTGCTGGCTCACCATTAAAAGACTGGGTTGCGTAATCTCAAAATCCGGATTTTTTTTTGTTTTGGTGTGTGAGAAGAACACCTTACATTGTTTTCTTCATTTGGTTTGTCCTCAAACTCATTGTCATCATAAATAGTCTCCATTTGCCTTTGACTGTCCTCTTCCTGTTCTTTACTTTCCCTTTCTTCACATAATGTTTCACTCTTGAAGCTAGGTGCAGTTAACTTAGTAGCCTTGCCCTCTTCAGAGTCCTTTCCATTTTCAAAGAATACTGCATCTCTGCTTGTAACATCTCTGCCATTAAATGGTAGCCCTTTAAATTCTCACAATAGCCTAGAAAAATATACTTTTTAGCTTTTGGCTCCCATTTTCCTCTCAGCTGTTTTGGAATGTGCATCATTGCATCACACCCAAAAACCCTTATATTGCTTAGGACAGATTTCCTTTCTACCCATATCGCATGGGGGTTCTATATCTTAATGCTTTTGTAGGTGAGATATTGTTCAAATATAAGGCCATTGATACCACATCTGCCCAAAAATCTTTTGATAATCCGGCATCAGTTATCATGCTCCTTGCTTTTTCGACAATGGTCCTATTAGCCCTCTCAGCAACCCCATTTTGAGATGGGCTGAACCTTATGGTAGTTTGATGCCTGGTTCCCATATTTGCCAGAAGTGTCTTCAATTTATGGTCAATATATTCTCTTCTGTTATCAGACCTAATGATCTTAATCTTCTTTCCCATCCACCTTTTGACCATCTTACAATTTTCCTCAAAAGTGTCACTCGCTTGGTATTTGGAACTAAGAAAATAAACATGAGTATATTGTGAATAATCATCAATAAGTGTAAGAAAATAATAACTCCCATCTATGGATTCACACTCCATCAGATCCCACACATCTGTAAGACCTCTGCAGATTTACTTTTACTAGTCTTAAAAGGTAGCCTCACTTGTTTACCTTTCATGCATATCTCACAAGGGTCCTTGGATAATTCTGTATTCCCTTTACCATATCCCTTATTAAAGACATACTCTTTCTATTTAGGTGTCCAAGTCTGCAGTGCCATAAAAAACCTTCCGCTGAGTATGCTGAATAACTAACATTCCTATGTTTACTGTCAATGGTACTCAACTTAAAAATACCACTTTCATTACTTGCTGTAGTTATAACTTCACAATTTTCATTGTTTACTCTTGCTCCATGAATGTCAAAAGTAACTGTATTTCCCTTATTGACAATTTCCCCTACAGACAGTAGGTTAGTGGCAACATTTTTACATAACGAACGTCATGTGCCATAACCATATTGAGTTCACCATTTACATTTACATGTAGGTTTAGTTTCCCAGCCACATGACATTGGAGCTTGCTGCCATCAACAGTAGATATTCCCACATGATTCTCATCTTTAACAACATAAGGAAGAGATTTGTCTTTAACAATATGCACAGATGCACCTGAGTCTAAAATCCATTCCAGATGACAACTAACCACATTTCCAAAAGAATTAAAACATAAGAGTGCCTTATCTTTATTATTGGTCCCTCTCTCTGGGCTATCAGAAACATACCTCTTTTGCTGTATGTCTGACTTTGAGTTTACTTTTTCTGTACACTGAGATGCAATATGCCCCTTCTTCTGACATCTATAGCACCTCACTGATCTCTTCCTTTTGTTTTTTGAACAAAGAGCAGATGCAGTTTCCTTCTCCAATACATGACAGCTTGAAGTACTCTTTACAACTTGTAGGATTTTCACTTTAACACTGTTTCCCATCATCGGTATATCTGAGCTTTCCAGCCCCATAATCAGAAGCACATGCCTTTCAGGCAGTCCTGTCAACAGTAGTATCCCTACCCATTCGTTAGCGATCTCAAACCCAATGTTTCTCAGTCAGTTTGACATGGCTATTCTTTTGACGATATATTTATCTACACCCTTGCATTTGTCCAGCTGAGTGGTAATTAACGTACATAACAATCCTACTTTCCTAGTAAGACCTCCATCCTCAGATGCACTTTTGTAATTTGTCTCAGACTTCTTTTGCTGTCACAGCTTTTTCAACGTGAAGATAATTCACTGAGTCTACCAGTAACATCAACTTTGATTTTGCTTTTCTATCCTTACTTGAATAATACTGATCTGTGGACTTCATTGTCCCACAGGTCATCCAAACATAAATACACTTCTACTGCAAATTTCCATGTTGCATACTTTTTGCAACCCATAAGTCTTTCAATCTGCAGAATTTGTGCCATGCTCATTTTAATGATAACTTTGATCTTTCTTAACATAAAGAATAACACCAAAGAATAATACAAAATAGTTTCATACATATTGTAAGGATAACTTGTACTTCACACAAGTGCACTACTTGCAACTTTTCCAATACTTTCTCGCTACTATAGTATGGATATACTTATTCCAAATGCATCACTGGGCCCATAACCTATTAGAGTCGACATAGTTGAATAAGTAATAGTGAGTAAAAGACTTTTAGTGCCAGTATCTATATTTGTACTTCCAGTTAGAATACATCGAACACAACAACCGAGGAACATTATATTACACACATGAAACTCAGAATGTACAATAGCACTAGAGAGGTCTATTATATTTTACATTATGCACTTTGCTGCAACCTCACACAAAATTTATTGTTCACACAATTCCAACAATTTTCTAGTTATGATGAGATAAACATTTGTGGTGTTAAAACCAAACTTTTAGGGGAAGTGTTGGAGCAAACCTTTTATTATTGTTTCTTGGTAGCTGCCTTGTCACAGATGCTATCCTGAAGGACATTTTCATTCTACCTATTTATGTAAATCAGTTTTGTATGCAAAGACAAGAGAGGTTTATCCCATTATCATTGTTCTGTGTGTTTGTGTGAGTTCTTTGCTTTCATCATTGTTTACTAGTTAACTTTAACGGCCATTGCTTCCACATCTTCTTTTGTGTATCTTGTAAACTTGTCTAATGCTATGCCCAAGTATGTAAAATTAAGTGTCATGAACACAAAATGAAAATATGGTATTACAGGTAGTAAATAAAGAAAAAAAATAATAAATTTTTTGGGAGAACTGCTATTATAAAGAAGAGGGAGCAACTGCTCATTAAAGGTGGTAAATAACTGTTGTTTGTCTACTGTTGTACACTTAATATCTAGATGAGTATGATCATGAAAAGTGACTCTACTGAAAATTGAGGAGGGAGGAGGAGAATATTATTGTTGTCTTGTGGCTTTATGATGCTCAGCATCATTGTTACTAATGGATGTAAAAACTTATCAAGGATGACTGAACTTCAAAACTAATAAAATCTTTAATTTCAGTGTATCAGAAAAAATAATTCTCATAACATAAATAATTCCCCACACTAAAATACAGTAAGAAGAAAAAAATTAAATTCAACCAAAAACTGACCAGTAATACAAAATGTTTGAAATAATAGTCATTAAAATGTTTAAATCTTTGGATGTGTGTCTGTTCTCTGTCTGATGCCACAATCTCTCTCTCTCTCTCTCTCTCTCTCTCTCTCTCTCTCTCTCTCTCTCACTCTCTCACACACACACACACACACACACACACACACACACACACACACACACACAGAGAGAGAGAGAGAGAGAGAGAGAGAGAGAGAGAGAGAGAGAGAGAGAGAGAGAGAGAGAAATCTTCTTTGCATCAGAAATCCATAAAAATATGAGTGCCCTCTGGTGAGCAAATGGAAGCCAGTCAACTAAAATGTGGCATACTGTCATACTGACAATGGTACATTACAATGGAACCTCTTGGTGGAGGGAAAGATCCCTTATGTCATGGTAGCATCAGAATTAGAGTTATGCTATGAAGATTTCATCTCACCTCAGTGATTCTAAAGGGTTATGATACATCTACATAGTCGGTTACACAGACTGTTATTATCTTATACCTTCAGTCGCTCTTTCTCCCAATGATATATGATTCTGTGCCTCGGTTTGAGTTCATAGCATGCATCATGAAGCATGACACACTGCATTATGGACAATATCATCTCATTTTCTTCAGTGCATTTAAAATCAGACGTAGCTTATCATTATCAACTGCAAATTCCTACAGTAAGCGAATCTTAAACATATATTTATACCTGATTTTTCCCTCTCTGATGCATACTTTTAACTTCATTTCTAATGTTTTCAGTTATCTAAGATCTTTATTTTTATTTGGTGTGAACATTAATAAAACAGTCAAATTGCAGGGACAGATTCCTGACTGGAAATGGAGGCAAAAAGGTCCTATGAACATGTGTCTGAAAGTGTATTGTTGCCACAGTAGATGGTACTGACGAATTAAAGTTCCTCTGACCATGTGCCATGTGTTCCTTGTGTGTTGCAGGCTGTGTGATTGATGCAGCATACTGTGAGCAGCAAAATGGTCCAGTATTCTTGTTGTGAACAAGCCAAGATAGTGCTTGTGTATGGCCAAGCAGATGGAAATGGTCAAAAGGGTGCACGGCTATACCAAAACAATTACCCTCACAGACACGAACCACAGTACACAACATTTCAAGCCCTTTTTTGGGGTTTATGTGATTACGGATCCTTTCAGGCAGACAAACATGCAGGGAGCCAGCAGACTATGTGTACACCACATTAGGACGACCATTTTCATCTACTTGGGCATACGCAAACACCATCAGCTTGTTCCCGACATGATAATTGGTCCTTTCAGACAGACAAACATGTGAGGAGACAGCAGACATTGTGTACACAACATTTGGAGGACTGGGCTCTGACTCTCTACCATTTTCATCTGCTAGGCCGTACGCAAACACCATCGGCTTGTCACCAACAAGAATAATGGACCATTCTGCAGCTTACAGTATGCTGCATCAGTCACACAGCCTGCAAAACATAAGAAACACATGGCATATGGTCAAAGGAGCTGTTATTCATCAGCACCATCTACCATGACAATGATGCATTTCCAGACACAAGTTCATAGGACCTTTTTTCCTCCATTTCCAGTCAGGAATCAGTCTCTGCAATCTGTCACTTATATTAATGTTCACATCATATAAAAATAAAGATCTTAGATAACTGAAAATATTATAAATGAAGTTAAAAGTTTGCATTAGAGAGATAAAACTTAAGGAAACCCACAAAAGGCAGAATGTGGTATGCTGCATAGAGCAATAACGAATGATAGGAACATATTCAGTGCATGTTGAAGGTCATTCTAAGTCTCAGATGTAAGATCAGTGGTCAGAATGAGGAGGCTTATCTTGACTCAGATGTGGAAGGCTAGATGAAGAAGAGAAATATGTTGATAAGGAATGATGATAAAGAAGAAACTCATTGTTAACAGTTGCTTTTAATTGTTGAGCAATAAACTGATCCACTTATGAGAGAGGCCTCATATACCACACTGTGTAGAGGAAACCATTATCCCTCAGTGGGTACTCTTTTAACTATAAGCTTCCATATATCACTGAAACAAAAAGCCATGGTCAGCTGTGGGAAGAGAGTGCAGATCACACCTGTCTATGAGAAAGGCAGCAGAAATGATCCACAAAACTTCAGTCCAATATTCCTGACATCCATTTGCTGTAGCATCCCAGAACATATCTGTGCTGAAATGTAATAAGGTGTCTCCAGCAGAATGACCTCCATGCTAAACAGCATGGCTTCTGTCTAATGATGATAATGATAATGTTGATGATAGTTTTGTCCACAGCTGACATTTATGTGTTGTTGCATTGAGAATATCTACTTGGTTAGGTAAATTATTTGTTTATATGAAATTTATAAGTGCCTCCTTGTTCGCACTTGCACAAAATGAATGTAGCTCAGTTCCTTACAAGGGCACCAGAAGTTGATGAAACACTTTAAATTATGGAGTGTAACAGTTCTACCAAAGGCAGGAAGAAGCATATGCCAAAATTATTTTGAACCATAGTGAGGAATTGGCATCCCATAATTGCATGGTGAGATCAATTGGGCCTTATGCATCTTGAAAATCAATCACAGAAACAAAGAAGCTTGTCTCCCCATGAGAACCAAAGACTTCATTATGGCACACTTCAATGGAATGATGGGTTATGTAGATGAGATGTTTTTTAGCAACAAATGTCATTATTTGCAGAATGAGGTTTTCACTCTGCAGCGGAGTGTGTGCTGATATGAAACTTCCTGGCAGATTAAAACTGTGTGCCCAACCGAGACTTGAACTCGGGACCTTTGCCTTTCGCAGGCAAATGCTCTACCATCTGAGCTACCGAAGCACTACTCACGCCTGGTCCTCACAGCTTTACTTCTGCCAGTATCTCGTATCCTACCTTCCAAACTTTACAGAAGCTCTCCTGTGAACCTTGCAGAACTAGCACTCCTGAAAGAAAAGATTCTGTGAAGACATGGCTTAGCCACAGCCTGGTTGATGTTTCCAGAATGAGATTTTCACTCTGCAGCGGAGTGTGTGCTGATATGAAACTTCCTGGCAGAGTAAAACTGTGTGCCCGACCGAGACTCAAACTCGGGACCTTTGCCCTTCGCGGGCAAGTGCTCTACCATCTGAGCTACCAAAGCATGACTCACGCCCGATTCTCACAGCTTTACTTCTGCCAGTATCTCGTCTCCTACCTTCAAAACTTTACAGAAGCTCTCCTGTGAACCTTGCAGAACTAGCACTCCTGAAAGAAAGGATACTGCGGAGACATGGCTTAGCCACAGTCTGGGGGATGTTTCCAGAATGAGATTTTCACTCTGCAGTGGAGTGTGCACTGATATGAAACTTCCTGGCAGATTAAAACTGTGTGCCCGATCGAGACTCGAACTCAGGACCAAATGTCCTGAGTTCAAGTCTTGGTCGGGCACACAGTTCTAATCTGCCAGGAAGTTTCGTGTCATTATTTGCAGCTTGTGAAATTAGGCAATAAATATTACACTTGGCACTGCTTCAGTGACAACTGAAAGAATAATCATAAAACTGGAAGCTGTGTTGAAAAGGCTTATCAAAACCAACAGTCAAAGTACTTCACCAAAGGAGAATCCCTTTTAGGCTCTATTAACACTGTTGACGAGAATATGCTACAAGTAAAAGTAACATCAAAATCTGAAGTGACTTTGAGTTCTGGTAATTATGTACTTCAGATGAGTATCACAAGAAGCCTGGCCTCTTATCTTAATGTGATAGCTGTTTGCAACATGATCCTGCAAACCTATACAGTTACACAGAGTTAATTCTAAGATTAGGGTGTTCTGGAAGATGTTACTATATTTCATGCAGAGCTGCACCTTCTTACAAGGTTACCACAACCTTAGGATAAGGAAATAACTTTTCTTTTACCTGATGATTTAGATCACAATCTGCTTTGATGTGACAGTCTACCTAATGATGTGAAAGATCTGGGTGACTTGTTAAGGCTTGTTCACCTGAAGCCAAGACATGGACAATACACATTAGACAGCCTTAATTGCAGGTTCACAATATGATGAGTAAGCTGGTGACTGTTCAGACTGTTCAGTTTGTCAGAGGAGCTGAGTTTGGATATATTATACATAGAAGAGCCTTGCATGGGTAATGCTGTAATACCTTATTTCCCAGTCCCACTATAGTGTTCCACAGACTGCAAGCCACAATTCCACTGTGAATGATCACAATGTCATCTCGTTTGATCTGGGAATTCCACATCCTGCCTGGAATGCCTAAATTTCCATGGAAACTGCTTTTGACCTCACACATGCCAATCGGATTCTCCTAGCTTATGTAATAGTCATTTCCACTGCACTCTCACATAGAACAACATCATAATTGCAATCAAGCATGTGATCTCTTCAGGAAACTCTGCAGCATCACCAGTGAATTTAACCTTCATATATGGATGGTAGACAATGAGAATGGCAACCCTATCAGAGACAAGGAAGACCTCAGTACTGTGAAAAGTTGTTTCCTGGAATTAACAAAAGGACCAATGATCAAGCAGTTAAACAACTTACAATGGGGTCTAAAATCTTACACAGGAAAACAGAGAACACAATTCAACATCTTAAAATTTATAAATCCTCTCATCTGGACGATATATATGGGGAAATGATCAAAGAAATGGGGCAGGAGGTGTTGCTGTGCTGAATTCACTGTGTAAATAGATATGGGAAAATGGGGAGTGGCGGGAAGACTGATCAAAGTCTCTCTTCATCCCTGTGTATAAGAAAGGGCCAATCAGGAACTGCTGTAAAAATAGAAGTATTGCTCTCATACCTCACACAAGCAAAATTTTGCTCTACATCTTGAACAAGTTTTTGAACCCACACATTCAGCCTCACATATCCCAAAATGAGCAGGTTTTGTTGAAGAAAAAGGAACTTGTGAACAGATCCTCAAAATACGAGTAATTGAGAAATTGCAAAAGTTCTATTTTCTTGTGTTCACCTGCTTCCTTGACTATACAAAAGCATTTGACTGTGTTGTCTGGGAAAAGTTGCGGCAGGTGCTTGCAGAGTTCAATGTCCCACCACATTTGATAGCACTGATAAGAACTCTTCACAGCTGTGAAGACAAATGCTGACATGTCTGATTTCTTCAGCATATCAAAAATGTAAGACAGGGTTGTGCCCCACTTCTCCCCTTCTCCCTCCCCTACCACACCATAAAAAAAATAAAAAATAGAAATAAAATAAAAAATGTACAATAACCATGCCAAACTTGTCAGGAAAGTTCTTGATGGTTGGACTAATGTCATCTCAAGTAGTGTAAGAACTACTAACAACTTCTGATTTGCAGATAACACCATGCTCTTGGCCAGAAGTGAAGATGAACTTTCTGTGCTAGTATAGGACATTAGCCTGTCATATTGATTAGACATCAATCTTGTCAAGTCCAAACTCATGATAAATGATTGAAGAGGTCATTTCCAACTCACAGGTTGATTAAGCGGATTGGAAGCCATGCACGATCTTTTGTGTATCTTGGGTCAACTATTGGAGACCAAGAGGTTGTGAAGATGAGATAAGTAGATGGATCATGCTAGGGTGAGTGTCTGAAGAAGATCACTATGATCTGGCAAAAAAGATTGATAACAAACTGTATGAGAATCTGGCTTCTTGAAACACTCATGTTTTCCATCTTCTTTTACTGTTGAGGAACATAGAACCTTAAAGACAGAGACAAGCAGTGTATTGACATATTTGAGCTTCGGTGCTGCACATAAAATGGAATGAAAGATGAACTAATTTATTCATTACTGAGCAACTCAGCATCTCCAGGTGCCTTTCTTCTCATATCAACCAACAAATTCCCCAGTTCTTTGCCATTCTATGAGAAAAGATGGAGAAAATAATAATGGACGAAAGATCAAGGCACAAGACTGAAGGGGTAGCAGGTGCATAAATCAAATTGAGGTCTCCAGTCTACCTCTTAATGAGGCTCTAGGTGAAGCTGGTAACCATCCAGGTTGGAGACCCTAGCTTCATGTGGTCATGATGCTCAGAATGAGTTCAGAAACTTGTGATGATGATAATGGAGGCAGTTTTGACTATAGAGTTCATTGTCTAAGGGAAGTGTTGCCAACTGGTACAAAATAGATAAGACAGTGTAGTAGTGCAGGTGTATTTGTGTGTATAAATGTATGTGTAATAATTAGATCTGAAAAAGAACACTGACTAAAATATTAATGACATGTTCAGTCTTGTTTACGTGCCTATGAAACATTCAAAGCCTCAGCTGTATGGTGAGCTGCTACCTTTATACCTACCAATATCTCAATAAGTAAAGTATTTTCATTTGCATTGCAGATGTATAAAATGTCAATATCACACCCATTTCCTCATTGTCCATGTTCACCCATGGTATTAGTAAATATATACTCTCATACTTTCCACAAGTGATCTTGAATAATCCATAGATAATATTAGATAACCTAAGAAGGACACAAAAATGCCCCATGATAAGTAACATGAAATTTACATGTAGGTAATATAAAAATATTGGCACAAATATATACATGTAATACATCCTACCTGTTTATAATAGTCATCCAGGTAAGTGTTATTTAGCAGGAAGCTTTCCCAATTATATGGTGCAAGGCTTATGTTTCTTAGTTGTTCAAAGACTTCTGTTTTGGATTCTTGATCAAGCCATGTCGCATTCTCAAATTCATCATTTAAAGTATCTTTGAGGAGTGTGAATGTTGCTCTGGCACGATTCTCCATTCTTCTAAGGTCTTCAGCACTAAAGCTTCGAAGGTATGCTGAAGAGGCAGCTTGTGACATCAGGTCGTATGCAACATCTTGACAGTATGCTTCACGATCGCATGAACTGTGTGGTTCCACAAGATCTTCAACAAGTCTCTGTGCTGCATAGGCCAAAAGAGCATTACTCAGGTCTTTAGCAAATGGATGCTCACTGTAACAAACATCAGTGTGAGTGAGTAAAACTTTTGTAAATATTGATAAGAGATAACATCTGCCTATGAAAGTCAGTATTCATGAAACATGAAAGCACTTCTTTGGATAAATGATAATAGGTTAGGTTTTCAGGTCCTGTGACAAATTTTTACATTGAATGATAGATGTAACTCTCCAGATATGACTAAATTGTATTTCTTATTCACAACATATTTTGAGATGTCATGCTACAAGGTTCATGATGAATACATGTTTGTTTTTCTGCTAATTTCTACTTTAATAGTGTATACTGTGACATTACAGCCTTTATCACTGCGATTTTTAACATGTAAAAGTTTTTTTTTCTGTATTCGCGTCAGTATGTGCGAACTTTTAACATATACCAATGAATGTTGTAACCAGATATCTTTGCCGCGCTCTTGAAAAGCGCAGAATATCACGATAGCTACAAACTGTTATACGCTGCTATCGATCAGTACCTATGTTTCAAAATAACAATTGCCAATTTTTACTTCTGCAGGGAGCCGCGCCGCTCTCTAGCTGTTCTGTGAATGTGTTGCGAGTCGGACGCAAAAGTATTGTGCTCCATACTGATATAATCATTTTATTGTAAATTTAAAAGTTTAAGTGATTAAAAATATATGCAGCCACAAACAAGCGAGAATGTGTATCATGAAAATTCGCTCCACCGCCACAATGGGTGGCCATGTTAATGTAAGTTTCCGTTTCATAATATAATACTTGAAGCCTTGAAGTTTATTTAATTTCAAAGAAAATCTCTCAACCTTATTTTCATTAATTATACTTGTGATAATCTTTTCTGTTTAAAAGATTTATGCAGCTTATGATCCAGCATGTGTTCTGTCAAAACAGGAGGCTGTCGTGACGACATCGTTATAGTATTTATTCCAAGTTCTTTCAGTTCCGTCTATATGTTCATACAAATCCAATTAGTTGGTCCCTTAGGTTTCTTTCATGTAACTTCTGGTTGTTTTCTCCGCGCTATCTTCCTCAGAGAAAAAAATTTCTGTTCATTTTTTAGTAATTTTTGATATCGCGAATGAGAAAAGACAGCCGCCTCCTGCTCCGAGCGGAACACCACGACTTTTCTAACGTCGGAGAGTACCGCACGAATTTTCCACTAAAAGGTAATAGAATTTCTTAAAGCTGGATCAATTACACATGTTGCTGCTGTTCTCCGACAAATCTGGTGTGATTAATAGTAATTTATTCTGTCACGACAAAAAGAACCAATTTTATTTTTATCAAAGCAACAAAGCTTTCAATTAAATTACTAAAAATCATACCAGAATACACATTTTGTAAACTGTTGTCTAATCACTGCAGACTTGCACTTGGCAAACTGTTTTAACTTACAACCTTTCATGAGTGATCCAATAGCCAACAGAACTATACTTAGGAGGTACATAAAGAAAAGGACAAAATTATGTGTACAATTCTGAAATTTTATTAAGTAGTAAAAATGTAAACATCTGTAGATGAATGAAATAAGGGAGTGGAATCATTTCAAGTGGTGACCTTTACATGACAGTAATGGACAAACATAGAGATTAAAAGAACCATTTTTACAGCACAGAAGTAACTTATGAACAATGAAATATCTGAAATATTCACTTTGTAATGGTTATTTTACAATGTGTTCATAATCAATGTAGCAAAATATGTATCATGTGGCAAATACTGAAAATACTGTGAACTAATGAAGCATGAAAGTAAAGAGAACAGTCCATGAAATATACTTTGCTGCTATGCAAAAAGTGAGTCTGATGACAGAATTAAACTGAAGCATATATTCATTGACAACTTACTTCAAAACATCTATCTGGAAGCACACCCATCTGCTTTGATGAGAGGGGTGATGCACTGTGGCGACACACTGAAACTAACATGGAGTCAGCCTAACTCTGACTGAGCCATTCCTCAAACTCATGGAGACTGGTCAAATCTGGGTCCAAGGCAAGCATATCTTGCTCTATGGCAATTCAGATGAACTCTGTAAGATGGAGGCCAGGTGACCTTGAAGATACGTTTAGTGTACATGGTGCTGCAGATGAAGAAAGAGATGTTTATGACTGAACAGTGGGTTCTTGTTCATTTGCTCTACCATCTGAGCTACCAAAGCGGTGCAATGTCAGAGTGCTCACATCAAAAAGCCAAAAGTTCAACAGTTCAATGTGTAAGGAATGTGAAAAACATATTATCAAAGGCATCTTATGTATTAGTTCCAGTTTCTGGCTACATGAAAAGTGTGACACTGGAATCATGGATGACAACTAACCTTGGACATGATGTGACTCTTTTAAGCATTGAAGCAACAGAATAACAAACTCCAGTAAACTTAAAAGACTTTATTATTAAATAACTGCAGAGCAACATAGGAAAAATTAAAAATGAAATATTAGGACTAAATAAAATTAATCCGAATCTAGTAACCAAATCAGAGTTGTGCATTTGCAAAAAGCAAGAACCAAAGACATGTGTTCATGTTGATTAATTGTAGGCTTGTTTCCAATGAAGATATGCCAAATGAAGTACTTGGGAAATTAGTATCAAACTACAAGTGGCAGACAATGAAGTGCAACAATAAGAAGAACAGGGTTTGTTATATCCTAGCCAGTAATGCCACCAGAGCCCACTGCCAAAAGGTTGGCAGCATCAAAGTTCGGACGCCGTCCGCATAAGCAGCGCCAGCGATACAGGAAATCGCCGCAAGTCTGCGCGCGCCACGGCTGGCTTCTGGCTTCTTAAGCACTGGAGTCGCGAGCGCTAGGACAGTTCTGTATTCACCGCTCAGTTGTATACTCGCCACCGAATTGTGTACTTGCTAGTCAGTTGTGTGTTCATCGCAGCAGAGTTGTTGTTTGTCGTCAGCCGACGCTGACCTAGCCGCTCCGACTCGAACTAGACAGATTTCTGTAGACACGGAGTTCACTACTGTATTTCTGTATCTTCGTTAATAAAGATAAGTACCGACTTTTATTTAATCAGAGTGTTTGGGTTTTCATCTTTCTGTTCACTGTTCCAGTGGACCGGTCGGCCCGCTATTAAAAGTGTGGCGGTGACTTCGTAAGCCGTTTCTACAGCGAATTGTTTGTCGCTACGAACGCCGCCACAAAAGGGTTGATTCTAAAGAGCCAAAGCCATGTGATGAAACATATTACCCAAAAAAAAAAAAAAAAAAAATTATAGTCAAGTCTATTAGAGTCATCACACCTGGATCATATAATCTGCTTTTCTGAATATTGTGTGACCACTGGTATAGACCTGTTAAGTGTTACATAGTTTAGGTTAGCATCTCACTTTTGTAAAGCAGAAAAGGAGAAAGGAGAAGTTGCCACATTCATCAGGAATTGCTGTAAATTTAAAAACACAGACATTCATAAATTTTGCCTAGTGCAGCACATGGAAGTAAGTGCAACAGAAGTAGAATTTCATAATAAATCTTTCAAAATAGAAAGTGCATATTGAGCACCTGCAGGTAACATTAATCTGTTCGAAAAGATTCTTGTAGCTCTACTGGCCTGTTTAACAACCAAAAACAATTAAATAGTGGTTGCTGGTAATGATACATGAATTTTCTTAAAAACTCTCCCGGTAAGAATTTATTAGAGTAACACTATCATTAAACTTAATTCCTACCATAAACATCCCAACTAGGGTTGCTAATTGCTCACAAATAGTTATTGATAATACATTTATAGAAAGGTCTAATGAACAAAATTATATTACAAAACCAATAGTCAATGGTCTCTCAGACCATGACATGCAGTTCCTTTGGTAAATGTTCATACTGACAGGGATGTAAAATCTACTAAGAATGAATTCAAGAGAGTTGTCAGTAAACCAGAAATTGATTATTTTGGGACACTCCTCAAAAACATGAACTGGAGTGACGTATACAGTGCTCATGATATGAACAAAACATACAACACTTTTATTATAATGTACTTGCATTATTCAAGTACTGTTTTCACTGAAAATTACCCAGATTAGACAAAAATCTAGGAAGAAAGCATGGATAACTACAGAAATATATGTACCTTGTGAAACCAAAAGGAAACACTATCTGTCAATCAGAAACAGTGTTAGCACATTACAAGACATACAGCAAAATGTTAGAAACAGCAATACAAACACCCAAGCAAATGCATTATGAGAAAAAGATAATCACATAAGATAACAAAATAAAGACAATATGGGATATAGAGAAGGAGTGGACTGGTATAACTAGCCATGAAGAGGGGCAAATAGCGTTAAGAGTTAATGACACATTGGTAACAGATGTGTGCAGTGCCGCTAAACTTTCTAACACTTACTGAAAAAATGGGGTTGTCCGGATTAGTTAATTCTCCTATGCAGTACCTCAAATCAGACATTACACACAACTTCACTAATATGCATATGACCCTCACTACCCCAGCAGATGTTAGGTCCACAATAAAATCATTAAATTGAAAAAAAATATCTAGTGGTCATAATAAAATACAAACAAAGTCCATTTAAAAGTGTGCTTTTGAATTTAGTAATGGCTGCCTGTGTAACCAGTCATTTATCAGTGGAATGTCTCCTGAATGACTGAAACAGTCTGATATTAAGCCTTTGTTTAAGAAAGGGGATAAATAAATACCACCAAATATCAATGTTGTCAGTGGAATACTATGCTTAGTTTCATTTCATAATGTCAAAGGGGATTTTTTTTTTTGAATAATTCATTGAGCCAAGCTAAAGTTTTCAAGGTCAAAAAAAATGTAATAAGACTTATTTGTCATGTGAATTCAAGAACATCCTGCAGAGGGCTGTTTAGGGAACTAGGGATATTAATACTGCATCCCAGTATATTTATTTCTAGATGGAATTTGTTATTAAAAATATATTTCTTCTTCAAATAAACAGTTCAGTCCATGGAATCAAAACTAGAAATAAGAATAATCTTCATAAAGATTTAGACACTTACTTTGGTCCCAAAAGGTGTCCATTATTGAGGAACACACATTTTCAATAATTTTCAAGCAACCACAAAAAGCTTAACTACCAATAAAATTTAGTTTAAGAGGAGCCTAAAGGATTTATTGGTGGCCAATTCCTACATGACTGATGAATTTCTTAGTAGAAGCAACTGTTGTGTGAATGTGTTTGTTACTAATCATATCAAATAATGCAAGTAATAATACAACTGAACTTTTGTACAAATCCAGTGCAGTAACGTGATCTCTGTAAATAAATGATTTAGAAATGATTTTTCTATTTAGTGTTTATTACCTCACAAATGAAAATACAAGGTGTGATCAAAAATAACAGGAATTTTTGTTTTCCTAAAGAATCTTTATTTTATCAGCATCAATTTTTTCCCCTTCAAACCAATCCCCCTCAGATATAAAACACTTGTTACAGCACTTTTTCCAATCTTGGAAGCACTTCTGGAACTCACTTTTAGTTTTGATGTACAGCTCCTTCAGTGATTCAGTTTTTATCTCATCAACGGTGTCAAAATGACATCTTTTCATGGTTCTCTTGGGAGCAGATAGAAGTCACAGGGGGCTATGTTCAGCAAATACAGTGGCTAAGACAGCATAATGATTTTGTTTTTTGCCAAAAAATCATGAACAAGGATGGATGTGTAAATGGAAGTATTATTATGATAAAATTTCCACAAGTTGTTTTTCCACAATTTTTGTCACTTTCTTCAGATTGCTTCACACAAAAGGCACACAACTTCCAGGTAGCAATCCTTATTGACCGTATGACAATTAGGCAGGAACTCATGATGCACTGGGAAAACAGTGAGAAGAACCTCCACATTTGATCAATGTTGTTGATTTTTTTCTGTTATTGCCTCTTTAGGCAGTTTCTATTGGGACGATTGGTCCTGGGTTTTGATGTCATACCCACATACCCATATTTCAGCTTCTGCTATACCCTTCTTTAGAAGTTCTGTATCATTGTCGACTTCATTCAGCAATTCCTGGGCAATGTGTACATGATGTCAGTTTTGGTCAAAACTCAATAATTTCAGAACAGCCTTTTCTGCTACAGACTTCATGCCCAAAACATCTGAAAAAATTGCTTCACATGAGCCAAATGATATGCTGACATCGTGAGCAACCTCTTTGGTGGTGATTCAGAACCATTTTCTTTACTTCTTCCACACTGTCATCAGTAAATGATATGTTAGGGCATCCAGGGCAGATGTCATCTATGACATCTTTTTGACCCTTTCTGAAATGTTTATTTTGTGGCGGTGTTCGTAGCGACAAACACTTGGCTGTAGAAATGGCTTACGAAGTCACCGCCACACTTTTAATAGCGGGCCGACCGGTCCGCTGGAACAGTAAACAGAAAGATGAAACCCCAAACACTCTGATTAAATAAAAGTCGGTACTTATCTTTATTTAATGAAGATACAGAAACACAGTAATGAGCTCCGTGTCTACAGAAATCTGTCTAGTTCGAGTCGGAGCGGATAGGTCAGCGTCGGCTGACTACAAACAGCAATTCTGCTGCGATGAACACACAACTGACTAGCAAGTACACAATTCGGTGGCGAGTATACAACTGAGCGGCGAATACAGAACTGTCCTAGCGCTCGCGACTCCAGCGCTTAAGAAGCCAGAAGCCAGCGGTGGCGCGCGCAGACTTGCGGCGATTTGCTGTCTCGCTGGCGCTGCTTATGCGGACGGCGTCCGGACTTTGATGCTGCCAACCTTTTGGCAGCGTGCTCGGGTGGCATTACTGGCTAGGACATAACAGTTTATATCACTCATAAACTTTTGTCTTACTCATATTAGACTCACCGAAGACCACAGTCAACTTTATAGGTGCGATGCTGCACTTTACTCCATTTTTTCAAGGAAAAATTTAATGCAAATTCTTAGATCCATATTTTTTGAAAGTAAAAATTCCCTTAGCACTCAAAAACACATATAACCTTTACAACTGTCAACATTAAACTATATATTCAAAACAACTGAAAATGCAAACATACACCAGGAACATGTGTACCGACAAGTTTAAAAAAATTGAAAAGCTAATGTGTTAATCCCACAAAATTTAAAATTCCTATTATTTTTTAAATCCAATTCATATGTGTAATTTTTTTTAACTCATTCCACATCCATCTGTAAAAGATACATTAACATATTTGACTCTTATTGTATGTATTTATTGTGTGTTTTTGTTTTTCTGACATTTTCTTCATCCTGGAGGATCTCATCACTATGAATCAATTGGAACAAAAAGTACCTCTAATTATGGATAATTTAATAAAGAGGCTCAATTCAGCATGTTATGTCCATAGAAGCATCTCTTGCAGTGTTTACACAAACACAAGAGTGTTGGCTAATTTAGCATGTTTTTGCTCCTTGTTATCTAATGGAATTGTCTTTATTCAGCAGTTCTGACCAATAAGAGTATTATGTAAAACATAACTGTACATATGGAAAAATAATTTTTAAGGATTTGGGAATTCTTAGACACGCTTTGCATTACAGCTAGTGAAAGTCTTCATTGCTGCAATAAAAATCAGTTCAGCTGGACTGTGATCCAAAGAGCACAAGACATGTACATAATTTCTATATAGACTTTGTATCCTTTACTGAGTTTCAGAGTGAAGTAATGTAGTATGGTGTAGAGGTATTCATCAAGTTTCCATTTAAAATAAAGCAAGAATTTGTGAATCCCAACAAGTTCAAAAGAAAATTAAAGACATAATTCACTAGCTAATCTTTCTGCAAATTATGTGATTAGCTCAATTCAACAACTGAAAAGTTCTGTTAGCTACATGGCATGTAGTAGTGTTTGTTGTAATGCTACATGACCAGTAGTAAAGTATCACAAAGAGGACTCAGGTGCTTACAAATGTAGATAATTATTTTCTTTAAAAAATACCTAAGTAATGAAGTAAACAATAAGCTAACAATAGCAGATAATCAGCATCAGTTTAATGTAACTGAGGAGGCAGCAATTTATTTTCTTTTCCAAACTTATAGCATTCCTTTTTTAAATTTACTTGACCAAATTTGCCTGGCATAAGCAGCAATAGCATTAAATGGTATAGCAATAGTTCCTTTTTAGTTAAGTATACAGATTACGTTTTTATGATTTGCTTATCTCTTGTTAATGATAAGCTACCTTTACTCACTCCACATCCCTGAAAGATATCATCCTTGATGAAATTTACAGAATATGAAAAAATAATTAACATCTTTATATCAGATTTTCTTCAAATTTTTGTGTATTTCCTAGATTTATCAGTTTGATAGATCAGCATTAGTCATAATTGCTTGTTAGCACATTTTACCAAAGTAGTCTGCTGTCCCTGATTCTGGTTATTAATGCATCATTTTACTTATTTCACATGCCTGTTGTTTGGCCTCCATCATGTGCTTTATATTATGTGTTTTGCAAATGAATTTAAAAAAAAGAAGAAGGAACAAAAAAGAAACTAAAGAAACTATTTGAACTACCTGTGTCATATCTGTCCCCTTTGTCACTCTCTTTCTGTTTCTCCATTCTTATTCTAGCACTAAAGTCTCCTAGTTCCAGTTTTCCTTCCTTCTTTTTATTTTTTTTTTTTTTTACATGATTCTTACTGCCACAAGCTTATCAAAGTATTTTTTGCAGATGTTAATATCGAAACTGTTCGAAGATGCATGTGTTGCAGATTTGATTATTTCATGACTGTGTTCCATTAATAAAATAATATTATATTTTATTCTAGTGTTTTTAAGAATAACACTAACATCGTTACCACTACTATCACTAAAAATAATAATATTAATAAATAATAACAACACAATATGTGAGGAGTATATCATTATCAGCCATCAAAATATGAAAATTTGGAGTAAAGTCCCAAAAGTGTGACATGTGGATAGAATTTATAATCTGTGTGTGTGTGTGTGTGTGTGTGTGTGTGTGTGTGTGTGTGTGTGTGAGAGAGAGAGAGAGAGAGAGAGAGAGAGAGAGAGAGAGAGAGAGAGAGAACAATAAATTACTACAATTTTTTATATGAAATGTAATTCCCAAATTCAAGTGTTATGCTTACCCCTCTGCTCTATCTGCCAAATCCTGAAAAATGTAATCAAAATACTCGGTGGAATAAATTTGAACCAATTGCTCTCCAATTGATTCATGGTAGTCATCCACAAGATTCATGAACAGTTTTTTCCAGTCAATCTGTAATGCATATTACTGGTGAGAAATAAACACATGATGGAATAGGTAAGAACATACATGAAACACTTATTCAATACCATACCATTAAGCATTCATATGAAAATTCTAGCATACAGTATTTTATATGTATCAGAAAATTCCTCTGACTGATGAGACTTTCTAGAGGATCAATTTCACTACCAGTATCATATAATTTATACATTTCTTATCTGTGAAAATGTTCAATGAATGTAAAATATACTCAACAAAATGTGGCACATGGAAGCACTTAATATTAGGTACTTTCAGACCAAATGCTCCTTCTTTCAAAACTGGAAAGTTTATGCCTTCTCGTGTGTTCATGTCGACTGTTGATTGGTGCACAAGTTTTTCACTATCTGCGTTATAAATATTTTCAGTCTGCCAATCACTTTCATAAATATGCCCTTGTGACTTCTAACTGTCCTGGTGTTGCCCCTTTTTGGTCATTTATTTCATTGAAATAATCACACTTTTTCTGCTTTTTGTCCCAGCTGGTTCGCTTCTATCATCTATATTGCCTCTACAGTATCAATCAGACAATCCAATTATTAAAGTTTCAGTATTACAAAGAAACAGAAATGCTTGCCAATAATTACCTTCATGAGGTGCAATTTCTAACATTGCTGATAAAAATAACTTACAGAACAAGATACCAATAATCGATTTTCAAATTATATGTTAATTTTTAGTGAGAACATCATGAATTTACTTCAACTTTGAAGTTAGATATAAGTATGCTTATTGGTCAAACTCTGTCTTGTACTAATTTTACCACTACTGTCAGTTCATATAAAGTTTATCATAAATTCTAACTGTCCCTTCAGATTCACAAGCTATTCTACCTCAGGTAGTGTTGCACACTATCTTCTCTGATCATGCATTGCTGCATTCTTCATGAAATTCATGCAACTTTACTAACTTTCCTTACCAGATTCAGAATTCATGCAATTATTTGCTGCTGATCTTCCCACCCTTCATTTTCACATTCAACAAAAAATTGATTCAATTTTTCCCATTTATTTACAGTCATGACCTTAGAGTTTTACCAGTTCTGATCATTAGCTCTCTTCTCCCATTCCAATGAATCCCATCAGTGATTCTATTGTTGATGGTGATGATATTTGGTTTGTGGGGCACTCAACTGCACGTTATCAGCACCCATACAAATTTCCAATATTTTCACAGACAGCCACACCACTTTTGTCAAATGATGATGAGGACAACACAAATACTCATTCCCTGAGTGGAGAAAATCCCCATCCCACCCAGGAATCAAACTCAGGACCCTATGATCCAGAGGCAACAACACTAGCCACTGAACATAACCCGTGGATGTGATTCTATTATTCTATGATTGAAGATCGTGGCTTGTATAGGAAAGAAAGAAAGAAAGAAAACAGGATGTGCATAAACTGTAGTGATGAAACTGAAAAGTTAAGTGATCATATAAATAGTCTTAACTAAACACTAATTTCCTAATGAGTGATATGAAAAATCTTACATCTGAAAAGTATGAACCATCAGCACTATGCAAATCATGTACACTTCCATTTATAGCAAAACTTGTTCAAATACAAACATGAAGTAACTACAGATTGTAAAGCTTGAACTGTTTTCACCACAAGCATCACATACACTTCCATGTAATAACCAAACTCATCCAAATAACTGAACAACAATTACTACTGAAACAAATGATAGTGATAAATGTGAAAGTGTGATGGCAACAAATACTGTAAAGAATGCGGTGGCAGGACAAATGAAACAACAGTGAAAACCAGTGACAACAGAACCAAGATTCCACTGGATAGAACGTACAGCATTCTTCTCTTTAACCCTCTTAATACTAATGTATTTTCACTAGCATGTATTAGTGAGTTGGGGGGGAGATACATTACGTCCACCACATTTTTTTAATTGTTATTGGTTTACATTGATAACAGATGTTTTAAAGAGGTAATGATGTGGATGTAGGACCCAAAACTTGAAAATACCTTTTAGCACCCCCTTAGAAATGTTGACACACTTTCAGTAATGCATACTACCAGAGGGGGGGAGGGAAGCGGTGTTCTGTGACCAGAACAAAAATTTAAAAACACACAAATTTCATTAATTATTTTTAACTTTTACCAACAACATAATTTTTAAAGAGATGCTGATGCATAAATAGGGTCTTGAACCTCAAAATACTGACTATGACATTCATTGTGAGAGGGGAAGAAAGAGGAGTGAAAGTGGTGAGGCTTAAGGAAAGGGACAGAGTTTGGAGAGGTCTACCAGAACCCTGGATCAAGGCAGAGTTACCATATGGAATGAGAAGAAAAGACTGATCGTTGGGGCTGCACTGGATGACATTTTAAAACCTGAGAGCTTAAACATGGAAGATACGATAATATGCAAGACAGAGATTACTGCCAAAACATCATGCATGAGTTAATAAGAGCAGAAAGCTACATGCACTGTATGTGATAGATCCCTATTCCGAATCCCAAGCCACTTCCCTGAATGTTGATCTCATCCTCATCAAAGGTCAGCTAAAACTTCTGTTCACATTAAACCTGCTAATACAGAACAGTAATTACATTTTGACAGTTGCTATCCTTTCCATGTCAAACATTTCTTCCCATACAGCCTTGTCAGTCAACACAAACATATTTGCTCAGATGCAGACTCTTTAAAGTAACACAACACCATTCTCATCTCAGCCTTAGGATGTATACTAGCAACACACAATATCCTGTTGCAGAGCATGCTCTACAATATGACAATTATGACTGCGGTGCTTGTTTCACCACACATGTCATCTGTGTTCTTCCCCCAGACAACAGTTTCTCAGAACTCTGCAGGTGGAAACTGGAGCTACAACATGTCTGTGGTTCTCATCTCTCATCTGGCCTTAATTTATATTAATTTCTTTGATCTCAGTATTTCTTCACAGCAATTATTCCTTTCTTCACTTCCTTTTATTCTTCCATTCAAATCTCACACAGGGATGCCCCCAAAAATTAGTCTTTCCTTCTCGACCTGTCCGTAAGCCTCCCCTGGCCCAAGGTTCTGCATGAATTTTCTGGACTCTACCAATTTTCCTAAACCTCACTAGTTCTTTTCCTTCATCCCTCTACCTTTCACTTCAACCCCTCTGCCAAAAGAAAGAGCCACTGGCTCCAAAAGCTTGCAAACTTTAATACCTGCCACCACTTGATGAGTAGATTTTTTATCTATTCAATTATATTATGTTTTCAGAAATTGATTATTTTCGTTGATATACGAGTATTAGCCCATTCCTTCTGATGGAACTCCCTTGTCAGTCATTGTTCTCATCTATCTTGTTCAAACTGTTGTCTGTTTTCTACCTTATGTGCTAGTCCACTCATTTGTTTATCTGCACCATATAATTAATCAACATCTTACCCCTACATAATTTCTAGTACTGCTTTCCATGCATGTAGATGGGTCCATTGTTATTTACAATTTTGCATATAACAATTTGTTTACATTTTCATTGCCATAGGGTCTGCAGCTGCTATGAGTTTTTTGAAAGATTTCATGATGCCTTCAGCTCCCATTCTCTTTATTTCATGTACGATTGTACAGTTTCGGCCTTAGACCATTTTCAAGTATTTTATGGATGATTTTTTAGTAGTAAAGTATGCCACGTATGTCACTGCTCCTATGACTCCATGTTATGCTCATAAAATAAATCTGATATGTTTTACACTCTTTTAGGAGCAGATTTATTTTGAGCAGTTGTTTCAAAACAAAAATAACACTTTCAGCCCTAAACCTGCATTTAATTAATCTGCATTGATGAAGGACCTACTTTCCTTCACACGTAATGTCAACTGGATACATTATATTGCAATCCAATCCCGAAACCATTCCAACAGCAACTAAGATATTGAACCCTGCCTTGAGCAGTTCTGACCAAAATCCCAACTTGATCCACCACCACTACCTCAAAATCATCCCTTACAAGTCTTCAAGGAATTCCTCACATCCAACATTGTTTCACAACCCTTTCTCAGGTTCCTAGAACATGACCCTAACCTATCCTCTGTAGAACTCCAGGCCCTTCATTCCCTAAAAGCTGATGACTCTATCATTATCCTCTCAGCGGACAACGAATCTACCTCTGTGGCACCTGAGCAATGGGAGTATCCTCTTAAGATCCACAAACACAATCACCCTGGCCATCTCATAGTTGCTGCTTTCAAAGCACCCAATGAACATATATATCTGCCTTAGTTGATCAAAACATGTAATCCATAGTACAAAGACTTCCCTCCTATGTTAAAAACACCACATTGATGCCATCTCCCTCCATACCAACATCCCACATGTACATGGTCTGTCTGCTGCTAAATATCTCCTCAGTCAGTGCCCATCTGATTCCAGACCTACGACATCCTTCCTGGACACCTTAATCAACTTTATACTTACCAGCAACTACATTACCTCTGAAGGGCAGATATACAGACAGATCAGGGGCACAGCCATGGGGACCAAGATGGCTCCTTCCTATGCCACACTTTTCATGGGTTGCTTAGATGGGGTTTTTCTGGGATCCATAAGCCTTCAGCCCCGGCCTGGTTTAGATACATTGGTGACATCTTTGCCATATGGACTCATGGTGCTGTTGACATGTTAAAATTCTTGGAATCTCTAAATACATTTTCCACAGTTAACAAACAACTATGAAAACTGTTCAGGCTTTGTGAAGGATTTTCTCCATGGAATGATTGCCAAAATCAGTAGTCACAGACAATGGCACACAATTTTCATCTCACAAGTTGAAATCTTTTTGTGATAGAAATGGCATTTCTCATTTCAACACCACACAATTTCAGTCTGAACCCAATGGACATGATGAATGATTTGTGCATAAGTTAAGTCTCAGATGACATATCTCATCCAGCAGAATAGCAAGAGAAATGATTTATTAGTATTTATTTCTTAGTATAGAGCCACTACACATCCAGCTGGAAAATTAAATGGGAGACCACATCATAATTAGTCAATTTAAAAGTGACTCATGCATCCACAGACTGAAACCATTTTTCATAAAAAAATTAATGATCAGGTACTCATTATAAGATAAAAATGTCAAAACAAATCATGGCTACCAGGCAAAGACATACAGCAGCTCAGAGGTGTCATGCCTAAAGTTATAACTCCTAATGTTGCTACATTGCACCACAGATATAAAATGAGGCTGCAATGCACTTGTACACATACAAGTAGTACACCTATGTTGTTCTCTTTTTTAGGCTCACAAGATGACTTCACTGTACCCAACCATCTTGAGGACCAACTGATGTAGCTAGCAGTCACTCCTAGCTTCGCCTCTGGCTATGGGAACAAACTACAGCCAACTGACAACACTCATATGTGGATGTTGTGCCTCCTGAAAAATGCATGGAAACTGACATGTCATTCGCTAGACTGACAATCCACTCACTAGACATTGGTCATTCGTGAATGGTCGTCATAACTGCCATCTGCGTCACGTCTGCTGTGCAGCGAGCTACGTTAATTTAAGTATTAACTGTATTTTTCTTACTTGTCACTTCTTCTTCCGTGTGTTTTTGCTTTTAGGAAGCTTTAATTGTCGAGTGCTAGTAACAGTGTTCCATAGATTTCATGTTTGTTTTGAATACAGTCAGAGAGAGTCCCTTTAGTCAGCCATAGTGCCAGTAGTACTAGTGTTTTTTTTAATACAGTCCAAAGACAGGTAGTGCTATTTTCATTATTTTCTACAAGAAGTGTCTAGTAACCACAGTTTAGTCAACTGTCAGCTGCCTTTAGTGAATTAGCAGTCTAGTTAAAAGTTGATTAACCCTCTACAGTAAATTGATTTCTTAGGATGGATAGGATGTGTGACTGCTGTGTACGGATGCAGGAGGAGCTGGCCACTGTTATCGAACAGCTGAACGTGTTGATGGCCGCGGTCAGCCGTCTTCAGGCTGCTGCTTCAGAGTGTAGCAGCAGTGGGGAGTCTGGTGTGTCATATGGTACACCCCAGGTGTTGCATGCTTCACCCACTGTCCCTGCTGTCGAGACATCTTCGAGGGTACCGGTCACAGTTGGGCCACCCTCTCCCCAAGGGGAGTGGCAGGTTCAGTGGCGTTCACGGCACACGAGGTGGAGGGTCAATGTGGAGGCTGGCTGTGTGGCATCGCCCACTCTGCCTGTGAGTGGACATGTGACCGCTCCTTCAGCAAGGTCCGAGCAGGCACAGGGGGGGGGGGGGGGGGGGTTTATTAGTGATTGGGGGCTCCAACGTTAGGGGGATGATAGAGCCCCTTAGGGAAATAGCAGAAAGGTCAGGGAAGAAGGCCAGTGTTCACTCTGTCTGCTTGCCTGGGGTCTCATCCGAGATGTGGAGGAGGCCCTGCCGGCGGCGATAGAGAGCACTGGGTGTACCTGACTGCAAATTGTTGCTCATGTTGGCACCAATGACTCCTGCTGTCTGGGTTCAGAGGTCATCCTCAGTTCATACAGGCAGTTGGCAGAGTTGGTGAAGGTGGAAAGCCTCGCTTGCGGGATGGAATCTGAGCTAACTATTTGTAGTATTGCTCCCAGAACCGATCGTGGTCCTCTGGTTTGGAGCCAAGTGGAAGGCTTAAACCAGAGGCTCAGACGATTCTGCGGAGATCTGGGGTGCAAATTTCTCGACCTCCACTGTCGGGTGGAGAAATGTAGGGTTCACTCTGTCTGCTTGCCGGGGGGTCTCATCTGAGATGTGGAGGAGGCCCTGCCGGCGGCGATAGAGAGCACTGGGTGCACCCGACTGCAAATTGTTGCTCATGTTGGCACCAATGACTCCTGCTGTCTGGGTTCAGAGGTCATCCTCAGTTCATACAGGCAGTTGGCAGAGTTGGTGAAGGTGGAAAGCCTCGCTTGCGGGGTGGAATCTGAGCTAACTATTTGTAGTATTGCTCCCAGAACCGATCATGGTCCTCTGGTTTGGAGCCAAGTGGAAGGCTTAAACCAGAGGCTCAGACGATTCTGCGGAGATCTGGGGTGCAAATTTCTCGACCTCCACTATCGGGTGGAGAAATGTAGGGTCCCCCTGAATAGGTCAGGCGTGCACTACATGCAGGAAGTGGCTACAAGGGTAGCGGAGTATGTGTGGAGTGAACATGTGGGTTTTTTAGGTTAGATAATTCCCTCCCTAGGCCCGACAAGACACTCCTGAGACGCGGCAAGGTAGGAGTAGGCAAAATGCAACAGGGAATAACGACATTAATGTACTAATAGTAAACTGCAGGAGCATCTATAGAAAGGTCCCAGAACTGCTCTCATTAATAAACTGTCACAATGCCCACATAGTACTAGGGACAGAAAGTTGGCTGAAACCAGATGTAAACAGTAATGAAATTCTAAACTCAGATTGGAATGTATACCACAGAGACAGGCTGGACAGTGAAGGGGGAGGCATGTTTATAGCAATAAGAAGTGCAATAGTATTGAAGGAAATTGACGGAGATCCAAAATGTGAAATAATTTGGGTGAAGGTCATGGTTAAAGCAGGCTCAGACATGATAATTGGATGTCTCTATAGGCCCCCTGGCTCAGCAGCTGTTGTGGCTGAGCACCTGAAGGATAATTTGGAAAATATTTCAAGTAGATTTTCCCACCATGTTATAGTTCTGGGTGGAGATTTTAATTTGCCGGGTATACACTGGGAGACTCAAACATTCATAACAGGTGGCAGGGACAAAGAATCCAGTGAAATTTTTTTAAGTGCTTTATCTGAAAACTACCTTGAGCATTTAACAGAGTACCAACTCAAGGTGATAACATATTAGACCTTCTGGTGACAGACAGACCCAAACTATTTGAAACAGTTAATGCAGAACAGGGAATCAGTGATCATTAAGCAGTTACAGCATCGGTGATTTCAGCCGTAAATAGAAATATTAAAAAGGTAGGAAGATTTTTCTGTTTATCAAAAGTGACAAAAAGCAGATTCCAGAGTACCTGACAGCTCAACACAACAGTTTTGTCTCAAGTACAGATAGTGTTGAGGATCAGTGGACAAAGTTCAAAACCATCGTACAATATGCGTTAGATGAGTATATGCCAAGCAAGATCATAAGAGATGGAAAAGAGCCACCATGGTACAACAACTGAGTTAGGAAACTGCTGTGGAAGCAAAGGTAACTTCACAGCAAACATAAACATAGCCAAAGCCTTGCAGACAAACAAAAATTACGCGAAGCGAAATGTAGTGTGAGGAGGGGTATGCTAGAGGCGTTCAATGAATTTGAAAGTAAAGTTCTATGTACTGACTTGGCAGAAAATCCTAAGAAATTTTGGTCTTATGTCAAAGCGGTAGGTGGATCAAAACAGAATGTCCAGACACTCTGTGACCAAAATGGTAATGAAACAGAGGATGACAGACTAAAGGCCGAAATACTAAATGTCTTTTTCCAAAGCTGTTTCACAGAGGAAGACTGCACTGTAGTTCCTTCTCTAGATTGTCGCACAGATGACAAAATGGTAGATATCAAAATAGATGACAGAGGGATAGAGAAACAATTAAAATCGCTCAAAAGAGGAAAGACCGCTGGACCTGATGGGATACCGGTTCGATTTTACACAGAGTACGTGAAGGAACTTGCCCCCATCCCTTCTTTCAGCGGTGTACTGTAGGTCTCTAGAAGATTGTAGCGTTCCAAAGGACTGGAAAAGAGCACAGGCACAGGTCATCCCCATTTTCAAGAAGGGATGTCAAACAGATGTGCAGAACTATAGACCTATATCTCTAACGTCTATCAGTTGTAGAATTTTGGAACACGTATTATGTTCGAGTATAATGACTTTTCTGGAGACTAGAAATCTACTCTGTAGGAATCAGCATGGGTTTCGAAAAAGATGATTGTGTGAAACTCAGCTCGTGCTATTAGTCCACGAGACTCAGAGGCCTATAGACACGGGTTCCCAGGTAGATGCCATGTTTCTTGACTTCCGCAAGGCGTTCGATACAGTTCTCCACAGTTGTTTAATGAACAAAGTAAGAGCATATGGACTATCAGACCAATTGTGTGATTGGATTGAAGAGTTCCTAGATAGTAGAATGCACCATGTCATTCTCAATGGAGAGAAGTCTTCCGAAGTAAGAGAGATTTCAGGTGTGCCGCAGGGGAGTGTCGTAGGACAGTTGCTATTCACAATATACATAAATGACCTTGTGGATGACATCAGAAGTTCACTGAGGCTTTTTGTGGACGATGCTGTGGTATATCAAGAGGTTGTAACAATGGAAAATTGTACTGAAATGCAGAAGGATCTGCAGCAAATTGAGGCATGGTGCAGGGAATGGCAATTGAATCTCAATGTAGACAAGTGTAATGTGCTGCAAATACATAGAAAGAAAGATCCCTTATCATTAAGCTACAATATAGCAGGTCAGCAACTGGAAGCAGTTAATTCCATAAATTATCTGGGAGTATGCATTAGGAGTGATTTAAAATGGAATGATCATATAAAGTTGATCGTCGGTAAAGCAGATGCCAGACTGAGATTCATTGGAAGAATCCTAAGGAAATGCAATCTGAAAACAAAGGAAGTAGGTTACAGTACGCTTGTTTGCCCACTGCTTGAATACTGCTCAGCAGTGTGGGATCCGTACCAGATAGGGTTGATAGAAGAGATGGAGAAGATCCAACGGAGAGCAGCGCGCTTCGTTACAGGAACATTTAGTAATCGCAAAAGCATTACGGAGATGATAGATAAACTCCAGTGGAAGACCCTGCAGTAGAAATGCTCAGTAGCTCGGTGCGAGCTTTTGTTGAAGTTTCGAGAACATACCTTCACCGTGGAGTCAAGCAGTATATTGCTCCCTCCTACATATATCTTGCGAAGAGACCATGAGTATAAAATCAGAGAGATTAGAGCCCACATAGAGGCATACCGACAATCCTTATTTCCGCGAACAATACGAGACTGGAATAGAATGGAGAACCGATAGAGGTACTCAAGGTACCCTCCACCACACACCGTCAGGTGGCTTGCGGAGTATGGATGTAGATGTAGATGTAAATTAATGGATCCTAGAGAATGAATCACTAAAGTGAATTAAAGAATTTAATAACAACTCCCAAGGAACAGTCATTCACCATTCACTTCAGTCACTGTCGGCGAGTTCCCAAGAATGGTCATTTGTCATTCACTATGGCCATGGTCAGTTTCATTCCCAGTAACTGTCATTCATAGTTCACATTGGCTGGTCTCATTTCTTTTTGTACAGCCACTCATTCCAGTTGAACTTTTTCTTATAATTACATACTTCCATAAAAATTAAGTTGAATGTAATACATATTTTTCAGGCAACAAAATGAGAAATTGTTTATCTCTTTGTCATTTTGGTCAACCATAGAACACATACTTATCACAAGGTAAGTTACTTTTTGTTTGACCAAGTAAAACAGGCAGCCTCCTTTTTTATCTTTAATAATTTTTTATGTGTTGTGTTAGAAAGTGTACATAAACCTTGCTTGTCATTTTCACATTTCTCCCAAAAATACAACACAACACTTATGGGGTTTTTTATTTTTGAAGTTTGGTTGCTTCTTTGTGGTGCCCCAGTACAGTTACTTTGGACAAAAAATGAGTGGTGCCTGATGCCAGGTCAGATGGAAAAGGGTAATCAGTGTCCCTCCATTTAAAAAATCTCAGAATGGCATAAAATTCTATTTACTTTTTATGTCAAAAATATTGTTCAGAAATAGCATTTTAATGAAATACATTTTTACTTTTAATTTTATTATTAATGGCATATTGCTGTATTAACTTTACAAATACAACCTATAGACTTACATTCACTAAGCATGTGAGGGAAATACGATGAACAAATCACATTTTATTTTAAGCATAATTACTCTTCGATAAAGTCTCTTTTTCCTGATCTGGAACCTTGTGGGGAAACTCTTATACTGAGATACTTGTATGGTTAACTTCTGTTCCTTGTTTTTCTATAATTTATTGATTATAATGTTCCATGCCCCCCCCCCCCCCAACAAGAACCATGGGCCTTGCCATTGGCGGGGAGGCTTGCGAGCCTCAACTATACAGATAGCCGTACCGTAGGTGCAATTACAATGGAGGGGTATCAGTTGAGAGGCCAGACAAACTTGTGGTTCCTGAAGAGGGGCAACAGCCTTGAAGAGATTGATAAAATGTATGATGAGATAAAAGAAATTATTCAGATAGTGAAGGGAGACTAAAATTTAATAGTAATGTGTGACTGGAATTCGATAGTAGGAAAAGGAAGAGAAGGAAACGTAGTAGGTGAATATGGAATGAGGGTGAGGAATGAAAGAGGAAGCTGCCTGGTAGAATTTTGCACAGAGCATAACTTAATTGTAGCTAACACTTGGTTCAAGAATCATAAAAGAAGGTAGTATACATGGAAGAAGCCTGGAGATACTGACATGTTTCAAATAGATTATATAACGGTCAGACAAAGATTTAGGAACCAGGTTTTAAATTGTAAGACATTTCCAGGGACAGATATGGACTCTGACCACAATCTAATGGTTATGAACTGTAGATTAAAACTAAAGAAACTACAAAAAGGTGGGAATTTGAGAAGATGGGACTTGGATAAACTGACAGAACCAGAGGTTGTACAGAGTTTCAGGGAGAGCATAAGGGAGCAATTGTCACAAATGGGGGAAAGAAATACAGTAGAAGAAGAATGGGTAGCTCTGAGGGATGAAGTAGTGACGGCAGCAGAGGATCAAGTAGGTAAAAAGATGAAGGATAATAGAAATCCTTGGGTAACAGAAGAGATACCACATTTAATTGATGAAAGGAGAAAATACAAAAATGCAGTAAATGAAGTAGGCAAAAAGGAATACAAACGTTTCAAAAATGAGATCGACAGGAAGTGCAAAATAGCTAAGCAGGGATGGCTAGAGGACAAATGTAAGGATGTAGAGGCGTATATCACTAGGGGTAAGATAGATACTGTCTACAGGAAAATTAAAGAGACCTTTGGACAAAAGAGAACCACTTGCATGAATATCAAGAGCTCAGATGGAAACCCAGGTCTAAACAAAGAAGGGAAAGCTGAAAGGTGGAAGGAGTATATAGAGGGTCTATACAAGGGCAATGTTCTTGAGGACAATATTATTGAAATGGAAGAGGATGTAGATGAAGATGAAATGGGAGATATGATACTGCTTGAAAAGTTTGACAGAGTAATGAAAGATCTAAGTCGAAACAAGACTCCGGGAGTAGACAGCATTCCATTAGAACTACTGATAGCCTTGGGAGAGCCACCCCTGACAAAACTCTACCATCTAGTGAGCAAGATGTATGAGACAGGCAACATGTCCTCAGACTTCAAAAAGAATATAATAGTTCCATTCCTGAAGAAAGCAGGGGTTGACAGATGTGAAAATTACCGAACTATCAGTTTAATAAGCCACAACTGCAAAATACTAACACGAATTCTTTACAGACGAATGGAAAAACTGGTAGAAGCCAATCTCAGGGAAGATCAGTTTGGATTCCATAGAAATGTTGGAATATGTGAAGCAATACTGACCCTACGACTTATCTGAGAAAATAGATTAAGGAAAGGCAAACCTACGTATCTAGCATTTGTAGACTTAGGAAAAGCTTTTGACAATGTTGCCTGGAATACTCTCTTTCAAATTCTGAAGGTGGCAGGGGTAAAATGCAGGGAGCGAAAGGCTATTTACAATTTGTACAGAAACCAGATGGCAGTTATAAGAGTCAAGGGGCATGAAAGGGAAGCAGTGGTTGGGAAGGGAGTGAGACAGGGTTGTAGCCAATTCCTGATGTTATTCAATCTGTATATTGAGCAAGCAGTAAAGGAAACAAAAGAAAAATTTGGAGTGGGAATTAAAATCTATGGAGAAGAAATTAAAACTTTGAGGTTCACTGATGACATTGTAATTCTGTCAGAGACAGCAAAGGACCTGAAAGAGCAGCTGAACGGAATGGACAGTGTCTTGAAAGGAGGATATAAGATGAACATCAACAAAAGCAAAACAAGGATAATGGAATGTAGTCGAATTAAGTTGGGTGATGCTGAGGGAATTAGATTAAGAAATGAGACACTAAAAGTAGTAAAGGAGTTTTGCTGTTTGGTAAGCAAAATAACTCACGATGGTCGAAGTAGAGAGGATATAAAATGTAGACTGGCAATGGCAAGGAAAGCATTTCTGAAGAAGAGAAATTTGTTAACATCAAGTATAGATTTAAGTGTCAGGAAGTCATTTCTGAAAGTATATTTAATGGAGTGTAGCCATGTATGGAAGTGAAACGTGGACAATAAATAGTTTAGACAAAAAGAGAATAGAAGCTTTCGAAATGTGGTGCTACAGAAGAATGCTGAAGGTTAGATGGGTAGATCATGTAACTAATGAGGAGGTATTGAATAGAACTGGAGAGAGGAGAAATTTGTGGCAGAACGTGACTAGAAGAAGGGGTCGGTTGGTAGGACATATTCTGAGGCATCAAGGGATCACCAATTTAGTATTGGAGGGCAGCGCGGAGGGTAAAAATTGTAGAAGGAGACCAAGAGATGAATACACTAAACAGATTCAGAAGGATGTAGGTTGCAGTAGGTACTGGGAGATGAAGAAGTTCGCTCAGGATAGAGTAGCATGGAGAGCTGCATCAAACCAGTCTCTGGACTGAAGACCAAAACAACAATGTTCCATGAGCTTGACATCTCTCAGTTGGATACCTTACAACTTTCAGGTTAGTAAGTAGGTGTAGAGCATTGATGACATCTTTCTTTATTTTCATATCACTGTGAAGAATCAGTCTCAATGAACTTGTCACTCAAATCAAATCTGCATATAGATACTCTTATTTTGTTAGGAACAGACTGTTCAGTCCTACTTGCCACAAGTTTTGGTATTTGATCGATTTCTACTTGAATTCTTATATTTTTTCTTTGTTGGTTCTGCTTAATTTTTGATTCAGAGGATTGGGGCAACTGAACAGTGGGTAGAATCCATAACTGACTTTTAGTTTTTGTAACAGCACACACAGAGTATCACTATTGGCAACATCATACATGTACATAAGGCTTTCAATCAATTCTGCAACCTAGATAGGGTTGGCTCCAGAAGATCTACCTTCAACTTACATATTGGTAGGGAAAATACAAACAGAGCAAACTTCAGTCTCCTTTTTGCTGTCATAATTCTACTTCATCTTAGAACATAAACTTTTTAAATATATTAACGGGTTCCGCCATCCAACTTGTATAATAGACCCTCTTGGAGCACAAAAAGGTACTCCATGAGATGGTTCTTCAAGAAGACAGTTTGCAGATAATTCAAAACCTACCAATATAATCCTCTCATATATTTTAAAATCTTGATCATGGCAGTAAAAGCAATGGTAAAGTGTTAGTCTTGAAAAGAATGTAAGTATCAACATCCAGTTGCATGACACAGATTTATTAGAACACTTGATACAAGTTTCAATAGTTATAAAATTACCTTCATCAGAAGGAGATTGTAACACTTAGAAATTACTCACTGATTCCAAAAGGTTATAGTAAAGTAGAAACAGCAAATGCAGGATAAACTATTAGACTCCAAAGTGGGTAATATCTAGGTGTTACAATCTCCTCCTACATCTACATCTACATCTACATCATTACTCTGCAATTTACATTTAAGTGCTTGGCAGAGGGTTCATCGAACCACAATCATACTATCTCTCTACCATTCCACTCCTGAACAGCGCACAGGAAAAACGAACACCTAAACCTTTCTGTTCGAGCTCTGATTTCTCCTATTTTATTTTGATGATCATTCCTACCTATGTAGGTTGGGCTCAACAAAATATTTTCACATTCGGAAGAGAAAGTTGGTGACTGAAATTTTGTAAATAGATCTTGCTGCGATGAAAAACGTCTTTGCTTTAATGACTTCCATCCCAACTCGCATATCATATCTGCCACACTCTCTCCCCTATTACGTGATAATACAAAACGAGCTGCCCTTTTTTGCACCCTTTCGATGTCCTCCGTCAATCCCACCTGGTAAGGATCCCACACCGTGCAGCAATATTCTAACAGAGGATGAATGAGTGTAGTGTAAGCTGTCTCTTTAGTGGACTTGTTGCATCTTCTAAGTGTCCTGCCAATGAAATGCAACCTTTGGCTCGCCTTCCCCACAATATTATCTATGTGGTCTTTCCAACTGAAGTTGTTCGTAATTTTAACACCCAGGTACTTAGTTGAATTGACAGCCTTGAGAATTGTACTATTTATCGAGTAATCAAATTTCAATGGATTTCTTTTGGAACTCATACGGATCACCTCACACTTTTTGTTATTTAGCGTCAACTGCCACCTGCCACACCATACAGCAATCTTTTCTAAATCGCTTTGCAACTGATAATGGTCTTTGGATGGCCTTACCAGATGGTAAATTACAGCATCATCTGCAAACAACCTAAGAGAACTGCTCAGATTGTCACCCAGGTCATTTATATAGATCAGGAACAGCAGAGGTCCCAGGATGCTTCCCTGGGGAACACCTGATATCACTTAAGTTTTACTCGATGATTTGCTGTCTATTACTACGAACTGCGACCTTCATGACAGGAAATCACGAATCCAGTCGCACAACTGAGACAATACCCCATAGGCCCACAGCTTGATTAGAAGTCACTTGTGAGGAATGGTGTCAAAAGCTTTCCGGAAATTTAGAAATACGGAATCAACTTGAGATCCCCTTTCGATAGCGGCCATTACTTTGTGCGAATAAAGAGCTAGCTGCATTGCACAAGAACGATGTTTTCTGAAACCATGCTGATTACGTATCAATAGATTGTTCCCTTTGAGGTGATTCATAATGTTTGAATACAGTATATGCTCCAAAACCCTACTGCAAACCGACGTCAATGATATAGGTCTGTAGTTCAATGGATTACTCCTACTACCCTTCTTAAACACTGGTGCGACCTGCGCTATTTTCCAATCTATAGGTACAGATCTATCGGTGAGTGAGCGGTTGTATATGATTGCTAAGTAGGGTTGTATATGATTGCTAAGTAGGGAGCTATTGTATCAGCCTAATATGAAAGGAACCTAATCAGTATACAATCTGGACCTGAAGACTTGCCTTTATCAAGCGATTTGAGTTGCTTCGCAACCCCTAAGGTATCTACTTCTAAGAAGCTCATGCTAGCAGCTGTTCGTGTTTCAAATTCTGGAATATTCCATTCATCTTCCCTGGTGAAGGAATTTCAGAAAACTGCATTCAATAACTCTGCTTTAGCAGCACAGTCATCGGTAACAGTACCATCGGCACTGCGCAGCGAAGGTATTGACTGCGTCTTGCCGCTTGTGCACTTTACATACGACCAGAATTTCTTCAGATTTTCTACCAAATTTCGAGACAATGATTCATTGTGGAACCTATTAAAGGCATCTCGCATTGAAGTCCGTGCCAAATTTCGCGCATCTGTAAATTTTAGCCAATCTTCGGGATTTCACGTTCTTCTGAACTTCGCATGCTTTTTCTGTTGTCTCTGCAACAATGTTCGGACCTGTTTTGTGTACCATGGGGGATCAGTTCCATCTCTTACCAATTTATGAGGTATGAATCTCTCAATTGCTGTTGCTACTATATCTTTGAATTTGAGCCACATCTCGTCTGCATTTGCATAGTCATTTCGGAAGGAATGGAGATTTTCTCTTAGTAAGGCTTCTAGTGACACTTTATCTGTTTTTTTAAATAAAATTATTTTGCGTTTGTTTCTGGTGGATTTGGAAGAAATGGTATTGAGCCTAGCTACAACGACCTTGTGATCACTAATCCCTGTATCAGTCATAATGCTCTCTATTAGCTCTGGATTGTTTGTGGCTAAGAGGTTAAGTGTGTTTTTGCAACCATTTACAATTCGTGTGGGTTTGTGGACTAACTGCTCGAAATAATTTTCCGAGAAAGCATTTAGGACAATCTCGGAAGATGTTTTCTGCCTACCACCGGTTTTGAACAAGTATTTTTGCCAACATATGGAGGGAAGGTTGAAGTCCCCACCAACTATAACCATATGAGTGGGGTATTTATTTGTTATGAGACTCAAATTTTCTCTGAACTGTTCAGCAACTATATCATCGGAGTCTGGGGGTTGGTAGAAGGAGCCAATTATTAACTTAGTTCGGCTGTGAAGTATAACCTCCACCCATACCAATTCGCACAGAGTATCTACTTCGACTTCACTACAAGATAAACCACTACTGACAGACACAAACACTCCACCACCAATTCTGCCTAATCTATCTTTCCTGAACACCATCTGAGACTTCGTAAAAATTTCTGCAGAACTTATTTCAGGCTTTAGCCAGCTTTCTGTACCTATAACGATTTCAGCTTCTGTGCTTTCTATTAGCGCTTCAAGCTCAGGGACTTTCCCAGCACAACTACAACAATTTACAACTACAATTCTGACTGTTCCTTGATCCAAGCATGTCCTGTATTTGCCATGCACCCTTTGAGATTGCAGCCAACCCTGTACTTTCCTGAGGCCTTCTAACCTAAAAAACTGCCCAGTCCACACCACACAGCCTCCGCTACCTATGTAGCCACCAGCTGAGTGTAGTGGACTCCTGACCTATTCAGCGGAACCCGAAACCCCACCACCCTATGGCATAAGTCAATGAATCTCCTGAAGAAGATAATTTTATAATTATTGGAACCTAGGTCATGGGTTCTAAGAAACTTGTGATATGCAACTAGTTGGCTAATTCTTTCATCCTTACCAAAAGCCCCTCATATATGTATGTTATACCTGAGAGGTAAATACAAAGGATCTGTTTCCAAAATGTTTTCAATCAAAGTAAATGCACATCTAAAACTGGTTGTACTTTATACTATTGTGAAAGCAATTAATGATTTGACTAAAAAGCCATTCATCCTGAGTTTCATAAACTTTATCCTCCCCTTTAACCTAGTAAGTTAAATGACTGAAATATGTGTAGTGAACTTTTCTTTTATTTTCAAATACATTTGTGTGTGAAATTTATATTCTAAGTACATTTACATATATTTAATGAATTGTTGAATTTTATATTTGTTTCACTCTCATCTGTTAGCAGCTGCCTGTGCTCAATTGGTTCTACTCTTGAAAAAATGTCTTGTTTCTCTCCACTTACAGAGTTCCAATGATTTCCTGGCATATTTATGTAGTTGCTCCTTTGCTGAACAAGGCTTCTAACTTTAGTATGCACTTTCTAAACTCCTGCATTGGAAATCATGAGTTTTCTAATATATCTTCACTTCCCACACAGATAGTATGCCACTTTGATGTGTAGTTAATTTACACATCTACACATTGTAAAAGAAAATTATTAATATTGATCTGACATATGACAGTTTATTTCTCATTATTTCATAGTAGTAATGCAGATGTACATATATAGTCAATTAGTTTCTGTAAATGAACTGAAAATGAAGACACTGTACTTGCTATGACTATGACCTTCCGTTAAAACAAATGATGTCTGGAATTGTCTGCACTGGGTTGTAAACGTGATCACTGGCCCATCACATCAGCCAGCTAATGTGATTCTTTCTAAGAATGAAGTCAGCTATGGAAAACTGTCTACATAAAGAAATTGATGAATTTATCATGTTGAAGTAGTATTCCTGTATATTTGATATTTTTGTGGAAATTTGCCTAAAATCTGTGTAGCATGTACAATAAAATAAAAAAGGATGGGCTTTGCCTGCCAGAGACTGTGGTCATGTGTGCATGCATTGCATTTGTGTGAGTGTGTATGAGTTTGTTGTCTATTTTCAACAAACACCCTGTTGGTCAAAAGCTCACTTTTTGACAGCCTGCAAATCAGTATCTTCACTATATGGTGAGCAGCAACTGTCCTTTTCATAATTTGTTACATTCCATCCTGGATTTTCCATTGTTTAAATGAATGGTGAACAAGTAAAAATGAATAGTTCCCAAAAAGGAACAATCACCAGTGAAGTGGTTCACAAAGATGAATGAGTTTGCCCATATCTTCCACTCACAAAGGAAAATGTCAGAGGAAGCAACATGTGTACACCCATGATCTTTGTACATCGACAAACATAGAAACATGAAACTAATAAAGCAAACTTCATCTGCTTTCCCCTCCCCTGCACTCCAGGGGAATGCTGTACACACTGCCACACACAGTACACAGCCAAAACCACTAGCCACACATTCTCCAGAGTGGTATCACATAGTTCCAAAAAGTCACCACACAGATGGCATAAATAACAGGAACTTTATTATGCTTCTGCCAAAAGACATTAAAACAGTTCTATCTATCTGTCAACAGCCATGTAGCCACCACACACAGTGCTGATACAAGGAATTATTTCCTACATCTGTCAAATAGAGCATAGATGATGATTTTTCTACTGTCTGTGGATAAAAGGTTCCACAAATCTTCACTCTGCCAGTTGCTGTCCAGTTCCAGTTACCTTACAGTTGCCTCTGTTATAGCCCAATAGCTGTCAATGAGCTGTTGCCAGATAGTTCATGCTGAGTGACAAACTGTTTATCATAAACTGAGCCTGAAGTATAAACTGTCTTTCAGAAGTCCAGACTGAGTTATTAGATTAATTTGTTATCTCTGTGACTAGGTTCAGAACTTTTATTACATTGCAATATGTGCATGTCATAAATGAGTATTAGTTGTTATTACAATGTTGCCAATGTTATTTGTATTTTAGTTACGACAGCCCAGTGACACAATTAGTTGCAAAGATGAAAGTATGTCACTTCAGTACAGCAACTACTTTTCTCTGGTAAGTGATTCACTTCCAGCTACCTTTAACATTGGGTGCCAAACTGATTTACTGAATACAACAGAGTGTATGTATTTTCTACAAAAAAAATTGAAAGTAAAACAAAATCTATATCTTACTGTTTATGGCAACCACTGTTCATTACTTTAGTATTATTTATAAGAAATAATAGATTTTATTGTTTTTCAAATTATTAATCTTTAATAGTGCATAAATTAATAATCAGACATAAAATGAAAGGGATAAACCAGTGTGCTGTGTGGAGACAATAACAGCTCCAGTAATCAGTCAGCCACGGAAGGCTTATTCTTTAATTCTTTTTAATTTATGCAAAGTATTGTACCAACCAAGCAGCAGAACTACTGGCAGCAGGGGCAATTAAATTACACACCACCTCCACAGTTTTTGATTGTTTATACCATTGTCATGCTCCTCATCAGACTTCAGTCAGCATAAACTGGGAACCTTTGTAAAAACCTATATTTCCTTTAGCATCCACTCACCAACTGTAGCAGTATGAACTACATTATTGAATATGAGCGAGCTGTGAAGGCAGCAGCTGTACGAACTAAGTAAGTGCAGTGCTACCACATAAACCATGTTATTGACAGATGTCTGCTTGGTAGTAGTTATCTATTTATGATGCTACTTGGATAAAATGACAATGTAGACATGCTACTGTGACAAAAGTGTGCACTGTCAGTTCTGGGCCGATGGAAAGGCTTCATCTCATCCTCCTCCCCCCCCCCCCCCCCTATCCCCACCGTTTCTGAATTAATAAGCACTGAAGTTAGCCAATCAGGCCATTGCATGCACCAATTCAAGTGGCTCACAAGAGATGGTGTCACCAAACATATTCTTCATTTGGTATCCTTAAAGCAAACTAGAGAGTAATGCAAATATTGGACATGGGACGAAGTTGAGGATCAAACATGAGCCAAAGGCTCAGCAGTCTCATATGCTGTCATCTATGCTATGAAAACAACTGAAACTAATTGCACCTGGCAGGCCATCCGATCATTCATGCACTATGGTCTGCCTGGCTAACTTCAGTGCTAATTAACTCAGAAACGATGCAACATATCAGATTTTTTCTTAACACCTGCTTTTCCACACAACCTACGACCTATCCTTTCAACATCCTTACAAGCTTTTCAGACTCTTTCTGACCCCTCCTGTATAATGAAACACTGTCAATGAAAAAGATATGTAACAATGAAAAATTAAAACAACAAGAAAAAATTTAGAAATGGAGGAGGGCATATTTGTTTAAAGAGGTATTTCACTTTGCAGTGTTTTTTTAGTAGCAAAATTATTTTATTGGTATTATTTTGTTTCATACGTGGTATTTCATTATTTACTTCACTTCCTTTTTTTCTTTTTTTATCTTCACTTCCCTAATTTTGACATCTGCATCTCTTTCTTTTCTACTTTGCACTCAGTTTTTAATTACTTTATTTATTCTACTTCTCATTTTTCTTCCTGTTAATCCAACTTTAGTCCTCACTCTCTCCTTCTGTCAGCTCTGGACTGAAGCAGGTAAAGTGTTTAGCAATGAAGCACCTTTTATCTTCCACTTTCTCTGGTGCCTGCTCCTTCAAGTTTCTCTCTCCTAGTCCTCACAAAAGATGGATGCATGTCAATCTAGGATATTGGTGAGTAGCTTCTGCTTGCCACTCTTCCTAACACTACCACTTTTTCCTCCCAAAGGAAGGAATCAAGATTCTGAAGGCTAGGAATATTTATCTCTGTTTTTAAATGTGTCTATCAAAAGTACTGGAATTTCACCCCCTGAAGTTATGACTCCCCTTCTGTCTCCTTGCAATTTCATAGTTTTCTCAAGTGGATTATCTTTTTTGTATAATTATTATCATTTATTCTTTTATATTTTTGTGCACTTTTCTCTCTTTTTTGCAGGAATACCACTATTTATCAAACTACCATTTATGGAAAATTATATCAGTCTGAAGGTGCTCCCCACAAAATTATGTTACTTTTTGCTTCAACTATGTATTACTTTTTCACTTAGCTGTATAAACTTACCTTTCATTTGTTAGTTTTCTATGGATTTCCAAATGTCACAGTTTTCTTTGATATTTTCTGACAAAAAAATCTTTTAAACAAATCAAAAACTGCAACATTTCTATTCCATAATAAGACTCTAAGAGAGAGAGAGAGAGAGAGAGAGAGAGAGAGAGAGAGGGGGGGGGGGGAGGGAGAGGGGGAGAGAGAGAGAGAGAGAGAGAGAGAGAGAGAGAGAGAGAGAGAGAGAGAGACAGACAGACAGAAATAATGCACCATGAAGGAATTATTCAAATGGGATGGAAATTGGTAGATGTGGGGTGCATATGCAGATAAATAAATGATTACCATTTAGGAAAAATTGGATTATTTATTCAAGAGAAAGAGCTTCACAAATTGAGCAAGTCAATAACACGTTGATCCCCATCTGGCCCTTATGCAAGTAGTTATTCAGTTTGGCATTGACTGATAGAGATGTTGGATGTCCTCCTCCTGAGGGATACTGTACCAAATTCTATCCAATTGGTGCACTAGATCACCAAAATCCTGAGCTGGTTGAAAGGTCCTACCCATAATGCTCCAAACATTCTCAGTTGGGGACAGATGTGGCAACATTGCTGTCCACATTAGAACATGGCAACCATGAAGAGAAACAGTAGAAACTCTTGCCATGTGCAGTTGGACATTATCTTGCTTAAATGTAAGCTCAGGATGGCTTGCCATGACAGGCAACAAAATAGGGCATAGAATATTGCCAGCATACTGATTTGCCATAAGAGTGCTGCATGCGGCAACCAAAGGGGTCCTGCTAAGAAATGAAATGGTGCCCCAGATCATAATTCCTGGTTGTTGCGCTGTATGGCGGGAAGTAGTCTGGTTGTTGCACCACCACTGTCCAAGGCACCTACAGACATGTCTTTAGCCTCGCATCTCATTGACTGGAGTAGAATTGCCTTCAGTGATGAGTCCCACTTAAAACTGAGCTCTGACGACCAGTGGAAATGTGTCTGGAGATACTGTGGGATACCAACCTTACTGCATCCACCATACCACCCAACAACAAGGAGTGATGATCTTGAGTGCCATTTCATTTCATAACAGGGTCCATTTGGCTGTCTTACCACTGTCTTGGCTTACCATGGTATGCCAACAATATTCTATCCCCTATTTTGTTGCCCTTCATAGCAAGCCATCTCGGGCTCACATTTCAGCAGGATAATGCCCACCAGCACATATGGAAGGGTTTCTGCTTCTTGTCTTTGTGCTTGCTAAACCCTAATTTGGCCAGCAAGGTCACCAGATCTCTCCCAATTTTGAGTCTTATAGGTGGAGTGCTCCAACCATCTTGGTATTCTGTTGATCTAAAGTGCCAACTGGACATAATCTAGCACAAAATACCACATGAGGATGTCCAGCAACTCTGTCAGTCAATGCCAAGACAAGTAATTGCTTGAACAAGGGCCAGAGGTGGGTCAATGCATTATATACTTGCTAAATTTGTGAATCTTTTTCTCGTGAAATTGTTATCATTTGTTTGTCTGTACATGTGCATCACATCTACTGATTTCAGTCACATTCAGAGAATTTCTTCACTGTGCCTCATTTTTTTTCTTTTTTTCTTTCTTTTTTCTCTTAGAGTGTATTATTGGAAGTCTGGTTAATATAATAAACAGTTCATTCACTTAAGAAATCTGTCTGAACAAAATGACTGCCACAAGACAATTGAACACAGAATGTGTGAAATTCATCACAATTCTTTTTTTTTTTTTTTTTTTTTTTTTTTTTTTGCATGTGATATTCAGTATATGAATACGTCAGTTAACATCCCAGGCAGGCTAAAACTCTATTTTGCACTGCATTATGACTTCAGTTTGACTCTTGATGCAACCCTGAGTAAGATAAAAATTGGTTCCCTGTGTTAATTTCTCACAATGCTTTGATCCGTTGGGAGGATTCCTATCAGTATATATTCTACAGCAGAGGTAAACTGTGGCTTTATGCTTGAAATTCTATAAAATCATACTTACCAAAGGAAACATTTCATTCATTTCTGCTATTTTTACTGGCCTGAACTTCTTTGTAAACTGTTCTTGCCGTACTTTAGCCTCCTTAGGTATTTTCTGAAATCATCATGGTAAATTATTATTTTACACTCACAGATATACAATTTTTTAAAAATAGGACTTTCCATAAAAACTCTTACTTGAAATCACATTTTGTTAAGTTCTGTTGATCCTTAGGATGCTACAGGAAACAGGAAGAAAAAATCTGATGAACATTAAAAGGAACTTCAAATGTTTCATAAAATTGTTTTGCATGCTCAGTGTAGACTGTGAGCCCATTACCACGTAAAGGACAAGACATTATTATCATAACTTTTCCAGGAAAATGCTACTTGTGTCAGATTACTGATGGAATATTCTCTGAAATTGTATTAATAATGCCAGATCAAATTTATCCTCATATGTGCCATACGCATTCTCAGTACACTGTCATGAGAATGAATTCAAGGCAGAAAATAGTTTACTAGTATAAAATAAATAAATAGATTATCACTGTATTATGAAATATTCTGAATGTGGATACATCATTTTGATGGAAGATCACAACAGACAGTATACACAGGATATTTTACTGCATCTTAAGTCTTTCTGTCCATTATTTTGTCCTTCCATTAACTAGTGCATTAGCTGATGCATCTATATGCCAGTATGGAAATTTAATTCTGTACCAGAGTCTGAAGATACGTTGATCAACAGCAAAAAATTACAAAAAATGAAGTCTGACTGACTAGCTATCTTTCATCATCATTTTCACCTAATACCTAAACTGTGTTTTAGTGTTTACTGTTTAGCACAATTGTTTGGTGGAAAGTGACAAATTTGAGTTGCATGGTTGAGCACAAATGTTGATTTGCTGTGTTTGAATACTTAGGCACAGGGTCACTGGAACAGTGAAACAATTTTTTGTAGTATTATATGATGTTTTATTCTCATGGATGCGTGAGAGTCTGGAGACTGGTGACCAGAACCTACTGACTTGTAGAGTATCTACAGTGAATGTTCAGGTTGGTGAGTTGTGAAGTGAAACCCTTTCTCATGAGAAACTTTGGAATATCAAGTTCCTTAAGGACTAAAAAGACCATGATACAGTTATACTGAATATCACCACATGAAATGAAACTGTGACTAAACTTTCACTACAATATAATGAACATTATGATCTTCTTAATCATGTAATGTTTATGCACTTTATGGTTACAAACCAACAAAATTACTACTTCTGTGGAGCAAGCACAGCAAAAGAATGCAACACTGGTATAGATGCCTCGATAGCCACAAATATGGTAACCAGTTTGTTTAATCTGATAACAGGGTTCAGTGGAATTGCTTTAAAGCTAAACTCTTTCCAAAAGATGCTCATTATACATCTCATGACTGCAAACATTTAAAAAATAATGTTAATTTGACATTTGCTTACTTGGTTTAAGATATTATTTACCAAGACTATGCACCACATTCACACCTATTATCTTCATAGCTCAATTTTACAAAACTGCTTCTGTTCCCTGACATTTCTATTGCTAACCAAAGCAAGGTTTGCCATGTATGGCATGGCACTTGTTGAATTGCAGCCAACTCTTTCCTTCTCATCCCATCCTGTAATCTTCCCCGACCTGGGGTTCTGGGCAATCTTTCTGAACTGTATCCCCTCCCCTAAACCTCTCCACTCCTATTCCTTCACCCCTCTTCCTTCCCCTTCAGCTCTTCTGCTAGAAGAGGGAGCCACTGGCTCCAAAAGCTTGTAAAAGTTAAACCCTTTTGTGTGTGTGCTCTCCTGTCACCACTTGGTGAGAAGATTTTTTTATCTATCCATTTACATTGTATTGTCAATAATTGATTATTTTTGTTGTTGTATTCTTCAGAGCAAGTATCATTGATTTTGTAATGTCCACATTCAGTTCTTTCTCACTATTAAGTAAATCAACTAATGTTTGTATTGCATTGGAAACATTTCTTTCTGTAACAATTGTATCTTCTTTTAAGTTTTCAATTAAAACTTCTTTGTTAGCAGAAAAGCCTCTACCAACTGCAGCATTTTCATGAAACATGCATAACAGCTTCTGCACAAACTTGATAAAGTCATAAATCATACTTTGTGTGTGTGTGTGTGTGTGTGTGTGTGTGTGTGTGTGTGTGTGTGTAAATTAATCAGAAAGTGATCAAGTTTGTCCTTCTAATGATTGAAATGCTTCAGTTTTATTCAGAATATTCATTTTAAAATATTCTCTCTTCACTATGTCACCTATTGGGGGAGTCATATGCTGTTTTCACACGAATTCTTCCAATGCAATTGTCACTTGAGAATTTCTCTAAATGGACTTCTGCACAACTTTGGATGAAAACATGAACTTCCTTTGACTATCTTTAATTTCAAAGGACTCTTCCCAATGTCTGCAATTTTTAGATACAGTTTTTGCAAAATATTTGGGCAACACATTTCTGAAAATATCCACATATAGCTCAACACAGCCATGCCTCCAAATTTCTGCATCCATACTTGCCCTTCAAGGTTGCAAACTGCAGTAGCACAGACTCTTCTCCTGGATACAACATTTTTGGGGATACAAAAAACTTGCTACTCCCTTCTAAAACCACATATAACTAACACACAAAACAAAAGTCATGACGGCCTACTCAATTTCATTACCATTTCATTACTTTTATAACCACCTGTTCATTTTCATTACTTTTTCATGACGTTCATGACCTGTAGACACCCTGTCCACTGAATGCTGGCAGGTGGCCTTTTCTGGTGAATCACATTTAATTCTCCAACAGATGGATGGCCATTGGTGTGTATGTCCCCTGCAACAATTGTCATAAGGGTGCAGGATTGAGGAGGAAGCATTACAATCATGTTGTGATGCAGTGTTACAGTCTGAGGAATGTTTTTGTGGCATTCCCTGGGCGATTTCATCACTCTGGAAGGCACAACATATCAGCTCAAATATGGAGCTATCCTTGGGCATCATGTCAACTTCTACATACAGTTTGTTGTTTCCTTGGCATTGTGGCATCTACTAGCAGGACAATAAAACATGTCACACAGCTTGCAGTGTACATGACTGGTTTGAAGAGCATCATGATGAGTCTACTATACTTCCCAAGCTACAAAACTCCCTGGACTTAAACACAATCAAGGATCTGTGAAACCACCTTGATCAGGCTGCTCGCTCAATGAATCCTCAGCCCAGATATCTAGCACATCTGGCCATGGTACTGGAGTCAGTATGGATTCACATCCTTGTTGATATCTTCCAGAAGCTCCTGCACATCTGCACTGCAAAAGGTGGATATTCAGGCTTCTGACAGGTGGTCACATCAATGTGACTGTACTGTATGTATGTATGCAGATGATGCAACTTTTTTTTCCATAAACCCTGTATTTGAGGATCTTATAAACAATATGGATCTGGTGAAAGAAAGTGCAACATCTTGGTTCAATGAAAAAAGCTTACTGTTTTTAAAAATATTTAAAAAATGCAGGATATGTGTTTCAGCCAATCAATAATCACCAATATAGAAAATTAAATGTAAATTTTTTTAGGAATTAGATTTGATAATAAATTAACATGGAACCCTCATTTTCTACAACTAAACCTATATCTACATCTATACTCCACTAAGCATAGTGTAGAGCATGGCAGCGGGTATGTCCCATTGTATCAGTCAGTTAGGGCTTTTTCTCATTCCATTCCCTCATGGAGCATGGAAAAAATGACTGTATGAATGACTGTGCATGTAGTTATCCATCTAACCTTGTCCTCAAGGCCCCTAAGGGAGCTGTAAGAGGGAATTGTAGTATATTCCCAGAGACATAATTTAAAGTCCATTCTTGAAATTTTGTAAGTAGGTTTTCTTGGGATAGTTTATGTCTATCTTCAAGAGTCCACCAGTTCAGTTCTTTCAGCATCTCCTTGACAGTCTCCCATCGGTCAAAAAAACTTGTAACCATCTGAGCTGCTCTTCTCTGTATACTTTCAATGCCCCCTGTTAATTCTATTGTTACAGATCCAGCACACTTGAGCAACATTCTAGGATGGGTTGACAACTGATATGAAAGCAATTTCATTTGAAGGCTGGTTACTCATATCTGAACATTTAAAGTAAGTTTCCAGTCACTGCACCACTTTGAAATCTTATGAACATCTTACTGAATATTTGCACACCTTCTTTAGACAGTACTTAATGAGATATGAGGTTACATTTAATATTGTGCATTAGGTCATTAATACACAAGATGAATGAATAGCAAAGGTCCAACACAGTTCCCTGGGTACACCCAAACTTACTTCTGCATCTGTCAATTACTCACCATATAAGATAACATGCTGTGTCCTCCCTACTACTAAATCCTCAAACCAGTTGTAAATTTTGCTTGATATGCAATATGATCATACTTTCCATAATAAGTGTAGATGTGGTACTGACTGAAATGCTTTTCAGAAACTGAGAAATACTGTATCCACCTGAGTGCCTTGATCCATGGCTTTCAGTATGTCCTGTTAGAAAAGTGCAAGTTGGGTTTCACATGATTGACATTCCCAAACTCATGCTAGTTGGCATGGAGGAGGTTATTCTGATAAAGATATCTCTTTATGTTTGAACTCAGAATATGTTCTAAGACTATCTCAAATGGATGTCGAGGATATTGGATGACAGTTTTGTGGGCCACTTCTGCTACCCTTCTTGCACACAGGTATTACCTGCACTTCCTTTCAACTACAGAGCACAGTTTTTTGTTTGAGGGGTGTACAATAAATTTTAGTCAGTTGCAAATTCAGTATAGAATCTGATACAGATTCCATCAGGCCCTGGATCCTTTTTTTTTTTTTTTTTTTTTTTTCAATTTTAATTATTGTAGCTATTTCTCAATCCCAGTGGCATTAATATCTATTTTGCTCAACTTCTCAGTAGTATGAGACTTAAATTGGTGCAGTACTCTAGAGTTTTCATTTGTAAAGGAACTTTTGAAAACAGAGTTAAGCATTTCTGATTTTGCTTTGTTACCTTAACTTTCAGTTCCTGTCTCATTCATGAGTGACTGAGCACTAACTTCGGTGCAACTAATAGGCTTTGGATATGACCAGAATTTCTTTGGGTTTTGTAAGAAATCTTTTGACAGCAGGCTTCACACCTTCCTCTCTTGACAGCCAATGATGTTTCATGCAGTGTATTTCTTTAGAAGTTTCTATACAGTGACTGTATACTATGGAGAGTTCCTCCCATCATGACCTATCTCCTGGGAACATATCTATACAGCATGCAGTCAACAATTCTTTTAAACTTGAGCAGTTTCTCTACATGGTTCTGCCCTGAGTTAAAAGCTTCAATTTCCTCAGGGAGACACATCCCATTTGTTTAAGTTACCATTTGTACTTTGGTAATCATTGTTGCCACAAATGTCTCATGGTCACTTACATCAGTTTTGATGTGGACAGTTAGGTTATCAAAAGAGATATATCTACAGGCAAGACTGAAGATATATAATAATGGCATATTTGGCATTTTTTTAAGTCTTTGTTTAGTTATGCATTACTACACCGAGGAAACTGAAAGAAGTGTGCATGATATTCTTGTAATTCATAAGAAGACAATCAGAGTAATAGAAATAACAGATGGACACATTCTAACTAAACCTAACTCCATTAAATATATGATCTTAACAGTAATTATTCTCATCCATTAATTGCTAAAAGCAAGGAAAAAACTACGGTGATCACTTTTCTGATGAACATGTACCTCTACTGTATGATTAAATTATTTGAATAAAATATTCCATGGGTAAAATAGCCCACATTTGGACCTCCAATCAGGGCTACTCAGTAAGATACCAAAAGGAAAAACAAAACTTGCATTCTACAAATAAGAGCATGGAACATTAGGTCCCTTCATAGGGCAGATAGTTTAGTGAATTTAAAAATGTGAATGGATAGATCAGTGTCAGATATTGTGGGAATTAGTGAATTATGGTGTCCGGAAGAACAGGACACCTGGTCAAGTGACTACCAGGTTATAAATACAAAATCAAACAAAGGTAATGCAGCAGCAGGTCTAATAATGATAAGAAAATAGGAATGTGGGTAAACTACTGTGAACAGCTTAGTGAACATGTTATTGTAGCCAAGGTAGACACAAAGCCAACACACACCACAGAAACATACATGTCTACTAACTCTTCACATGATGAAGAGATTGAAAGAATGTTTCATGAGGTAGAATAATTATTGAGATAGTTAAGGTAGACAGAAATTTAATTGTGGTGAGGGACTGGAATTCAATAGTAAGAAATGGAAGAGAAGGAAAAAAAATAGGAGAATATGGAATGGGGCAAAGGAACGAAATGTGGTAAAATTTTGCAAAGAGCATTATTCAATCATGAGTTACATGGTTTAAGAATTGTGTAAGAAGGTTGTATGCAAAAGACCTGGATACACTAGAAGATTACAGATAGATTATATAACAGTATGACAGAGACTTAAAAACCAGATTTTACACTGCAAGGCAATTTCAGAGACAGATGAGCACTCTGATCACAATTTATTGATTATAAACTGCAGATTGGAGATAAAGAAATTACAAAGTGATAACAAATTAAGGAGATGGGACATATACAAACTGAAATAACCAGAGGTTCATGACAGGCATTGATGACTAAATTAGGGAAGAGGAATAGAATAAAAGATGAATGGGTAGCTTTGAGAGATTATACAGTAAAGACAGCAGAGGGTCAAATAAGTAAAACAACAAGGTACGGTAGTAATCCTTTGGCAATGCACAATATATTAAATTTAACTGATGAAAGGTATGGTAGTAATCCTTTGGCAATTCACAATATATTAAATTTAATTGATGAAAGGAGAAAATATAAAAATGCAGGAAATAAAGCAGATGAAAGGGAATACAGATGTGCAAAAAATGAGATTTACAGAAAGTATAAACTGGCTAACCAGGAATAGCTAGAGTGAAGATGCATGACAGTACAAGCATGTTGACCAAGGGAAGGATGGGTGCCACCTATAGAAAAAAATTAAACATGCCTTAGGAGAAAAGAGAAGCAGCTTATCAACATTAAGAACAAAGTGATGTTTCAATACTAAGCAAACGACGTAAAGCTAAAAGGTGAAAGATGGAAGCAATGTATAGAAGGGCTTTACAAGGGAAATGAACGTGAAGGCAATATTACAGAAAGGGAAGAAGAAGTAAACAAAGATGAGCCAGGAGATACAATACTGTAAGCAGAATTTATCTGAGCACTGAAAGATCTAACATGAAGAAAAGTACCCTGGAATAGACAATGTTCCCTCAGAATTACAGAGATCCTTGAGTAAGCAAGCCATGACAAAACTATGCCACCTGGTGTGTAAGGTATTTAAGATGAGTGAAATGCCTTCAGACTTCAAGAAGAATGCTGTAATTCTAATTCCAAAGGTGAGTGGTGCTGACAGGTGTGAATGTTATTGTACTGTCAGTTTAATAAGTTGTGACTGTGAGTACTGACATGAATTATTTACAGAAGACTGGAAAAACTGATTAGAAGTTGAACTTGATAAAAATCAGTTTGGGTTCTGGAGAAATGTAGGAAATGATGGGCCATACTGATCAGGTGATTTATGCTAGGAGATAGGTTGAATAATGCCATACTGACTTTCATCCCATTTTTAGCTTTATAGAAAGCTTTCGACAGTGTTGGCCGAAATGTACTCTTTGAAACTCTGAAGGTAACTGCATTTAAATACATAGTGCAGAAGGTTATTTACAACTTGTACAAAAATCAGACAGGAGTTATATGAGTCGAAGGACATTAATGTGAAGCAGTGGATCAGAAGGGAATGAGACAGGGCTATTGTACCCTACTGCCAATATTCAACCTTTACACTGAGCAAGCAGTAAAGGAAACCATGGTGAAATTTCGAAAGGAATTTAATTTCAGGAAGAAGAAATAAAAACTTTGAGATTTGCTGATTACATTGTAGTTCTGCCAGGGATAGCAAAGGACTTAAAAGTACAGTTGAATGGAAGCAACATTGTCTTGAAAAGAAGTTGTAAGATGAACATCAACAAAAGTAAAACAATGGTAATGGAATGTAGTCACATTAAATTGGGTGATATTGAAGGGATTAGATTAGGAAATAAGACACTAAAAATAGCAGATGAGTTTTTTATTTGGGCAGCAAAATAACTGATTACAGCCGAATTAGAGAGGATAAAAGCTGCAGATTGGTTATTGCAAGAAAATCATTTCTGAAACAGAGGAAACTGATAACATCTAACATACGTTTAACCATTAGAAAGTCTTATGTGTAGGTATTTGTCTGGAGGGTTCCTTTGTACAGAAGTGAAATGTGGACAGTAAGTAGTTCAGACAAGAATGGAATAGAAAATTTTGAAGTACGGTGCTACAGAAGAAAGCTGAAGCTTAGATTGTTAGATCAAGTCACTAATAAGGAGATACTGAACCTAATTGGTGAAAAAAGAGAAGGGATTAGTTGATAAGATGTGCCCTGAAGAAGCAAGCAATCATCATTTTGGTAACGGAGAGATGCAGCGGGCAAGGGGGGGGGGGGGGGGGGGGGGGGGTGCTGGGGGGAATTTTAGAGGGAGAAAAATGGATGAATATGGTAGCAGGGTCAAATACTGAAGACCACAACAGTAATTAGTTTACACTGTATGTATGGGAGAGTTAATTACATATTTGCTGATCTATTTGACATCATTTTAACAAAGGGACAGTTATAATAGTTGGTGTTTAATGCTTAAATTGCAGTCAAACTGTATAACAAATTAATTCTACAAAAAAAGGATTACCCTACATGTACTAATAGTTGTGTAACATGAAAGTCTGGTTCGAATGTTAAAATCTGCCCTGACTGTTCCCAAAATGTCTTCACATTTCTTAGTAGAGTTGTATTTGCAAACCATGCCTTCATACTGATCATTCTTATTCCCAGTATCTATTTTGATTTATTGAAATGTTGGTTGTAAAAATGGATAAATTATTTTTGACATATTTCATTAATGATACATGCAGAGGTAGCAGGTTTCTGTAGTAAATTCTTGAATTCGTACTACAGTTCATATTACACAGATTTGCAATCAGAAAGTTTTAATTATAACAAATCCTGCTAAGTCCAATAAAAAGTTAAAACCAACTACAATGATAAATGCTGCATTGAGCACATTTGTACTACAAAATTTAAATTTGATCACTGACAGTAGCTCTGAAAAAGGCATCATCCGAAACATGGAAGAAGGTACAGTTTGATGCAACATTTAGTTTTCATTTTTAAAGACCACTCAGGTCAGTGTTTTCAATCATTATGAGACATAAGTACTATCTTTTCATTTGTACACAAATTAAACGTTACATCTGAAAAGAGAATGTTCTTACCATATACTTATGTAAGTCAATGAGAGCAAATGTTAAGCTTTCATTAAATTTTGCTGCAGCAGTCTCATCAGCATCATTGAAGTAACCAAGATTCTTAACCAGATCTACAGTATTGCTGAAGATTTCATAATCCTATGCAACAAAGCAAGAAGAAAACATATTACTTTCATGGTTCCTTATAAAAATAAATGTCTTAATTATACTTTAACAATAACGTATCCAACTGAACAATAAAACTATCAAAGTGTGTTATTATTTACAAAACAAATGTTACACTCTCTGCTGGATAAAGTGCTTCACAGTTTTTGTCATTGCTTTCACATTTATGATTCATGGATTGGATTGAGTAGCTCTCAAACTCAGTGTTCTATGGTTAGGAATGGGGGATAGAAAGTACACAAATAGTTGTAAGAATGTCAGTAGAGTATTTTTGCAAGAGCTGCTAGTACACAAGGACCAGACATAATATTCTGTGGAATTTGATAGCAGATGTAAAACGCTAACAGTCTCATGTGGTCAAAGGAGAGCAGTCTTATTATGATCTTAATATTAAGATAGATAAACTGCCAAATGGTGACAGGACTTTGTGGTTCAGTGTTTTTAGATTTGTTCTTAGTATACATCCAGCAGAGCTAAACACCCTATTTAACTATGTTTCTTAACTTACAAGCAAAGGAAAAACCAAAATCCACTGTCTCATTGTTTTTACACTTTTTTTGTGCTTTCAGTAGCAGATATAAAAATAATTTTAAACTAGTTGTGCTATTTCATTCTCTCTCTCTCTCTCTCTCTCTCTCTCTCTCTCTCTCTCTCTCTCTTCTTTTTTTTCCCTTTTTTTTCCATCTATGCCTTCTAAGTCTTTGTTGATTAAGGGACATGTTTCACTTTCTGTTCGACATTTTCACTAAATCTCTCTTCTCATGATGAGCTATGATGGGTTCTGAAAGCTTTCTCAGCTCTTGTGAATATTTGTTGCTCTACTGATGTCTAGTAAAACCTTGTTCCAATTCATTTGACTTTTTTTTCCTGTGTACATGCATAGCAACACATAAAGCAGGAGAACACAAAGGTTAGAAATGTATAGTCAGAAAAACTAGAACCAAAGTAGTTTGACTCAAAGGATAGTATATTATTTAGATGAGAATAATATAAATTTATTGTTAAAAAACTTTCTAAAGATTAAGCATTCACAGGTTGATGAGCATGGTTACAGTCATCCATTGCACCCACAGGTGGCGCAAAGAATAACCTATCTGTAGTTGCTTGGGAGCAAAGGAGATTTTTGTTGACATTACCACAAAGCTAACCATTCCTGTCACCTTGATATCATCTTGTCTGAAAGCATCAAATGTCACCATCTGTGCCAGTGCTACATTTATCGCCTCTCTTGTACAGTTTACTTGTTACAATTGCATAGACCAACTAGAAATGAAACTGCAGCTAAATAAACACAGGGGGAAAAACATCATTTACTAGGCATCAATGGAAAAGGGAAACACATATCGTCCCACAAAACATTTCATTTGCTGCCTGTAATGCAAAGCATATATTGAATATAATAATGGAAATTGCAGCATGGAACAACAACAAAATGGGAACAAAAAGCCACTCACCAATACACAACTGAGTGGTAGTGCATAGGCACAAGAAATAGTCTAGAAAATTGTAATAGCTCTCATTTTTACCACCTTATAAAAAGTTTATTTCTGGCATCTAATTTTTTTTATATGTGGATAAGAAAACCTTCCTTGAACAAACATTAATTAGAGATAAGAAGCACTTCCATTTTAGGTTGTATGCACTGAACCATACAGATCGGAATGAAATGATTTTAGAATTCTGTTTGCACAAGAAACAGAAATGTGGAAAGTAAGTGCCTGACCTGCTTCTACTCTAAATATGCTACACTTGGGGTATTTGATTATTTGTCCATATAAATATCTTTTTCAGTACATATATTGTACACAGGATATTGGACAGAAAACCTTTGGGTTTGGGTTTTCAAATGTCAAAAATACATTATTTAAATTTTTAGAACAAATTTGATCCATACAGTTAATAATCAAAATTTTTTTTAAAATACTTAATATTTATAACTTATTTCTACAATTAAAATTACAGATTTTTCTAGCATAAGATACTGTGGGATTGAATAGTAGCAGTTTTTCAGAAGGTAGGCTGTCATAGACTTTTTAAAGCTCTGCAGTTCAGGAAGAGTTTTTATGTGTCTTGGTAATCTGTTGTATAGTTTTGTTCCTGCGTGATATAAACCTTTTTGGCATAATGTTGCGTTACAATGATTAACATGTATGTCACTGTCTGACCTGGTACTGTAATCAAGGACACTTTTGTTCTGAGGAAAAAGGTTTTCTTTCCTCAGTACACTTTTTTTTGACATGCATGACTACTTCCAGTATATAAATGCAGGATAGGGATAGGTTCTTTAGATCTTTAAAGAAAGGTTTGCATAGTTTTCTGCTGCTCACTTGTTTCATTATTCTTATAATTGCCTTTTCTTTCCTGAAAACTGTTATTGCCTGGCGTACATTTCCCCAGAAAATGATACTGTACTTCAGTACTGAATGTACACGAGCAAAGTATACAGCCTTAACTTTTCCTGCACTAGTGTTATTGCAAAGAATTCTTACAACAAAGCTCTTTTTTGCTAGTTTTGAATTTAGGGATTTGATGTGAGTGTTCCATTTAAGATTTTCCTGGATATGAATCCCAAGAAATTTAGTTTCATTGACAGCACTAATGTTTTGGTTATCTATACATGTTACGGGTTGTGCCACATTTTTATTCTGATTGGTGTGGAAATTCATGAGTACCATTTTTTGGGGATTAACTATTAGCCTGTTTCTGGTAAACCATTCACACACTCCTTTTGTGATATCTTTTGCAGATGCAGTAAGATTTTCTTCTTTATTCCCTGTTCTAATCAATAGACTGTTGTCATCTGCAAACGGTACTGCTTCAGGATTCCTAATGTGTGATGGGAAATCATTAATGTTCACCAAAAAAAGAAAGGGACCTGAAATGGAGCCCTATGGAGCTCAATGACTTAGCCCACATGGTTCTGAAAGGTGTACCTGGAGTTCATTTCCTTCCATGTACTTAATTTCAGTTACCTGAGAGCAATATTCCAAATATGATTCAATCCATTGATTTGACACACCTATTACACCATACCGTTCAAGCTTCCTCAGGAGCACAGAATGATCAATCACATCAAAAGCTTTTGTTTGGTCCAAGAATAAAACTGAGATATTTCTGTGGTTGTCCACTGCATTTAAGAAATTGTTTATCAGATTCAAAGTAGCTGTTTCAATTGATCTCTGTGGTCTGAAGCCATGTTGACATCCAGAAATAATATTATTCTTGTCAATGAATGTAGTTAGTTACGAAAGGAACACTTTTTTCAATAATTTTCAAAAACCCTGACAGCAGATACACAGGCCTATAGTTACACATACATTGACGATCACCTTTTTTATATAGGGGTATTACTTTTGCCATCTTCAGTTGCTGTGGGTAGTCACCACGTTATAAGGATGAACTGCATATGTCCAATAAAGGCGAACATATTTGTCTTGCTGTTATTTTTATAATATAATCTGGAATATCATCAATACCAGTTGAATAACTTCTTTGTGCCTTAAACTTTTGGTGAGACTTTTACACAGAGCTTCCCCTATGTCACAGAATAGAGACTCCAAACTCTTGTGCCATATTTGAAAGTGATGCCAACTTTGGTTCACTAAGTTAATTGTTAAATCTAATTTTTACATTCATTTCATAAGACATGCTGTGGCAACAAGATTTTTCTCTGTGTTTTGGATAACAGCCTTTATTGTCAAAAGCAAATTACTAAAGGCAAACATGTACTTAATTTTGCAGCTAAAGTACATTCAATAACTGAATTCTTGTCCTGTACAATTGGAAACGAAATCAATATTTATGCAGCCATTGACAAGAGCGCCTTTATAATTCATGAACACTCAGACCTTGAAAAACTAATGCTTCTTGCAACTGCCTCTTGCCAGGCCTTAGACAGGCATATCCCACGCTCTCAGTTGAAATTAGTATCTTATGACCCTTCCAGCTTATGCAATACCTTATTCTGTCCATGCGCGTCCTCTGCTACCAACCCTCCAACTGAAGGGGCATTACCTTGTAAGCAGCTCAGATGCAAGGACTATTTCATCAGTACACAGTAAGTCCTACTGCAATCCAGACTTTCCATACACAATACTTCCTAGGCCATTTGAGAAAGAAGACACATCATGTGTAAGTGTGCTGCAAATTCTCTGTTCAATCAAAATATGTCAAGTAACTGTCTTCTCACATGAATGGCCTCTGCCAAGCTATGATCCCCATGAACATGATCATCCTGCACTTGCTGCACACCACGACACCAATGACCCTAACAACAGCTTCAATACCCATGTCATTTGAAATGAGCCCCTGCCCCCTCAATCCTGAGGACTGCTCTTAAAAACTGCAGAGGTGTGACATGCTCCTCCATCACATCTTCTGTTGTTGCTATCCTCCAAGCCAGAATCTTCACTACTCTCCTCTCCTCCTCCTCTTCTTCTTCTTCTTCTTTTGCCTAAAATGCTTCTGCCTATTCAGGTAATTCACAGAGTCTCTACCAATCATCTCTTTTCTACCACAGTCTACCATTCAGAATTTCCTCCCGTCATATTCCTCTTTGGTTCATATCATCCTTTAGCTGGTCTCCATCTTTTTCATGGACTTCCAATTGCTCCTCTTCCATATTCTGTCCATTCTCACATTCTTGTTGGGAGTCTTTCTTGTTGCATTATTTTAATGTGGCCAAACTGTTTCAGACTATTGCTCTCCATAGTTTCTTTTAGGAAACTGATCTAAGCATGTTACACATTATTTCATTTCTTATCCTGTCCATTCTTGTCTTATCCATGATCACTCATAGAAAACACATCTCTGTCACTTGTCTTATGCACAGGTCTTTCTTTGTCTAAATCAAACATTCTGATCTTAGGTCAAAACTGGTAGATAACATGAGTTGTACATCATGATCTTTGTGTTGGCAGGTATTTTCCAATTCTTAATTATACACGGTAACAAAATTCCTCTCCAAAATTGCATCTTTGATGTTTCCTTTCTTCATTAGCTTACTTCCTAGATATTTTAAAGTATCTACTTCTTTAACAATTTTTCCTTTACAACTTGCATTCTTAATCTCTTTCATTCTTTCTGCTGATGTTTCATTACCTATCTTTTTGTTAATTTCCATGCTTGCTTCTTCATTTACCATCTGACAGGTATATAGTTGTTGTTCCAAATTCTGCTCACTATCATCCAAAATCACCACACAGTCTGCATGTGCTACGGCTTTCATATCATCTCCTGCTGACCCTTGGCAAACTTTTATTTATTTATTTATTTATTTTCATGTTTCATGGATCCTTTATGCGAATGTATAGATAGGATGTAAAATGTGTCAGATTATTACAGTAATAACCATATCTAAATGGTCATGAGGCTTACAAACTAAATCATTATAAAAAGATACATGAGGTTCAAGTGTTTAAACAACACAGATTATAGTAGTAATAATGGTTACACTAAAAATTATGAATCTTACATTCTAATAAATATTAAAAGCTTTCTGTCATCAATTGATATGCCAGTGCTACATAATTAGTTCTTATAGGAATGCTTAAATTAAATACGTAGTACTAATTGTTGCAAACTGTCAAAAAATTCCTGTAAAGAATATAAACAACTGTTCATCAAAAGATAAGGTTTCAGCTGTTTTATTAATTTAGTCATATCCTCAGTGATTTATTTAACATGAAATGGAAGTTTATTGTATACTTTTATGCTTGAATAATGTACTCCTTTCTGTACCATGCTGAGATTTTTTTATATCTTTGTGAAGATCATGTTTACTTCTTGTATCATGAACATGATATTCACTGTTTGTTTTGTAAAATGTATGATTACTGTTGCCTCATGATGTTGTTCATGACTATGTAAATGAGCACTGGTGACAGCACACTTACTTTTCGAACCCCTTTTCTCATTCTGAACCATTCTGTGATTTTTTTTGCCATCTATTATAATACAATTCAGGCATTTGTTATAAATGTTTCAGCTTTCAAGCTACAGTCCTTTTGACGTTTCCATATCTCTTTCTAATAGTGTTGTCAGTCATTTTTATATTTATGAATGCAGCTAAGATATCTTTCCCAGAATCTCATTTCTTTTCTAGTGTGTGTGTACCTCTAAATAAAGCATCTATTGTTCATCTTATGGGTAGATATTCTCTTTGTTCTCTTGATTATGGCTTACTATCATGTTTGTGGATTTCTGTAAAATTATCTTTTAGTGCACAATAATGTGCACTTTGTTACCCTTCATAAAACTAGATACAATAACTGCCTTTTTCCAATCATCAGGAATATTTCCATATGTTCATACTATCCTCATTGTTCTATACAATCATACTATCCTCACTGTTCTATCAATGAATTTTATTAGGTCCTATGCCTTTGAACATTTCCATTGTAATGTCATCTACTCCAGGAGCCTTGCCAGTTTTCATTCCTAATACAGCTTTCTCTAGATCTCTTTCTATTTCCTCTATAAGGGTGTTATTTATTTCTTCTCCTGCCATTTCATTACATGTAATTTTTTTTCATTCTTTCCTTATTGAAGATTTTGGAAACATTCTTTCCATACTTTCAGATTTTCTTTTTCCCTCACATGGGTTTTCCTTCTTGGTTGATACCTTTAAAAGTTTATCCCTTTAACCCATTACTGGCCATTGTCCCTTTTTTGGGACGCATATATTTTACTTATTTCTATGTAAGCAATGGAGCTTTTAGCCTTTATTGTTGCACCTGTACATTCAACTAACTGCTATAATGCCTGTAAATGTAAAACAAATAACTTTTTTCTAAGTACTTCATGTCAGGAAAATTATAAACTTGCCGATTTTTTGTTCTCGCACTTGGCAGCACTGTATGTCTGCTGGTAGTTCCTGGACGACAATGGGCTGTGATTTAGTTGTCTGGGCGTGTTTGTTATGAACGTAAGGATGTCCATGTAAGATTAAGTATACTTCAGATTTTTTCAAATAAGTGCAATATCGATATATTTTATGCATCCCAATAATGGGACAATGGCATGTTACACTATCATTTATTGTTGATGTGCTCTATTCTTGTATACACGTATTATACAGAGAAGAATTGCATTTTACATTCTTTATATCTGCTTTTTTCATGTTCTATTCCAATTTTAAGATTCCAACAGGATAAAAACATGCCACATGATAATAATAATAATAATAATAATAATAATAATAATTTTATTGTCATTCGGCCATTACAGCAATAGACAACGTCATATACATACTAAAATACAATTAATAGTTTGAAAGAAACAACAGGTTTCTTGTTAACATTATAGTATTATATTACAGTTGATAAATTCTCTTATGTCATAGAATGGGTGGACGACTAGCCAGTCATGAATTGTTTGTTTGAATAATTGTTCAGGTAATTCTTGAACAGATTGAGGAAGTTTATTAAATAATTTGTACCCCATGATTTCGTAGCTGTTGAGTGACTTTGACAACCTGTGGTAAGGAATATAGAGGCACCTATTCCTTCTTGTATTGTGGCTGTGTACATTTTCTCTGGTTTTTGTTTCTGGTAATTTCTTCTTCGTATAAATTAGAACATAGTATATGTACAAGTTTATAACAGTCATGATTTTCTGTTCACAGAACAATGGTTTACAGTGTGCCTTATATGCAGAACCAGTTATTATCCTAATAGCTTTTTTTTGCAGTATTAATATGTCATGTACACAGCTAGAGTTCCCCCACAAAATAATTCCATATGTTATTATACTCTGAAAGAATGAAAAATAGGATGTTCTAACATATTTTTCAGGAACACAATCCATAAGTCGCCTTAACAGGTAAATAACTCTAGACAATTTACCACTAATATATTGTACATGTTGACCCCAAGATAATTTATCATCAATGTATACCCCCAAAAATTTGACATAACTTGGATCGTCTGACAGAAGCTTGTCTCTAAGACTACAGACCATCTGCTGTGTTTTGTTTTCATTCAGCAGGAATCCATTTGCCTTGAACCAATAGGATGCTTGGTCAATTGTCTTTGCTGCACAAGTTTTAAGGCTATTGAAATCCTCACTAGCATGAAGAAATGTTGTGTCATCTGCATACAACACCGTGGTGGACTTGATAAATGACGGCAGATCATTTATCATTATCAGGAACAAAAAGGGGCCCAGCACAGATCCCTGCGGAACACCTACCTTGACTTGCTCTATACTCGACATTTCTCTACCTACACAAACAACTTGCTTACGATTCTGAAGATATGATTTTATTAATTTAAGGCTGTTATGTCTAATGCCATAGAATTCCAGTTTTTCTAGGAGTGGCTTATGCTTTACACAGTCAAAAGCTTTGCTTAGATCACAAAATGTGAGTTGAGCATAGCCCTTATCCTCAAACACTTGATGTAAGTATTTGACTACAAAGTCTATAGCATCCACAGTAGACAACTTTTTCCTAAAACCATACTGAGATTCACTAATTATTCCTAATTTTTCAAAATAGACAGATAGCTGTTGGTAAATTACACATTCCAGTATTTTAGAAAAAGCTGGGACTATGGAGATTGGTCTGTAACTGCAAGGTGAGTCCATATCTCCCTTTTTATATATTGGAATTACCCTAGCCACTTTGAGTTCTTCGGGAAAATATCCTTCAGATATGCATTTATTTATACAGAATGTTAAGGGGTACACAATATAGTCTATTACTTTCTTTAGTAAATTACAGGATATGTCGTATATATCTACACTGTCTGAAGATTTCATCCGTTTTACAATGCTTAGGACATGACTAGGTGAGACCTCGGAGAACATAAACGTACCTGTGTCTGTTGGTGTTCTGCAAACATTTTTAGAAAGTAACTCTGATGAATTGATATCAGGTTTGATTATAGTATTTCCTACATTTTCAACAGATTTAATAAAGAAATCATTGAATTTTTGGGGACTTATATTAATTTTTTTGCTTCTTACATCTTTAGCAACACCATTTATTAATTTCCATGCAGCTTTGCACTTATTTGTAGAATTATCAATGGTATTGAAATTATGTGCTTTTTTGGCTTCCACAATGGCTTTTTTATACTCATTCCTGCATTTTATATAGGCTAATCTGGCATGTTCTGTTTTCTGATTGCTACATATATTGTGCAACACCATAACTTGGTTTTTCATACTTGATAATTGTTTAGTGAACCATGAATTTTGTCTGTTTGTAGCCCTGTTTGTAAAGCCTTTGTCAGTTAATTTGCATTTCTTTATGGGGATATTGTCATTAAATTGTGTCAGAAATGTTTTAAAAAATCTCTCAAATAATAGCTTCCCTGACAAATCAGCACTAAGACTATAACTTGTGTCACCATGACATTGGTTGAACCAGTCTCTCTCAGCAAGGGACTTACAGAGCTGAACAATTTTGTCATCTGTGACAGGCCTGGTGATTATAACTTTTGGGACAGGCTTAGGAATATTACTATTATCAATACAGAACCTACTTGTATAGTTTAAAGATACAGAGTCATGATCTGAAAATGGAAACGCTGTAACAGCACATGATTCTTCTGTAGTTTTAAAGTTGACAAAAATATTGTCAAGACATGCTTTATCTCTTGTGGGCCTGTTATTGATTGAGTGCAAATTGCACTGTCTTAAAAGGTTTTTCAACTCAGTCACAGTACGTTTATGTGTTGTTATATCAAAATCTGCATTCAGATCTCCACCAATTACTATGTCATAATGCAACCATCTGGTCCCTCTTAGTACATCTAACAGCATGTCCAATTTTTCTAGAAATACATTGATGATACCCTTAGGTGACCTGTAAAGGGATACTATTACTAACTTAAGACTGTCCATAACTATACCAGTGGCTTCAAAGTTTTGAAATTCTAGCAGAACTAGTGAACCATCAAGAGAGTGACGATGAAGATGATGACGTAGAATTGGCGATTATTCCACCCGATGCAGATGTAATAACAGATGAAGAAGACATTGACAAAAATGTATTGAACAATGAGTCTGTTGTACAAGATGTAGACGGTACTTTAGAGGGAAGCTCTCACTTTTGGATGTCTGACAGAGAATAGTGATGTTTTACCTATCAAAGAAAACAGGATCAGTACCAAAACACAGAGGACCACAAGGAAGCAAATTGATGGGAGGACGGGTGAGCACAGATGTATGACTAGATCCAGGAAATCATTTCATTGTGTCAAGTAAAACACAGAAGAGAGTAAAACACAGAAGAGATATGCTTACTGCAAGGAAAAAAAAAAATGTATAGGTGCAATGTTGGTGTACACGACAAGTGTTTTGCTTCATTTCATACTGAACAGACATTCAATAATATTAAAACATTCTTTATTTATTGTTTGTGTTGTTTCTTACAATATTATGCATGGAGAATAAGGTTGTAAATTTGGCCAATGTCCCAAAAATGGGACAGAGTGTAGTTTTTGTTGTAATAAACTGCAAATTTTCAAAACAACTTTTTATTCAATTAATCACTCAATGTAACGTATTTATGTATAAATATATCTAAAAAGAAAGATGATGAAACTTACCAAACAAAAGCGCTGGCAGGTCGATAGACACACAAACAAACACAAACATACACACAAAATTCTAGCTTTCGCAACCAATGGTTGCCTCGTCAGGAAAGAGGGAAGGAGAAGGAAAGACAAAAGGATATGGGTTTTAAGGGAGAGGGTAAGGAGTCATTCCAATCCCGGGAGCGGAAAGACTTACCTTAGGGGGAAAAAAGGACAGGTATACACTCACACACACACACATATCCATCCACACATACACAGACACAAGCAGAAAATGTCTGCTTGTGTCTGTGTATGTGTGGATGGATATGTGTGTGTGTGTGAGTGTATACCTGTCCTTTTTTCCCCCTAAGGTAAGTCTTTCCGCTCCCGGGATTGGAATGACTCCTTACCCTCTCCCTTAAAACCCATATCCTTTTGTCTTTCCTTCTCCTTCCCTCTTTCCTGACGAGGCAACCATTGGTTGCGAAAGCTAGAATTTTGTGTGTATGTTTGTGTTTGTTTGTGTGTCTATCGACCTGCCAGCGCTTTTGTTTGGTAAGTTTCATCATCTTTCTTTTTAGATATATTTTTCCCACGTGGAATGTTTCCCTCTATTATATTCATATCATGTATTTATGTATAAAAGTTTGCAAAAAATGATCCGATAGAGTTTTGGCCAGTAATAGGTTAAAAGTTGATGCTGAATCTGTTCACTGTGTATCTCTTGTGTTTCAGTTTCCAGCACTTGGTTTTTGTCTTTTTCCTCCATACATACCCTTTTCAAATTTCTTCAATGTCCCCTACCAATAGTACATGGTTACTGTCTAGATTAATGCCTGTTATCACTTTCACTTCTGTCAGGCATTTCTGATTTATTCAGTTATTATTATATAGTCTATTACAGATTTCTGTTACAAATTTCAGTTGTATCTCATAAACCTGTGACAATCTCTTTTCTTATACCATCCATTACCAGTTAACCATTTATTTCTCAGACATATTCACTACTGTCCATCCTATTCTGACACATTCTCTCTCTCCATTCCCCTTACCTAATACTCTCCTGTCATTTTCCATTCCATCCCTGTAATGTGATGAAATTAAACACTACTTACCCACCATCCCCCTTCCCATCTCTCAAACCCAACTTTCTGATTATTGACATAACTAATTCCCAGTTTGCTTCTGCTCCTGAGAGATATTTCTGTCTGCTTTGCTCATCTCCATCTGACACCTTTCTGCCTCCTTGTTCAGAATCCCCCACCCTCTTCCTACCACCACTCTATCCTTACCTCTCAAAGTGTACCTGCATAGGTAACTACTGCCAGTGTTGCCATAACTACAGCAGAGTCAGACACATTCTGGGGTCTGAGTGACAAGCCCTGCCATTTTAACCTCCACTAAACTATCTTCCTCACCTCACTAAGGAAGGAACTTTTTGTTCCTTTGTGTTTATTTCTGTATGGGCCTCTTGGTAGTATGGATAATTCTCCTCATGAAGATAAGGACTAGTCAGCAATTCTTTCTCATAGCCTTCCAGTTTTTTCACATGCATTTTCCTTCTGAATCAACAGTAAATTCAGTTTTTCATAATGACTTATTCATTACACAGAACATTTCTAAAATTATACTTAACTTTATACAAAAATCATTATTCCTCACATACCTCAATACAATTCCTATATGACAAATATTTGTTATCCATATCCATTTCAGGTTTGTTACTGTTCTGACTTGCACTTCTCCAGCATTCGGATGTCCTCCTGTCTCCAGAGAAGATTCTACCTCCAGATAGTGGTGGTACAAGTTTAAACACAAATGTTGGCTTATTCTTACTTTCCACATCCAACAGAACATCAAACAGAGGAGAACTGCAATTACAAACATATTACAATAATTGCAAATGTATATATAAATTGAAAAAATGCATATAAAAATGTATAATAAGTACACATTGGTTGGTCATAACTGAAATGCAGCTACTCACAGAAGTGGGCTATCATTATCTTTTTGCAGCAAAACTTGATAGACATGCTAATGCATTAATCAGGGACTGATTTACACTGGAAATAATTTGGTTCCAGTTTTGGCCATCAGGTGCAGATGTGGCACTGTACACTGTTTGTATGACTGTATGACATACACACTGTCATTTGACAAGCCATAACATGAGTGAACAGTATGGCTATTGAGAAGAGAGACTGTGTGCTGTTAGTGAAACAGTTTTATGTGAACAGCAGCAATTACAGTGACGCACTGAAGAGTATCACTGACTGAAAGGTCTGAGTAGAGGCCTGATGTCATTAAATGGTTTAAATAATGAAATTCAAAAACATTGGTGACCTCGATGCTGCACCTGGAACAGGAAGGCATCCCAGCCCTGGTGGATGTTATTGTTGAGCTTGCTGTTGCTGTAACCGACCATCTAGCATGTGCCCCAGGTAGGGCTAGTGCTCATGTGGAGTCACTAGAATTGTCCATCCCATGGTCAACAGTAAGGAAAGTTTTACAGTCTATTTTACATTGGTACCCATACAAGGTGCAGACATTGCAGCAGCTGAAACCCTCTTGCAACATTCTGAATTTGCTCTTTGGTTTCTGGTACAGACTGAAGTTTGATGACATGGTCGAACAATACTTCTTGGAGGGATGAGGCACATTTTATACTATAGGGTGTAGTGAATACACAGAACTGCCACATTTGGGATAGTGTTTAACCACATGTTCTGCATGAAGAGCCATTGCACTCGCCATAAGTGACTGTATGGAGGGATTCACGAGAACTTTTATTTTCAGCCCAATCTGCTTTGAAGATAATACACAAGAAGGCCTGTCAGGTGCACCGTGATGTCTACACATTATCAAGAACTTGTACAGAATGTGATTTCTGCTTTGGAAGAACCAAGTGTTTGGAAATCACTATTTTCATGCAAGATGGGGCAACACCTCATGTCGCTCACTCAGTCAAAGACCTGCTTAATGCAACTTTCCGTTAATGTTTATCTCCAGAGGTTTTCCAGATGCACATTCTGTAAGATTATGTAATCTGAATCCATGTGACTTTTGGGTCTGTGGGTATCTAAAAGAACGTGTTTACCACAGACACGTTCAGTCTCTATCTAATCCACAGGCCCGTATACAAGAACATGTTTCTCAAATTTCACTGGAACTGCTGTGAGCACCTGTTGATCATGTCATTTTATGGGTGCAGCATTTCATTGATGCCTCCATGCTCATATTGGACAAACTGTGTAAGGAGCAGTTAATAATAAAATCAACATTATGCCTTAATCACTTCTTTATCATTTCTGCCCATATCTAGTTCCTAATCCATTACATATGGAAATATTTCTATATATCTTTCTTGCATTTGCAGCACCAGAGTTGCTCACGGTGGCCAAGATTGGGACTAATTTTTTTTCCAGCATAAATTGGTTCTTCATTTGCACATTAGAATATCTACAAGTTTTGCTGCCATGCGATAATTATAGCCCCCAGAGGATCTCTGTGGGTAGCTGCACCTTTATTATAACTACCCAATATAAAATTATCTGGTCTTTATGACACTGAAATACTCCTCATTTTAAACAAAAAGGGAGACATTGTGAAAGTCAAAAGACAGGCAAAAAGTAATCAGTACAATTTTAGGTCCAAATCAAGCTGAAGAAGGAACATACAGATTAAAAGCAAGTAAGGACATTAAGAAAAATACCATCACGTCTTCAGCTGTGAAAAAGTTCATGCTAAAATTCTATGGGCATATTAAACATGAAACAACCAGATTAACTATACAAGATGTGGAATTCTATTAAAGTTGCACAAAAGTTAGAACTGAAACAATTAAATGAATCAGTCCGAAAAAAGAAGCGGTTAATATGTCATGTCTGGACAATTGGTGTGGCAGATAAATATGAGACCATAACAACTTAACAACGTGGTCTGGTGACAGGAAAAGAGCATATTCTGAGAGAATGAGGTAATATAAATCCAAAAAAGGCTAAATACTGTTGTTGGGTAACCTATCTTCAAGAAAAAATTCTAGTGCTATTTTTGGGGGGGCAGGGGGGGAGGAGTTTTCTTGTATTTCTATAAGCTGGGATTATCCACAGGTTCTTTTGATTTTGCAGCTTATTTCTTATGTTTCTTTTCTTTGTTGTCTGAATTATTCTAGGTGTTACATTTTTCTCCATTTTTGAGATCCTTGTTATTGCATTTCTCCACTTTCCTTGTTCCACCATGTCTTCTTTTTCTAAACGGCCAGTCACAATGTTTTCTCTGTCACTTCAGTAATTTGTACCTGGAGTCCACACAATCATCTTTTATAGTTGTCTCAGCTTCTTCTCTAAAGTTTCCTATGTTTTCTGTTCGATAAGAGTTCTATTAGAGTTGTAGTTGATTATTTTGTGGCTTTCCTTTTTAGTCTTACATGCAAGAAAATGTATTTTAACCTTAGAGAAATAATTATCTGAGTCAAATTCCTCATTTGTGATCATTTTAAAACTCGTTATTTTACTAATATTCCTTCTGGATATGGCTATGTAGTTCACTTGAAATTCTCCTAGATCTAGATCTGTCTCTCATTGTCATTATTTCTATTGTTATTAGTATTCATGTTTGGGCTGTACTGGATCATGTGGTGTACAACAAAAGCCATCTTAGAACTACTTAATTTCAAGTTCCAAGAATCATTTGCATTATTAATCACTGTGATGTGAAACAAGTTATTTTACAGTCATATTTCACATTCGTATGTAGGTTGATGGCAGCATTTTGCACATCTTTTTGTGTTAAAGACAACTTTAATGTGGAATAATGAATGTCATTTTTCTTCTGTGTTGTAATTACATCCATCATTATTCCTTTTTAACTGCACTGGATTATTTACAACAAATGTAATGAGGGAATAAATGTAGTGTGAAATCATAGTCAAAATGCCTAAATCCTGGAGGTGATGTCTACAAGATGATTGTGTGTGAGCACCAAGTATTATTCTTACAGCAGTGAAGAACATAGAAAATTCATTATGAATAGGAAGATGGGACAAAGAGGAAGTTACTGTGAACACTTCAGTGATAGAGTTATTAATACCAGGATCAACTGCAAACTAATGCCACAAAACAAGCCAGCTATATACATTGATGTCACAACCAGAAGATGAAGAGATAGAGTATAAGAAGAAACTGAATGAGTAACTCAGTGTGTAAAGGGAAAAATCTAATAATCACAGTGGCAGCAATACCGTAGTAAGGAAAGGAGTAGAGGACAGAGTTACTGGAGAATTCGGAATGAGAGAGGAGAAAGACCCACTGAGTTCTGCAACAATTTTCAGCTGTTAATATCACATTCTCTGTAGAGTGAGAGAGACAATGAATGGACATCATTTCATTTCAGCATGATGGGCATAGAGGAATTCTTGGCAAAGTTTAAATGGATTATAAATTGCACTCTGGAGAAGCACATGACCAGTAAGTAGAAGGATGGAAAAGACCCACCATGGTTTAATAACAACATTCAGAAAATGCTGAGGAAATAAAGACTGTTATACTCTCAGTTAAAAGATAATGCACAAATGATGACAGGACAATGTTAGTAGAGATTCATGTTCTGTAAAAATATGCTGGAAGCATATGCCCTTACAAATGACCTAACAGAGAAAACTAGAAAATTCTGTTCCTACATTAAATCACTAAGTGGGTTAAAGGCTTCTATCCAGTCACTTGCTGTCCAGTCTGGTGCGGTAATAGAAGATAGAAAAAAGAAAGCTGAAGTTCTAAATTTCACATTTATGAAGTAGTTCATGCAGGAGGGTTGTAGAAACATACCATCATTTGACCATAGCACAGATTCCTGTATGGAGGACATAGTAATAGGCATCCATGGCATTGAGAAGTAACAAAGAGTTGAAAACAAGTAAGTACCTGGTCCACATGGAACCCCAATTTCATTTTACAAAGAGTACTGCCTTACTTAGCTTGCATTTATCATGAATTTCTCACACAGTGCAAAGTCCCAAGTAATTACACTCATGCTCATAAATTAAGGATAATGCTGATACATGGTGAAACAACACTCTTGTGGGCAGCTTGTAGGTTTAAATCACCTCTGGGTATGACCATGTGGTGCCTTTGACCTGCGGTCATTGCACAGTGGCACTGGCAGCAGTTCATATATGCAGAGGTGTGTTCGTACACGTCAGAGTATGGTGCAGTGATTAAGTTTGCAGACATTTTCAGACATGCTAATGGTGACTGTGTATTGAAAATGGCTCAAAGAACACCTATTGATGATGTTATGAGGGGTAGAATACTAGGGCGACTGGAGGCTGGTCAAACACAGAAGGTCATAACACAGGCCCTCCATGTGCCACAAAGTGTGATCTCAAGATTATGGCAACAATTCCAACAGACAGGAAACATCTCCAGGTACCACAGTGCACAACACCACTAGAAGACCAATATCTCACCATCAGTACCCACACACAGCCGTGGAGTACTGCAGGTAGCCTTGCTTGGGACCTTACCACATCCACTGGAACAGTTGTCTCCAGACACACAGTCTACAGACAACTGAACTGCCTGGAGACCTGCAAGGTACCTTCCACTGACCCCTGGTCACAGGAGAGCCCGTAGTAAAGCCTGGTGTCGAGAACACAGTACATGGTCATTGGAACAGTGGTCCCAGGTTATGTTCACAGACGAGTCCAGGTATAGTCTGAATAGTGATTCTCACTGGGTTTTCATCTGGCATGAACCAGGAACCAGATACCAACCCCTTGATGTCCTTGAAAGGGACCTGTATGGAGGTCATGGTTTGATGGTGTGGGGGTGGGATTATGATTGGTGCACATACACCCCTCACCCCTGCATGTCTTTGACAGAGGAACTGTAATGGGCCAGGTGCATCAGGATGTCATTTTGCCCACCTTTTCAGGGGTGCAGTGGGTCCCACCTTCCTCCTGATGGATGATAACGCACAGCCCCACCGAGCTGCTATCTTGGAGGAGTACCTTGAAACAGAAGATATCAGGTGAATGGAGTGGCCTGCCTGTCCTCCAAACCTAAACCCCATCATGCACATCTGGGGTGCTCTTGGTCAATGTACTGCTGCATGTCTTCAAACCCCTGCGACACTTCAGGGGCTCCAACAGGCACTGGTGCAAGAATGGGAGGCTATACTCCAGCAGCTGCTCAACCACTTGATCCAGAGTATGCCAACCCATTGTGTGGCCTGTGTACATGTGCATGGTGATCATATCCCATATTGATGTCGGGGTACATGCGCAGGAGACAGTGGCATTTTGCAGCACATGTGTTTCAGGACGGTTTTCTCAACTTATCACCAATACCGTGGACTTACAGAACTGTGTCATGTGTGTTCCCTATGTGCCTATGCTATTAGCACCAGTTTTGTGTAGTGCCACATTGTGTGGCACCACATTCTGAAATTATCCTTAATTTGTGACCATGAGTGTAGAAGAAAGCATAGGAGACTACTGTTACTGTATATAAGAAGGGCAAAAGAATGGGCCCACAAAATTACAGTCCAATATTCTTAACACTGGATTGCTGCAGAATTCTTGAACATATTCTCGTTTCAAATATAATAAAGTTCCATTAGATGGAAAAGCTTCCATCCACAAATCAGCACAGTTTTGGACAGCAATGCCTAAGCAAAATGCAGCTTGTCCATTCCTCACAGAAAATCCAGTGAACTATGGAAGAAGGAAGGAAGGAAGATTGGGTTTAATGTCCCATTGACATTGAGGTCATTAGAGATGGAGCACAAGCTTGGATTGTGTCAAGAGTGCCCTTTCAAAGGAACCACACATCTGTCTGGGGCATTTTAGGGAAATCATGGAAATCCTAAATCTGGATGGCCAGTGAGGGTTTGAACCACTGTCCTCCCAAATGTGAGTCCAGAGTGGTAGCCACTGTGCAATCTCATCCAATGTGAACTATGGATGAAGGGCAATAGACAGATTACATATTCCCAAATTTCAGAAAAGCATTTGACATGGTGGCTCACTGCAGGCTATTAACGAAGGTATGAACATGTGGAACAGGTTCCCAGATATGTGACTGGCTCTAAAACTTACTGAGTAATCAGACCCAGTATACTGTCCTCAATGGCTAGTGTTCATTAGAGAGAAGGGTATCATCAGGAGTGCCTCAGGGAAGTCTGATAGGGCGGCTCTTATTCTCTATATACATAAATAATCTGACAGACAGGGTGGGCAGGAATCTGTGGCTGTTTGTTGATGATGCTATGGTGTGCAGGAAGGTGCTGTCATTAAGTGACTGTTGGAGGATACAAGATGACTTAGACAAATTTTCTAGTTGGTGTAATAAATGGCAGTTAGATTTTAATGAATTACAAGTAGGTTATTGCAGTTGAGTAGTAAAAACAATCCTATAATGTTTGAATACATTAGTAATGTGCTACTTGACACAGTCAGGTTGAATAGTACACAGGTGTAAAGTTGCAAAGCAATACGAAATGGAAAGAGCATGTGAGGATCATAGTGAGGAAAGAGAATGGTTGACTTTGGATTATTGGAAAGGAGAACAGTTATAAAACACTATGTGACCCACATTTGAGTACTGCTGAGGTCAGATTAAGGAAGACATGAAAGTAATTCAGAGGTGTGCTGCTAGATGTGTTACTGGTAGATTTGATCAACATGCAAGTATTATGAAGATGATTTAGGAAGTCAAAAGAATATCCCTGGAGGGGATGAGATGTTTTTCTCAAGAAATCCTTTTGAGAAAATTTAGAGAACTGGATTTTAAGCGGACAGCAGAACAATTATACTGCCACCAACATACATTTTGCATAAGGACCATGAATATGAGAGAAATTAGGGCTCATATGGAGGCATACAGACCATGGTTTTTCTGTTGCTCTATTTGTGAGTGGAACAGGAAATGAATTGACTTTTAGTGGTGCAGCATACCCTACACCACAGACTGTATGGTAGCTTGCAAAGTATGTACATACATGTAGATGTAGATAGAGTGCATTCCTCATTAAATAAAGCATATTAATATCAAATGTGGATAAAATTTTTGAAAAAGTACATTTGGAGCACAACATTGTATGGAAGTGAGTCACTGGCTGAAGAAAAGTGGAAAAGAAGAGAATCAGAGGGTTTGAGATGTGGTGTTAAAGATGAAAGCTAAATGAGGAGCTCCTCCAGAAAATAGGAATATGTGGGAAATGTTAACCAGAAGAAGCTATAAGATGATGGGACATTTGTTAAGAAATCAAGAAATAACTTGTATGGTACCAGAGGCAATGCACAGAACATCAAACAAATAATAACCAATTATCTTATGCCTTGAGTACTAATTTAAAAAGATGCCTATTGGAAGAAAAGTTAGTAAAAATAAAAATGTAGTGTTATTCACCAAGACTGAGTAGACATTTTCCATTTTGTTATGTTCAATCATAAATAAATAGCAAGCAGTTTCATGTCAGGCAGTGGGCTATGAGATACAGACAGCGCAGCAGCTGCACAATCAATATAAAAGCTTATGGTCATGTTGTTAGGCAGAGAAAAATATCCCTTTTGTGAGAGTAATGGAGTTGAATAAAATCAATGTTTCATTCAAGACTCACCTATTATATTTTATCAGTGTAGAGAAAAGATCAGCAAATTTTGAGCGGAAGTCCTTCCATTCATCATTATCAAATGAGAAGTTTCCGATGTTATTCATTACCTTTCGTACTGTAAAAAAAGGAAACAATAAGAATACAATATAAGTTCTAGTGCTCATTCAAATATTATGTTTATTTCTTTTGCACCCACTTGATATACTATATGATGCACATAATAACTACAAATAATTTCTTATGTTGCACAATTTAACTACAACACAAGCTTGGTAGGAGATAATAAAATAAATATCTATATTCTTAGAGACGTTTTTACAAATTTATGCATCATGTTTGTCCTCTTCAAAATAGTTCTAGACTAAAGAACAAAAACAATGCCCTTTCAAGTGGTTTTCGAGATGGGGAATAAAAAGAACAGGGTCTAAAATATTCTGAATAGCTGAATGCTCACTGATGGAAACTGTTGCATTACAATGCATTGTTTTAGTGCAATATTCAACTGCATGCAGTGTCTGTATGCATGAGTCATTCAAGGAGTTGACAAACAGAACTTCATTTCAGATTCTCCCAACACTCATCTAGGAATTGCATCAAGTTCAATGTGGTAATGGGCCAAGGGCATGATTCAACCTAGTTGCCAATAGAATGCTACAGTTTTCTTGGTTCACACAAGTCTCATTACATCTCATAAAAAATCTCCTCAAAGAGTGTAATGCAAAAAGTACACTACTGGCCATTAAAATGATAACACCCAGAACAATAGCAAATAATGAAAGTTTACTTCTGTGTATATAGTACACTAAAAAAGATGTAATTAAATTTGTATGTTACTTGAGGTATACTATATTTTACAGACTATAAGACACACACTTTTTTTTTTTTTTTTTTCAAAAAATTACCTCCAAAATTCAGGTGCATCTTATACCCAAAATTAATATAAAAATGTCCAGTGTTTGATTTAAAATTCCCACCAGTCTTACAAATGGTCATATATTCAATGTTGCAGGAAACATATGTCTATTTGGCAACACTGGATTCAACCAGCAGCAGCAGTGCACTGATGCAACAAACGAGAGTTATAGGGAATTACAAGCTTCCTAACACTGTCTCCTTCCCATCTGCCATCAAAAACCCACAACAATGCCTAGTCTATGATGTGTCATTGCAGTCTGCAATGCCAGTGAATGTGAATTGAAAGTTATTTGTATTATGGGAAAGAATACAACATTTCTATAAGTGGCTAGTTTTGTAATGGAAAAAAAAGGTATTCATATGATACGAGCTATAAAGTTAAAGTAATAGCTCAGGCAGAAGAACATCAAAACAGAGCAGCTGAGCAGCATTTTTGACTTCTACCAACAGGAAAAAACTATATTCGATTAGTGAGCTTGCGAGGAACATCTGAAAAAAAAAAGGGGAAGACTAAATGCGCAAATACAGGACTGAATGCAAAATGGTCAAAACTAGAAGATGATGTATTGTAATGGATTCAAGGTCACCATCAAAATGGCACTGGAATTAATACAAAAATGATTCAAATACACACTCATAAGCTAGCACAAAAGTGGAACTTAACAGACTTTAAGATTGGATTTGATTGGTGCTACAAGTTTGTGAAGCGTCATGGACTTAGCATGTGAAAGAGGAAATATTATCTTTCCATTGCTTTATTATTCAGCATTGAGAATGCCAGTGTGAAACTAACCCAAAGGGTGAATATGGACAAAATTCCTGACATTTGATGTGCCAAGTAATAGAACTGTTGCCATGAACAAGTGGACATGAAAAAATGCACTACATTGTTGTCCTTTCATATTGTGCTGATGTTACTAAACTTAATCCAATGTTCATTTTCAAGTGCAAAACAATGCCAAAACCATTTTAAATAGTGCCAAGTGTTGTTAAGATACATGACATGGGTTGGATGGATGAGGCTGGTATGTAATTGTGGATTAACACAGTATAGGAGAGAAGGAAAGGTGTTTTATTGCAGAAGAGTTCTCTTCTTGTGCTACATCAGTTTAGTAGTCATTTGAAAAATTCTGTGAAAAAGAAATTGAGACAGGGAATTACAGAGCTAGCTGTTATTCTGGGAGGACTTACTTCATAATTGCAACCTCTTGATATCTTGATAAATAAACCATTTAAAGTGTATATGGGAGAGGAATTGAACAAATGGATGATTGATGAAACTCACCCTGAATTCTTGCTGAAGGGAGCTTTAAAAAACCTACAATCAAACGAGTGTGTCAGTGGATAAAACAGTCATGGTCTAGAGTGAGAGAAAATATTATTGTTAAATCTTTAAGAAGTAATGCTCTCGACGGCAGTGAAGACGATCTTATATATGGAGAAGGCAATGGTGATGACAAAGAGGAAGAAGAAGAAGAAGAAGGAAGTCCAGATGACAATTTTCAGGGATTTTAAAGGTCAGTTCAGTTTTATAAACTAAGGATTTTTTTAGTCCTGCTTTATAATCTAATAATAATAATAATAATGGTAAAAACATTATTTAAAAAAAATGCTTAAAAATTAAGGTGTGTCTTACAGTCCATAGCATCTTATATTACATTAAATATGGTACAGGGTGCGAATTTTAGTACACAGAGTTGCCAACTCAGGCAGCATCAATGGCTCTAATGAAACTGAGCTTCTACATCTACATCTATACTCCACAAATCACTGAAGTGCTTGGCAAAGCGTACCTATTGTACCAGTCATCAAGGCTTCTTCCTGTTCCATTCATGGGAAGAATGATTGCTTAAATGCTTTGTGGTTCCTATGACTGACATCTGTAGGCAACAGTAGTACATTTCTAGATTCCTTAATTAAAGCTAGTTCTTGAAGCTTTGTAGGTAGGCTTTCATGAGATAGTTTGCATCTGTCTTCAAGTGTCTGCCATATCATTTTCCCAACAACTCTGTGATGCTCTCCCATGGGTCAAACAAATCTGTGAACTTAGTCATATATGTTCAATATCCCTTGTTAGTCTCATTTGTGAGAGGTCCAACACACAAGAGGCAATACTCTAGGATATGCCACATGAGTGTTTTGTAAGGCACCTTTGGTCTGATCTATGACTGATCCTCTGTGATAATTCCATTTCACATCTACATCTACATCGATATTCCTCAGTCCACCTTATGGTGCATCATGGAAGGTACCCTGTACCACCACTAGACATTTTCTTTCCCGATCCATTTGCAAATATAAATAGGCAAAATTGACTGTCCATATGCCTTCATATGAGTCTTGATTTCTCGTATCTTACATTAGTGGTCCTTACGTGCATTGTATGTTGGAGGCAACAGAATTATTCTGCATCAGCTTCAAATGCTGGTCCTCTAAATTTCATGGTGTACACACACATGCAAGGCCACAGCTATTTTAACACTAACTTTATGAGCAGTTGCCCTGAGAAGGCAGGTGTGTATGGAAAGGAAAGAATTGGGGTAACTTGACTTGTCTCCAGGGATTCCCATTTGAGTTCCCAATGCATGTCTGTAACACTTGCATGTTGTTTGAATCTACCAGTAACAAATCTCTGAAATGCTTTGATATCTTCCTTTAATTCGACCTGTTATGGATCCCAAACATTTGAGCAGTACTCAAGAACAGTTGCACTAGCATCCTATATGTGGTCTCCTTTACAGATGCACCACACTTTCCTAGAATTTTCCCAATAAACTGAAGTCCACCATTCACCTTTCCTTCTACAATCCTCACATGCTCATTCTATCTCATATTGCTTTGCAATACTACCCCCAGATATTTAAATGACATGACTGTGTCAGGCAGGACACTACTAGTGCTTTATCAGAACATTACGGGTTTGTTTTTCTTACTCATGTGCACTAACTTACATTTTTCTATGTTTGGAGCTAGCTGCCATTCATCACACTAACTAGAAATTATGTCTAAGTCATCTAGTGTTGTTCCACAGTCACTCAATGATGACACTTTACCATACATCACAGCATCATCAGCAAACAACTGCAGATTGCTTACCATCCTGTCCACCAAATCATTTTCGTATACAGAGAAAAACAGCCATCCTATCACACTTCCCTGGGGCACTCCTGATGATACCCTTGTCCCTGATGAATATTCACTGTCGAGGACAACATACTGGGTTCTATAATTTAAGAAGTCTTCGAGTCACTTGCATATCTGTGAACCTATTCCACCTTCTTTAAGAGCCAGCAGTGGGGCACCATGTCAAACACTTTCCCAAAATCTAGAAATATGGAATCTGTCTGTTGCCCTTCATCTATAGTTCACAGTATATCATGTAAGAAATCCCTCAACTAGAATTAAATTGAGGCAATTCTCCATGATTTTCATTTCTGAATCCCTGTTTTTGTTTTGTATGCCTCTATTATAGTACCTGTCTCATTCGTGAGTGTCAGGACATTGGTCCCACTAACAAGTTCACACGTGACTACAATTTTTTTCAAATATTATGAGACATCTTTTGATAATATTTTGCTATAATAGTTGTTGAAGACTTTAGCCAAATGTGCTTCCTTGAGTATCTCTATCTATAGCTCTAAACTTCATTTTTAACCTATTATGAAGTAGCCTATTTTTCTTTACAAGTTTATTTATAGTGATTGTAGACTATGGACAGTCCCTCCCATCATGAACTGTTTATGATCTGTATGCTCCTGCAGTGAACTAAATGTTTCAAGTTTCTGCCTGAGATATGACACTACTGTCTTCTTATCTACTTTGCTGAACATTTCGATCTTTCGACTTGCTTCAGTTGAATGAGGCTTCTAGACACACAGTGTGTGCCTGATGATCGTTTCCAAATCCTGTTGCCATTTCTCTAAGGAGTACTATTATTTATCAGACATTCAAAATATCGACTATTAACACACCCCTATCTTTTTCTGGCTGCTTCCTCCTGATATGGGAGACAGCACACAGCACACCAGTCTTCACAGCAGGTGAAGTGAGTCTCATTGGCTCAGTTTCAGTTCCAGTGGAAGATAGCACCTCAAACTTGTAGTTAGGGGATAGGTGGTGATAGGTGTAACACACTAAAATCTCCCTAGTCCCTCTCTCCCTTATGCAGTGAGCATGGACCTACCACTAACATACAACTCACAGTCAAGAGTATGAGTGGTGATACATCCTGTGTTCCCTGTGGAGGAGAGGTATCCACAGGAGAGGGCAGTAATTAATCACGTTTTCTATTTGTGCTACACGACTCTCAACAGACATCCCAACACACCCATTTGCAGCAGCTTCCCACTGCTTAACAATAGTCAGGCCTATTTCCAGCTACTTACCAACAGCAATTAACTCATCCTGTGCACGATAACAGCTCTCACACTGGGGCTGCCTTGTGGCTGGTGCAGTGTTTTACAAAACAATAAACACATTACTTTAAACTAAGCTTGCTGCTGAGTCTTGTGATTTCTCAATTTGTTGTGTTACACATATCACCAGTTCCCTCTAGGAACTGAAGTGATAAACAACCCACAAAGAGACTTCTCTTATAAGAGATTTCTTGAGAGAAACCCTACAATAAAAGTCTGGTCTCTGAAACTACATGGAACGCTTTTTTGTTGAAGCTATGGTCACTAACAAACACAAAAATAGCTTAAATCCATAAATACTATAAAAATGAATGTATGTACGTACATTCCACATCTCCTCCTAAACCACTGGGCCAGTTTCAACCAAACTTCGTACACATATCACTTACTGTCTGGAAAGAGCCGTTATGAGGGTAAGAAACACCTATCTGTCAAAGCTGTGGGGTGGGGGTGAAAAAGAAGTCAAGTCCACAATGGATGAATAACCAGATTTTATTCATCCAGCAATTGAGAATGAGAGCACTTAGCAACTTGCAGCAAACTTTGCACATAAATTTTAAATCTTTATATGAAACTTTTTTTTCACTCACAACCCCGACAAATTACTACATTTTGCTGTCAATGCAGTAAAACTGCTGCATCAGGCATGATGTTCTAATTTATTACTTCTATACTACTAACTGTTTTTGCAGCACATTTTGCAGTCAGTATCCACTGAATGTACCTGCAAAATTATGTCACTGTACAACAAAAAACTCAGGAGACATGACATCATAAACATTGAGATGCATGAAAAAGAAAATTCAGGGCAAAAATCACTACGATGCAGATACACTATGTTTATAAATATGTGGGCAAAGCCATGGTAAAAAGCTCCTCCTAAACCCCTGAATTGATTTTAGCCAAACTTGGTACACATACCACTTATTATCTGGAAAGAAATTCTGTGGAAGTAGGAACCAGTAACCTTCTACTGGGGCAGGAGTGACAATGTGGAGAGAGGGTGGGATAGGAGGACGTGGACAGGCAGAGAGGGGGAAGGATGAGATAGACTGGGGGGGGGGGGGTATAGCAAAGAGAGGGGAGAGGAGGAAATGAACAGAGAAAGGAAAGAGGAAGAGATGGCCACAGAGAGGGAAGAGGGGAGGAGATGGCGAGAGGGAGGGAGGAGGAAAAAATGGACAGAGAGAGGGGAGGGATAAATGGACAAAGAGGAGGAAGAAGGAGATGTGACATGGACCCAACAGGTCGTAGGGAGTACCCTGCAGAAATATTTAGCATTTAGGATTTTAGCATTTTAGGATTTCGTGCATGAACTGAGCTCTCTGCTATGTCCCACAAATGTTCTGTGGGATTCATATCAGGCAGTATGGCTGGCCGAATCATTTGCTCGAGCTGTCCAGAATCTTCTTCAAACCAATTGCAAACAATTGTCTCCTGCTGACATGGCACATTGTCATCCAAAAAATTCCCCTTGGTGACATCTTGGGACCATGGCTTCGTGGGGTCTATGCCAAGCTCGAACCCTATCATCAGCTCTTCTACATCTACATCTACATCTACGTGATTACTCTGCTATTCACAATAAAGTGCCTGGCGTAGGGTTCAATGAACTACCTTCAAGCTGTCTCTCTACCGTTCCACTTTCGAACGGCGCGCGGGAAAACGAGAACTTAAATTTTTCTGTGCGAGCCCTTATTTCTCTTATTTTATCATTATGATCATTTCTCCCTATGTAGGTGGGTGCCAACAGAATGTTTTCGCAATTGGAGGAGAAAACTGGTGTTTGAAATTTCATGACAACATCCCGTAGCAACGAAAAACGCCCTCATTTTAATGACTGCCACTCCAATTCACGTATTATGTCTGTGGCACTATCTCCCCTATTTCGCGATAGCACAAAACAAGCTGTCTTTCTTAGTACTTTTTCGCTGTCATCCGTCAGTCCCACCTGATGCAGATCCCACACCGCACAGCAGTACTCTAGAATAGGGTGGACAAGTGTGGTGTAAGCAGTCTCTTTAGTAGACCCATTGCACCTTCTAAGAGTTCTGCCAATGAATTGCAGACTTTGGTTGGCTCTACCCACAACATTATCTATGTGACCATTCCAATTTAGGGTATTTGTAATTGTGAACCCCTAAGTATTTAGTTGAATTTACAGTCTTCAAGTTTGTGTGACTTATCGCGTGATCGAAATTTAGTGAATTTCTTTTAGTACTCATGTGAATAACTTCACACTTTTCTTTCTTCAGGGTCAATTACCACTTTTCGCACCATACAGATGTCTTACTTACATCATTTTGCAATTCGTTTTGATCATCTGATGGCTTTACAAGATGGTAAATGACAGCATCATCTGCAGACATCTGAGATGGGTACTGAGACTGTCTCCTATGTCGTTAATATAAATCAAGAACAATAGAGGACCTATAACACTTCCTTGGGGAACGCCGTATATTATTTATATTTTACTCGATGACTTTCCGTCTATTACTGCGAACTGTGACTTTTCTGACAGGAAATCACGAATCCAGTCGCACAACAGAGGCGATATTCCATAGGCACGCAGTTTGGTTAGAAGATGCTTGTGAGGAACGGTGTCGAAAGCCTTCTAGAAATCTAAAAATTTGGAATCAATTTGACATCCCCTGTCAATAGCACTCATTACTTCATGAGTATAAAGAGCTAGTTGTGTTCCGCAAGAACGATATTTTCTGAATTCTTGCTGACTACGTGTCAATAAATCGTTTTCTTCTAGGTACTTCATAATGTTCGAATACAGTATATGTTCCAAAACCCTACTGCAAATCGACATTAGTGATATGGGTCTGTAATTCAGGGGATTACTCCTACTTCCATTTTTGGGTATTGGTGTGACTTGAGCAATTTTCCAGTCTTTGGGTACGGCCGGATCTTTCTGTGAGAAAGCGGTTGTATATAATTGCTAAATATGGAGCTATTGTGTCAGAGTACTCTGACTGGTATACAATCTGGACCGGAAGCCTTGCTTTTATTTAGTGATTTAAGCTGCTTTGCGACACCGAGGCCGGCCGGAGTGGCCGAGCGGTTCTAAGCGCTTCAGTCCGGAACCACGCTGCTGCTACGGTCGCAGGTTCGAATCCTGCCTCAGGCACTGATGTGTGTGATGTCCTTAGGTTAATTAGGTTTAAGTAGTTCTAAGTCTAGGGGACTGACGACCTCAGACGTTGAAGTCCCATAATGTTTAGAGCCATTTGAACCATTTTTTTTTTTTTTAGCGACACCGAGGATATCTATTTCTATGTTTCTCATCTTGACAGTTGGTCTTGATTGGAATTCAGGAATATTTACTTCGTCTTCTTTGGTCAAGGAGTTTCGGAAAATCGTGTTTAATAACTCTGCTTTAGTGGCACTGTCATCAATGACTTCACCGTTGTTATTGTGCAGTGAAGGTATTGATTGCGTCTTGCCACTGGTGTGCTTTATGTATGACCAGAATCACTTTGGGTTTGCTGCCAGATTTTGAGACAGAGTTTTGCTGTAGAAATTATTGAAAGTATCTCACATTTCGAACTTCTGCAAAACTTTCCCAGTCTTGGGGACTCTGCGTTCTTTTAAATTTGGCATGCTTTTTTTGCTGCTTCTGCAACAACGATCTGACCCGTTTTGTATACCATGGGGGATTAGTACCATCACTTATTAATTTATGTGGTATACATCTCTCAATTACTGTCGATACTATCTCTTTGAAATCGTTCCACAACTTTTCTACGCTTACATTATCAGATCGGAAGGAGTGCAGACTGTCTCTTAAAAAGGCGTTAAGAGCATTTTTATCAGGTTTTGTAAATATATATACTTCGCGTTTCTTTTTGACGGTTGTATTCAACCTAGCAGCTACTGCCTTGTGGCCGCTAATCCCTGTAATCGTCACGATACTCACTATTTTTTTCTAACACATCAAGTACGGTTTCCCAACCATTTATGCTTCAAGTGGGCTCATGAACTAATTGTTCAAAATAATTTTCTGAGAAAGCATTCGATACGATTTCGGATGACGTTTTTTGCCTGCTGACGGATTTAAACGTATAATTTTTCCAGCATATCGAAGGTAGATTAAAGTCACCACCGACTATAGCTGTATGAGTGGGGTACCTATTTGAAATGAGACTCAAGTTTTCTTTGAACTGTTTAGCAACTATATCTTCTGAGTCGGGGGGTCGGTTAAACGACCCAGTTAATAGTTTAGTTCGATTGTCAAGTATAACCTCTACTCATACTATTTCGCAGGAACTATCTACTTCAATTTCACTGTAAGGCAAACTACTTCTGACAGCAATAAATACTCCACCAGCAACTGTATTTAATCTATCCTTTCTGAACACTGTTAGATTGTTAGAAAAAAACTTCTGCTGAATTTATTTCCGGCTTTAGCCAGCTTTCTGTGCCTATAACTGTTTGAGCCTTAGTGCTTTCTATTAGGGCTTAGAGCTCTGGTTCTTTCCCAATGCAGCTATGACAACTTACAACTACAATACCGATCGTATCTACAACTGACTTGCTGTGTTTTACCTGTTCCCTTTTAGACAGAGGCCCTCTAACCTAAAAGAACCGCCCAGTCCCTTCCACACAGCCCCCTCTACCCGTGTAGCCGCCTCCAGTGTGTAGTGGACTGCTGACCTATTAAGTTGAACCTGGAAACCCACAACCCGATGGCGGAAGTCAAGGAACCTGCAGCCTACATCGTCACAGAACTGCCTGAGCCTCTGGTTCAGACCCCCCACTCATCTCTGCACCAAAGGACCACAGTCGGTTCTATCAACGATGCTGCAAATGGTGAGCCCCGCCTTAATCTCGCAAGCGAGACTGGCAGTCTTCACCATTTCCACTAGCTGCCCAAAACCAGAGAGAATCTTCTCCAATCCAAAGCGATATACGTCATTGGTACCTACATGAGCCACCACCTGCATATGGCTGCACCCTGTACTCTTCATGGCATCTGGAAGTAGCCTTTCCACATCCGGAATGACTCCCCCAGGTATGCACACGGAGTGCACACTGGCTTCCTTCCCCTCCTTGGCAGCCATGCTCCTAAGGGGCCCCATTACATGCCTAATGTTGGAGCTCCCAACTACCAGCAAACCCGCCCTCTGTGAACGCCCAGACATTGTGGGCCAAGAAGCTTCCTCTGGAAAAGGGTGGATGACTGCATCTCGCTCAGAAACATTGTCAGCCACAGATAACACCCGAAACCTGTTTGTCAAACGAACCAGGAAGCCCTACGATAGGCTCCTCGGAAATTCTTTTGCTGCCTGCCAGACTTTGGTGATCTCACACTCGACCACTGGTGAGGGGTCATCCTCAGTGCAGGCAGTACCCGGGGCAGCCACAGCAGTGGACCGAACGGGGGACACGTGGGATGTGCTCGATGTCTCTTGCACCCCCACGTCCGACCCCCCCCCCCCCCCCCCCCCAGTGATGTCCCTTGGCGGCAGCTTCAAGCTGTGTGATGGAAGCCAATGCAGCCTGGAGCTGTGAACAAAGAGTCGCCAACTCAGATCGCATCTGTACACAGCAATCACAGTTCCTATCCATTACTGCAGTCGCTCCTGTTTGAAGCTCGTAAAAATATACAACAAACGAACACGGTGTACTCGGCTTATTAGCAGCAGGAATTCGAAGTGCTCTCTCACTAACGGTCCAAACGACACTGAGCCTTTCCAATCTGAGGGTCGATAGCAACGGCGGTACAGTACACTACACTGTTATTAAAAAAATGCTTGTACCTAGTAGGCACTCGAGCACGCAAGAAATTACAAAAACAATCCACTAACTACACAGGTATCTGTAAGCAAATAAGTCGCTCCTGTTTGAAGCTCGTAAAAATATGCAACAAACGAACGGTGTACTAGCCTTCTTAGCAGCAGGAACACGAGCTGCTGTGTCACTCTTATCAACTGAAATCTGGGCTCTCTCGCCACGCCACGGTTTTCCAGTCGTCTAGTATACAAGCAATATGGTCACAAGCTGAAGAGAGGCGCTGCAGACGATGTCGTGATGTTAGCAAAGGCACTCGCGTCGGTCCTCTGCTGCCATAGACCATTAATGCCACACTCTCCTAACAGATAAGTGCGTCGTTACGTCCCACATTGATTTCTCCGGGTTGTTTCACACAGTGTTGCTTGTCTGTTAGCACTGACGACTACGCAAACGTCATTGCTGTCGGTCGTTAAGCAAATACCATTGGCCATTGCATTGTCCGTGTGAGAGGTAATGTCTGAAATTTTGTATTCTCAAAATGGTTCAAATGGCTCTGCACACTGTGGGACTTTAACATATGAGGTCATCAGTCCCCTAGAACTTGGAACTACTTAAACCTAACTAACCTAAGGACATCACACACATCCATGCCCGAGGCAGGATTCGAACCTGCGACCGTAGCGGTCGCCCGGTTCCAGACTGAAGCGCCTAGAACCGCTCGGCCACTCCGGCCGGCTCGGTATCCTCGGCACACTCTTAACACTGTGGATCTCGGAATATCGAATTCTCAAACGATTTCCGAATTGGAATATGCGATGCGTCTAGCTCCAATCACCATTCAACGTTCAAAGTCTGTTAATTCCGGCTTGTGGTGATAATCACTTCGGAAACCTTTCCACATGAATCATCTGCGTACAAATGACAGCTCCGCCAATGCACTGCCCTTTTATACCTCGTGTAATACTACCGCCATATGTATGTGTGCACGCCGGCCGAAGTGGCCGTGCGGTTAAAGGCGCTGCAGTCTGGAACCGCAAGACCGCTACGGTCGCAGGTTCGAATCCTGCCTCGGCCATGGATGTTTGTGATGTCCTTAGGTTAGTTAGGTTTAATTAGTTCTAAGTTCTAGGGGACTAATGACCTCAGAAGTTGAGTACAATAGTGCTCAGAGCCATTTGAACAATTTTGTATGTGTGCACGTCGCTATCCAACGGCTTTTGTCACCTCAGTGTACACTGCTGTCGAAAACTAAAACTAAATTTAACAACATACGTTAGTTATAAAATATGCTAGAGCAACTGTAAATCACAAATTACGATCTCCCACGAAATATGTTCTGCACAACACTACCATCGTCCGAAAATCCAAATAAGAAAAAAAGAAAAATGTACGTTTAAGGAGATATACACTGAAATTTGGGGTGAACGAATTTTTTCAGCTAGGATTCCACTACTAAAATTACATAAAGCGCAAATGTGAATTACAGTTAATTTTATAACAGGAAATAACATTTTCGCTGCACTCAAAACATTCGAAAATACACAATATCTCACGACACAGGGTCGAATTTTGATACAGTTGTCACAGAAAACACGTTTAAATTTTACGAGAAAAGTCGCGTTATATACGTAAATATAAGTAAATAATGTAAGGGTTTTGTACTTAGCCGGTTTCGTGGCACTTTCTACACTAGCGTGACAAAGATGAGCACTGCAGCTCAAGTGTATCTGACTAAACTAACGTAAATTGCGCAGCAGGAGGTGGCTAATAGTGTACTGCGGACGCAGATGCACACCCGTTGGCGTAACGATTTCTGCAGTGTTCCGCTGGATCAGGGTTTTCGGCGTATGATAAAGATCATACGCATATCATAATTTCAAGTCGATGTATGATCTGAAGTGAAGGATTATACGCGAAAATATGATAATTTTTGGTTTTTTACTTTCTGACCGAGATACCATTGCGAAACAATTCAATTCTGCATACGTTATTAGGTTATTGTCAACCGATGATGAAGCACGTGCACAAAAATGAATTACGCTCACGCTAATATTATTTAACGTAAGAACGTCGTCCGATACACGCGCTTCGTAGGGACCTTATTGTGCAGTAAGGTTCATTTTAGCGCTGTGTTGTTACAGTTCCACTTAATACTTATTGTGGTGTCACCGCCAGACACCACACTTGCTAGGTGGTAGCCTTTAAATCGGCCGCGGTCCATTAGTATACGTCGGACACGCGTGTCGCCACTGTCAGTGATAGCAGACCGAGCGCCACCACACGGCAGGTCTAGAGAGACGTACTGGCACTCGCCCCAGTTGTACAGCCTACGTTGCCAGAGACGGATCACTGACCGATACGCTCTCATTTGCCGAGACGATAGTTAGCATAGCCTTCAGTTACATTTGCTACGACCCAGCAAGGTGCCGTATTCAATTGATATTTATTATGTAAAGCATGTATCATCAAGAGAGATGTTCTACAATTGTGGATTAAAGTTAAGTATTATATCAACTACTTACTTCATTTGCAATTCTCAAGATATTGTCCTGTTCCAGACCTCACGCCAGTCAGCGTGTAATTAAATGCGTGCATTTCGGCCTCCTCTAGAAAAACAGTGTTGGCTCTTCTGCCAACACTACATATTGGCGACGAGCTAAATCGCGTTTGTACCAATTGTTCTTGCCTAAATTATTTGTGTCATGGCTTCGCCACAATCTCCAGATGTACTGTCCGAATTTTATCGCTTGCAGAATCAGCAGACGCAGGCCTTATTGGATGCCCTTGGGCAGCTCGTCCAGGGTCAACGTGCGATGCAAAACGATGCGGCCGCCGCCGCTCCACCGCTACCGCAGCCACAACATGCAGTTGCACCACCTTTTCGTCCGTATGATGCGGCACTGGAAAGCTGGACGGAGTGGTCACGCCAATTTGGATTCCATCTCGCCACCTACAGAATTCAAGGTAATGAGCGGCAGCCTCACTTATTATCATTTGTCGGCGTCCAAACATACCGTGTGATAGTGAAATTGTTTCCCCGACGCGACGTAGCAACTCTGTCCTACGACGAAATTTTGTCTGCATTAGATGCATATTTCAAGGAATCAGTCAATGTAGTTGCAAAACGGTATACGTTCTTTCGTACAAAACGTACAGCTGGTCAAATTAATCAGGAGTGGGTTGCAACTTTGCAAGGCCTTACTAGGGATTGTGCTTTTGAGTGTGAATGTGGACTCCCTTATTCAGATACTATGGTGCGTGATGCAATTGCACAGAACGTTTCTGATGTTCGTATACGGGAGCAAATTTTGAAACTATTCAATCCCTCCCTTCAACAAGTGATAGACATATTGGATAGGCAAGACACACTTGACTTTGCTCAGGAATCATTTGAAACTTCGCCGCCTGTGTGTCACGTTAACCGGCCCGCCGGGCGAGCTGCACGGAACAGTAAACAGCCCTCGCGCTCGTCCGCGCAGCTGCCGCCAAGCTCTCAACCACGTGTCCCGCGGGAGCAAGCAAATGCAGTGCTAAAATCATGCCCGCGGTGTGCAACCAGACATTCGCGTGAGACTTGCCCATCACGCCAAGCTGTTTGCTTTTTCTGTAATAAAAAAGGACATGTTCAGAGTGTTTGCCAGAAAAAGCTTAGATCGGACACTAAAAACCATTCCAGGCCCTTTGCTTCGCGCCAGAATCGAACCAAGAATGCTCAGGCTCGTGAACCTTCGCCCATGGACATTCATGTAGTTAATTCCCCTCCGCTCAGTGCCACTCTCTCTAAGAGTGACTGTGTTCGTCCAACAAAAAGTGTGCGTCGACGTCGCCGGAAATCACGTCAATTAGCAAGTGATTCTGTACCAGTGTCTGTTCAAATTGCACGAGACAGTCGCTCTTGTTGTCAGCAGGACAATAAACGTTTTGTAGACTTGGACATTAATGGCAACGTGATACCATTCCAGCTCGATACCGGAGCTGCAGTTTCATTGATCAATAAAGACACGTACCAACAACTGGGCACACCTCCGTTGCGTGCCGCAAATGTTAAGTTAAATAGTTATTCCGGTCAGAATATCCCTGTGTTAGGACAGTGCAGCCTTCTTGCCACATACAAGGGACAAACAAAACTTGTGTCATTTTACTTACTTCGTTCTTCTTCTGCAGTGAACTTTTTTGGTTTAGATTTATTTCAATTCTTTAACTTGTCTATAGTCAATCAGGTCCTATCAGTGAACCAGACTGTGCCTTCAGACAGTGTTTCTCGTCTATGTGAAGAGTTTGTAGACATTTTTGCACCGGGCCTTGGTTGCGCTAAGAACTATGAAGCACATTTGGACCTGAAAGTAAACGCGCAACCGAAATTTTTCACAGCGCGCAATGTTCCCCACGCATTGCGTGATGAGGTCACAAGAACATTACACGAATTGGAATCACAAGGTGTGATTGAACGTGTGCAGGCTTCTCTCTGGGCATCACCCTTAGTAATTTTGCCAAAACCTTCCGGAAAATTGAGACTTTGCGTGGACTTCAAGGCAACAGTGAATCCACAACTAGTGATTGCAACTTTTCCTTTACCCCTCCTGGAAGATCTTTTTGACAAACTGTGCCCGGGTAAATATTTTTCGAAGTTGGACCTAGCAGATGCGTACTTGCAAATACCGGTGGACGAAGAATCCCAGCGAGTTTTGGTGGTTAACACGCATCCTGGTTTGTACCGATTCAAAAGACTGCCATTCGGGTGTGCATCCGCCCCTGCATTGTTTCAGCAATATCTGCAAACTGTTTGTGCGTCGGTCCCTACTGCAGCAAACTATCTGGACGATATCGTGATCTCCGGAAAGACGGAAGAAGAACATTTAGCCAACCTCCGAACATTATTTCAGGTCTTGCGACAAAATGGTCTTCGCTTGCGTAAGGACAAATGTGTGTTTTTTGCTCGTGACTTACCATATTTGGGACATGTAATCAATGCCCAAGGCATACATCCCAGTCCCGAGCACCTCCGTGCCATACAAGACTTGCCTTCGCCGCAGAATTTGAAGCAGCTACAGAGTGTGCTGGGTAAAATAAAATACTACCATCGCTTACGCCGTAAAGGTGTTCCGTTTGTCTGGACGACGGAATGCGAACGCGCCTTTCGCCAGTTGAAATCGGCGTTGCTTTCAAATACTTGCCTTACGCCATTTGATCCCCAGAAACCCCTTTTGTTGATGGTAGATGCATCGGATTTCGGGATCGGTGCTGTGCTTGCGCACAAAGATGGTTCGCCTGATCGCCCTATTGCCTTTGCGTCCAAATTGCTCTCGTCTGCGCAACCAAATTATTCACAGATAGAGAAAGGAGCCTTGGCTCTCGTATTTGGCGTTACAAAGTTTCACGATTTCTTGTATGGTCGTCACTTTACCGTCATCACAGACCACAAACCTTTGCCATCGCTTTTTCATCCGAACAAGCCTGTACCTCCACGTACAGCGCAGAAATTCATTCGCTGGTCTATTTTCCTCTCACAGTACCGCTACGATATCTTGTATCGGTCCACTGCTAAGCACGGAAACGCCGATGCGTTGTCCCGTTTGCCTGTTGCTGAGGATAGAGCATTCGATTCTTCCGAACTTGCTTGCATGTTCATTGATGCGGAAACTGATGACGTGGTCGAATCGTTTTCGATTGATTTTCGTCGTGTAGCTACAGCCACAGCTGCTGACCCTGTCCTTGCTACCGTTTTGCGTTTTGTTGCTACGCAATGGCCCTTGTCCAAGTCACGGATCGAGGATCCGTTGGTTCGCCGATTTTTTGCTCACAAGGAGAGACTTTTTGTACAACGTGGTGTTTTGCTGTTGCGTTCTGATAATGATCAGTCCCGGGTCGTGGTCCCACGTTTGTTACAGTCCTCTGTCTTACGGCTTCTCCACCAAGGACATTGGGGTATAGTGCGAACGAAACAACTTGCTCGTCAGCACTGTACTTGGTTCGGAATCGATGCTGCGATTACGAATATGTGCTCTTCTTGCATGGCGTGTGCCGAACACCAGTCCGCAACGCCGCGGAAATTCTTTGCATGGCCGAAAGCCACTTCCCCTTGGCAACGCTTGCACATCGATTTTGCTGGTCCATTCTGGAATGCTCGATGGTTGGTTTTTGTCGATTCCTTCAGTAATTTTCCTTTTGTTGTCAGGAGGTCTTCCACGACGTCTTCAGCCGCCATCCAAGCGTTATCCGCTATCTTTTGGATTGAAGGTCTTCCTCAGACTATTGTTTCCGACAATGGCCCACAATTAATGTCCGCAGAATTTCAGTCATTCTGCAAGGCCAATGGTATTCAACATCTGACATCCGCGCCGTTTTCGCCTCAGTCAAACGGTGTCGCTGAACGATTGGTCCGGACTGTCAAGTCACAGATGTTGAAGTTCAAAGAGTCGCATTCTCGGGAGGACGCGTTGTTGCTCTTTTTGTCTTCGTATCGCTCTCAGCCCCGAGATGGTCGCTCGCCGGCTGAGTTGCTCCACGGTCGTCCTCATCGAACCTTGATGTCTTTGCTACATCCGCCGCATCAGGTTCCTGTGCAGCGGCCGCCACCTGTTTTTGCTCCTGGCGACGTTGTACACTATCGCAACTATCGAGGTTCACGGCGTTGGCTCGCAGGGCGCATTCTTCGCTGCCTCGGCCGCGCTATGTATCTGGTTTTGGGGGCCTCTGGTGAGGTGCGTCGGCATCTCAATCAGCTGCGCCTCTGTCGTCGCACGGGTTCTGCCGCTCCCCGTCTGCTTTCAGCGACGGTGCCGTCCGGTCAGCGCCCTGGGGACTCATCTACTGGCTCGCCTCATCCCCAGGTGTTACCGACACTGCCTTCCATTTTGCCCCATGGCTACGCGCCGCCGCCGCCGCCTGTTCTCCCGCCGGCGACGCCCGCAGTGGACGCTTCGCTGCAGCCGCCAAGCGCCTCCCTGGGTCACGCGCCGCCGATCGCTTCCCGTGACCAGCTGTTCTCCGACATGGACCTCTTGCCCGCTCCGGACCAGACGTCGTCTTCGCCCGTCGGCTGCCCCGCCCCGATGGAGGTCGAATCTTCGGCCCCTCCTGTCTCTCTACGGGCGCATACACCGCATGTTGACGTGCACCCTGGACTAGGTTTTCAGGCGTTTCCTAGCTCCCCTCGGACCGAATGGCTGGGTGCGGGTGGCACAGCCTCGCCTGTTGTTAGGCTCCCCACCTCGTCGCATACGTCAACATGGGGTCATCCCCACGGAGGGCGGAAGCCTTATAACACAACCGTACGCCGATTTGCGGGGGAGGAATGTGGTGTCACCGCCAGACACCACACTTGCTAGGTGGTAGCCTTTAAATCAGCCGCGGTCCATTAGTATACGTCGGACACGCGTGTCGCCACTGTCAGTGATAGCAGACCGAGCGCCACCACACGGCAGGTCTAGAGAGACGTACTGGCACTCGCCCCAGTTGTACAGCCTACTTTGCCAGAGACGGATCACTGACCGATACGCTCTCATTTGCCGAGACGATAGTTAGCATAGCCTTCAGCTACATTTGCTACGACCTAGCAAGGCGCCGTATTCAATTGATATTTATTATGTAAAGCATGTATCATCAAGAGAGATGTTCTACAATTGTGGATTAAAGTTAAGTATTATATCAACTACTTACTTCATTTGCAATTCTCAAGATATTGTCCTGTTCCAGACCTCACGCCAGTCAGCGTGTAATTAAACGCATGCATTTCGGCCTCCTCTAGAAAAACAGTGTTGGCTCTTCTGCCAACACTACACTTACATATTTAATTAACAACGAATTTCATCTAGGTGCTTCCTTTAGTGTATATTTTCTCTTTAATTCTCGTAGTTATACCGGCAGCTATGCTGTGAGCTGTTTAAAAATCATTCTCAGCTCTTCGTGCTCTAGTTTGGTAGGTACCACACCTTATCAAACAACATATAATTTTAGCATTTTGTGTTAATTTATGTAATTTGTTAAGCGGATGTAATGTCCAGTAGTGATGAAGAAATGTGCGGTGTTTCTACGCCAAAGAAAAAGATGCAAAGACGTGAGTTGCCAAAAGTGAGAAACCTCGCCACAGGTTTCAACAATAATGCACTGCATGGGAGGTGGATCCAGTATTTCGTTCATGGATAACCAAGGACCCTAATAATTGCTGTAAGTCAAAATCCAAATGTTGTAATGATTCTATAGTAGCTGTTCTAACTGTATGAAAACACATGCACTCAAGAAAGCATATTAATAAAATGAGTGGTACCACACAAAAATCATGCGCAACTTTTACAAAGTTTTTGTCTAAAGGCACTACAACGCTGGTAAAACTAGGTACGGGAGCCAAGCTTAAAATCTCATTCTGGAAACATCTCCCAGGCTGTGGCTAAGCCATGTCTCCGCAAATCCTTTCTTTCAGGAGTGCTAGTTCTGCAAGGTTCGCAGGAGAGCTTCTGTAAAGTTTGGAAGGTAGGAGACGAGGTACTGGCAGAAATAATGCTGTGAGGACGGGGCGTGAGTCGTGCTTGGGTGGCTCAGTTGGTAGAGCACTTGCCCGCGAAAGGCAAAGGTCCCGAGTTCGAGTCTCGGTCCGGCACACAGTTTTAATCTGCCAGGAAGTTTCATATCAGCGCACACTTCGCTGCAGAGTGAAAATCTCATTCTGGAAGCTTAAAATATTGTCGCGTTCCTAGCAGCTCATGATATTCCTTTTAATACCAGTTGTTAGCTTGGTTAAAAAGTGAGTTTCCTGATTCCAAGACAGCACAAAATTTTGTTATGAAAATGAACAAAAGTACGTTTGTTATAAGAAACTCTATTGCACCTCCTCATAATAAGGATCTTATTTCCAACCTTCAAAATCCATTTTGACAGATGAAACTACCGATATTGATTCAGTCACTGCATTGTTGTGTGCTATTATGACAGAGAGAAGGCCAAACATTGTGCAAACTATTCAGTGTGTGAAATAATGACAGTGTCTGTAATTGAGACAAATGAGGCTGAGTTGTATGAGAAACTCACTCGAACCTTGTGAATTTTGTGTTTGAACCGGGGACCTAGGAACGACGGAGTGGCTTCGTCTTGCCGTAGCCCTCAGTGGTTCACGACCCCACAACAGGCCACAGCAGTCCACCCACCCCACCGCCGCCCCACACCTAACCCAGGTTTATTGTGCAGATATTGAGATAACGGATCACGTAATAGAGAAGCAACAACAATTGCTTAGTAGTTGAAAGGCATCAGTACCAGATGAGATACCTGTAAATCCTATAAAGATTTTGCGAAAGGACTCACCCCCCATCCGCAGTTTAACGTAATTCGCTGGTGCAACGATCGGTACCTAGCGACTGGGAAAGAGCTCTGATTATTCCTGTTTTCAAGCACGGACCTAGGACATATGCACACAACTATAGACCTATATCGATCACACCAGCCTCTTGTATGCTGAAGAATCATGATCTTTTGGTGAATGCAAATCTCCTCTATAAAAATTGAGACAGCGCAAGTCACTCTATCACTTATTTTCATACTCAGAGCTACTCTTTAATGCTTTTATTACACGCCAGACATCATTTTCTGTGTAACGACAGGAAGTTATCGACATGAGCAGGCATTAATGGCAGCCTGTACTTTGTTAATGCATGCGAGAACTTTATGGTAGCTCTGTTTCGAATAGTATTTTCTGGAGTTGTGAACAAGCAGGCGGTCTGGTTATTTAAGAGTAAATCTTGCAGTGGACAATTCGGGGCTTGGAAGCCACGTGCAGCTATTAGGGAGAGGAACATCTCAAAGCATTTACCGGGGACAGAATGCTGGTGCCAAGAATTTCTCGCACCAATTTGCAGACAATGTTGTCGGCCGAAGCGGCGAAAAACCGCCTACGTGGATCTATGTGTTAGGCGTTTCTTGCCACAGCAGGTCAGACCAAAAGAGAGAAAAAAGGCAGCCCGCCCAAGACGTTTTGACAGTATCGCAAACGCCTTTTGTGTAAAGAGCTGGCGTCCATAAAAACCCGCGAGTTTACGAGCTCGCCTTGGACCGGACACTGTAAACAAAGCCAACAGAGGGTGTCGTCCCTCTGCCTGGCTGGTTTTTGGTTAACCTCAGGCCTGCAGAAGAATTTTAGGACGAAACGCAACATTTGTGGCGGCTCAGAAATGGTCATGTTGGGACACAAAAGCAGTTCTCTTAGTTTAGCCGAGCCCCTGGTTGGACATGCTACAACGTTTGGCCCGTCAAGGTAATGAATGCTCTCTGTGATAAATGTGTTATTCATTTCAGACCCAAACGAAAACTCTGAAAACACATTGCCTAAAGTGGCTGTGGGGAAACAATTCGGAAGCACGTCTTCCCCTCCCTGTTCGGAAATTTACGAGTCAGAGATTGGCTGCTTCTCCAGCAGAGAAAATAATAGTATTAACTTTGGTTAGAATTGCCTGGGAGACGAGCTAGCTGGGAGATGTGGCGCTTCTGTAGTCTTTTGATTGGCACGAATCCCGTATTCCTTGACTTCAGGAAGGCATTTGACAATGTCCCACACTGCCGTTCAGTGAAAAAAAAAAAATGTACGAGCTTACCGAGCATCAGAGAAGATTTGCGTCTGGATTCAAGACTTTATTGCATATAGGACTGAACACGCCGCTTTTAACGGGACAAAATCTGTGGTACCCCAAGGAAGAGTGACAGGACCGTTAGTGTTTTCAATCTATGTAAATGATATACTAGAAAGCGTCCAAAGCCCTTTAAGACTATTCGCAGTGATACGGCTGTCTGTAAGAAAGTATCAACGCTAGAGGTCAGTATCGACTTGCAGAATGATCCACAGAAGATTAATTAGTGGCGCAGGCAGTAGCAATTGACCCTGAACGTAAATAGATGTAACATACTGCGCATATACGTAGGATAAGAAATCGACTATTGTACAAATACTCTGTTGATGACAGGCTGCTGGAAACAGTATCTGCCATGAAATATCTAGGATAAACTACCCAGAACGATCTTGAGTACAGTGACCACCCGAAACAAATAGTGGGAAAAGCAGATGCCAGACTGGGAAATGTAACTCATTCAGGAAAGAAGTGGCTTGCAAAAAATAAAAATAAAATAAAATAAAATAAAATGACTTGTTCGACCGATTCTTGAGTATTGTTCATAATTATGGGGCCCATAGCAGGTAGGACTGATAGATGAGATAGAGAAGATCCAAAGAAGAGCGACTCTTTTCATCACGGGCTCGTTTAGTCGGCGCAAGAGCGTTAGAGAGATGCTGAAAAATCCCCAGCGGCAGAGACTACGAGAGAGGCGTTGTGCATCAGCGAGATGTTTACTAATCGTTCAAATGTGTGTGAATTCCTGAGGGACCAAACTGCTGAGGTCATCGGTCCCTAGACTTACTACTTAAACTAACGTATGCTAAGAACAACACACACACCCATGCCCGAGGGAGGACTGGAACCTCCGGTGGGAGGGACCGCGCAATCCGTGACATGGTGCTTCAAACCGCGCGGCCACTCCGCGGGGGAGAGGTTTACTATTGAAATTTCGATAGAATTCTTTCTGAGGAGAGTAGGACAACATATTACTTCCTCCCACACATATCTCGCAAGACGACCACGACGAGAAAATTCGAGATGCTAGAGCTAAATCAGAAGCTTACCGACCGGCAATCATCCCTCCCAAGCACCATTCGCGATTGGAACAGGCAAGGATGCGTCAGTTAGTAGTATCACAAATACCCTCCACCACACACCATCAGGTGGCTTGCCGAGTACTGATGCAGATGTAGATGTAGACGTACGTCAGTTCCTACCTCCTCACATGTCGCCCAGAGGTCCGGCAGCCGATGCACACATGGGGATGACGCAAAGCGCGGCAACTCACCTTCAGCATTCCGCCGCTCTTTGCCCATTTGTCTCTCGTACTGCATGCAGCTCTCCTCAAACTCCCGCAGTTTCTTGATCGCTGAGGGCAGCTCCTTGCTGGATCTTGTCACATCTGGAATCAGGTACACCCACACGTCATTCGCCCAGTTTTCGTCCCCCACTTGCGTACAAAGTTATCTGTATATTGACTTAGATTAGTTGGCATCTGATGGTTAGGATTCGAAGTTGCAGCATTATTGCGACAGGTAAATCACTAAATCCAGAGATCCGCCGCAATGTATTGTTCCCAGCGGCAATAGGTAATCGTTCTGAAGTCACTCTCGCTTACAAAAACTACGTGTAAAAATCAGAGAATGGTTCAGCTCTAGTAATCTTATTGTTAAGGGACAGAAACTGTCACAACGCACTTTCAAACCAAACAAAACAAACATCCAAGAACCCCCATTATGAATCTATTTAGTAAACAATTACAAACTGTAAGCTCCACAACTTGCTAGGAATATGGATTCGGGGAAAAAAGGAAATGAGGCATACACATCAATTACATCAGCAAGAAGCTTAGCGCGATATGCTACAGCATAAAAACACTTGCTGGGTCTACAACATAAGAAACATTAAAAATGTATATTACGCCCAAGTAGAATCACTGCTGCAATATGCCGTAATTTTTGGGGCAACTCGTCGACAAACAGGTACTGTTTCATAGCACAAAAGAGGATCATAAGAGCATTTGAAAATGCAGCGTCGAGAAACTCTTGCAAACCAGCAGACAAAATCGAGCACTGCAAATTTGGGAACAAAACTTTACAGCAAATTTCCCCATCAAATCAAGACAACAACAGAAATACAAAAATATAAAATGGCTCTAAAAGCACATTTTCAAGACAGATGCTGTTATGCTGTAAGTGGACATCTGTTGACATATATTTAAATAATTTCCTTCTTTATTTTACGATCTAAAATTGATTTTGGTATCTATTGTGCTATACAGGGTGTAACAGAATGGCGTTTTAAAAATTTGGTAGACTGTACGAGAAAAAACTTTGAAAGTTCTTATGTAAGAAACCTATAGCCGGAGCCGGCCGGAGTGGCCGAGCGGTTTAGGCGCTACAGTCTGGAACCACGCGACCCATCCGGTCGCAGGTTCGAATCCTGCCTCGGGCATGGATGTGCGTGATGTCCTTAGGTTAGTTAGGTTTAAGTAGCTCTAAGTTCTAGGGGACTGATGACCTCAGAAGTTAAGTCCCATAGTGCTCAGAGCCATTTGAACCATTTTTGAACCTATAGCCGGAAATGTGAAATATGGTTTCTACAGCACCAAGCACTTTCTACGCGTTCGGTAGGCTAAATAAAACGCCCGAATTCTGTAGTTTGGAAAATGTTTATGACAGTAGAGTACAGTCAAATACAGTAAACCGAATATGTAGCTTTACTACAGTAGAGTATATGTTGAATGTGGCGAGAATTAGTGTCTTTATATAATGTGCAACAGGAACCACTTTCTGTCCGATTGTCTCTAAGATTCCGCGCTGCCCTCTGATAGTATCAAAGGTTACTCAGGAAGCACGGGTACTGTTCCCACTGGTGTTGAATGCGCAAGAGACTTTGCATAACTCAAGAAGGAAAAGGGACAAGAGGAGTGAGGTCACATGCCAAGGGACTGCGCATCCACTTAAATTACTCTCTACTTCAAGTTGTCTGTGAGATACACGACGTGGCTTAAATGTGGAAACACAACACGTTACCTTGGCTAATACTCTGCAGCGAAACCGATGGCTTTCAAAACAGCTTCCAGTCGTCTCGAAGTGGATAAAAACAGGACCTGTACAGTTTTCGAGGGAATCATGTACCATTTTTCCTGCAAAATACTGGCAAGTTCAGGAGGAGGAGGAGGAGGAGGAGAAGGTGGAGGAGGTGGAGATGGAGGATGAAGAGGTGGAGGAGGTTGTGGACATAATGGGAGGTAGAGGGGATAGACAGAGAGGAGGAGGAAGAGGGGAAAATACAGAAGGCAGGTAGAAGGCGTGGTTGAGTAGTGGGCAAATGGAAGACGGAGGAGGAGGAGATAAAAAGAGTCAGCAGAAGGAGGGTGGAGTAAGTTATGGATAGTGATCACGCACCCTTCTCTCCGAAGTTGTCCACTAAGCCTCAATAATATTGAGAGCTGGTGACTGGTGGCCAGGGGCGATGCGAAAATTCATCCTGGTGCTCACAAAACCCGTCCTGCACGGTACTAGCTGTGTGGACAGGGCCCTGTCGTTTTGGAACACAGAATCAGCACTGGGGAACAAACATTGTACCATGTGATGGACATGATCAGCCAAAATGGTAACATAATTCTTGGCAGTAGTTCAAATGGTTCAAATGGCTCTGAGTACTATGGGACTTAACTTCTGAGGTCATCAGTCCCCTAGAACTTAGAACTACTTAAACCTAACTAACCTAAGGACATCACACACATCCATGCCCGAGGCAGGATTCGAACCTGCGACCGTAGCGGTCGCGCGGTTCCAGACCGTAGCGCCTACAACCGCTCGGCCACCCCGGCTGGCTTGGCAGTAGTGTGACCTTGCCGAGTAATAGTGGAAATCGTGGAATACCACGATACGCCTGCCCACATCATCACAGAAATCCCTGCCCTTGGGACATAAACCAGGCCAAAAGTTCGAAACTGTGTGAAACAAGACTGATCCGACCAAATACATTCTTCAATTGCTCCGTAGTACAGGTTTTATGGTTTCGGCGCCACGTTTTCCTATTACGGGCATTTGCATAACTAAATTGTGGTGTTGGAATTCCAGCTAGTCCTGTAATTCCCTACTTAGTTTTGTTGCAGGCAGTGTTCGCGAGTGCGACATTCAGTACGGAGCCTCTCGAAACACCAAACACTTCGGCTACCTTGGTTTCTTTAGCACCCACCATTCGAGCACCAACAACTTGCCCACGTTCCACTTCACCTAGCTCCGACGTAGAGCATTTTCAACTACACAGAACACTATTCTGACCACAACTGACGCTTGCAACGTACTGAGGAAATTGCAACGGTGCTGTGTAGCGGTCAAATACAACAGCGCAACCTGCAGGTTTGGCTAGTGTCTGGATTTCTGTTCAAACAAGCATCACTCGCGATGCTCCCATCTTTTTATCTGACCCCCGCATGTAGTGCCCCAGTAATCAACGTTCGTTGGAGCACCATTGTCCTTTAACAACAAACTAGTGCGCAGCTGCAATGAAACGTCTTCCAAAGATACACCAAGGCATTGCTCAGAAAGTTCAAACAAGATTCACCAAGGCATTGTCCAGGAAGTTCAAACACTACGCACCATTCAAACGATCAGTTAAGATGATGTGTGGTCCAGTGAGGCGACCTTCAAGAATTTCAGCCAAAATGTTTACTGATAATCTCACCTGGTAACTTCTCGCACAGGTAATGCATCCATTTTCAACAGCTCAGTGGTAGCTGTAGAAACTTTATTTCACATTTCCGGTTACAGGTTCCTCACATCAGAACATTGAAAATTTCGTCCTCTACAAACTTCAAAATTTTTAAAACGTCATTCTGTTACATCCTGTATTTCAAGATGTACTATTATTGTAGTGTATAATACTGCACCGCTTTATTATTTTGAATTAATTTCACTATAATGTACCATATATTTAAAACTATGTATTAATGTAGAGAAAACCATATCCCATGTCTAGGATCGATGAAATTTATGCTTAATAAATAAATAAATAATAAATTTCACATACTCTATATATCTCTATAACGTCTTTAAATATGTCAACAGGCACTTCTCAGTATTAATTAGTATCGGAATTACGTTAAACATATGAAATTTTCTCGCACGGGTAACAGTTTCCGAATAATCACGTCATATTACGAAAAGTACTGAACTCGTCGAAGTACATTTTTTTGTCTTTGGTTACCAAACATACCCTGAGTCGACAAAGGATCTTTTCAACGTTTCGTATCGCACTCCGTTTGCTGTTTATTAGCTTCGGTAGACGGCGTTTATTTTGCAACTTCGTCAATATACAATTTGTAACAAACACGAATTTTAAAGTCTCTATTTCCTAAAAAAAATGTTAAAATTCCGAAAGTTATGTATCATATACACGGCCCAATCACATTAATGTGACCATAGTCCGCCCCGATATCTGAATGGTCAGCGTGACGGATTGCCGTCCTACGGGCCCGGGTTCGATTCCCAGCTGGGTCGCGGATTATCTCCGCTCAGGGACTGGGTGTTGTGCTGTCTTCATCATCATTTCATCCCCATCCGGAGCGTAGGTCGCCCAATGTGGCGTCGAATGTAATAATACCTGCACCAAGGCGGCCGGACCCCCCCCCCCCCCCCCCCCCCCCCGCAAGGGGGCTCCCGACCAATGACGCCAAACGCTCATTTCCATAGCCAATGTGACCACCGACTATGTTCGACGGAAGCGAGCAAAAACCACTAGCAGCACTAGCAGTGGATGGTATATAAAGCGTGTCGGGGGGAAGCGGGAAGCAGTGTAGTTGTTGTAGAAATGCGGAAACGAAACGATTTTTGTGACTCCAAAAGGTATGGTTAGTGGCTCGGGCCAAGGGTGTAGAAATTTCCGAAACGGATAAGTTTGTAAACTGTTCGTGTTCCGTGTCGCTATCCGAAACCGGCACCGCGGCAACCGTGGTGCACCACGGGGCATACGTGACAGGGGTGAACGAAGGCTGCAGAGATATGTACGGACGAACAGACATGCAACTGTTGGGCAACTGACGGCCTCGATGAACCAAGAGGGTACCAACAGAGTCTCCTCAACGACTATTCATAGTATGGGCCATTCTGACTGCTTTTCATTGGCGACGAAGGCTGTAATTTGCACTCCAATACTGCGAAGCATTTGAGATGTGGTGCTACAGACGAATGTTGAAAAGTAGGTGGACTGGTAAGGTGAGGAGGGTCTGCGCAGAATCTGAGAGGAAAGGAATATGTGGAAAACACTGACAAGGGACAGGGTGATAGGACATCTGTTAACACATCAGGGACTGACCTCCACGGTAATAGAGGGAGCTGTAGAGGACAGAAACTGTACAGGAAGACAGCGATTGGAATACATCCAGCAAATAATTGAGGACGTAGGTTGCACTGCTACTCTGAGATGAAGAGGTTGGCACAGGAGAGGAATTCTTGGCGGGCCACATCAAATCAGTCAGAAGACTGACGACTAAAAAAAAAAAATAAAATAAAATAAACGCGGCTAGACGTCCATTGAATGACGACAAATGACCTTTCAGGTGAATCACGTTTTATCCACCATCGATCTGGTAGTCTAAAAGCAAACATCCTGTGACTATCTTCAGTAGGGGCCACGAGGGAGGAGGGAGCGTTATGGTCTAGGGCAGGGGTTCCCAACAAAATTTTCTCGAGGACCCCCTCATAGAGCATGATCGGTACCTTGTCATATCACAGTATCAAGTACCTAAAAAAGCAAAATTAAGAGTCTTTCTATCGTTTTCTATTTTTGGTACTTAGAAAAAACATTGACATGTTCATAGCAAATTACACATTGAGGTTTAGGCTGTTGCTCAGATCCAGTGAACGTAAAACCGATTTCCAAGTAATCATAGTTATAGTTTCTAATTTTTCCAGTAAGCTTAACATTGATCTTGGAAGGGTTAGGTTCAAGGGACGCCGACGACTTAGGTTCAATGGACACTGACAACTTCGGTTCGAGAGTCACTGACTTACTTGCTTGAACATCAAATGCATTATCTTCCTATGCATCTGTAGGCCTTTCTCGTTTTAACGAACCACTTTTTAACCAACGGTCCATTTTTAACTACGCGAACTGTAGCTTCGGCGAAAAACAACGCCTTACAAACGCTACTGTTTTAATAGAGAATATTGAATATGTAAACAACACGGTCTGTGAAAGGACTGGCAATAAATTAACAATGGCCGATTGTCGTCTGAAATGCGAGTTTCTGTGTAAAGTGACTTTCAGTTGTCAGCTGCAAAGAGGCAGCGGGCGCCGTCTAACGGCATACAGCAGAAGTATTCGCCTCTATGTAATTCTAGTTGTGCGCTAGAGTGTGCTAGTGTCAGTTGGCTCTAGGAAGACGCTGGACGCAGAAGTTAGCGTTCGCTAAAGCTCTGCTCCTGCAGGAAGTGGCCAAAACAAAAAATCTGTTATCGTGCGAAATATATTTAACATATTTTTTATTCTAATAGCACCTTGTGGACCCCTCTGACATAGCTCGCGGACCCCTGGGGGGCCGCGGACCACCTGTAGGGAACCACTGGTCTAGGGGATGTCTTCGCGGCATTCGTCATTCTGGAAGGTACAATGGATTAACACAAGTGTGCATCTGTCCTTGGGAACCATGACCACTTCATGCAGTTTGTTTTTCCTCGACACGACGGTATCTACCAGCAGGAGAACGCAACGTGTCAGACACCTCGCAGTGTACGTGCGAGGTTGGAAGAGAACTAGGGTGAGTCTGCCACACTACACTGGCCACGAGACTTCCCAGATGTAAACCCAATCGAGAATCCGTGGGACCTCCGCACTCTGGCTGTACGCGTGATGGGTCCTCAACCGAGAAACCCAGCGCAGCTGGCCATCGCACTTGAGTTACCGTGGCTCCACATCCTTGTCGGTACCTCGCAGAACCTCTGTGACTCTCCTGCTGCATGTCTCGCAGCGGTACGCTCTGAAAAAAGTGTTTATTGAGGCTTTCGACAGGCGGTCACGTTAATGTGAGTGGACAGTGCAGATCTCTAACGTGCCTCTAATTATATCAAAAACTCTATTCTTAATTTTAGCTAGAGCCGGAGTAACGAACTTTTTGATTAGATAGGTGACAGTTTCGCGATCAAAAAAGTCCCTCTTAGGAAATGGTAGGCACACTGCTTTGCAAAAGGGGAAACACAGTGGGAGCTGTCAATTTCAGTATATCTGCTGGCGAGAGTAGTCCAGTGTGAACGAAAGTCGGAATAAATCCTAACTAGGATTACGGCAAAAACTATGAACAAGTAATGTGATTGTCGTTATTGTGGTCTTCATTACTACTACGACTGGTTTTCTGCAGCTCTTCATGCTAGTCTATGCTGTGCAAGCGTCAACGTATCTGTACAACATGCATACAGGACGTGCCAGGAGGGGTGGTCAGTGTCCAGGGATATGTCATGAACGCTCATTTGAAGCAAAAAACCTTCTAATGGACATCTGTCCTAAGCCAAATAGTTTCCGTGATACAACACATTTAATGTACGTTTGGTTTTCGGCTACTGGCGCGCACGTAAGTGTTCCTCACCCAACCTCTGTGAGGGTTTGTGTTCTAGCCCAGTCTACCTCGTTGCTTTCTACTTCTTTGCCTGATATGTCTTTCTGCCGCTAAACTAGCCAATTGAACGCACGGGATTAGCCGAGCGGTCTTGGCGCTGCAGTCTGTACGGCTGGTCCCGGCGGAGGTTCGAGTTCTCCCTCGGGCATGGGTGTGTGTGTTTGTCCTTAGGATAATTTAGGTTAAATAGCGTGTAAGCTTAGGGACTGATGACCTTAGCAGTTAAGTCCCGTAAGATTTCACACATTTCTGAGAGCGTAACTGGGTTTGTACACGCGCTGGCTAAAACGCCACCCACCTGCAGTTATTACGAATGTGCAGATACGGTTTGTGCCTACGGATTCTGCCATGATAGTGCTCCTACTGCTGTCTAAGAATACCGTCTACGCTTTCAGACACGTCTAATTCCTGGACGTAGAGCGTTTACCACAGTTTTCAGCATACTGCGTGAAGTCGCATTCTTTCAAGTTCCTGTTCTTCTTCTGAACGTGCAGGAAGAGCAGCACATTTCCGAAATGGTGCAACATAGTTCCACCACCAGCACACGGCGACTTTCTGCGCTTATCAATGTCTCACGAACACGTGTACGGCGAACGTTACCTGCGGAGAACTTGACACATTTCACACACAGTAACTTCACAATCTTCACATTGGGAACAATGGCACACAACTTTAATTTTGTTACTGGTTAAATGACAATCATCATTGGTTCCTTAGTATTATTCGCTAATGAAGCCACGTTTACAAGGAATGGAATCAACATTGTGCGTAATATTCATCGAAGGTGTCAGGAAAATCTGCACGCTACAGTGGCAACCAATTTCCAAGCTAATTTTCCGATCAGTGTTCCACGCAGCGTGATCGGTAACATGTTGATAGCTCCAGTCATTTTAGAAGAGCGAATGACGGGACAGACTTACTCTCATTTGGAAAAGTGGTTTGTTGATCACCCTGAGGACGTTCCTTTGGCCACGCGGACTGTGGTGTACTTTCCTCGCCTCCTCCCCCCTTCCCCTTCCCTCATCCACATATTACCAGTCGTGTGAAGAAACATCTCAACTGCACGTACCCTAATCGCTGGAATGGTCATGATAGTACAGTTAACTGGTCACCAAGACCGCCAGGCCTATCGACACTAGATTTTTGTTTGTGGAGTTCGGTGAAGTCTGAGGTGCACAAACGAAAGGCGAATACGCCATATGAACTGCTTGGTCGCATCGTGGGTACTGCTTCTCTCATTAGGGAACGTGCAGGGGCACTCAGACCAGCAACACAAGATATTCTCCGAAGAGTCAACAAATGCATTGAAGTTGGCGGTGGGATAGGACATTCGAACATTTATTATGAACTGTACTGTAGCTGTGACGCGACGTCTGCGATAATACTCAGAGGAGAACATGTTAAAAATACGTATTTTTCACTTGATATTTTGTAGGACGTACGTTATAGTGTTTACTAACTGTTGCGCATGTGTACAAATGTAAACCTGACAGTGTACTGAATAATACAGAAAAGAAACGGCAATGTACATAAAATATGTTCTGTCTCGGAAACCATTCGGAATAGGGTGTACGTTCTAACAACCCTACCACAACAAAGGTCAGAATTTAAATAACGATTGTGGTGTTGCTCACGCTGCTAAATACTGCATTATCGGGCAACAACAGTCATATTATGTGGCAGGTGTCATTAGAGCACAGTTAATAAAGTCATTTCATGTAATAATAAAAAAAACTAGGCACTCAGCTTTTTGTGTTTCCAACGCTGGTCTCGTCGTAAAAACATGGCTCAATCGTTGAAAATGTCTCGTGATGACTGGGTGTTGTGTGATGTCCTTAGGTTAGTTGGGTTTAAGTAGTTCTAAGTTCTAGGGGACTGATGACCATAGCTGTTATGTCCCACAGTGCTCAGAGCCATTTGAACCAATCGTTGAAAATCTAGGTGGTTATGATTCCAAGCTCGGATGCAAAGAGGCCTAGGTTTTATTCTGCTATATTCAAAAGTTTTGTAGGTGCGCTTCACAAACCATTCTTGAAGATTACACTTTTACTGGACAATGGTGATGTAAAAAAATAATCAGCACTCCGAATTTAAGTTACACTTCCTTTTAATTGCAATATCACGTGACACACAAACATCACTTCATAATACAAAACATACTTGAAAACATCTTCCTCACATTTTAAAAGCCAACTACAAAATTCATGTTTCCAACATGACGTCCAAGACTTGACCTTTTTAAGATCCGACTCTCGAACAACTCAACAACTAACTAACTATCGCTTACGCGCCCAAAAATCAGAGTCACAAGTACGTCAAAGATCATAGTGACAAAAGAAAGAATATACACAAGAATAATATCATTGCAATATATACATATCGATGTATCAAAAGTGAAATCAAATCTGAATGTTGTCTCAGAAATATGTTAAGTAGTTAACAGAAATACAGTAGAATATTACTGGTATCGAGAGGTTCAGGTGAGGTACCATAATGGTTACGTAATTCAAGTACCACTACAACGTCCATATAAGATTTTCTGCTTCAGACGATCCTTCCTTTCATATCCCTGAATACTGATCATTGCTGCCGGGACACATATTGACTACTGCTGCTGGAATACCCTTAGTACTTGCACCTGCTTTCTGTAGTGAAGGCTTGGCATTCCCCTACAATTTTTACTACCCCACCAGCCTCCCCTCCCCCTTAGCCCTCTCCCCCTCCCACACACGTACTTGCCTCGATTAGCAAATTAAATAATTCTTTATGCCTCATAATGCCTCCTATCAACATGTCTCTTCTTTTCGTCAGGTTGTGCCACGAAGCTTTCTCCCCAGTTCGGTACAGTCCCTCTCCAGTAATTACGCACTATACACGCATAATCTTCAGCATTTTTATAGCACCGCTTTTCAAACGATTCTGTTCTCCGCTTATCCGTACTGTTTCTCGTACAAGTTTAGCTTGCAAATGAGACTATATTTCAGAGAAATATTTCCCGAAAAGAGTTTGTAATACTTAAATCTAAATTCGATGTTAATAAAGTTCTGTTTTTCAGAAACTCTTCTTTTTTGCCATTGCCAGCCTACATTTCTTTTCGTTTCTACTTCGGCTATCGTCAGTCAATTTACAGTCCAAATAACAAAATTGCCTGCAGTATTTGGGGCCTACTGTATGAAGTTAACTGATTGGAGATTAATTTTAATCTTATTTCAGAAAATGAACTTGTTGCATGAATTGTGTTGTTTATCACTAAACTTTGATCGAACGACCGAAGTTCAGCGTTGATCTAAATTAGTACGGAACACGTTTGGCAACATTGCTAAATCTGCTACGAAGGCGGACCTAATAGAATATATAAGGGACGTGAACAGTGTCAGATGCTGTTTGACCACTGTGAAGGACACGGAGATGTTGTGTATTCATGCGAGACAGCCTTGTCATCACGTGACACAACTGGAGAAGGGCCTCATTGTGGGCCTCCTTTTGCCCGACTGGTCGAATCGTGCAGTATACGGATTTGTGAGGCATTTGGGTGTGACAGTGGAGCGACGTGGGGACTGCACGGGAAAGTGAGGCAAGCACACCTGTCGTCATACTGTGCACCAAGCACATCATAACCCCTTCACGTCTGCATGTATCGTCCGAAAAACAAGTAATCCTCTCCATGCACCGCTGACTGGAGACTAGCAGCAGACGGACGAGGGAATTACCATCCGTTGCGTGGGCTGCCTTTAACACCGCAACAGAAACGGCTGCATCTGAAGTGTTGTGACCGGGAGGCATGGATTGCTGGTGAATGACGTCGAACAGCATTCGGCGATGAGTCACGGTTTTGCAGTGCCAAGGAAGATCTTAATTGGCGAGTGTGGCGGCGGCCTGTAGAGATGTCCCACTCTTCCAATGTTTTAGAGAGGTACAATGGTTTTAATGCGGTCGTTATAGTGTCAGCAGCCATGGGGGATTGGTAGCACCTGAGGGAACTGACGGCACAACGGTACGCAACGAACATCCTGCGTCATGTGTTGTCTCTCGCGCTGCTCTATCGTGGTGCGCTTATGTCAACACGACAATTCTCTTCCACATGTGGCACATGTCTGTGTGATATTAAAGTATTCCTGTGGCCAGCAAGATCACCAGATGTTTCCTGGATAGAACATGTGTCGACTGTGGCCAGCATGTTCTCCAGACATGAATCCTATCGAACATGCCTGGGATAGATTGAAAAGGGCTGATTATGGACGGCGTGACCCATCAATCACTCCGAGCGACCTACGCCGAAGAGCCGTTGAGGAGTGGGACAAACTGGACCAACAGTGCCTTGATGAACTTGTGGATAGTATGCCACGACGAATAGAGGCGTGCATCAACGCAAGAGGACGTGCTACTGGGTATTAGAGGTGCCGATGTGCACAGCAATCTGGACCACCATCTCTGAAAGTCTCGCTGTATGGTGGTACAACATGCAATGTGTGGTTTTTATGAGCAATAACAAGGGCGGAAATGATGTTTATGTTGATATCTATTCCAGTTTTCTATACAGGTTCCGGAACTATCGGAACCGAGGTGATGCAAACTTTTTTTGATGTGTGTACAATGAGCACCTGCAGTATGGCATAGACGTATATGCAGATAATCGTCACACACATGTTAAGTGGAGAAAATGTTTACTATTACAGGGTGAGTGAGGTAAGTTAGAGCTAAAACACCTATGGCCATATTCTTTATGAACATCATTTGATGAATTTAAATACCTCTATAAAAGACGCTCAAATTGTCCTCTATTTTGTGTAGCCTATTGTCATTGGTTTAACGGATTCATTCTTATGTTTATCGGTAATGAAGCACAGTTCCACTTAAATAGATACGTTGGCAGCCAGAACACTTGCATTTAGACCTTCAATAACGGTTCAAATGGCTCTGAGCACTATGCGACTTAACTTCTGAGGTCATCAGTCGCCTAGAACTTAGAACTAATTAAACCTAACTAATCTAAGGACATCACACACATCCATGCCCGAGGCAGGATTCGAACCTGCGACCGTAGCGGTCGCTCGGCTCCAGACTGTAGCGCCTAGAACCGCAAGGCCACTCCGGCCGGCCCTTCAATAATGGCCACGCATTGTATGATAACCAATTTTACCCACACATTTGTGGGATATCTGCCAGTACCTCGACTGTGACTTCCCCTACAGCTGCGATAATGTTAATGTTTCAATCCCCCAGCGTTCTTGGATTATTGCAGTACAGCTTCTCCTTAAATGGTCCAACAAAAAGAAATTTGGAGAAGTCAGGTCTGATGAGCTTGGGGGTGACAGATGGATTATCGAAGAACTCAAGGAGCATCGTCATCGTTTCATTGGAGATGTGACTCGTTGCACCGCTTTCTTCAAACTATCAGTAACGTTCATTCAAGCATGGCTGTTAATTGATTTATGAATGAACTAACTGCATAGTGGTCCATCAATTCGCTGCCTAGATATGGCACACCGTACATCAATTTTTTGTGGGTGAAGTTGGTTCTCATACAACGCTCGAGCATTATTGTCAGTCCAAATGCAAGCGTTCTGGCTGTTGAGATATCCATTCAAATGGAATCATGCTTCATTACTGATAAACGTAAGAGCGAATCTGTTAAACCAGTGACAATAGGTGACACACTTTCCTGAGTCCAAAGGACGCACTTCTTAAACTACTCGAACTGGACGTTTACTGGCTCTGTGGCAGGATGAATAACAAACTCCAAGCTGTCGAGACAACCGTTGAAGTGATTTAGCGGGAAATCGCAGCAGGCTGCTGAATACACTCCGTGAATTCCGATGCTAACACGTCAGGCCGACGGCTTCGAGACATTTCATAAACACTATCTGTTTCGTCGAAATGTTTGACATTGTCGTGAAACGCTGTTTCCTGAAATGGGAACATCGGGGAATTTCTCGAGGAACCTCTCAACGCACCGCTTGTAAGATTTTCCCACGAAGTAAGTTTCCAAAGATGCGACCCTTTGCCCTTGTGTGAGCATCGTGGTGGGCTGAGTAGCCGCCCCCTAACACCAGCGATACCAGGGTGTGTGTGTGTGTGTGTGTGTGTGTGTGTGTGTGTGTGTGTGTGTGTGTGTGTGTGTTTCGTGGAGGAATGATGCATTACTTCACAGCGTTTCCGAAAGACAACGCTATGAACGATGATCAGCTTCGCTTTAAGAAAAGTAAAGCCACAAGATGGGTAATACAGAGGGGAATTTCTGACCTCGCGGTTGACAATGGAAGCAAGGCTAAAGAAAAATCAAGGCACATTCACAGGATTTGTACGCCAGTAAAAAGCGTTCGATAAAGTCAAATGGTGGAAGATTTCGAAAATCTGAGAAAAATAGTGGTAAGCTATAGGGAGAGAAAGGTAATGTATAATACATGCGAAACCAAGGACGAAGTGCTCGGATTAAAAAGTGTGTAACTCAGGGATGTAGCCCTTCATCTCTCCTGTTCAATCTATACATCGAAGAAGGGGTTGTGGAAATAAAAGAAAGGTTCAAGAGTGGAATTAAAATTCTAGGTGAAAGGATATCAATGATAAAACTCGCTGATGAGATTGCTATCCTCAGTGAAAGTGAAGAAGAATTGCAAGATCTGCCGAATGGAATGAACAGTCTAATGAGTACAGCAGACGAACTGAGAGGAAATCGAAGAAAGACGAAAGTAATTAGAAGTAGCAGAAATGAGGACAACGAGATATTTAACATAATGATTGCTGATCATGAAGTAGATGATTTTAAGGAATTCTGCTACCTAGGCAACAAAATAACCAGTGACGGACAGAGAAAGATGGACATGAAAAACAGACTAGTACTGGCAAAAAGGGCATTCCTGGCCAAGAGCGGTCTCCTATTATCAAACATATGCCTTAATTTGAGGAAGCAATTTCTGAGAATGTACGTCTGGTGCACAGCATTGTATGGTAGTGAAACATGGACTGTGGGAAAACCGGAACAGGAGAGAATCGAAGCATTTGAGATGAAGTGCTACAGACGAATGTTGATAAATTATGTGGACTGATAAGATAACGAATGAGGAAGTTCTGAGGAGAATCGGTGAGGCGAGGAGAGGAATACAGTAGAGCGTCGATTATCCGAACGTCGGTCAACCGAACAACCGCTTAACCGAACTGTGTACTCGCTCGCACCTGTTACTCTCCCACCCTACCGTCCATCATCCCCCTCACTCCCAAACCAAGTTTCCACAGTAGTCGCCGCACTGGGCCACCGCTGGCGGAACATTGCTTCTAATGGGGCCTTCACAAGGCGCTGCTGACAGGCCAAGCCGCCAGTCGCTGTGTTTCAACAATCAGCACACTTCTGTCGGCTTCGCACTGGCAGTATCAAAGCAACAGCTGCGAGCTCCGCCAGCTTAGAGTTGAGGCTTGCCGCTCCGCGCAGTTTGAAGGATTGCGCGCCCCCAAGAAGAGCTTCTCACGGTGCAGTCACCTTCAGTTCTCTGTTACGACCACTTGTGTGCTGCTGCGTGAAGAAGTGAACTTGACGATACAAAATGCTTAAACGTAAACGTGTTGAATTTTCTATGAGGGACAAGTAGGAGATTATTAAAAGGTAAGAAGAAGGTGAATCTGCAACCACTTTATCCAATGAGTATAAGGTGGGGAAGTCGACAATTACGGATATAAAAAAACAAAAGACGAGCATACCAAATTTTATAGCAATGCTTGATTCTGCTGATGGATCAACAAGCTGTAAAACTATGAAGTTACTGAAGTTGCCTTTGTACGTTAATTTGTAATACTAAAAGAGATGCCTGTTTTTATGAATAAATTTACTGTACAGTACTTCTTTTTGGCAAATAAACATGTACAGTTCGATTATCCGAACAAACCAGTTTTCCGAACACCCATGTCCCTCAGTTACTTCGGATAATCGACGCTCTCCTATATATGGAAAACACTGACAAGAAGAAGAGACAGGATGATAGGACATCGGTTACGACGTCAGGGAATAAGTTCCACGGTACCAGAGAGAGCTGTAGAGGCTAAAAACAGTAGATACGAAAGTGATTGGAATACAGCCAGCAAATAATTAAGGACATAGGTTGCAAGTGCTACTCTGAGATGAAGAGGTTGGCACGGAAGAGGTATTTGTGGCAGGTCGCATCGAACCAGTCAGGAGACTGATTATTCACGGAAAAAAATCAACAATGCAGAGAAGTCATCACTACTTTCAAAACAAACATCATGACTATGTGCGGTTGTGATTTATCTGAATCACCCTGTAAGTTAGCTGTAAGGTCCAGAGTGAATTTTCACTATGGATCAGAGTATGTACTTATCTGAAACTTCGTGGCACATTAAATGTGCTGAACCGAGACTCGAATCTCGGACCTTCGCCTTTTCGCGGAAGTCTAGAAGATAGGAGGTGAGGTGCTGGTGGAAGTAAAGCTATGAGTTCCGGCAGCGCCCCGTGCTCGGATAGCTCAGTCGGTAGAGCACTCAACATGGAAAGGAAAGGTCCCAGGTTCGAATCCCTGTGTGACGCGCACTTTTAACCCGGCAAGAAGTCTCCGCCGTGGGCAGACGGGCCACTCACCTGCGATCCTCCGGAAGGCCTCCTTCTGCGGGTCGTACTCCTGCAGCAGGGGGTCGGTCTGCAGGCCGCCGCAGGCCGTCACGTAGAAGCTGCGGCACGGCGGCGCCGTGTGGTTCATTATGGCGGCCATGCGCTGCGCCTGCCGGTAGCACGCGTCCGTCCGGCACACGTTGCGCTCTGCACACGTGGGCAACACGTCAGTCGCCGGAAACAGGTCCAATGCTCATGAACACACACACACACACACACACACACACACACACACACAAGCAAACTACAGAGCTCATACAGGGTGTAGAAAAATTGTGTCACGAAATTTTAACCCTGGATAGCTGATGCCAGTAGCAACCAAAATTACTAATGTTGTGTAGGTCGACAACGCACCATTTTTAAACTACGGAAACTTGGCGCCACGCGCTCCGATTGGCCGTGGGATTGCCCTGTTGCCGTTCGTCGGTTGACGGGCAGCGCTATGGTTGTCGGTTCACACATACAAACGACCCTCGCCCCGTCACTGCCCCAATGTGATATGCACACGTTTCCAATAGGTCTTTGTGGTGTCACCGCCAGACACCACACTTGCTAGGTGGTAGTTTAAATCGGCCGCGGTCCATTTAGTACATGTCGGACCCGCGTGTCGCCACTGTGTAATCGCAGACCTAGCGCCACCACAAGGCGGGTCTCGTGATACAAACAAGCACTCGCCCCAGTTGTACGGACGACCTAGCTAGCGACTAGATGTACGAAGCCTTTCTCTCTCATTAGCCGAGAGACAGAATAGCCTTCAGCTAAGTTAATGGCTACCAACTAGCAAGGCGCCATTAGCCTTACAGTGATTGTAATTAAAGTCTCCTGTGTATAGTCAAGAGCGATGTACCACAATGATTGATTAAAGATAAGTATTAATCCAGCTACGTACTTTTCTTCATAGCATTAATTACGTAGCCTGTTTCAGTACTTGACGCCCGTCGGCGAGTGTGTACGCGTGCCTTTCAATTGGCTACCTAGAGTGGCGTAACAGTCTTGTTACGTCGCTACAGTCTTGCTGTTTGTCTCCACCTCGCGTCAGAGGCATTCACACGTAAGCTTCGCTTCCGAGCACACACACGTCATCTGCGATTTAGTCATACATGGCGGCACAGTATTCGTTTTAAGAACAACGAAATATGGTTATTGTTTATGGACTAGCCGACGGTAATGCATATGAAGCTCGGCTGTTGTATGAGGAACGGTACCCAGCACACCTTTACAGCAATTCACCGGCGACTTGGCGAAACAGGCTCGTTAGCGGATATCATGGTGATGCTGGAAGACTGGAAGACCTCGAACACGACGGGATGCTCCATTTGAAGATACTATTCTCGAGGAAGCACTTACGACAAGTACTCGAGTGGTTGGACACGACATGGGGGTCACTCATCGGCTAGTCTGGGAGGTTTTGAGGGATGACAGCCAGCACCCATTTAGTTTCCACCCAGTCCAAGACCTAAATCCTGTGGCGGACTATGAACACAGGCAGGGTTTTGCTGGTGGTTTCTGCGACGTCTTGTACGAAATCCCGACTTCCCCGCTGAGCCGTGGCAAAAAAATTGCTGTTTTGAGGAGCGCGCCGCAGCGCGTTGTGTGAAGCAGTCGCCCTCCGTTTCTGGCGGTGGCGCCGCTGTGGCAATCGCAGCTTTGGTGTCTCCCTCTGGTGGGAAAGGGGAAAGGTTGCCTGTTCACGTGCATTTAAGGGGCGCTATGGGCTCGGCATTGGTCAGTCGGAGTGAGGCTAGGTCAGTCTCGCGTCACTGGGTTCTGGTCTGTCTCTCGTCCGCATTTGTGCGGCAGTTAGTGTCTGTGGTCGGAGTGCGAGTATGTCTGTCATTTGGATCAAAGCCAGAAAATGAGAGTCTTGCCACTCCGCCAATAACAGAACTCAGCTTGTGGTCGCCCGGTCGGGGCTGAGTTCCTGCATCTGAGTCTGCTCGTTAGGCCGCCGGTCTGCTCGAGTTGCTCGGGCTACGGTTGGTTGGTCGGTCGCGCACTGGGACACGAGATGACTTGTCCACCTTGAGCGTCGACGCATGTGAGGTCCACAGGTGAGTCCAGTGGGCCACGCCGTATAGAAAGGGGTAGTGGCTTCGCGGTTGACACAAGAGCAACAGGAGTGAAACGACGACATCGGGCTGGCCGGTGCGAGCAGCGACGCCGTGAGACGGGAGATCGGCGCGCCTTCCTGCGTCTGTTGAAGCGGCTGGCAGTGGACGGTTCGGGAGAGCGCTGGGGGTGCTGTGCCAGGTCTTCGTCAAAAATCGCAGTTTATTAGAAGTTAAGTGACTGGAGATATGTTGTTTCATTTACTTGTTAAATTCTACTTGTTTTATTGGTGAGGTCACCAGCCGCTTTGTTTTGGGGTCGTCCCACCATTCTTCTTCGTTTGCCCACCCGCGGGAAAGTGGTTATTGTGAATTGGGTGGTCCGTTTTTTTCCTTGTGGAGTTGGGGAGAGTTAGAGCAATCTGCGGTTCGGGTTGTTCATTAATCCCCCTGTCAATCCGCCATACGTTAATAGCTGCCTCTGTCATGTTTGTCGGATTCGGTGTTAACGAATTTATAGAATTAAGGTGTAAAGTCTGAATTCCTGAAAAATGTTTTTTATCTTGCCTATCATCTTGCGAGGCGGTATATGTGTAATGTAGAGCATGTTGTACATTTTATGTAAGTCTGAATTTCATGGGTTTTATTTAAATAGTCATTTTTATAAAGTTGCCACCCTTCCACCGTAAGAGTCCTTTTAAAAAGAAATTGTACTTTCGGTGGCAAATAATTTCTTAGTGTGAGTGTTTGTACCATTTACATCCCTCTTACGGGGTGCATAGTTAATGTGTTTGTGTTAAATTTTTAGTTTAAAGTAATCTGGCGTGTTGCAGATTTGCACCAGTGTAGTCTTCCAGAGGTTGTTGTGAGCGGTCGTGACTACGGCCGTGTTCAAAGGGAGCGGCAAGCTTCTCAGCCCGAAGGCTCATACTGTCAATACTGTTCTTTCTGCCTCTAAATAAAATTGTAACTTGATATTTCGAAGGTGCTTTTCTGCTTATAAACTTTAAATCTGTTTTTGAAAAGGCTTTTATGAATAAAATTCCCATTTGTTAAAGGTAATTTCAGTTTCATCAGTTACTCCCTGGCAACTACTTCCACGCTCACCTAGTGTGATTAAATGTGTTAATGTTCTTGATGAATCGCTAGTAAATAAAGTAAATTCTTTAAGAAAAGAGTTTGAAAGTAAATTCACGGTTCACCCGCCATTGTGTTGTTTACCTTTACAACACTCGAAACGTTCATTACTGGGCAAGGGAAAATCCTCACGTCACGCACGTCCACGGTCACAAGGAACGATTTTCGCTCAACATTTGGGCAAGCATTGTGGGTGACCATCTGATTGGGCTGGTCCGTCTACCTGATCGACTTAACGGGGTAAATTACCTTCGCTTTTTGCAAGAAACTCTACCCGGCCTGTTGGAAGACGTTCCCCTGGTCATATGGCTACGCAAGTGGTTGCTGCATGATGGGACTCCTCCACATAGCAGCCGTGCAGTGCGCGGGTATGTAAATGAACTCTTCGACGGCTGGGTAATGGGCAGAGGTGGTCGTAGGACGTGGCCCCCGCGATCACCAGACCTCACGCCGCCTGACTTTTTACTGTGGGGGTTCTTCAAGGTTCCAGTTCACCCACTCAAACGCGAACCACCTAGGAACGAAGAAGAATTAATGTATCGCATTCAACGTGCCGCCAATCATACCCAGGCAATGCCACGTATCTTTGAAAGAGTTCGGTGAAACACCATTCGACGTTACCAAGCTTGTGTCGAGTCACTGGGTCGCCAGTTCGAGCACCTGCTTTAAGTAAACAATGTCATAGCTACAAAAACGGCCCTTTTCAGGGCCAGCATAATTTGTAATAGACTTTCTGTACGCGAACTAACAGCTGTTGATGGGTTTGTTCCCAGTACGTCTTATTATAAAACTACAATGGATGTGTCGGGACCCCGGCAGATTCGCCCCCAGACCCCGAGAGATTCGCGATCGTGCGTTGTCCAGTGCATCCGGCAACAGAGAAATCCCGCGGCCAATTGGAGCTCGTGGTCCCAGGTTTCCATAGTTTAAAAATTGTGCGTTGTCGGCCTACACAACATTAGTAATTTTGGTTCCTACTGGCATCAGTTATCCAGGGTTAAAATTTCGTGACATAATTTTTCTCCACCCTGTATAGAGCTACTACACTACACAAAAGAGTATCACTTGTTTGAGACCCCTAACTGCTTCCCATTTCAACTGCGACGCCAGGTTCAGGTTCAGCGACGCTTCAGACAGCAAGGTGTCGACCCATGCGAAAAAAAGGCCACAGCTCAGAAGTTCGTGGAAGGTGTAAGGCGGGTTAATAATACCACATTGGCAGAAAATTTCGCTACAATTGTGCCGAAAGCTATAGTGGGCGTATAACACTATGGGTACGTCATTGTGCACCCTTCTACCAAAATCTCATCGCTTCTTTTGACACCTATGTGATGGAGGCCATAGTTGCGACCCCCAGTGTTGAAATCAGGCAGTTATCTTATGGCTGACCCAGGATAACATTTCAGACACACTCCCAGTCAGAATAGAATGAAAAGGCCTCAGGGGGTGGCATGAAGGGTATCAATGAAATGACCCCTTGGGGCGTCGATTCCAACACTTTCGCGGTAGAAAACGACATTACGCAGTGCGATGAGGCAACAGTATGACGTTCTTGATAGCGGTCGTCACTGCTGACATCACTAGACGATTCAGCCCTACTCACGAGCATAGTTGGGCTGCAACCTCACTGAACGTGATCAGATCCATTTGGAGTGTAGTGTGGTCCCAATTTTAGCTCCGGTATACTCAGTAGAACCGGTGGGGACTGCTCAAAACCATTCGACGAAATTTAAACATGATCCGCAGCAGCAAAAGGCGTTTATGCTTTTTCAGCGCTCCTGTTTCACGCCCTCCTGTGGTGTGATAACAGACGGCTGCAACATTGACATGTGCGTGAATAAAATGTCAATGGGTTCCTGTAAGACCTCCCAGTTCGGCAACAGCCTCGCTGCCATCCACACACATTTGTTGAGCACTTTAAAAATGTGCCTCTCAGAAACTTCGACACCATTGCAGCCTCGTGGCTGATATAGAGCCTGAAGTTAGGCAAACCACACCTGCAAGCAGACGCTGTGGCGGCTGCGAGGCACCATTTAGCTGAATGGGTGGTGACATCTCTGAAAGGTCCATTTTTAATGTGCTCAACAAAAGTGTACGAGTGGCACCCAGAATGTTGCCGAATTGGAGACTCTTACGGGGACCCATTGCTGTTTTATTCACACACATGTCAATGTTGCACCCCTTCGAGAGGGTGCCACAGGAGGGTGCGAAACAGGAGGGCTGAAAAAGCAAAAACACCCTTTGCTGCTTCGGATCACGTTTAAATTTCTTCGAATGATTTGGAACAGCCCCTGGTGATTTCACCCTCTTTACGAGACCAAAAATTGAGGCCGCACTGCATTCCAAATGCGTCAGGTCATGTTCAGTGGGTTTACGGGTGCACAGTGTACTTATAATATGGCTGAAGCGTTCGGGGGGGGGGGAGGGGAGGGAGGGGTGTCAGCAGCGTGGAACGTTGTCAATAACGTTGTCCTGTTCATCATTGCACTGCAAGCTGTCATTTTCCACGGCGAAACGTGTGGGAATCAACGCCCCAAGGGAGGGGGTGTTTTCATTGAAGCCCTTTATGCCAACCCTTCAGACCTTTCCGTGTCGATTCTGAACCGCAGAGTGTCTGAAATGTTTTCCTCTGCCAACCATAAGAAAAGCGCGTGAATTCAACGCTGGGTCTCGCGGTTCTGACCTACGTCGCAGGGACGTCAAAAGACGAGGCGAAATGTGGGTAGAAGCGGGTTTGACAACATTCTCTTAGAGTGACACGTTCACAGTGTCATTGGGGAGAACGGGACATCTTTAACCCTAAGCACACGTGGGCTTCTGAACTCTGTCGTTTCTTTGGATTGTGTCGACTCCTTGCTGTTTGAACCATTGCTGAGTCCGAGGGTAACGTCTCAGCGGCGCATAAAGCTGCACATGTTGAATGGGGCAAACAAAACATAAAGTGCAACATAAATTACCGTTGTGCGGTACAGTGGGTCACTATTTTTCTTTTTTCTAAATGCTGCAAAGCGTCGGACGAACCAACGGACCAACGAGGCGTCTAACACGCAATATGCAGAAGGTGTAGTCCTGTGACGTTCCGGAATGCTTTTTGTACCACGACTTGTACCCAATCATTCAGTTCCCTGTCAGCATGGACCAGTATGTATTCTTGAAGTTTTCCCAGCATAATGAGTATGCCATGAAGTTCCGGGTTTGCAGCCGGATGACGTCGACATTTTGCCACGATATTTCGGCTGGAAATCATTGAGCCATATTCAGGTGAGTGTTTAACGCTGGAGAGAGCTGCGGCACTTTTCTAAGTTCATACCGAAAATTGGCGACGAGGCGCATGCGCTTACTTTATTGCTGCGTGAATGGCCCTCCGCCAAGTTCACTATCGCCTTCGAATATCTCTCCATCTGCAGTGCGCAGGCTCCAGCGCAATGGTGATACTGTGTCGGAATGCGAGCTCACGGAATTGAAATTCAGATGTCGCATTAATGAAACAGACACTGGACGTGTCATTAGGCGTAAAATACTTTCTTTCGGAAGATATTAAAGAAATGAACACGTACCCCACCTTACCCGGTTCAAAGCCACTATCAAATTTGATAAGGTCTTCCGCCAAACGTATCTTGACAGATTCCTCAATAACTAAACCGCAGAAGGAACTAGTTATGGCCGGCCGGATTGGCCGAGCGGTTCTAGTTGCTACAGGCTGGAGCCGCGCGACTGCTGCGGTCGCAGGTTCGAATCCTGCCTCGGGCATGGATGTGTGTGATGTCCTTAGGTTAGTTAGGTTTAAATAGTTCTAAGTTCTAGGGGACTTATGACCTCAGAAGTTAAGTCCCATAGTGCTCAGAGCCATTTGAACCATTTTTAAACTAGTTGTGGTCAAAATTTCCGTGACGGAATAATATACAGAAAGTCCTGTGGAGATACAGTGCTCGGCTATGGCTGACTTACTGCTCTGCGAAAAGCGAGTGTGGCGATGATGCTCAACACACCTTTCACGTAACGTGCATGTAGGCTTTGCCACGCATGGTACTCCATAGACTCCAGCCTTCCGCAATCCCAGACCATCCTTTACTGAACGGAAAATAGCGCAAGTCTTTGAAGATGGACGGAAGAAAACTTTAACGGCATGCTTTCTTAAATTTGTGCATAATTTCAGGAAAAGTTGCCGACGTAAGGGAGGGACGCCCTGCAATTGAACAGCTCCTTCTCCTCTTGCTCTTGTGCAAGGTCTCGTTACTTCCTCCACAATGCTCTGCTTATCAGATGTCGAGAATATCCGTATCTTTTAAAACAGATTGTAAGTGTTCCAGCTCCTTTGCGGGACTGTCTCTATCAGACACAACATGTGCCCGTGCCATTAACGTTCGAACAACGCCCATAGTTTGTTAACAGCGGTCGCCTGCTCGTGCGGCTCTGTATGTGTGGAATGCCCCAGTGACTCAGTCACTGTCGGCCTGACCAAGACGTCTAGAAGCAATAGACAGTCATCCTTCTCCATTTCCATGGAAAACTCCATATTCTCGTCGACTGAATTCAGATGCAGCAAAAATCGTGACAGCTCTTCGTACACTACAAAAGCATCATCTGCAGACCGCCTACGTGCCACAGGTGGAACAATATATTCGGAGGGGGCGTTAAACTGGATAGAGGGCGCTCATGCAGCGGTAACTTACGCACATGCGCCTCCGCGCCAATTTTTCGTATAATCTTCGCGATATTCACCAGCAATTTCCAGTGTAAAGCACTAACCTGAAGATGGCTGAATGGTTGTCAGCCGAAATACATACAAGTGACAAAAATCATACTTGGTTGGGAGAGGGGACCAAATAGGGAGGTCATCAGTCCCATCGCATTAGGGAAGAATGGGGAAGGAAGTCGACCACACCCTCTCAAAGTAACCATCCCGGCATTTGTGTGTAGCGACTTAGGGAAATAACGGAAAAACTAAATCAGAATCGCCGGACGCGTGTTTCAACCGTCATCCTTCCGAATGCGAATCCAGTGTGCTAACCACTGCGCCACGTGCCGGCCGCGGTGGCCGAGCGGCTCTAGGCTCTTCAGTTCGGAACCACGCTGCTGCTGCGGTCGCAGGTTCGAATCCTGCCTCGGGCATGGATGTGTGTGATGTCCTTAGGTTAGTTAGGTTTAAGTAATTCTAAGTCTAGGGGACTGATGACTTCAGATGTTAACTGTCATAGTGCTTCGAGCCATTTGAACCATTTGAACCACTGCGCCACCTCATTCGGTCATAAGTAATGGGATAGCAATAATCACATATACAGATGACGGAAGTATAGTGTGCATAAAGTATAAAAGGACAGTGTATTGGAGGAGCTGTCATTTGCACTCATGTGATACACATGAAAAGGTTTCCAATGAGACTTTGAACTCGGAATGGTAGGTGGAAGTGGAAGCATGGCACATTACATTTCGGAAATCGTCAGGGAATTCGGTATTTCGAAATCCACTGCGTCAAGAGCGTCTGGAAAATACCAAATATCAGGCATTACCTCTCACAGCGGACACGAGTGCCTTTGGTAACAGCACGACGTCGCCTGCAGCGCCTCCCCTGGACTCGTGACCGTACCGGTTTGACACCAGACGACTGGGGAACCGTGGAATGGTCAAATGAGCCCCAATTTCAATTGGTAAGAGCCAATGGTAGGGTATGAGTGTAGCGCAGACCCCACGAAAACATGGACCCAAGGCGTGAACAAGGCAGTGTGCAAGCTGCAGTAGCTACATAATGGTGCGGGCTGTGTTTACATGGAATGAAATGGATTCTCTGGTCCAACTGAGGCGATCATTGACTGGAAATAGTTATGTTCGGCTACTTAATTCACAGTTATTCATAGACTTGTTCCCAAATACGTAATGATACCATGTCACCGCACCACAATTGTTCGCGATTGCTTTAAAGAACATTCTCGACAATTCGAGCGAATGATTTGCACGCCTACATCGCCCGAAAGGGATCCCGTCAAATATTTATGGACGTAATCGAGAGGTCAGTCAGCGCACAAAATCCTCTCGCCATTATGGACGGTTGTAGAGGCAGCGTAGCTCAATATTTCTGTGTGGGACTTCCAGTGACTTGTTGCGTCCATGCCACGTCGACTTGCTGCAGTGCACCGAGTAAATGGAGGTCCGACACGATATTACGTGGTATCTCATGATTTTTATCGCGTAAAATGGAAATGCCGTGTGGCTAGGGCCTCCCGTCGGGTAGACCGTTCGCCTGATGCAAGACTTTCGAGTTGACGCCACTTTGGCTACTTGCGTGTCGATGGGGATGAAATGATGATGATAAGGGCACCACAACACCCAGTCCATGAGCGGAGAAAATCTCCGACCCAGCCGGGAATCAAACCCGGGCCGTTAGGTATGACATTCCGTCGCGCTGACAACTCAGCTACCAGGGGCGGACACGTAAATATATTGTGGTGAGATGACAACGTCATCTGGCTGCATTTCAGAAACTTCATGGGTTACGGACTAAGATGTTTACACGAACAATTTCGGTGACCAAATTTTACAAGTCCTTTTATATGTTCATGATGTTAATGCTGTGGAAATTCCTATCATACAAAATGACAACAGCCGCGGTACAAGACTGCTCACACGTTCCTGATATGACGAACACCCTGGCTCGTTATCGCTCCGCAGTGGTTAGACACTGGACTCGCATTCGGGAGGACGACGGTTCAATCCCGCGTCCGGCCATCCTGATTTAGGTTTTCCGTGATTTCCCTAAATCACTCCAGGCAAATGCCGGGATGGTTCCTCTCAAAGGGCACGGCCGACTTCCTTCCCTATCCTTCCCTAATCAGATGAGACCGATGACCTCGCTGTCCGGTCTCCTTCCCCAAACAACCCAACCCCCCGTTATCGGTCGTCGACTGACTCGCTAAATCGTCCAATCCTAGTCCTATAGCAAATGTGATTATTGAAATTTTCCCAGCGTAAACAGTATTCCATGAAGTTTCAGGATTGCAGCCGGATAACATCTACTTCCTGCCACGATATTTCGGCTGACAACCATTCAGCCATCTCCAGGTGAGTCTGTTTCACTGGAGGTTGCCAGTTCATGTCGCTACTTTTATACCAAAAATAGGCGATAAGACGCATGCGCAAAGGCAGCCGCTACATGAGCGGCCTCTGTGGAGATACGCGCTCTCTTCGAATACTGCGAACAAACCTTTCATCCTTACTCTGCGGAACTATGATCACACCCATAGGCGGAAGCGACCAAAGACACTGTTAGCTAGGACCTAACCACTGACCGGCAGGTGTGACCGAGCGGTTCTAGGCGCTTGAGTCTGGAACCGCGCGACCTCTACGGTCGCAGGTTCGAATCCTGCCTCGGGCATGGATGTGTGTGATGTCCTTAGGTTAGTTAGGTTGAAGTAGTTCTAAGTTCTAGGGGACTGATGACCTCAGAAGTTAAGTCCCATAGTGCTCAGAGCCATTTGAACCATTTGAACCTAACCACTGGTGGCGAGCTAACTCACAAGTGACGATATTGACTTGCCTCTGGACATCAGCAATATTGATTGGACGTGCCGGCTGCCATCAAAGCCAACCAACAGGCAGCTGCAAGGAAGCCGATAAACTCACACACTGCACCGAGCGAGGTGGCGCAGTGGCTAGACACTGGACTCGCATTCGGGAGCATGACGGTTCAATCCCGTGTCCGGCTATCCTGATTTAGGTTTTCCGTGATTTCCCTAAATCGCTCCAGGCAAATGCCGGGATGGTTTCTTTGAAAGGGCATGGCTGACTTCCTTCCCCATCCTTCCCTAATCCGATGAGACCGATGACCTCGCTGTCTGGTCTCCTTCCCCAAACAACCCAACCAATCCCCAACTCACACATTAACGCACAAACCGCCTACACTACTCCAGATATGACCTACCAGACAATGACCAAAGACGAACTCAACTGTTACAGGTATGCTGATGCTGGCCGAGACGTTGACGCCAGAACCCAGCTATAACCTCCGACTGATAACGCATCACAGCGTCTGAGATATCTACCTGCATGATACCCACTGCCAACTTACGTCATTCTTCTACGATCTGTCGCAGACAGCAAGCAGTCAGCTACTGCTCTTACTACCCGACCATACTATCGCAGAAGATTTTACCCCCTTGGCTCTTGCCTTGGCACTTCTTTCCTCTGCCGGCCGTTGTGGCCGAGCGGTTCTAGACGCTTCAGTCCGGAATCGCGCTGCTGCTACCGTCGCAGGTTCGAATCCTGTCTCGGACATGGATGTGTGTGATGTCCTTAGGTTAGTTAGGTTTACGTAGTTCTAAGTTCTAGGGGACTGATGACGTCAGATAGTAAGTCCCATAGTGCTTCGACCCATTTAAACCATTTGCACTTCTTTCCTCTGCTGTTCAAATCACTACCCTTCGTTCAATGTTCGGCCCAATCTATCTCCAGATGAGTGCGTATTAACGAATAATTATAACTAGACGTACGCAAACATCGCAGTACCCACATCCTGCGAAGCCCTCGTTTAGTGGAAGCTACCCCCTTTGTGGAGATGGCAGTAGATCTTTTGTGCTGGCCGTCATGTCGTTTTGGACGTGGAGGGGCTGCATGCTATAAAAAAAAAAAAAAAAAATGGCGCGCAGGGCGCATGCGTAATGTTATACTACAAAAGCGCTCTCTGTCGGAATGATCAGTCGCGAGTTTAAAATCCAGGTGTCAAAATTAATAAAATTAAATGTCACTAGACGTGTCATTGGTTATAAAATGTTTTCTGTTTGAAGAAATTAAAGAAATCACCGGTTTCCACGAAGGGCGGCTGTCTGCCTTGTCTGGAAGTTTTGGTCAGACAGAAAGTGGGTGGAACATTGGGACATTCCGTTTACCGTTAGCCCCACATACAGACTTGTACCTTCAGGCGCCTAGCTGCCATCACGTTTCACGAACTAAAGGCGTCCTTTGAACGTTGGTCTACCGGGCGCATGTTGTGTCTGATGGAGACAGCTTTGCGAAGGAGCTGGAACATCTACAGTCAGTGTTCAAAGATAATGGACATTCTCTACATCAGATCAGTACACCCTTAAGGAAGAGGAAAAGTGACCATGCACAAGAGCAACGAGAGGAGGAGCGGTTTAACGCCAGGGCGTTCCTGAGGTGCGTTGTTGGCAATATTTCGTCGAAATTAGGCAGGATATTAAGAAAACACTGTGTCAAAGTAATCTTCCACCAACCTACAAAGACGTGTGATCCTCTCGGCTCGGGAAAAGATAATCTGGGACTGCGGATGGCTGGAATCTACAGAATACACTCCTGGAAATTGAAATAAGAACACCGTGAATTCATTGTCCCAGGAAGGGGAAACTTTATTGACACATTCCTGGGGTCAGACACATCACATGATCACACTGACAGAACCACAGGCACATAGACACAGGCAACAGAGCATGCACAATGTCGGCACTAGTACAGTGTATATCCACCTTTCGCAGCAATGCAGGCTGCTATTCTCCCATGGAGACGATCGTAGAGATGCTGGATGTAGTCCTGTGGAACGGCTTGCCATGCCATTTCCACCTGGCGCCTCAGTTGGATCAGCGTTCGTGCTGGACGTGCAGACCGCGTGAGACGACGCTTCATCCAGTCCCAAAGATGCTCAGTGGGGGACAGATCCGGAGATCTTGCTGGCCAGGGTAGTTGACTTACACCTTCTAGAGCACGTTGGGTGGCACGGGATACATGCGGACGTGCATTGTCCTGTTGGAACAGCAAGTTCCCTTGCCGGTCTAGGAATGGTAGAACGATGGGTTCGGTGACGGTTTGGATGTACCGTGCACTATTCAGTGTCCCCTCGACGATCACCAGTGGTGTACGGCCAGTGTAGGAGATCGCTCCCCACACCATGATGCCGGGTGTTGGCCCTGTGTGCCTCGGTCGTATGCAGTCCTGATTGTGGCGCTCACCTGCACGGCGCCAAACACGCATACGACCATCATTGGCACCAAGGCAGAAGCGACTCTCATCGCTGAAGACGACACGTCTCCATTCGTCCCTCCATTCACGCCTGTCGCGACACCACTGGAGGCGGGCTGCACGATGTTGGGGCGTGAGCGGAAGACGGCCTAACGGTGTGCGGGACCGTAGCCCAGCTTCATGGAGACGGTTGCGAATGGTCCTCGCCGATACCCCAGGAGCAACAGTGTCCCTAATTTGCTGGGAAGTGGCGGTGCGGTCCCCTGCGGCACTGCGTAGGATCCTACGGTCTTGGCGTGCATCCGTGCGTCGCTGCGGTCCGGTCCCAGGTCGACGGGCACGTGCACCTTCCGCCGACCACTGGCGACAACATCGATGTACTGTGGAGACCTCACGCCCCACGTGTTGAGCAATTCGGCGGTACGTCCACCCGGCCTCCCGCATGCCCACTATACGCCCTCGCTCAAAGTCCGTCAACTGCACATACGGTTCACGTCCACGCTGTCGCGGCATGCTACCAGTGTTAAAGACTGCGATGGAGCTCCGTATGCCACGGCAAACTGGCTGACACTGACGGCGGCGGTGCACAAATGCTGCGCAGCTAGCGCCATTCGACGGCCAACACCGCGGTTCCTGGTGTGTCCGCTGCGCCTTGCGTGTGATCATTGCTTGTACAGCCCTCTCGCAGAGTCCGGAGCAAGTATGGTGGGTCTGACACACCGGTGTCAATGTGTTCTTTTTTCCGTTTCCAGGAGTGTACATTGACAGAGTGGGAAATTATGTGTCGGTCACACAACGTGCACTATGCGTGAAAGCCGAGTTGAACACGATCGCCACACTCGCCTTTCGCAGCCCAGTAAGTCACCCATAACGGATCATTGTATCTCCATAGGACGTTCCATGGATTACTCTGCCACGGAAACCTTGGCGTTGACGAGATCCTTCTGGGATTCGATTATAAAGGAATCGGTGGAAATACGTTTAGCGCAAGATCTTCTTAATCGTGACGACTGCTTTCAACTGGATAAGGCGTGAGGCCATGCGATTTTTTAATTTCTTCAAACAGAAAAAACATTTTATGAGGAATGACACATCTAGTGACATTTAATTCTATTAATTTAGGCATTTGAATTTTAACTTCGCGAGTGCGCATTCCGACACGGAGCGCTCGTGTAGGATCACACTACGCACGTGCCTGCGCACCTTGGAGAGAACATTACTCGAAGAGAGCGCGGAACCCGACAGTGGCCGCTCACCTAGCGGCTGCGTTTGCGCATGCGTCTTCGCACCCAGTTTTGGCATAAACGTAGCGACATGAAGTGGCAACCCCTATTCACCTCTTCTCTGACCAGTTAGATTCCTGCGGCTCCGCCATCTTCCTCTCTCTCTCGACCTTGAGGGCACCTACGATCGTGTATGGCATTCCGGTCTCCTCTTCGAGCTCCAAACCTTTGGTCTTCCTATTAACTACGTCCGTCTGATCGCCTCCTTCCTTTCTCACCGTTCTTCCTACGTCACCATCCATAACACGGATTCCTACACCTTCGACCCCTCCGCTGGTGTGCCCCAAGGTTCCGTCCTCTCCCCCCTTCTCTACCTTCCTTACACGGCGGACGTGCCGCCGCCTTCACCTCCCTTACACCTTCTCCAGTACGCCGATGACACCTCCTTCCTTGCCCTCGCCCCCACCCTGCAACGCTCCCAGCACCTTCTCCAATCCCATCTCGACCGGTTCACCACTTGGTGTTACCAGTGGCTGCACAAGGTCAATCCTTCCAAGACCCAGGCGATCATTGTAGACCATACGCCCGCTATTTCACAAAGGAAACAGAAATTATTTCTATAACTATTTCTCAATCAAAATCGATGAAACGTATGAATTATTTTAATATGTATGTAAAACTGTACAAACTAGCTGATACAGAATAGCCTTTGCAAAATAGTGGACGTATCGTTGGAAATGTGTTCCAAAGGTGGTTCTCCCACTTTAAGATGAAGATAAAAGGTTTTTTTATAGCGACCCCAGTATCAGCATTGGGTAGGTGAACTGCCAGTATGGAGTAGGCCAGACGACTGTGGGGAACATTCTCCACGACAAATTCCGCTAACCGGATCACTTACAACTCATGCACACCTTACTACTCAAGGGCTCCCCTCAGTGGCGACGGGCCATCGCTGTGCTGGTATTTCTGTCAACTGCCATATTCACAAACGAACCTACGCTTACGAGAGGCAGTATTGTCAGCTTCCACAGCACCACCCACTTGTCAGCTACAGAGAATCCCTAGCGCCTAGCGGCAACGAACCACAAGTACCGATTCAGCCTCAATGGGAGAGGGGCGGGGGGTTGGGGGGGGGGGGTGGTTAATGGCAACCGCCTCAAGGGACCAGTCACGTTCCCACAACGCGGGAGTGAGATGGCGCAGTGGATAGCAAACTGGACTCGCATTTGAGAGGACAATGGTTCACATCCGCTTCTGGCCATCCAGGTTTAGGTTTTCCATCATTTCCCTAAGTCGCTCCAGACTGATGCTGTTGTGGCGTAGCAAGACAGCCACGCCACGGAAGTAGCCGAAAGGCACGCGTTTAGCTCACGCAGGCAAGAGATAGGTCTGTAACAGGATACGTAATGAATGCTATAAAGAAAAGTACGTAGCTTCTGGAATACTTAACTTTAATCTATCCTTGGCACATCGCTATTGACGATACAAGTGAGACTCTATAGTTTCAGACAATATACTGCTAATGGCGCCTTGCTAGGTCGTAGCCATTGACTTAGCTGAAGGCTATTCTAACTATCTGCTCTGCATCGCTAGCTACGTCGTCCGTACGACTGGGGCGAGTGCTAGTACGTCTCTCTAGACCTGCCGTGTGGTGGCGCTCGGTCTGCTATCACTGAAAGTGGCGACACGCGGGTCCGACATGTACTAATGGACCGCGGCCGATTTAAAGCTACCACCTAGCAAGTGTGGTGTCTGGCGGTGACACCACAGATGCGGTGTTGGTTCAAAGGTCACAGACAATTTCCATCCCTATTCTTTCTTAATCCGACAAGCTTGTACTGCGCCTTTAATTACGTCGCCGTCGACGGGACATTAAACTCGAATCTTCCTTTTTTTCCCACAATGCATCACGGGCGAGGCACATCTGGGCTTGCTGTAGGTGACCCAGCCTCCCTTGCTGGAAGACGTGCTTTTGGTGGCGTGAATGGTAATGTCGCTACTGCAAGATGGTGCCCCAGCTCATTCCCCTCCGGAGTGTCAAGATAAAACACTCATACGGGCATAGCTGGCCGCGGTGGTCTCGCGGTTCTGGCGCTGCAGTCCGGAACCGCGGGACTGCTACGGTCGCAGGCTCGAATCCTGCCTCGGGCATGGGTGTGTGTGATGTCCTTAGGTTGGTTAGGTTTAAGTAGTTCTAAGTTCTAGGGGACTTATGACCTAAGATGTTGAGTCCCATAGTGCTCAGAGCCATTTGAACCATTTGAATACGGGCATAACACTTGTACTTGCCTGGTGTGTGTGTGTGTGTGTGTGTGTGTGTGTGGGTGGGGGGGGGGGGGGCCACATGTGTGCTTTCAATCATAGAAACGTACACACTCAAAGATCTTCTACCTTGACCTTCAAATGAGCGTATCTCCGTTGGAAAGCATTTCTTTCCATATATCCATACGACCTTTCTTGTTCCTGGTCTTATCTAGGATTGTTCCATGCAGTTTGTACCCATTTAGCAAAAGCGCCCTGAGCACGTTTACAGGGTGAACCAGAACCCACCGACAATCATTTAGCAGTTGTTTGGGGATCCTTTGTAAGTATTTTTGTGTAAGGGACCCATGGCGTCTGGTGGGTCTTTACAGAGTATTTGCGTTTCGTTTGGTTCCTTGCCCCAATTAGCTTTGTATCTGTACTGCTCTGGAAATAAAGAACAACAGTGCCAGTGTCGACGGAATGCCCTGTGTGTCTTGTTTCCACTCTCTCAAGATAGCTGCTGTTTACAACAGTAATGCTCTCGTTAGCTCGAAGCCTTCAAGTTTGCTTTTACTACTGCTTGGCTTTGCCCAGGGTTTTGTTGTCTGAGAGTGTTAACTGTTTGTTAACAGTGAGACGCTGCGGTCCTAATGGACAGGTTTACTGGTGAAGAGCTGGCCAATATGCACCTCGTGTATCGGTTCACTGAGTGCAGTCGAAGAGCAGCACAATGATACTAGTACGAGTTGTCCTCACACTGCCAGCAGCCACATTACAGCACTTTTGCGGACAAAGGTTGTCGTATTACTCTGAAACAAGGGCGATTCAGGTAACAAACCGAATAAATCATAATTACATTATTACTATGTAACGACCTGCCACAGACTGTGGGTTCCCTGTACCAAAATACTCAGAAGGTAACTTTGAACAACCTCTGCAACTTTGTCGGTTGAGTTGCGGTTCACCTTGTGCAAGGTGTTTGAGAAAAGTAATGAGACTGACAACACTGCGAGCGATTTGGCAACGCTGTGTCGTTCTACTTGTGTAGACTGGTGTGTCCGTCCCTTCCAGATGCTCAGTCCATGTTTCAGCTCTGTACAGCCATCACGCGATTTTTGTGAGTGCCATCAGTGAAGTTGTTGTTTTGTGTGTGTGTGTGTTTTAAGAAAATGGAACATCGAATTTAGAGCAATGTTATGTCATCAGATTTTGCTTTAAACATGGGGAATCCGCGACTGTGAACTTTGAAAGGTTGAAACAGGCCTATGTGGAACATTACTTACCAAGAGCACAAAGTTTTTGCTGGCACAAATCATTTTTGAAGACAGAAAGCATGTTGAAGATCATCCTCTCTCAGCAGACCTTCGACTTCAAAAAGCGACGAAAACGTCTAACGTGTCCATGCTCTAGTGAGATCAGACCGACGTTTAACAAGAAAGATGATGGATGGCATGTTAAGCTTGGAACATTTTCACTGTACATGAACTTTTGGTGGAAGTTCTGCACATGCGAAAGGTTTTTGCCAAAATGGTGCCGAAAATCCTCACAACTCAGCAGAAGGAGAAGCGCAGGAACGTATGTGTTGTTCTTCTTGAGGGGATTGCCAATGGCCAAGAACGGTTTTTCCGCCATCAGGAATTCAGCTACCGAACCTCCCTAGTTATCAGTGTCTTGCTAGGCGCCATTTTGATGGTTCGCTACAGCTCTGCCATCTGTCGGAATTGTTCGAAACATCTGACACATGAAGAAGAATTATCAAATCCGAAGTATCAAGTAAGACTTTTTCCTATAGATATTAACGCCTGTAGAAAAATTCTGAGGCGTTATTTAAGAGTGACACACGTATTAATTCAGGCACCATCTGTAATTTTTATATCCTACAGTCAGTTTTGGAGATTATGTTCAGTTTTTAATCTAAGGACAGGCATTATATGAAATTAAAACGATTTAAGTGTGGCAGATAGATGCAAATGAGTCATACTGCGTAAAATCACCACACCCTGATCACCCAAGAACAGAATCCCATTTCATTAGACACACTTTCGTCACTTTTTGGAAATTAATTCGTTGACTGCAAATTCCTTGTCATCATGTGTATTAGGTATATACTTGTAGGAAAATTGTTAACTGCAATAGTTGTGCACATTGTATATGCAATAGTTTGAGGTCCGATATTCTGACAAACGCAGTTAAGTGGTATCGCAGTAGTACACAATGTAACAAGACATCAACGATTCAGGCGGTAGAGCGTGGAACTCGCAATAAAGGCAGTCGGCCCTCTGTGCTATTAATGCCTATGTCTCTTTACTGCGGGTAGGAAACAGACACCATTAGTGATTGTGCTTATTATGTACGTAAATCATTATTATGACAATGCCACGCGGAAAACAGTTATCATGAGATGTAAACGCAAAAGTCGGTGCCTAGAAGGAAATGGAACACACTAATCGTCATATTGACAGAATTTCAACCGTTTAACTACAGTGGTTTGAAGTTTCGTTAGTTTGGGCGCACGATATGGACAGAACGAAAAATATGGGCAAAGTAGAACATTTTCTGGCGCATCCAAACGGTTACGTTTGCAGAAAGCAAGCGCCACAGACCGTTATTCTTCGCAACATGCTGCTGATTTACAGTTGCCAGTAACTGGCAACCGTGTACGGCAAATTTGGTCAAATGAGAGACACCTTGCAGAAACCTGCTCTAACACCCAAAAATAAACAGGACAGATTGGAGTTTGCTGAAAAGTATATGTCATGGACATCAGAATGTAATAAAATGATCTTCAGTGATGACAAGAAGTTTAATTTAGTCGAGCTGAGAACAGAGCAACAGATAAGAATGAGCAGAAATTCTGGTGGAAGTATTACCTCAATCACGCATTGTTTGCTTGAGCTCTAGAGTGAACTCTAACATGTTCACTGAGATGCTGGAGACAGAATTTATAAGAATGTATGAGGACCTAAGGAAAGAAAGTCAAGAGTTTCAACAAGATAATGCAACTATGCATATTTCTGTTACAACCAAAAAGTGGTTTAAAGATGCAGATATCGATGTCTTGCCCTGGCCTGTACGTAGCCTGGATATGAACCCCGTGGCAAAGCTTTGAAGAATACTTGCAGTGCGTGTTTGCCGCTATGGATGGCAGTCTGAGGCCGTATGTGGGCTGAAAAGTGCGATACAAGGACGGTGGGCGACGATTTTAATGCAAGATGGTTCAAATGGCTCTGAGAACTATGAGACTTAACATCTAAGGTCATCAGTCCCCTAGAACTTAGAACTACTTAAACCTAACTAACCTAAGGACATCACGCACATCCATGCCCGAGGCAGGATTCGAACCTGCGACCGTAGCGGTCGCGCGGTTCCAGACTGAAGCGCCTACAACCGCTCGGCAACTCCGGCCGGCTTAATGCAAGAACGACAAACACTAATAAAATGAATGAGGAAGAGAATTCTTGTGGTAATTAAGAATAACGGAGGTTGGACAAAATACTAAAAATGCAGTAAGACTACAGGACAGCGAGAGCTTTTATACCAGTTTCCGTCCAAGAAATCCAATCGCCTTATTTTGTTGCTCGTTTTACGAAAGAAACTAGATAATTTTGTCATGACTGTTTACGTCATACATGTATCTACTACTTTCGCAATAAAATGGATACACTAAGCTACAAACATTGTACTATCACTTTTGTAGAAACTCTGCCTTCATACTGTTTTACACTACTATATATTTATTACCCACTAGCGACATATGAAAATTTGTACGAGACCGGGACTCGAATCTGGATTTCCTCACTTATCGTGAGCGCTCGCCTTAACCACTCTGTCTATCCGTGCACGCTCCCTAGACCGTCCCATACTTCCATATGTCGCACTGTCTACACCCTCTATATCCTTTTATACATCATTGTGTAAGAATGTAGACTGTGCGATACATGGAATTATGGGACGGTCCAGGGAGCGTGCACAGAAAGCCAGAGTGATTCCAGAATGAGATTTTCACTCTGCAGCGGAGTGTGCGCTGATATGAAACTTCCTGGCAAATTAAAACTGTGTGCCAAACCGAGTCTCGAACTCGGGACCTTTGCCTTTCGCAGGCAAGTGCTCTACCATCTGAGCTACCCAAGCACGACTCACGACCCGTCCTCACAGCTTTACTTCTGCCAGTACCTCGTCTCTTACCTTCCATACTTCACAGAAGTTCTTCTGCATGCCTTGCAGAACTAGCACTCCTGGAAGAAAGGATATTGCGGATACAGAACTAGTTCTGCAAGGCTTCTGTGAAGTTTGGAAGGTAGGAGACGAGGTACTGGCAGAAATAAAGCTGTGAGGACGGGTCCTGAGTCGCGCTTGGGTAACTCAGATGGTTGAGCAGTTGCCCGCGAAAGGCAAAGGTTCCGAGTTCGAGACTCGGTCCGGCACACAGTTTTAATTTGCCAGGAAGTTTCATATCAGCGCACACTCCGCTGCAGAGTGAAAATCTCATTCTGGAACCACTCTGGCTATCTGTGCACGCTCCCTGGACTGTCCCATAATTCCATATATCGCACAGTCTACATTCTTACACAATGGCGTATAAAAGGATATAGAGGATGTAGACAGTGCGACATATGGAAGTATGGGACGGTCTAGGGAGCGTGCACGCAAAGCCAGAGTGGTTAAGGCGACCACTCACGATAAGTGGGGAAATTCCGGTTCGAGCCCTGGTCCGACAAAAATTTTCACATATCACTGCTGGAAAGTAGATCTATACCTAAAACAGCTGGTGTCAAGGAGTTCGCTGTCAGCGCATTAATTTCGAAAGATTTCGTACAGCTGTGGATCGTCAACAGTGTCTGTTCTTTCAGACATGTATGGAAGTAGGCTTTTTTCAGTTACTTTAGTGGCAATACAGCGTGCAAAAAGGGAAGCGGAACAGAAATTGTCAGTAAGATTCAGAGTTACCGCTGTTATTTGTACCTGTGATCGGTGTCATTGGCAGAATGGGTCAGCCATCTTCCTTTCTCTAATGGCACTGTGCTGCTCGCCGGTAGTGCAGGTAAACTTGGCCAAACAATGGAAGAACTTAATAGACAAGATTGAAAGTAAGCCTGGAAAACAACTGTAATAGAACTCTGACACCTGGAATGCTGTCTATAAGGACGTTATGTTGCTAGGACTGGCGTTTTCCGCAGGCGCTCAGTTAGTGCGTCGCTAAGAGCGTTGTCAGTTTGTAGGGAGCAGACAACACTCGTCGAGGTGAGTGCTGGATATTCTGCTACGGAGAGACGCAAGACAATGACTGGCAGATGAAGTACAAGGGGCAGTCAAATGAAAATGAGATAGATACAAAGAAAGTAAGCACACTGTTTATTATTTCAAAAGTGATCGCCATAACTGTTAGTACATTTACGCCAATGTGAGACAAGATGGTCAGTGCCTCCACGGAAAAATGGTCGCGGCTGCCTACTGGACTACGGTTGTACCCAATCGTGTACCTCGTCATCGGAAGCAAATCGACGGCCACGATCGTCTTCCTTCAGAACTCCTAAAATATGGAAATCGCATGAAGGAGACATCAGGACTGTTGGAGGATGTGTAAGGGCTTCCCAACGAAACTTCTGCAGCGTAGTCGAAACAACTTTGGTAACAAGTGGGCGTTGCTACCTTCATGCGGACAAATGTATTGTCCGTTAACAGCCCCATACATATCCACTAGATAATTTATACTAACGGTAACAATCCTATCACACTTCCTTGAAATACTCCTGAAATTAATCGGGCGAGGTGCCACAACGGTTAGTGATGTGTCGACAGAAGTGCCGACACAGTGTGGTTTGAGGAGACCGAAATACACGCTGTAAGCCCACGCAGGATGGCGTGAGGTCTGAAACAGGACACGTAATGAATGCCATAAAGAAAAGTACGCAGCTTCTGGAATACTTAACTTTAATCCATCCTTGGTACATCGCTATTGACGATATAAGTGAGACTCTATAGTTTCAGACAATATACTGCTAATGGCGCCTTGCTAGGTTGCAGCCATTGACCCAGCTGAAGGCCACTCCAACCATCTGCTCTGCAAATGAGCGAGGCTTCGTCAGTGTGCATCGCTAGCTACGTCGTCCGTACAACTGGGACGAGTGCTAGTACGTCTCTCTAGACCTGCCGTGTGGTGGCGCTCGGTCTGCTATCACTGAAAGTGGCGACACGCGGGTCCGACATGTACTAATGGACCGCGGCCGATTTAAAGCTACCACCTAGCAAGTGTGGTGTCTGGCGGTGACACCACAGTTAGCATACTGGACTTGCTTTCGGGGGGACGACGGTTCAAATGCGCGTGCGGCCATCAAGATTTAGATTTTTCACTATTCCTTAAATCCCTTCAGGCAAATGCAGGGATGGTTCCTTTGAAAGAGCACGGATGATTTTCTTTCCCATCCTTGACACCGTCTAAGCTTCTGCCCTATCTCTAATTACCTGGATGGCGACGAGGCGTAACTCCTAAACTTCCTTCTTTCCTTCCTTTCTTAAATTATCTTTACCTCCGTCGAGTTTGCACCTTTAAGAGCGACGAGGTTGGCTCTGTCTGCAAGAAAGTTCTGAACCCAGTAACAAATCTGGTTCCACACTCAGTAAGCTCGCATTTTGCGGTGAGCATTGGCGGCTATGCTCTTACTTTAATCCCTAGAGCAGGGTAGTACCAAGGGGGTAGTGAGAGAGGCCATCGCCTAGAGTTGAACGTAAAGAAATAGAAGGTTTAAGAAAAAAGTAGGTGACGTGCGTGAGTTCTTCTGCCTCTCCGCCTGAGAGGAGAAGCCTTTTCCACGGCCGCGGCTGCATATGTACTTTGTTGCCATAGGGTCATTTGTCCAAGTATCAACATAAAGAAACGGCTACCGCCAAGCACACGGCTATCGCTAACACGGTTAGCAGTTGTGCATTTGATTTAAACAGCTGCCGGCCACACAGATCGCTCGTGTTGGAGTTATCGCGACTATGCTGTTTTTCGCGAGTTTCGGTTGATAGTATCTGACCTGCAACTAAAAAAGAATTCATGAATAACCCTTCTGTGTGTAATTACTAAGACGAGGTGTGTTCAATAAATAATACAACAATTTTTTCCGAAACCAGATTGGTTTCATTCATAATTCCAGTGCACAATATTATCCCCCACCCTTTTCGCTACAGCAACACCCTGGGGTCTGTAACGGAGGTGCGATCCACGCAGAGTGAGTTTCTTTTGGAGGAAAACCAGAGCACTGCAGATATTTGTAGGTGTTTGCAGAATGTCTACGGACACCTCGCAGTGAACAAAAGCATGGTGAGTCGTTGGGCCAGGCGTCAACAAGGTCGCGCGATCCTGTCCAATCTCCTGAGTGCGTGCTGGCCGGCCGCACACAGCTGTGACTCCTGCAATGTCGGAACGTGCGGACACTCTCACTCGAGGTGATCGACCTGTCACAATCGAACACCTCGCTGCACAACTGGACGTCTCTGTTGGTAGTGCTGACGCACTTTCCCACCAGTTGGGGGTACTCAAAGTTTCCTCACCACTTAACAGAGCCGGCCGAGTGGCCGAGCGGTTCTAGGCGCTTCAGTCTGGAACCGCGCGACCGCTACGGTCGCAGGTTCGAATCCTGCCTCGGGCATGGATGTGTGTGATGTCCTTAGGTTAGTTAGGCTTAAGTAGTTCTAAGTTCTAGGGGACTGATGGCCTCAGCTGTTAAGTCCCATAGTGCTCAGAGCCATTGAACCATTGAACCACTTAACAGAAGACCATAAAGAGCGCCTCCCCCCCCCCCCTACGACCACCTGTTTGACCCAATGAAGGATGTATTCTGCGGGAAGAAGTACTTAGATGATGGTGAGGCTACTGATGCAGCGAGATGTTGGATCCGGCATCGACCAGTAGAGGGTTACCGCGCGGGCACACAGTAAGGTGGCTTAAGGCCATCGCATTGAACGGAGATTATATTGAAAAAATATGATTCTGTAGTCAAAATAGTGGGGAATAATATGGTATATTGGAATCCTGAATAAAACTAACCTGATTTCAACAAAATTTGTTGTATTACTTATTGTACGACCCTCCTATTACGAGAGTTGTTAGCCGTTGGTCCTGTAGACAGCTGCACACTGTTCGTGTAAGTTAAGCCATCGTCTAAACAAACGTACGCTCTGCTATTGGTCATCGCCTGCATTGTTCAAGCATATCGTATCGTACTATGACTGGAAATGTAGCGCCAATACTCTGATACACGCTAGAACGTCCAAAGTCTTAAGACTCTTTGCTAATCACTGTGATAAACGTTTGTCTCATGTTGTTATTGTTTAAAATTTCAACGACGGTCGGTTTCGCTGTGCTTCATTTCCATTAAACCTACTTACAAAATTAAAATTATTGTTAAAACTGCTTAAAAATTGCGCAAAGGTAGGGGAGAAGGGGCGGTAGTTTGGCAGTTCAACCGAGGGTGCGGCTTTGCTTCGGTGTGGTTATGCTTGAGACAGGCACTATATGAAGTCAAAACGCTTTAATGATTATAAAGAATCCGCCTCGATTGCAAATAGAAAGCGGATGTTGACCTAGGTTTCGGCGCGGGTAACCACACCTACCTCGGAACACTTTAAACTACTAATTGCCTAAAGAGGCATGGTCCAACATTAATACAGTAGGCCCAAAATGGCAAGAGTCTCGGATAAAATGTAAAATAAACGGGACGTGTGTATCGTGTCAGTAGCTGTACTCAGCTCAAACGTCACTGTATTAATGTTGGACCATGCCTCTTTAGGCAGTTTGTAGTTTTAGTGTGTTCCGAGGAAGGCGTGGTTATCCGTGCCGAAACCTAGGTCAACATCCGGTTTATATTTGCAAATCGAGGCGGATTCTTTATAATCATCAAATTATTCACGATTTCTGACGCGCTGCAGTGTTAAAAGTTCTCAAAACCATTTAGGGATTTCACTTTGGTATGGAGCCACAGTAATATAAAACTTTTTCAAAGATGTAACCGCCATTTGGTTGTACAAGACGGTTTTTTTTCCACAATCTACATTTCGGTCTTAGGCTATTATCAAATGTTAAAAGTATCAACTGTCAAACAAAGGAAAATCCAGGATGGAATGTAACAATATTATGAAAAGGAAAGTTGCTACTCACCATGTAGCGGAGATGCTGAGTCGCAGATACGCTCGATAAAAAGATTGTCACAAAAAAGCTTTCGGCCAATGAGGTCTTTGTCCTGAGACTGCAGTCATGTGTGTGTGTGTGTGTGAGTTACTTTTGCGCGCGCGCGCTTGTGTTTGTGTGTGTGTGTTTGTGTGTGTATGTGTGTGTGTGTTGTGTGTGTGTGTGTGTGTGTGTGTGTGTGTGTGTGTGTCGTCTATTTTGGACAAAGCTTCGATGGCCGAAAGCTCATTTGTGGCACACTTTTTAAAAAATGATTTAAATGGCTCTGAGCACTATGGGACTTAACATCTGAGGTCATCAGTCCCCTAGAATTTAGGAATACTTAAACCTAAATAACCTAAGGACAACACACACATCTATGCCCGAGGCAGGATTCGAACCTGCGACCGTAGGACAGTCTTTTTGTTGTGCTTATCTACGACTCAGCATCTCCGCTGTATGGTGAATAGCAACTTTCTTTTTCAAAGGGTCAACGATCGTTAGACTTGAGTAGAACAAATGTCATCAACAAACTATGTATCTTCGATTATGTAAACCAATATTGTCAGAAATACGAGGGCTATCCACAAAGTACATTACGTTTTGGAATTAAAAATAAATAAAGTATTGAATTTTTTTTTTATTATATACAGATGAAAGCCACACTTAAATACTACTTTTCTACATAGTTGCCATTTAAATTAAGGCACTTATCGTAGCGATGGACGAGCTTGGAAATTCTTTCGTCGTAAAATTCGGCCGCCTGCGCCTTCAACCACGTGGCGACTGTCTTTTGGGACAGAAAAGGTGTGATTTTTGTGGATTTCCTGGAAAGAGGCACTACAATAAACTCTCAAAGGTATTGCCAAACTCTGCACAACCTCAGAAGAGCAATACAAAACAAGTGCAGGGGAAAGTTGGGCTCAAAGATCTTGCTGATTCACGACAACGCCCGGGCCCACACGGCAAATACCACTCGTGAAGTTCTCGAATCTTTTAAGTGGGAGTTGTTTCCTCATCCGCCGTACAGTCCCGACCTGGCACCGAGCGACTTCCACTTATTCCCAGCAATGAAGAAGTGGTTGGCTATCCAGCGTTTTGATGACGACGCACAGCTTCAATAAGAGGTAACCACGTGGTTGAAGGCGCAGGCGGCCGAATTTTACGACGAAGGAATTTCCAAGCTCGTCCATCGCTACGATAAGTGCCTTAATTTAAATGGCAACTATGTAGAAAAGTAGTATTTAAGTGTGGCTTTCATCTGTATATAATAAAAAAAATTCCAATACTTTATTTATTTTTAATTCCAAAACGTAATGTACTTTGTGGATAGCCTTCGTAAATACGAGACCATTTGTGTAATAGGCTAATTTACTGGCAATTAGGATGACTTCTTCACCTGATGTGGTTGCACAGTCAAATGGTGGTTATATCTTTCAAAAAGTATTTAGGTCTGATACAGCGGCTACTGATGTTCAGCAGATGGTCACATCTATCACACAGTGTAAGTCTCAGCAGCCGTCGTCATTTAACGATAGAATCCCAATTCGCCAGACACGCTATTTGTCAGTTACTTTAGTGGAAATAAAGCGTGCAGAAAATAGAGTGGAGCTTAGTATAATTCACGATTACTGTCATTACTCATACCTGGAGCTCGAGTTGTTGGCACAATGGGCTCGAGAGCAGAGTCTACGCTGGAGGCTGCCGTCGTCCTGTTGGTGGTCGTAGTAGTTTCCGTTGTCGTCGTTGGCACAGTTTCGTCTTCTCGCTCGGATGTAGCGGCTGAGGAGCCCGAATGGGCGATATGCTCCACGACGTACCTGTTCGTCGTGAGGGTAGTCGTGGAACTGTGGTCGCTCACCCCACTCGTCGAGGCCGTAGTCGGCGCTGGAGTGGCTGCTTCGGACTCTAGGTGAGTGGCGCGGGTGGAGGCTTCCCGGGTGAAGTTCGGCCCGGCGGTCGTCGTCCCACTGCCTCGCGTCGTCAGGGAGCTGTCGTTCCGAGCGACGAGAAGACCGTCGCCAGTGCCGGAGCTGGCGTCTCCACTGCTCGTTGCTACACTCATAACCGTCGTCTGTTCCTCGGAAGATGACGACTCGACGAGCCGTCGCAAGCCAGAGCGGTCGCTCTCAGTGGCACTGGCGTTAGTTGTAACCACTTCATCAGCTGCCCTGGCAGTCGTAGTCTCGGTACGGTCTGCAGGTGTTGGTGATGCGCCAGTGACATTATTGGCAGGTGTGGAGGAGTCGTTAGTCGACTCAAAAACTGAGAAGAGCCTGTCAGTGTCGCTAACTCGCGGTCCCAAAGATTCGGTGGTCCCATTCGGAGTAGTGGAGTCTGGTTTACTGGTAGTCGTCACAGGTCCGTGGTCTACAACAATGGGGGAAACGCTGCTGGGCAAGTAACTTGTTGGTATGTCACTGGTTGGCGAAGAGACGAAGACGATCGGCGGTGACTGAGGTCTAACAGTGGTGGTGTCTGTGTGAGACAAGGGATGCGTGACGTTCTCAGTGACTGAGCTGAGTGTGGCGTCCTCTGTGAGTGTACTGCCGCGGTGATGCGTCGTCTGTGCCACTGACTCTCCACTCGATGGCGCCAGTTCAGGTCTAAAAGTGGTGGTGGCGTTTGTACGATTGGGAGGGAGAGTAACGTCTTCAGTGCCTGAGCTGTGACTGACGCCACCACTGAGGGTGCTGCGGCGGTCGAGCGTCGTCTGTGCCACTGACTCTTCGCTCGTCGACGCTGGTTGAGGTCCAGTAGTGGTGGTGTTTGTACGACTGGGAGGGAGAGTGGCGTGTTCGATGACTGAACTGTGCGTGGTACCTTCGGTGTAGTTACGCGTCGTCTGTGCCACCGATTTTCGGGTCGAAGGCGCCGGTGATGTAATGGGCCCCTCTGTTGCGGCAGTTACTGGCGACTCGGTGGTGACATTGCTGCCCACCGCGCCGACAGTCCTCGCCTTGCTGTCCTCGGATGACGCTTTCCGTTCCGTCACCACTGCAGCCTCCGTCGTGGTAGCGGCAGGCTGCCTCGTTCCAGTCGTCGGCCTGCGACTGGACGTCGTCGTTGTGAGTGTCTCTATATCTTCTTCTAGTATACCTTTTAACCGGTCTTGCTCGTTCACCTTCTCGGAATCCTGGAACAATTAACGGCATCAGTTAGATGATCAACGATTGCCGAATTTTACTGTCAAATGTCAAGATCTTGTACGATCTTCAATAGTTCTGGACAACCAGATGTTCGAGCAAGTGTAAGACTTAAAATACAGAATGTGCTTAAAATGTTAACAGGAATACTGAAACCCGACGAAAACCGGTATGCTCAGCGAGATGTGAGATACAATTTAAAATAAGACAAGATAACAAACATGGATAAATGTAAACGAAGCTTCAAGTATGTAGCTTTTAGAGCCTCGATTGCGTGTAGGTACGCAGGATTAGTAGTGTCGACAGGACTACGTGGCCATCTTCAGACCCACAGCGTACAAGTTACGAAATCTTGCTGTGTGATAAACGGCACATTTGTTTTCGTAGCATCACAACGTACTCGTAATAAAATAAGAAAAAATTGTTCAAATGTGTGTGAAATCTTATGGGACTTAATTAACTGCTAAGGACATAAGTCCCCAAGCTTACACACTACTTAACCTAAATTATCCTAAAAACAAACACACACACCCATGCCCGAGGGAGGACTCGAGCCTCCGCCGGGACTAGCCGCACAGTCCATGACTGCAGCGCCTAGACCGCTCGGCTAATCCCGCGCGGCTAGTAAAATAAGAGTAGAACGTCAAAAAAAAAAAAAAAAAAAAAACTGTGTCCTCATGGCAAGACACAGTCATGGAAGTGCGGAAGGTCAAGAAGAATCGCATGTATCTGGGTTGGCTACAGAGAACATATTTCCATCCAAGACACGTGCAGCACTTCTCGATGTAACACACTTCTACAACTCTCTCTTACTATGAGGACCCAGTTCTATTATCGTTTATTATGGCTACATTATGATGGTACGAAAACAAACTTGCGATTTATCCCACAGTATGATTTCATAATCTGTAGGGATCTGAAGATGGCTGCGTGGTCCTGTCGAAGCTAGTAATCCAGAATATCTACTATCGATCAACTGGATTACTAGTTTCTTTACATTAAATTCATTGATCGCTCTCCAGCCGACAATGTCAGGTATTTAAACAGAGATATTTTTTAGCGTTCCTTACCTCAGTCGGTAAAAACGGAACCCTTATTGGGTCACTTTGCTGGCCGACATTCCGTCCGTCTGTTAAGACGGACGGGGTATGAAGTTGAAATTTACGTCAATACTAATATCTATACATCTTTTTATTGTAAAAAAGTTAAGATAAAGGCCACCCGCACGCGGCGGGAGTTTCTACTGCTGATCTTCGTGTTTGCCAAATCCTGCCTTCGCCAGCAAGGTCGCCGGATCGCTTCCCAAGTGAGAACGTTTGGAGCATACTGGGAAGAGCCCTCCAACCAGGTCAGGATTCTGACGACTAACACGGCAGATGGGCATAATTTTGCACGGTATCCCTCAGGGGGACAGCCAACAACTACACTACTGGCCATTAAAATTGCTACACCACGAAGATGACGTGCTACAGACGCGAAATTTAACCGACAGGAAGAAGATGCTGTGATATGCAAATGATTAGCTTCTCAGAGCATTCACACAAGGTTGGCGCCGGTGGCGACACGGACAACATGCTGACATGAGGAAAGTTTCCAATCGATTTCTCATACACAAACAGCAGTTGACCGGCGCTGCCTGGTGAAACGTTGTTGTGATAGCTCGTGTAAGAAGGAGAAATGCGTGCCATCACGTTTCCGACTTTGATAAAGGTCGGATTGTAGTCTATCGCGATTGCGATATGTCGTATCGCGACAATGCTGCTCGCGTTGGTCGAGATCCAATGACTGTTAACAGAATATGGAATCGGCGGGTTCAGGAAGATAATACGGAACGCCGTGCTGGATCCCAACGGCCTCGCATCACTAGCAGTCTAGATGACAGGCATCTTATCCGCGTGGCTGTAACGGATCGTGCAGACACGTCTCGATCCCTGATGGGGACGTTTGCAAGACAACAACCATTGGCGCGAACAGTTCGACGACGTTTGCAGCAACATGGACTATCAGCTCGGAGACCATGGCTGCGGTTACCCTTGACGCTGCATCATAGACAGGAGCGCCTGCGATGGTGTACTCAACGACGAACCTGAGTGCACGAATGGCAAAAAGTCGTTTTTTCGGATGCATCCAGGTTGTGTTTACAGCATCATGATGCTCGCATCCGTGTTTGGCGTCATCGTGGTGAACACACATCGGAAGCATGTATTCATCGCCATACTGGAGTATTACCCGGCGTGTTGGTATGGGGTGCCATTGGTTACACGTCTCGGTCACCTCTTGTTCGCATTGACGGCACTTTGAACAGTGGACGTTACATTTCAAACGTGTTACGACCCGTGGCTCTACCCTTCATTCGATCCCTGCGAAACCCTACATTTCTGCAGGATAATGCACGACCACATGTTGCAGGTCCTGTACGGGCCTTTCTGGATACATAAAATGTTCGACTGCTGCCCTGGCCAGCACATTCTCCAGCTCTCTCACTAATTGAAAACGTCTGTTCAATGGTGGCCGAGCAACTGGCTCGTCACAATACGCCAGTCACTACTCTTGATGAACTGTGGCATCGTGTTGAAGCTGCATGGGCAGTTGTACCTGTACACGCCATCCAACCTCTGTTTGACTCAATGCCCAGGCGTATCAAGGCCGTTATTACGGCCAGAGGTGGTTGTTCTGGGTACTGATTTCTCAGGATTTATGTGCCCAAATTGCGTGAAAATGTGATCACATGTCAGTTCTAGTATAATATATTTATTCAATGAATACCCGTTTATCATCAGCATTTCTTCTTGGTGTAGCAATTTTAGTGGCCAGTAGTGTACATCAAGCAGTGCCAGGATGAGTAACTGCTTTCATAACAGCCAGAGATGGATCAACGTGTTACTGACTTGCTCAATTTGTGGAGCTCTTTCTCTTAAATAAGTTATGCAAGTTTTTTGAACTTGTAATCCTTTGTTTGTTAGTACATGTATATCACATTCGTTGAAAAATGTTGGAATGTGTGTGAATTCCTAAGGGACCAAACTGCTGAGGTCATCGGTCCCTAGACTTATACACTACTTAAACCACGTCAAACTAGCTTATGCCAAAAACAACACACACACCCATGCCCGAGGGAGGACTCGAACCTCCGGCGAAACGGGTCGCGGAATCCGTGACATCGCGCCTCAAACCGCGCGGCCACATTCGTTGATTTCTGTCCCATTTGGATAATTCCTTCGTGGTGCGTCTTTTTTTTTCTTTTTTGTCTCTTACAGAGTATATATGTTATATGGATCTCAATTCATTATCTGTAGTGATTTATACAAACAATGAGTAAATCACTATACACAGGCAGTGATCGGAAGTTACAGGAATTTTACTGCAAGGCTGCATATCCTACACTTGAAAGATCGAATCTACCCTACGCTTCTTGGCTAGAGCGCAGCGGCATCACTGACTGGGCTGCGTCATGCTTCTAGAAGAGTGAGGTTGGCGCCCGGAGATCTTTTGGCCCGAAGAAGAAAGTTAGTCCAGCCTGAGCAAGCCTGCAGGGCAGATCCCAGGAGTTCGTGCCTCGCGCTACAGCATGTAAAAGTGAAGTATTTTGCGGAAAGATTATGCTGAAAGTCGCATCAGATTAAAAACGCAAGACGGACGAATACTATGTGTCTGAGTAATGTGAGATTTTGAAGCTCAGATTTGAATTTCGTGTCGAAAAAATTGTTACGTTTGCAAAAGGCCATTGCACCGGCAATGGCAGACCCATGCAGGCTCCTGATCGGTGACTGGCTGCATTTGTAAAGTGAGCGCAATTAGAACCAGTAGCGGCGTGTCGTATGAACTACATGTGGAATAAAATTATCTGTGTCGTACAAAAGTGTTTATATATTACAACCTCTTCATTAAAATAAAAGTATTTTGGATGGGGTAGAGTCATAGAACAGTATGGAAAAATAGATAGGTCAAGCGTCTTAGGCTCAAGTTCAGAAGTTTAATTACTGGTGTACTACCTTCGGAGTAAGTTCCCCCTCTATACCCTGGCTACGTAATCTTCTTACTTTTTTTTTTTTTTTTTTTGCCTGTACATATCGACGCAATAATAACTACAGAGAATGCAGCTGACATTAAGCTTCCTTCAATCTTCTGAAAGCAACATGACAAAACAACCAGCATAATAAACAAGTAGTAGTTTTATGTATCAATAACCTTTGTTATTCACCAATAGAAATATATAGAAATATACGATATATATAAGCCGCGCGGGATTAGCCGAGCGGTCTTAGGCGCTGCAGTCATGGACTGTTCTGCTGGTCCCGGCGGAGGTTCGAATCCTCCCTCGGGCATGGGTGTGTGTCTTTGTCCTTAGAATAATTTAGTTTAAGTAGTGTGTAAGTTTAGGGACTGATGATATATACAATACAGCTGCTAGACATAGAAAACCTTCCAGGTAATCAGGACACAGTAAAGGCTACAAACTATATCCTGCCTGCCTATAGTTTTAATAATTTGCTTGTAAACTATGTTCCATATACGTTTCCATTCCTCTGATGAAGTACGGGCGTCTGTCACACACAGCTTATTGCTTTATCAGAACCAAAACCCGAAGGCACAATAAAAATAAAATCTCATGCCAACACAGTGGAACCCCTTAGCAGGCGGTATCCAATATGCATTTTCATTTTATAAAACTGTCCGACTAATCATCAGGCCAAGAAAAGGACATCCGCAGGCCGGAGTGTAACTCCCCTCCCCCCGCTCCTCCCCTCCGAAGAAAAAAGCATTATACACTGATGTCACAGAAGTCATAGGATAGCGATATGCACGTACGCAGGTGGCGGTAATATCGAGTACAAATAGTATAAAAAGACAGAGCACTGGAGCACGCAGGTTGTCAACAAGGCAGTGCGCAAGTTGGTGGTGGCTGTATAACAAAGTGGGCCGTGTTTACATGGAATGGACTGGGTCCTCTGGTCCAATTGAACCGATCACTTACTGGGAGTAGTTATGTTCACCGACGTGGAGACAATTTGCAGCAACTGGATGACAGTGCGCCATGTCACTGGTCCACAATTGTTCGCAATTAGTTTGAAGAACAAGCTGCACAATTCGAGTGAATGATTTGGCTAGCCAGATCGCTCGACATAAATCTCATCGAACATTTATGGGACGTAATCGAGGCGTCAGTTCCTGTACGAAATCCTGCAACCGCAGCACTTTCGTTGTTACACACAGCTATAGAGGCAACGCGGCTGAATATTTCTGCAGGGTCTTCCAACGACTTGTTGAGTCCACGCCACGTCGATTTGGAGCACCATGCTGAGTAAAAGGAGGCCCGACACGATATTAGGAGATATCACATGACCTCTGTCACCTCAGCCTTGATACACTTTGTTCACAGCCTTCTTCCCATGGTACCATCTAGTGCCAGTGAACATCGATTTAGTGAAAGTTGCCAGCTACAAAGGAGTGTGTCACAGCAATTCAAATGTCCACATATAAGAATAGATTTTTTTTACTCCTACCAAATGATTTCCGCAGTAGATGCTCTGTCATACCTGGGTTGTCTTTATCGATGGTACTGCTTGCCACCTCCTTTGAACCATTAGCCTATACGGTCAACGCCTTACACCGTAATCATTACGTAAAACCAAGACGTCGTAAAAAATCTCGCGCCGGTAACCGTACCACTCGCCTTAACACCAAGTTGTGCAGCTGACCAAGGCCGCTGACTCGCTGGTGGGGGGATGGGGAGGGGGGCTATGGGGGCAGGAGATTGTTTGGACTGAGACAGCTCCTGAGAGGCAGTTGGCGACGTTATGTACGTTGCGGTATGCGGGCTGTTGGCTGAGCATCAATGAGAATGACCAACATATTCGTAGGACGGTGCTTTTATTTGTTTACCTACAATATTCAAAATAAATGTTGCGTATTGACGAAACTTGACCGTTCTGACCCAGAACCATGCTGTGATATCAATATAGTGGCTTGTTTGTAATGTAATTCTAGTGGAAAAAATCCATGTTACTACCAGAGGAGGCAGTATGTGCAATCTGTGGTAACCGTGTCACCTGTAAACACTGCAGTATTGTGCTGTGTGTCATTACGGGAGTTGTATTGCTTCATGATGGCTTAGACAACAATCGCTTACAGTCAGGGGCTCCGATTAGTCACTCCAAAGGGGCAGTGAATGAAACAGGTGAACGTCGCTGTTAGTCGAAGTGACGTCTTTCGAATCGGAAACAAGTTTCTGGCGACAGGATCAGTTAAGGATCGTCACAGTAGTGGCCATGGAAGAAAAACAATAGGTGTGCAGGACCGGCATCTGTGTATATGAGTAGACACCCTCAACACAATGCGATACTTCTCCAGCGGCTGTTCCAGGCAGCTACAGAAATGCAGGTGTCGACAGAAATGTTACGAAATAGGCTCCATGAGCAGGGATTGCGTGCCAGAAGGCCTCTCAGGGCTCGTCTACATCGTGTTCGGAGAGGAGCTTGTGTCACATGGGCGTGAAACCTGTCTTTGTGGGGTAGGCAGCGGCGGAGCATAACGCTCTTTTCTGAAGAGACGGGTATCAGTTTTCACCCTGACAGTACTGATATTCGTGTGTGGAGACAACGAGGATAGCGTTTACACTTCAACTCCATCATAGATCACTACCCTTATCAAGTGAGTTCAGCACACAGCGGTTTAGCTCACAGAGCTGCCGTGTCAGGAGACAAAAAAGGCTCTTACCCATGTCGTTATTGGATGACAGATACGTGTGCACCAGTTCATGCTACTTCCACTTTATACCGGAGCTCATCAATCGTAGTGGCTCACATACGATGGCGCGCCACTGTCTCGGCAAACCGTGGCTAAATGCTCCCAATGGGGGAGAGGTCTGGAGGGGTGTTTCGACGTAAGTCAGGGATGCAGGGGCAACAAGCAATCTTCTGTTATTTTGTTGAAAGGCAATGTTGTGAGGACCTCCAAGAATGCCACAGCCACTGGCCTCAACACGTCAGAAATGTAGTGCTTGTTGTCCATATTAATAGCTACACTATGTGATCAAAAGTATCCGGACACCTGGCTGAAAATGACTTACAAGTTCGTGGCGCCCTCCATCAGTAAATCTGGAATTGAGTATGGTGTTGGGCTACCCTAAGACTTGATGACATCTTCCACTCTCGCAGGTATACGCTCAGTCAGGTGCTGGAAGGTTTCTTGGGGAATGGCAGCCCGTTCTTCACCGAGTGGTGCACTGAGGAGAAGTATCGGTGTCGGTCGGTGAGGCCTCGAACGAAGTCGGCGATCCAAAACATCCCAAAGATTTTCTATAGGATTCACGTCAGGAGTCTCTGCAGGCCAGTCCATTACATGGATGTTATTGTCGTGTAACCACTCCGCCACAGGCTGTGCATTATGAACAGTGCTCTATCGTGTTGAAAGATGCAATTGCCACGCCCGAATTGCTCTTCCACAGTGGGAAGCAAGAAGATGCTTAAAACATCAATGTAGGCCCGTGCTGTGATAGTGCCACGCAAAACAACAAGGGGTGCAAGCTCCCTCTATGAAAAACACGACCACACCATAACACCACCGCCTCCGAATTTTACTGTTGGCACTACAAACGCTGGCAGATCACGTTCACAAGCATCCGCCATACCCACACCCTGCCATCGGATCGCGCACTGTAGCTGACGCTAGCAACAAACTTCACAGGTAGAAGATAAAAACCACAGGAACTTGAGTAAGGGAAGACAGAAGGGTAAGACTTAGAAAAAAATTGGCTGACTTCCAAACATGATGCAAACGACTGAAAGGAGCAGTGGAAGATGTCATCAAGTCTTAGGGTAGGCCAACACCGTACTGAATTCCAGCAGTACCGATGGAGGGCGCCACGGCGTTATCAATGGAGAGACGTCTACAGACGTTAAAGTAACCTCTGGCGTGCCACAGGGGAGTGTTATGGGATCATTGCTTTTCACAATATATATAAATAACCTAGTAGATAGTGTCGGGAGTTCCATGCGGCTTTTCGCGGATGATGCTGTAGTATACAGAGAAGTTGCAGCATTAGAGAATTGTAGCGAAATGCAGGAAGATCTGCAGCGGATAGGCACTTGGTGCAGGGGGTGGCAACTGACCCTTAACATAGATAAATGTAATGTATTGCGAATACACAGAAAGAAGGATCCTTTATTGTGTGATTATATGATAGCGGGACAAACACTGGTAGCAGTTACTTCTGTAAAATATCCGGGAGTATGCGTGCGGAACGATTTGAAGTGGAATGATCATACAAAATTAATTGTTGGTAAGGCGGATACCAGGTTGAGCTTCATTGGGAGAGTCCTTAGAAAATGTAGTCCATAACAAAGGAGGTGGCTTACAAAACACTCGTTCGACCTATACTTGAGTATTGCTCATCAGTGTGGGATCCGTACCAGATCGGGTTGACGGAGGAGATAGAGAAGATCCAAAGAAGAGCGGCGCGTTTCGTCACAGGGTTATTTGGTAACCGTTACGGAGACGTTTAGCAAACTCAAGTGGCAGACTCTGCAAGCCACACACCGTTGGGTGGCTTGCGGAGTATAAATGTAGATGTAGGTGTACCGTGATTGGTCACCCACACAACGTTTTTCCACTGTTCAATAGTCCAATGTTTACGCTCCTTATACCAAACGAGGCATCGTTTAGAATTTACCGGTGTGATGTGTGGCTTATGAGCAGCCACTCGACAATGAAATCAGAGTTTTCTCACCAACCGTCTAACTGTCATAGTATTTACAGTGGATCCTGATGCAGTTTGGAATTCTTGTGTGATGGTCTGGATAGATGTGTGCCTATTACACATTACGACCCTCTTCAATTCTCTGCGGTCTCTGTGAGTCAACAGAGGAGGTCAGCCTGTACGCTTTTGTGCTGTACGTTTCACTTCACGTTTCCACTTCACTATCGCATCGGATATAGTGGACCTAGGGATGTTTAGGAGTGTGGAAATCTCGCGTACAGACGTATGACGCAAGTGACACCCGATCACCTGACCACGTTCGAAGTCCGTGAGTTCCGCGGAGCGCCCGATTCTACTCTTGCACTGATATGGAGTACCTGGCAGTAGGTGGCAGCGCAATGCACCTAATATGAAAACGTATGTTTTTGGGGGTGTCCAGCTACTTTTGATCCCATAGTGTATCTATACCAGAGTTGATAACGTTCTGTAGTCAATGGTACCACAAGCTATCCCATATGAGGCTGGCTCGTATGATGAAGACAACTGCAAGCAAGCAGCGTTCGTTCACTTCAGAGGCCCCACACATGGATACGTCCATCGTGGTGCTTTACGCAGAACCAGGGTTTGTCTGAAAAGGAGAAATTAACCAGTTCTGTGTGTAGTGGCGTGTTTGTATCTGCAGCCACAGAAAAAAAAGAAAAAAAAAAAAGAAACACCACAGTGCTCATCGTGTGGCTGTACAGCTGTATAAGCTGTTGCAGACGTTATCGCACTGTCCCTGTGGATACTTGTCATGCTGGAAACAGCGGTACGTACCCTCTCTTTACAATCCTGCACGGTCCAGTGAACAATATGTCAGTCCTCTCACGCGCTAGTTGCGTAGAACCATACAGAACCCGCATGGCGTTAAGTGTGATTCTCCTGAAAGAATAAATCCCATGTTCACATGCAGTCTTGGGATTCCGATCAAAGTGATTAGTGGTATCGCGGGACGATAAAGCACAGCCCGGATAGGTCATGGCCATGTCGCTATTGCATCCGACAGGTGCTGGCAGATGTTTTCTCTTCTTACCCCAGGTACAGCACGATCTCATCACAAACGACCAATATTTAAATACCATTTCTGAATGGGAATCTAGCTGTGTACTCCTTCTTTGCATGCCGAATGCAGATGGCATTATCCGTGCTGTACTCACTTTTTACAGTTGAGCTGAGAGGTCACTCATTTCCACATACAAACACTTCACGCCTATTTGGTGTTTGTTGCATGCCGCCTATAAGCTGTTGCCATTTTAATGCTGAATATTGTAGTTACGCTCTTATTTTATTCATCTGGTGACAGTGCGGAACTATACTGAACGCCTTTCTTCTGTAGCTCATGGACGAACATATGTTCACACTATTGCTGCTTCCACAGTCCATGTTGATTTCTAGAGAGGAATAAGGTATTAAGAAGTTGGCATAAAATATGTTCCAAAATTCGGCAACATAGTGAGGCGTATATGTAGTTAATGACTTCTGATGACGCTCTTCGAAGAAGAGAAATAACTGCAGCTGTCTCTAATCCCTCACAAATATTCAGTGCTCTAAAGACCTACGGTAGACTACAGGTAGAAGAGTGAAAGCGATTTCACATAATCTATAGACGGGGTGATTCACGTGCCCCTACCAATATGTTTCCTGTAACCCACAATGCCTTCAAAAACCGTACATGAGATTTTCATATTCTTTCACTCTCTCCTACGTAAAAATGAATAGGATCTTTTCGTAGGAAATTTCATTTACTTAAATATTGTGCTGCAATACGTTTTCGCTGGAAGCCATGGTTTGCTAGTTATTCAAGAAAAACACGTCTGACGGTCACTTTTGAACGTTTTTCTTCAATAATTAGAAAACTATGGTCTATAGCCAGAACGTATCTCCGTACAAAGTTTACATACGTAAAATGTCCTACAAAAAGGTGCTGTTCATTATTTACACAGGACTAATAGTTTGTGTGTAGCGAGCAAAGAATATGAAAATCTCGTAGTGGTATCTGAAGGCGTTGCGGGTTGCATAAAACCTGTGAATAGGGGCAGCCAAATCACCTTCTTAAATCTAACTAGAATACCGTCACATCTAGTGGCTTTTATAGAGTGACTGTAATCGAATTTCAATAGTGCAAACACCTATCTATATACATCCGTCATTTTAAAAGCCAAATGAAGTTGTAGAGATGTTACAGAAGTCGCCTCAACAGCCCTGTGCTCTAGCTAACTGCTAGGCAACTCAGTGTAACAAGGAAGAGGTCTGCCAGCCAACCTGCGCTATCTGTTATCCAGCCGCAAAGATCCGGCGTTTATCTTTGCGCCACCTTCGCTGCTTGTTCTCAATGTGAACTGCTGTCTAAATGCACGTGGCATTCACTTCGCTAGAACACTTCCCCATACGATATTGCGTGTTCCATGCTATTCACATTCTTTACCGAAATATTCGATTAATAAATAAAATTGAATGTCATAAATCAGGTTCAAAATGGCTCTGAGCACTATGGGACTTAACTTCTGAGGTCATCAGTCCCTTAGAACTTAGAACTACTTAAACCTAACTAACCTAAAGACATCACACACATCCATGCCCGAGGCAGGACTCGAACCTGCGACCGTAGCGGTTCCAGACTGAAGTGACTAGAACCGCTCGGCCACAGCAGCCGGCCATTAATCAGGGACTGACAATGTAGCATTATCAATACCTGCATATCTTCTGGGCCACAAATGTTTCCTACTTAATAAATGCAACTCTCGAACAAAGGAGAAGTTAATATTCAACAATTTTTTGTTTCTTTTATAGCTTTTTTAGGGGTAAGCTTAAAATGGAGCATGTATAGGAATTTAGTGTAAAGAAAGTAGAGAAGCTTTTACTGCACAGTTTTATCTAAGGAGGAAAAGACGGACGAGTGCGAGTTGGCCTCGTACAAACTTAATTGTCTATACAGATACTTCATCTACATGTTCTGATGTGTGAGCCTGCGAGTATCAAAATATGTGACGCAAATGGTCGTATCTTTTTAAGTGTATTGACCGAAATGCTTAATTTTTTACACAGGTGAGGGGCAGTAGTCCTCAATATTTGACATAGATTTCAGCTTGATATCTCTGTCCGTTCCTGAGAAAAAAGCGTCTACGGACAGAAAGGCAGACGGACAATGAATGGCAAACGAATATTGTTTGGTCTGACATAATTACAGATTAACCATTTTCGAATTTTTTTCTTTACTTTTACTGTGAAACCTAGCGTCTTGCCAAATTTCATGATTCTCGGCCAGCGGGAAGTATCCTATAGGTTTTGACGAGTAACTTTGCGAGGTCAAAATATGTGACATAAATGGCCATATGTTTCGACTGCATTCAGTGCATTCGATTAGAAGCTTCAGTTTTTCACATCGCCAAGGGATCGTAGACCCTAATATTTCACATGAATTTCAGCTTCATACCTCTACCTATTCCTGAGAGAAAGGGCTTAACAGACTTACAGACAGGTTGATGGCCAAAAAAATACTACTTTAAGGGTTCATGTTTTTACCGAGTCAGGTATGGTATGCTAAAAGACTGCTGCTTCCTTAGTTAAACTAAACAGCTACTGTTTATCTACCGTTTGTAGCTTAACTTTTGCTCGATTACAGTTCTCTTTTCCAGACAAAATGTTTATCGACACCTGCAAATAGAAAGTGCTACTTACAGTATGTTATTACTTGTCGCAGAGCTTTACTATAAACTCATTTCCTAGTCCTGTAGTTAACACAAATTTTCAATTACTAAATATAGATATTCGGACAATTTGTAGTAATAGTTTGCGGTGAGGCATGTTTCTGTTCTACTTCTGAATCGGTATGGATTTCCTGTTTTCCGTCAGACAAATGTTCAGTTTGAGTACACAGGTCCTTTGTAAACCAAGATTTACATGAAAATTATAAATTCGTTTCTTGTATTGTGTGAGTGAAATCACAATTCAGCTGAAAATAATTGGGAATTGAGTGTAATTCCACCATCCTTCAAAAGTTTCTGCTAGATGATAAAAGGTTGTGTTCTTTGCACAATATTCGTCTGTTGAACAAACAATTTATTTACTTTGGGGCTCACTGCTCCATAAGATGATTCCGTAACACAACAAGGAGCGATAACATGCAAATTACGCCAACAGTCTTGTATTTAGGTCCACGCAATGAGGGGTGCTTCTAAGGACAAAGCAAAGTGTACTGGCTTTCGTTTTAGGTTATCAGTGTGGCTTCAACTTAACTTGTTATCCAACTGGATCTGCAAGGAATTTTACACACAGTATAGAAATAAAAATGGATGCATCTATGATACAGTATATTGACATGGGTTCCTTTGAGCTGCAATATGGTTCTATAGGGAGTACTCAATGATGTAAGGGAGTACAGGAAACGCTGAAGTAATCAGCCTAAACGTATATCATCAAGCCCACTCCCTTTGAAGATAGCAGAACAAGATAACTGGTCTGTTACGTGGACAAGGATCACGGTGATGATGAGTTACTTTCACAAGAATAGGTGGGTGCATGGGGGAGGGAGGTCTGTGGCTCATGGCTCACGCCTCCTCCTCCTTCTTCCCACTCCCTCCTCCCCCTCCGCCCTCCACAATCCTCCCTCCCCTCGCCGCTCCCCATAAAGTAGATGCATTTCCATTTTTACACACATCAGTTTGCAAATTTCTCGGATAACTTTCGGAGATCAAAGAAGCATGTGTTTGACACAGGATATTTTTCAGTTGCCTGACAAAGGGACAGCCCACGTGACCAGGTTTTCGACCTGACCAGTAACATTCTAGCCAGGTTATGGCGCACATTCGGAGACTGACTGTAGCTGACGCTAGCAACAAACTTCACAGGTAGAAGATAAAAACCACAGGAACTTGAGTAAGGGAAGACAGTAGGGTAAGACTTAGAAAAAAATTGGCTGACTTCCAAACATGGTGCAAACGACTGAAAGGAACAGCATTTTCCTCCGTGGAGCTTCGAAAAATACTGGTGACGGTGTGTGCACACTTCAGTTTTCCATTGTGTAAATTATGACATTGCCAAAGTGAAGAAAGTTTGTTACTATTATAGCTCTTAAATTAATAGCATGGTAAGTGTACTAGAGGATTTCGAAAACTAAGTTATGCATTATTGTGGCACGACAAGTAAATTTTATTGAATGCTCCACTACACTCCAAAATGATACACACTATGCGATCAAAAGTATCCGCACATCCCAAAAAACATACGTTTTTTTATATTAGGTGCGTTGTGCTGCCACCTACTGCCAGGTACTCCAAATCAGTGACCACAGTAGTCATTGACATCCTGAGAGAGCAGAATAGGGTGCTCCACGTAACTCACGGACTTCGAACATGGGCAGGTGATTGGGTGTCACTTGTACCCGAGATTTCCATACTCCTAAATATCCCTAGATCCACTGTCTCCGATGTGATAGTGAAGTGGAAACATGAAAGGACACGTACAGCACAAAACCGTACAGGCCGACTTCGTCTGTTGACTCACAGAGACAGCCGGCAGTTGAAGAGGGTCGTAATGTGTAATAGGCACAAATCTATCCAGACCATCATACAGGAATTCCAAATTGCACCACGATACACTCCAAATACTATGAGAGTTAGGGGGGAGGTGAGAAAATTTGGAATCCATGGTCAAGCGGCTGCTCATAAGCCACACATCACGCTGGTAAACGACGCCAGCTTGGTGTAAGGAGCCTAAACATTGGACGATTGAACAGTGGAAAAACGTTGTGTGGAATCACGGTACACCTTGTGGCAGGGTGTGGGTATAGCGGATGCCCGGTGAACGTCATCTACCAGTGTGTGTAGTGCCAATAATAATATTCGGAGGCGGTGGTGTTACGGTGTGGTCGTGTTTTTCATGGAGGGGGCTTGCACCGCTTGTTGTTTTGCATGGCACTATCACAGGCCTACATTGATGTTTTAAGCATATTCTTGCTTCCCAGTGTTGAAGAGCAATTCGGGGATGCCGATTGCATCTTTCAACGCGATCGAGCACCTGTTCGTAATGCACGGCCCATGGCTGAGTTGTTACACGAGAATAACATCTCTGTAGTGGATTGGTCTGGACAGAGTCCTGACCTGAATCCTGTAGAACGTCTCTGAGATGTTTCGGAACGTCGTCTTCATGCCAGGCCCCATCGACTGACATCGATACCCCTCCTCAGTGCAGTACTCCATGAAGAATGGGCCGCCATTCCCCAAGAAACCTTCCAGCACCTGATTGAACTTAAGCCTGCGAGAGTGGAAGCTGTCATCAAGCCTAGCGGCGGTTCAACACCATATTGAATTCCAGCATTGCCGATGGAGGGCGCCACGAATTGGTAAGTCATTTTCAGCCAAGTGTCGGGATACTTTTGATCATATAGTGTAGATACATGACATTGAGTTATAGCACAGCCACCAAGTCTCTGTATACAATGGTCGGAACATTGTACCAATCGGTCAGTTTCTCCATGATAAAAGTCCGCTCGCTGGTCTCGGAGCAATGCGAGAACTGCTGTTGACCGTCCTCGTCGTCGGAAAATATCTTTCCGTCCCAGATGTCCTCTCAGCTTGTGGAAAAGATGGAAAGAAAATGGTGCGGTACCTGGACTATATGTCAAATTGTTACGATGCGACATTGCGTTTGGTCCACATACAGCTAAAATCTGACGGCGAGTCAGTGTGCAATTTAGACGTTTTACCTACAGGAATCGTACCGGCTCGCGTACTTCAACTTCGGAGTACATTTACAGCTGCCATGCCGTTTCAGATGCATACTGTGATGCACCTGTTATCCGTACCACAGCGGAACAGTGGCTGTAGGACACGAGAAACGTGTTCTCTCTTCTGAAAATGCGACACTCTTGTTGCTTAATGATATTACCAGGGGAGACCCAGAAAGGAATGGGGTAATTCTTCATAACGCCTTTATTTCTTAATATTTTACAACATATTTTGCCATCTTCAAGGTATTCTCCATTGACCACAACGCACTTCTTCAAACGATCTTTCCATTGTTGAAAACAGAGTTTAAAATCACTTATCGGAATGTTCTTTATGCCTTCCAGCGATTTTTGTTTTACCTTCTCCACAGTGGCGAAACTATTTCGTTTAATGTCCCTTTCGAGCCTAGGAAACAAAAATAAATCACCGGGGCCTAAATCCGGTGAGTAGGGGAGGGGGTGGACCATCGATGTCATGCCGTTTTCGGTCAAAAAGTGCTTCGTGGGCCGGCGCGTTGTCATGATGGAAGAAGTGCGCCAAAGATCTACCCTTTTCTTCCGGATACTCTCCCTCAATTTTTCAAAACCTCCAGGTAGAACTCCTGGTTGACAGTTTGACCTGGGGGAACAAATTCCGCGTGCACAACACCTCTGCAGTCGAAGAAACAAATAAGCATTGTCTCAATGTTTGGCTTCACTTGGCAAGCTTTTCTGGGACGAGGAGAGCCACTTGTCTTCCACTAGCTTGACTGATGCTTTATTTCAGGGCTATATGCGTAGGACCACGATTCATCACCAGTAATCACCTTGGAAAAAAAATCTGGGTCCTCTTTGAGCTAATTTTAAAGCTCAAAACATGCCTGAAGTCGACGCTCCCTTTGCTCTTCTGTAAGAAGGCGAGGGACAAATTTGGCTGCAGCCCTTCTTATGTGCAAATCTTCGGATAAAATTCTCTGAATTGAACTCCATGATATTCCAGACATCTCACAGAGTTGATCAATGGTTCAGCGACGGTCTTCACGAACGAGGGCATTGATTTTGTCGACGTTTTCGTCACTTCCATTTTTAAAACGAGAAAACCACTCATAGAGTCTGGTTTTACTTAGGGCAGCATCCCCATAAGCAGTATTCAGCATTACACTAGTTTCTACAGCCTGTTTCCCCAACAGCAAACAAAATTTCACAGCCGCCCGTTTCTCTCCACAATTGGCATCAAGTTTTCGCCGAAATGAAAAAAGTTGTTTTACTAAAAAGCTCTCACGGGCGAAATGAAGCACTCACAGCGACGCAACTTCGCACACTGACTCAGCTGGCGTGACAGTAACGGACACCTGGTTGAACAGTGGGTTCCCCCACTCTCCCTCCCCACCTCACCCCAATTGCGTAACTTTTGGGTCCCCCTCGTAGAGTGGGACGACATGTGCAGCTTCTTTCTGAAGTCCGCACATACTTCTCAAACTTTTGGACGAATGCTTTTCAGATCCTGCATTTTTCTGGGTTGCAATTTCCTGTTCATGATGCAAAGGCTATGTACAAAGCACAAATGCAAGCAAAGCCTTATCATTAGCGTATTAAGGCATTTAGTATATTAATTATAATGAAACGATTTGCTGCCACCACAATGAAACGTGCTATATATTTCATTGTTGTTATTATTAAATTCGTAGTCTTCTTGTAATGATCTTTATAGTTGTAGATGAAGATAAATCTCCGAAATGTAGTTAGCACGAGCAGAAAATGAACAGCCAGGCTGACGTGGCGTTTCATAGTGAGCTGGAGTGACGCTGAGGACATGTTGGAGCGTCGGTCTGTCGAAGCGACGATTCTGCTCGAGCGAGATGCGGTAAGCTCGTCAGCTCGTACAGTCCTTTCAGGCAAACCGGCGAGGCACTGCCCGATCCTACGCCATCCGCGATGTTCGTTCCAGCACCTAAACTGTATGTTGAACGGGCAAATCCAAACACTTAGAAACTGATTTGCAAAGTGGGTGACGGTTAGCCATTGGCAGTACCGGAGGTGTATAGCTGCTTATCTTATCTCCCTGTTGCTCCACTGAACCACGTCCTACAGAGGGAGATAGCGCTTGCGTCGACAGGGAGAAGTAGGGCACGTAACACATCTGGGACTGTTGCAACGTCCACCTCGCAATGCGCTCTTCAGAGACGCCTAGAGAGGGCAACACACAAACTCTGGATGCGTTTGCCCCACATCTTCTAATGAATTCCATGAGGCCGGTTGATCTGTTGGACATCACCACTCATAAACATATTGTGCAGATGGCACGGTAGGTCGGTGCATTGTGGATGGGCCAGCGGACGCCAGTATTCTAAATCTACGTCTACATCTCTATTCCTATAGCAAATATGCGGTGCGTGGTGTAGTGTACTTCCGATACGCTATCATTTCCTCCTTCCATGTTGCATTAGCAAAAATAACTACTGTCGGTAAACCTTCGAATGAGCTGGTTTTTCACTTATTTTCTTGTCATGATAATTTCGCGAAACGGGAGGAGTAATATGTTGTATAATCCTTGGTCTTGGAATTTCAACAGTGAATTTTTAAAGTTGGCTGTTACATTCGTGACTCTCGATCTTTAATTGGCAGCTTCTACTATTAGTTAATGCAGTCACGACTGCAAAATACTACCAAAAATTCTTTACAGACGAATGGAAAAACTGGTAGAAGCCGACCTCGGGGAAGATCAGTTTGGATGCCGTAGAAATGTTGAAACACGTGACGCAATACTGACCCTACGACTTATCTTAGAAAATAGATTAAGGAAAGGCAAACCTAACTTTCTAGCATTTGGAGACTTAGAGAAAGCTTTTGACAATGTTGATTGGGATACTCTATTTCAAATTCTGAAGGTGGCAGGAGTAAAATACAGGGAGCGAAAGGCTATTTACAATTTGTAAAGAAACGAGATGGCAGTTATAAGAGTCGAGGGACATGAAAGGGAAACAGTGGTTGGGAAGGAAGTGAGACAGGGTTGTAGCCTATCCCCGATGTTATTCAATCTGTATATTGAGCAAGCAGTAAAGGAAACAAAAGAAAAATTCGGAGCAGGTATTAAAGTCCATGGAGAAGAAATAAAAATATTGAGGTTCGCCAATGACATTGTAATTCTGTCAGAGTCAGCAAAGGACTTGGAAGAGCAGTTGAACGGAATGGACAGTGTCTTGAAAGGAGGATATAAGATGAACATCAACAAAAGCAAAACGAGGATAATGGAATGTAGTCGAATTAAATCGGGTGATGATGCGGGAATTAGATTAGGAAATGAGACGCTTAAAGAAATGAGTTTTGCTATTTGGGGAGCAAAATAACTGATGATGGTCGAAGTAGAGAGAGTATAAAATGTAGACTGGCAATGGCAAGGAAAGCATTTCTGAAGAAGAGAAATTTGTTAACATCGAGTATAGATTTAAGTGTCAGGAAGTCGTTTCTGAAAGTATTTGTATGGAGTGTAGCCATGTATGGAAGTGAAACATGAACTATAAATAGCTTAGACAAGAAAAGAATAGCTTTAGAAATGTGGTGCTACAAAAGAATGCTGAAGATTAGATGGGTAGATCACATAACTAATGAGTAGGTGTTGAAGAGGATTGGGGAGAAGAGAAGTTTGTGGCACCAAATGGCAATTATAAGAGTTGAGGGGCATGAAAGGGAAGCAATGGTTGGGAAGGGAGTGAGAGAGGGTTGTAGCCTCTCCCCGATGTTATTCAATCTGTATATTGAGCAAGCGGTGAAGGAAACAAAACAAAAATTCGGAGTAGGTATTAAAATCCATGGAGAAGAAATAAAAACTTCGAGGTTTGCTGATGACATTGTAATTCTGTCAGAGGCAGCAAAGGACTTGGAAGAGCAGTTGAATGGAATGGATAGTGTCTTGAAAGGAGGATATACGATTAACATCAACAAAAGCAAAACAAGGATAATGCAATGTAGTCGTATTAAGTCGAGTGATATTGAGGTCATTAGATTAGGAAATGAGACACTTAAAGTAGCAAAGGAGTTTTGATATTTGGGGAGCAAAATAACTGATGATGGTCGAAGTAGAGAGGATATAAAATGTAGACTGGCAATGGCTAGGAAAGCGTTTCTGAAGAAGAGAAATTTGTTAACATCGAGTATAGATTTAAGTGTCAGGAAGTCGTTTCTGAAAGTATTTGTATGGAGTGTAGCCATGTATGGAAGTGAAACGTGGACGATAAATAGTGTAGACAAGAACGGAATAGAAGCTTTCGAAATGTGGTGCTACAGAAGAATGCTGAGGATTAAATGGGTAGATCACATAACTAATGAGGAGGTATTGAATAGAATTGAGGAGGAGTTTGTGGCACAACTTGACTAAAAGAAGGGCTCGGTTGGTAGAACATGTTCAGAGGCATCAAGGGATCACCAATTTAGTATTGGAGGGGAGTGTGGAGGGTAAAAATCGTAGAGGGAGACTAAGAGATGAATGCACTAAGCAGATTCAGAAGGATGTAGGTTGCAGTAGGTACTGGGAGACGAAGAAGCTTGCACAGGATAGAGTAGCATGGAGAGCTGCATCAGACCAGTCTCAAGACTGAAGACCACAACAACAACAATGCAGTTCGTCTGCAAAGATATAATTCTGTAGCTAGTTATCGATTGCGAACGCACACCTTATCTTTGAGCCAGTCTGCGTGGTGTTCAGGAAGTGTACCTCGAGTGCCGGGGCTCGCCCCGGTGCGAATTCAGGGTCGCGAAAGTCAAGCGAAATTTTTTGTTTAGGCGAGTCACTCGTAGCGTGAAGTCTTGCTATGTGGCCGGTTTGCAGTATTGTAGTGTGATAAGATGTACATTGACGGTATAAAGTATGAGCACATTTGTAGTAAGAGTTTTCTATTCACTCACAGAAATCGTGTAGTTCATGCACAATTATTTTATTGCTGCACGTAGGCAGAGATTATCACTGATACTTTCGTGGCTCGCAATCCGTCCTTTGTGTTCTTGTGAGAAGAGTTGGTTTGGATACGTGGTACAGAACATTATTTTTTAATAAAACGGTCTAGGTTGCAAAAATGTTGCTTTAATGACGCGTTTCGCCTCTGTAGGGCATTATCAGATTATTTATAACAGTAAAAAATCAAAGGGAAATTAATAGTTGGGGTATGATACTATCACGCACGGCTGTAATAAAATATCTAAGGAAATTTTTGCGAACAATAGGTTGAAAGAATTATTATGCTGTGAAATAAGCGTACGTCCACATCGAGCTAAGATTGACAGGCAAACCTTACAAAGAAAGAACAAATGACGTGCTAGTAAGTCAAATAAAAAAATGGTCCAAATGGCTCTGAGGACTATGGGACTTAACTACTGAGGTCATCAGTCCCCTAGAACTTAGAACTACTTAAACCTAACTAACCTAAGGACATCACACACATCCATGCCCGAGGCAGAATTCGAACCTGCGACCGTAGCGGTCGCGCAGTTCCAGACTGTAGCGCCTAGAAACGCTCGGCCACCCCGGCCGGCAGTCAAATAAAATGTTAAATATAAAAAATATACCCGGTACAAGTCCAGTGCTACAGCGATAGGATCACACTTACAGAATTGCACACATCCAGCTTCACTAAGGAATGAAAACCGCCTATTACAGCAGAAAATGTCGAGCATGCATGCAGTTAAGCTTTAGACTGAGCGCCTCTTACAGCTAGCAGCGGGAACACATGTAGATGGCGGTCACAAATAATTTTCACGCCATAACTAAGATTTATAATAAAATTCCAAAATTAAGCTGCAGAAGCACTATTGATGAAGAACAATAATGAAATAATGAGTGCGACGGAATACACATTAAAAGTTAGAAAGATCTAAAAGATACAAATTGCGATAGCATGCGATGCGGGCCACAAAACAACAGGAAGTGGAGTAAGATATGCGAATATCACCGCATAAACATCAGTTACAACAATAAACACCCTGTTTGCTACTTACAACGTAAAAAATAAAATCAGGAAAATTTTTAAAAATTAAAAACATGACCTATATCTGTAGAATGAAAAGCAGCCGTAAGAGAACTGAAATCATTTCGAAAAAGAGGTACCCAAGGGCAGTACCAATTAAATGCACAAAAACAGGTGTCCATGATTAAAATGCTTGACATAAGCAAAGGGAGCTTCGACATACAAAGTGACAGGAAATGCATCATCTAAAAATAGGTAGAATAGTGAACAGGGAAAACGACTTAAATGTAGAATAACCAAAGCCAAAAGTCGCCTAAGTTAATTTTTTAAAAACAGACTTTATGGAGTCTTAGTAGTTCTGATTTCTACTGATCAGCTGATCGTTAAGCAGTTGATCACTAACCGCGCACGCATGCTTGAGAATTTCCGGTTCTTCTAGACGGTCAAGTTTCCTACATATGCAAAATTTGGAGGTCATCCAGCGTCGTGGTTGGTGTCCCGTTGTCTTCAAATGCTCAGCAAAGGCCGATGCCGCTTCGGCTGCAATTTTTTTTTTTTCATGTGTTCGTTGAATCTAATCTTAAACATCCTACTGGTCTGGCCTTTGTAAAATTTTTGGCAAGAACGAAAATTTAACATATTTCTTAATTGTGACACTCAACTCTTGCTCGCAAGTTGCTGTTCGCTCCTAGCATTCACTACTTATACAGCTCACCCACGATCTATGGACTATATCCATTAGTGATTTGCAATAAATCTTAAAGTTTCCAGTTCTTTCATAACAGATAGTGTAATGAGGGGAGTATATCAAAGACAGTCGATCACAGATCTAAAGAAGCTTAACTTTTTTTGATGCAGATGGCACGGCGACGCATGAAACTAATTGTGGGCTTTCGGAAAATAGCAGAACCTACTTGCTTGAAATGCATCAGTATGGTAGAATGTCTCATTTCGTCACACTAACTATTATTGAATCTTTGTCAATATTTTACGACTTCTACACATCTTGCTTTGAATTTCTCACGTGCAGGAACTCTCTGTGTCGTGTGTGTTCGGATCATTAAAGTTACGCATACTGTCATGGTTAATTACTTTTAGGAAACAGTTACATGGATTTATATTTAAATGTTCTTTCAAATCAGTTTTTTCTTGGCGATCACTTTCCTATTTAGAAGAGCCCTTGCCGACTTGCACGCAGCAGTCAGCATAGGATCACATGATTCGATACGTACTGCTTGTCTTCAGCAATTAATAAAATTTTCATGGATTTCTGATTGCGGATATTATACAAACTAAATTCACGCACTGTAAGAATTGTGCTTTGTGCTTCTATGCATGATCATCCGGCAGAAAAGATAGGTTTGGGAGACGACGCACCTAGCAGAGCGGCAGTGTTTCATTTGTATAAAGTGTGATTATTCGATGTCTTGTTAGTTTGAACTGTTACAACAAATTGAGACCACATGTCCACTACTCGCGCATGTAAGCCACGTTGCATTACACATTTTTCGTGTGTGGTGAGATGTTTGTTACTATTACTGATGTTCGCGTAAAATCAGTTTTCTTGTGCTACACCCACTGTAATTCGTTGCGCCAAGTAAGAGTTCTGCGCTCAGTTAATAATCTGCAAACTCTTTGCTGTCAAACAGCATTACTAGTCCGATTCATGCGACTAAACATTGTCTATGAGATATTTGTTTGAACAGAAATTAAATTTATTTCTAGAAGACATGATGACGCAGCGACAGACAGCTTTGCTCAAATAGAGGTTGTCACCTACTGGGAATATTAAGAAGCGAAAACAAGTGACGAACAGAAATCACAGTGTAAAGTAGATCTACAATCGCACACAGTGAGTTTATTTTAGTCCCTAACCTAAAAGAAAATATAAATTAGATGTAGTACATAGCCACATAGGGACTGAGGAGGCTACTCCCTCCCCCCCCCCAAGATGTTTTGCTGTTGTTAATGTTTCCAGTGATCGATCAGCAATTTTGCAATAGATAAGTAATAAGTTATTTTATTTATTTATTCGCAGAGCATTGCATTAGTTTGTGTTGAGGGCAAATCCCAGCCTCTGCACCAAGTACCGAACCATTACATGTCTTTCTATGTTTCCCTACAGTTATCTGTTATTGCTCGGCACGCAAGTCGCACGCAAGTGGCATCGACTCAAAAGACTTGCAGCAGGCGAACGGTCTACCCGACGGGAGGCCCTAGCCACACGACATTTCGTTTCACTTCATCTGATCTTGCGACATACACTATGTGATCAAAAGTACCCGGACACCCCAAAAACACGTTTTTCATATTAGGTGCACTGAGCTGCCAGGTGGGGCGCTACGCGGAACTCACGGACTTCGAACGTGGTCAGTTGATTGGGTGTAACTTGTGTCATACGTCTGTACGCTAGAATTCCACACTCCTGAACATCCCTAGGTCCACTGTTTCCGATGTGATAGTGAAGTGGAGACGTGAAGGGACACACATAGCATAAAAGCGTACAGGCGGACCACGTCTGTTGACTGACAGAGACTGCCAACTGTTGAAGACGTGTATCCACACCATCACACGAATTCCAATCTTCATCAGGATCCAGTGTTAGTACTATGACAGTTAGGCGGGAGGTGAGAAAACTTCGACCATGGTCGAGCAGCTGCTCATAAGCCACACATCACGCCGGTAAGTGCCAATCGGCGGCTAAACATTGGACGATTGAACAGTGGAACAGCACTGTATGGAGTGACGTATCAAGATATACAATGTGACGATCCGCTGGCAGGGTGTTGGTATGGCGAATTCCCGGTGAACGTCATCTGCCAGCGTGTGTAGTGCCAACAGTAAAATTCGGAGGCCGAGGTGTTAGGGTGTGGTGGTGTTTTTCATGGAGGGGGCTTGCACCGCTTGTTGTTTTGCGTGACACTATCACAGCACAGGCTTACACTGATGTTTTAAGCACATTCTTCCTTCCCACTGTTGAAGAGCAATTCGGGGATGGCGCTTGCATCTTTCAACACTATCGAGCACCTGTTCATAACGCACGGCCTGTGGCAGAGTGGTTGCACGGCAATACATGCCTGTAATGGACTGGCCTGCACAGAGTCCTGACCTGAATCCTATAGAATACCTTTGGGATGTTTTGGAACGCTGACTTCGTGCCAGGCCTCACCGACCGACATTGATACCTCTCCTCAGTGCAGCACTCCGTGAAAAAAGGGCTGCCATTCCCCAAGAAACCTTCCAGCACCTGACTGAACGTATGCTTGCGAGAGTGGAAGCTGTCATCAAGACTAAGGGTGGGCCAACACCATACTGAATTCCAGCATTACCGATGGTGGGCGCCATGAACGTGTAAGTCATTTTCAGCCAGGCGACAGGATACTTTTGATCACATAGTGATCTAGGTAAAGCACAGTTGTCCTCGACATATCTCGTAGAACATCCGACGTTATCCACTACGACACTAACATAAGCATATTCCAAAACGATCTTCACAACTTTCATCACGTATAATTCAGGAATGGAGGTAGCTGGAAAAGTCCGAGTTGTGGAATAATATTTATACACACGAAGCCCAGCAGATGGAACAGTGTGTGCAGTGGTTGACACAGACGAAATCTGACATCCACGTCCAGCGGAACCACCGGACGTATTACAGAGGAATATCATCGTGTTGTCAGTGGAGAAACAGTAACAGCAGAACAGGTGGGTCAGGAGAGGTCAGTGACTTCGAACGTGGACTAGTCACTAGATGTCACCTGAGTAGCGAATCCATCAGGTATATTACAACCATTCTAATACTGTCCAACTCGACTCCTGATGTTGTGACCGTGACATGGAAACACGAAGGAACAACCACAGCTAACTCAACCCCGAGGCAGGTCTCGTGTACAGGTACCATCAAGCATTGAGGAAGGTGGTTGTAAAAAATCACATGAAATCAGTGGAAGGAGTTGCCCGTGAGTTCCAAAGAGCTAGCAGCAGTCCAGCAAGCATAGCACTCTGGGGTACAGTGATGGAACAGCTTCTCATAAGCCACACATTTCTGTAGCCAGTGGTAAATAAAGCTTGAGCCAGTGTAAAGAGCAAATCCACTGGTCTGTGGATTACTGGAAACGAGTGATATGGAGTGATGAATCGCGCCATGCCCTGTGTCAGCCTGATGGATGGAGAATGTTATCTGCCATGAAGCGTGGTGCCAACAGTGAATTACAAAGGAAGTGGTATTACGGCAAGGGGATGTTTTTCACGGATAGAGTGTGGATCCCTCATTGCTCTTAAGAAAACTCTAAATGCTGAAGGACATGAACAGAATTTACAGCACTCTGTATTGTGTACAGAAGAGGAACACTTTGGAGACAATTAACGTTTGTATCAGCAAGACAACGCACCCTGTCATAAAGTAGCATCTCTAAGGCAATGGTTTGTGGGCAATAACATTCCTGAAGTGGACCGACCTGTCCAGAGTCCGGACGTGAACCCAGTGGAATACCTACGGCCGGCCGGTGTGGCCGTGCGGTTCTAGACGCTTCAGACTGGAACCGCGTGACCGCTTCGGTCGCAGGTTCGAATCCTGCCGCGGGCATGGATGTGTGTGCTGTCCTTAGGTTAGTTAGGTTTAAGTAGTTCTAAGTTCTATGGGACTGATGACCTCAGAAGTTAAGTCTCATAGTGCCCAGAGCCATTTGAACCATTTTTGAACCTACGAGACGAGATAGAATACCGATTTCCTCCAAGACCCCAGCGTCCAACAGCACCATCTACTCCGCTTTCGGTACTTATGGAAGAACGGCATGCATTCCTCCACATACATCGACGGGGTATCTAGCAGAATACTGAAGTATTGTTCTATGTACGTTAGCCCGGTTCTCAGCCATATCTGTAACTTTTCCTTTAGGAGTGGTCGGTTTCCTGACCGATTAAAGTACTCGGTTGTGAAGCCACTTTATAAAAAGGGAGACATTGATAATGTTGACAATTTTAGACCTATTTCTATGCCATCGGTGTTTGCTAAAGTTATCGAGAAGGTTGTATATAGAAGGTTACTGGAGCATTTAAATTCACATAATTTGCTGTCAAATGTTCAGTTTGGTTTTAGAAATGGCTTAACAACTGAAAATGCTATATTCTCTTTTCTCTGTGAGGTTTTGGACGGATTAAATAAAAGGTTGCGAACGCTAGGTGTTTTCTGTGATTTAACGAAGGCTTTTGACTGTGTTGACCACAAAATATTACTGCAGAAGTTGGACCATTATGGAGTAAGGGGAGTAGCTTACAATTGGTTCGCCTCTTACTTTAAGAACAGAAAGCAGAGGGTAATTCTCCGCAATATTGCGAGTGGTAGTGATGTTCAGTCCCAATGGGGCACTGTTAAGTGGGGCGTTCCCCAAGGGTCGGTGCTGGGGCTACTGCTGTTTCTTATTTATATAAATGATATACCTTCTAGTATTACAGGTGATTCAAAAATATTTCTGTTTGCTGATGACACCAGCTTGATAGTGAAGGATCTTGTGTGTAATATTGAAACAGTAACAAATGATGTAGTTCATGAAATAAGTTCGTGGCTTGTGGAAAATAATTTGATGCTAAATCACAGTAAGACTCAGTTTTTACAGTTTCTAACTCACAATTCAACAAGAACCGATATTTTGATCAGACAGGATAGGCATATTATAAGGGAGACGGAACAGTTCAAGTTCCTAGGCGTTCGGATAGATAGTAAGCTGTTGTGGAAAGCCCATGTCCAGGATCTTGTTCAGAAGCTAAATGCTGCTTTATTTACCATTAGAACAGTATCTGAAATAGGTGACACTTCAACACGAAAAGTAGTCTACTTCGCATATTTTCATACGCTTATGTTGTATGGTGTTATTTTTTGGGGTAATTCTTCTGATTCAAAAAGGGTATTTTTGGCTCAAAAACGGGCTGTTCGAGCTATATGTGGTGTAAGTTCGAGAACGTCTTGTCGACCCCTATTCAAAAATCTGGGAATTCTGACATTGCCCTCACAGTTTATATTTTCTTTAATGTCGTTTGTTGTTAGCAATATTAGCCTATTCCCAAGAGTTAGCAGCTTTCACTCAGTTAATACTAGGCAGAAATCAAATCTGCATGTAGAATGCACTTCCTTGGCTCTTGTGCAGAAAGGAGTGCAGTATTCTGCTGCATCCATTTTCAATAAGCTACCACAAGAACTCAAAAATCTTAGCAGTAGCCCAAACTCTTAAGTCTAAACTGAAGAGTTTCCTCATGGCTCACTCTTTCTATTCTGTCGAGGAGCTCCTGGAAGAGCTAAAAAATTAAGCAAATTCCAGTGTTACATTGTTGATTTTCTTCATTTAAACTTACGACTTGTCACCTGAATATGTTTTTTTATATTTCATTTTATCTGTTTCTAATATCGTGTTATAATTTCATGTATTGACTCGTTCCATGACCATGGAGACTTCTCCTTAATTTGATCCCACGGAACAATAAATAAGTAAATAAATAAATAAACATTCAGACACCTTATCGAAAGTATTGTCTGCAGAGCTCAAGGCGTCATATTAATGTCCGCAAGTGACCGGACACTCTTGGTGAGATCATTGAAATGTAACATCAAGATGCACAGCAAATAACGAAATTTTACTTACTGGGCGTGTACAGTATAGGAGAAAGAATACACGGCTAAATTTGCAGGCAACAAAAACGGCTCTAACCCATGTTGTTATAGAGGTGAACTGAGCTTGGATAAGGGACACGAGTCTGCCGTTACACGCTACTTCTACTTTGTGCCAGAGCTCATCAGTCGTAGTGGCTGACAAGTAGTGGCATGGCAGGAGGGCTGTGGTGGGGTACCTTCTGTATCGAGATAAGTCGGGACTGCATGGGCAACAAGCGATCTTGCCTTATTTTGTTGAAAGGCAACGTCGAAGACAGGGCTCAACCACCGGCCTCAGCACGTCAAAAATGTAGCTGGTGTTGTCCAAATTAACGGCTACGCAAACCGGAGTTGATCGTGTTTGTACTCAATGTCACGACACGCCATCACGCAAGATTGCGGGCTCGTATGGCGATGAAAACTGCAAAGAAGCAGCGGCCGTTCTCTTTGAAAACCTCCACACTAAGATATATCCATTGTGGTCATGAATGCAAAACCGAGAGTAGTCTCAAAAGACTGGTTTCGCTCCCACTCCTCGTGTTGTCGTTCGGCGCAGCACTGTGGGAACGCCAGTCTGCTGGCGCGTCAAAGGAAACCGCACAAAAGGACACTGTGCTGACAGTCGGTGGAGCTCCACACGTCGACGCATTATATGTGTAGTTAGATACTTTTCCTGCTGCAAAAGAAGTCCCACTTCCTTACGTGACGTGTCTGTACAGTCCTTGGGACGGTCGAAAAGTTTCTAGCCCGAGATAGCTACCGTAATGTCTCGCACAAACAACGCTTTCTACGTTTATGGTGACCATTTATCGGTATGCAAGTCAAATTTCGCGGCTCCAGTTTCATTAGTTTTGCCGCTAGGATGCGTTGTATACCGCAGTGTAAGCGAAATGGCGAATTTCGAGAGAATCAAGAACCGTGCAGTGATTGAATATCTTCATTTGAAGGGAATGGCGCCCAAGGAAATCACGGAGGACGTGCGGAATAGACTTAATGGTAGTGCAACGTCTTGTGCAACAATGAGAACTGGGTGTCCGACTTTAAACGTGGAACAACGAGGGTGGAAGACGCACCAAGGAGCGGAAGGCCTATCACCGTTAACACTGACGAAAACGTTAGGGCTATCCGCGATACGATTTTGTAGGATCGTCCCACAACGTTGCAGGACATTGAAACCACATTTGGAATCTCCTGTGGGCGTGCTCATGACATTACTTGGATATTTTGAGAATGCCGAAAGTTTCATCCCGGTGGGTCCCGAAAGACTTAAATGAAGATGAGAGACGGGAGCATGTGCAGTGTTGTGATGAAACCGTCCACCAATTTGAAGCGGATGAAGACGGCTTTCTTGCAAGGTGTGTGACAATGGACGAAATGTGGCTTGACCACTTTGATCCTGAGACCAAACAACAGTCACAACAATGGAAACAGCCTTCATCCCCTACCCCAAAAAAATTCTGGGTACAAAAATCAACCGGTAAGGTGATGGCATCGGTCTTCCGGGATGCAGAAGGGGTAATTATGGTGGATTATTTGGAAAAGTACGTAAATATCAATGCATCATACTACTGCAACCTCCTGCGCCGTTTGACAGAAGAAAAAATCAAAAAGGCGAGGAAAATGGGCAAGCGCAGTTCTTTTGCGTCTGGACAACGCACCGGCGCACAAAGCTCTCTCAACACTGGAAACTCTGCGTGACTTCGGGTTCGAATTGTTATGTCATCCTCCATATTCTACAGCTTTGGCTCCATCAGACTTTTTCTTTTCCCAAACCTAAAAAACAAGACTTCAAAGGACGACGATTTGACAGTGATGATGCAGTAACTGATGCTGTGAACGCTTGGTTAGACCCGAAATCGAAGACCTTTTGTTTGAATGTTTTGCAGAAGTCATCTGAGCGTGCCCGTAAGTGTATTAGTGCACACGGATATTACATTGAAAAATAAATTGGTATTATGAAATTTCTGTCATTCTTTATTTGTTAGCCTAGAAACTTCTCGACCCCCTCCCCCTCATATTGCAGATTACTATTACAGGGTGTAAGTTCTTTCGCATAATCCATGTACATTGTAGCTAACATCACATTAGGTCCAGTGGCTTTGCAGAGTGAATGTAGTCGTCTTTCACACACACATGTATAGAGTGTTTCGAAATTATATTGACCGACTTCGATGGGATGTGGATACAGTCTTGAGGAACAAAACAAGGATAGGAATCTGTGTCCAGAAACGTCATCCGACGAAGCTACATGGCGTCGGAGTTGCAAATGCTGGCGCTGCTTACGTGTGTATATACAGCGTGATCACGTAATAAGGTTACAAACTTTCAAGGACAATGGGGAAGGATAAATGTATCAATTTTAGGTAAAGGACCCTGGCCCGGAAACAAATGAGTCGAAAGTTATAAGCGAAAATTGTTCTGATACCTCTGACACTAGAATACGTGTACCGGTACTGCCGTAGCAATGATTGTAGGGTGGGCAACTTTCAGAGGTGGTAGTATGGATCGACATAAGAAAAAATGTCTGGTAAACATGGACTCTGAAATGTGTACCTTAAGAACTACGAGCACCTGTTCAATAGAGGAGATGTGTTTCACAGTACCGAGGATGAACAAGTGCTCATATCTCCCCAGGTATGGTTTTACAGCCCATATTTAATGAACATCTTATTCTTGTTTTGGTCCACGCTACCGCCTTTGAAAGTTGTTTAACTTACAGCATTAGTGAAAATACTAGCTGTACATGTATTCCACTGTCAGAGGTATCAGAACGATTTTCGCTTATAACTTTCGACTCGTTCGTTTTCGGATCAGGGTCCCTTACCTCATATTGATACATGTACCCTTCTCCACCATCCCTGACACTCTGTAACATAATCACGCAATCACCCTGTACATACATACTCGATACTCGTACATATACAGGCGCCCGCGCCTGTAGCTTCGGCGCTCTCTTGTGTCGGTGGATTCCTTTCCTCCTCTTGTTCCTCAAGGCACCTTCTACATCCGCTAGAAGTTTTTCGGTGTAATTTTGAAACACTCTGTATAGATATCAGTGCAAAACCTAACAATTTTGCAGACGTGTTGTAGAAACCGTCTCGATAGGCTTGTGCTCCAAGTAACTGCTATGTTTTCGAAACCAAGGAAGAGTGCTGCCAACCAACCTGTATCTGTTGTCCTAACCGCAAGGATAAGGCTTTTATCTTTGCGCCACCTCCGCTGTTAGTTTCCGACGTGAACTGCTATCTAAATCCACGTGGCATTCTCTTCGCTAAGTACAATTCAGCATTCTTATTTTGTGTTCCATGCTTTTCATATTCTTTATCGAAATATTCGTGTAATAACCGAAACTGAATGTTATCAATCAGGTGTTGGTGACGCATTCACAAGTCGCATTGTCTGTACCTGCACATATCGTCAGCCGCAAATGTTACCCACTTAATGAGTACAGATCTTGAACAAGGAAGAAATTAAAATTTAACACTTTCTTCTATTTCTTTAGTAGCATTGTTGGAGGTAAGCATAAAATGAAACATGTGTAGTAATTTAATATAAAGAAACATAAGAACCCTTTTAACGCACAGTTTTATTTACGAAGAAAAATGGACGACTGTTTACGTGCGCATGTGTTGTTGTACAGAACAGATAAATTATGTGGGTAAGTCTATACTACTGCTGTTTAATAAAAAGCAGTCGAACGCAGCACGAAGTATTGGAGAGGGAGTTTGCTTACATTCTACACTAACTGGTTTTGCAATGACGTAAATTCACAAATATTATTCCGATCTGGCATTGTACGAGGGTCAGTCAAAAAGTAATGCCTCCTATTTTTTTTTCTACGTTTAATTGTCAGGAAATTTAAATGCAATTACATAGGTTGAAAACCACAACATTGAGGATCATTTTGTCATTTTTCAATGTAATCTCCGCCCATCTCTACAGTTTTGGTCCATCTTTGAACAAGGGCATGTATCCCAGCACGGTAAAAATCACAGCTCTGCTTCCTAAGCCATTGACGCACGGATGTTTTGACGGCCTCCTCATCTTCAAAATGAATCCCACGATGAGCTTCTTTTAGTGGCCCGAACAGATGGAAGTCTGATGGTGCCAGGTCAGGGCTGTATGGGGGATGAGGCAAAACTTCCCATCCAATTTTGACAATCTCGTCAGAGGTGTGACGACTGGTGTGTGGTCTTGCATTGTCATGCAAAAGAAGAACATCTGCCATTGATTTTGTTGGGCGAACTCGCTGAAGACGTGCTTTAAGTTTGTTGAGGGTTGTGACGTATTGAACAGAATTTATTGTGCATCCCTGCTCCAAAAAATCAACCAGAATCACACCCTCTGTATCCCAGAAAACTGTTGCCATAACTTTCCCTGCCGATCGCACAGTTTTGAATTTTTTCTTCCTCGGCGAGCTTGTGTGACGCCACTCCATTGACTGCCTCTTTGATTCGGGTTCAAAAAAATGCACCCATGTTTCGTCCCCGGTCACAATTTTTTTCAGAAACTCATCTCCCTCCAAACGGAAGCGCTGCAAGTGTTGGGAGGCTATTGTTTTCCTTGCCTCTTTATTCTGATCGGTTAACATTCTTGGAACCCACCGTGCACAAACTTTTGAGTACCCCAATTGTTTAATAATCGTGATCACACTGCCTTTACTAAGAGAAATAATGCGACACACTTCATCTGCAGTCACCCGACGGTCACCACGAATGATGTCATCAACTTGCTGAATGTTGTGTGGAGTCACTGCACTCACCGGCCTGCCGCTCCGCTTTTCGTCAGTCAACGGTGTTTGCCCTTCAGCTTCCTTACAACGACGAACCCATCGTCTAACAGTGCTGACATCCACTGTCACAACACCATACACCTTCTTCAGTCTTTCATGAATGCGTATGGGCGTTTCACCTTCTGCATTCAAGAATTCAATCACACAACGCTGTCTCAAACGAACATCGATGTCGGCCATCTTACAAACTTCTGCTGTGCTGCCACCTGTTGACACAGAAAGTTACTACTGCAGTGGATTGCAGAAGAAGGTTTGAGGAATGGCGCCAAATTCAAATTTTTCACTTAACTTAATTTCTTTAAGTAGAAAAAAAATGGGAGGCATTACTTTTTGACCGACCCTCGTATAAGCGCAGTGTAGCCAAGGAAAGGTTAAGTATCTTGTCTCTGAATTAATAAACACAGAAAATATGGGTATGTACGATAATAAGGCGTGAAAAAGGTGGTCGTCGAAGTAAGGTGAACCCTTGTGAACTGGAGCCAAAGCTAAAACTCGCACAAGAAAAGTGCTATTGTTGTTTGTAGAAGAGTAACGGGGTTCGACAACAATTCGTTCACAAGGAGCTGAGACGTTTGTAAATTCAGTTTTCAACGGCGGGAAAGATTACACCAATCAGTCAACCAGAATGAGCAATAAGAAATGCGCAGCGCTCTGTCCTATCACGCCAGTGCCCCATATATACACATCAGGTGACCTCTTTCAAAAATCGAGAGGTCTTGTTTGAGCAGTCGACGCCCCCATCTCCGTTTATTCCCTTGCACCAACACTTAAAATCAATTTCAGGGTACAGGGCACGACCGATCTGATGTTCCCATACTACCGAGGGCTGGTTCATGTTTCCGCTGATGATGTACCGCGCCCCTATTCAGCAAACGCGCACACGTAATTTTTAAATATGCCATATAATCCTTGAAGGTAAAGCCTAATCAAAATTTATTTCAGTAACTTTCTCTCCAACAGATGCTTTAGAGATCGATTTTTGAATCAATATCCGACCAACACAATGAACATTAGCCGGGACACAAAATCTACCCGCCATAGTAAACTTTTAGTTCCAATAACAAAAGAAGCAAAGGTCACTGTTCATGTAAACATTTAACTGTCATCTCGTGTTTCGTGTACCTTCCTAATAAGAAATGAGTTGGTGCCAAGATAGTCATACGGCGGTGGCGAGTGCTCTTTGTATTCGACCCACGTTCTGCAGCACAGCCTCGACGTGGTTATCACGCGATTATCAACATACAGAGACACGTAAAAAATCACATGTAGGCCACAGCACCAATAGCGATAAATCTAAATAGATTTCAACAACCATACATTCACGTGTAGGCGCCACCGTTAAATATCCTGTATAGACAAAAACGCGCAGAAGAGGACAAAAATGGTTCAAATGGCTCTGAGCACTATGGGACTAAACTTCTGAGGTCATCAGTCCCCTAGAACTTAGAACTACTTAAACCTATCTAACCTAAGGACAGCACACACATCCATGCCCGCGGCAGGATTCGAACTTGCGACCGTAGCAGTCGCGCGGTTCCGGACTGAAGCGCCTAGAACCGCTCGGCCACCGCGGCCGGCCACAAGAGGACATTTACAGAAAAAAAGTGGGAACAAATGTATCGCATTCTGTATTTCCACAATTTGTGTCAGCTATCTCAGAAGTATCATATGGAATTGAAAATACTATATTTCGCCACTGATCCTCCAAATTCCGGCCTCAGATTAACTTTTGAAATTGAAAGCCGTATTTTCAATCAAGCTCAACATGGTTCTTATAACAACTGGTATTGAGTGAAAAACTGAGGCTGTGACTCAGAGCACAGACGGTTACCAGTTTCTGAGATATGTGAAGCAAACGAAACTTACCTCTGTTCCCCTCGGATGCAAAAGAAATTCCGGGGACGCCCCCTGTGACTCCTTCGTAAGAAATGTACAAATGGAGATGGATTTTCAAATTTTCTGGCAACACATCTTGACGCCCTCCGCAAGACTTTGAAGTGCCATCAGCCTAGTTAAGCCCACAATCAGAGTTGCTGGAAACATGCAAAAGACATAGCTGCCTATGGAAAAACACTAAGGAACTTTACCATCAACTACTTTCAGAAACAGGAACACGGAAGCCGGCCGGAGTGGCCGGCGGTTAAAGGCGCTACAGTCTGGAACCGCACGACCGCTACGGTCGCAGGTTCGAATCCTGCCTCGGGCATGGATGTGTGTGATGTCCTTAGGTTAGTTAGGTTTAAGTAGTTCTAAGTTCTAGGGGACTTATGACCACAGCAGTTGAGTCCCATAGTGCTCAGAGCCATTTTTTAGGAACACGGAAGGTTGCATAATTCGTTTGTGTTATCATAACCTGCGTGTGTAGCTTACTGGAACAATTCCAAAATAAAACACAACGCAGACGACTGCCTAACTACCCTAAAAGACACACATATACTCTGATGTGAGAACTTTTGCCCAGTGTAGTGCAGCAACTCCAGGTCGCATGGACTCAGAAATTCGTTTTAAGACCACTGCAGAAATATTCAGCCATGATACCTCTGTTGTCTTTTGCCGTCTATAACTGCGAAATTGTTAGCGGTACAAGTTTCTGTGGACGAACTGACATCTCGATTATTTCCCATAAATATTTGATGAGATTCATGTCGGGCGATCTGAGAGGCCAAATCATTCGCCCGAATTATCAGAATGTTCTTCAAACCAATAGCGCACAATTTCGGCCCGCTGACATAGCCCATGGTTATTTGGCAACATGAAGTCGACGAACAGCTGCAAATGATCTCCAAGTAATATAACACAACCGTTCACCGTCAATGATCGGTTCAGGTGAACCAGAGAACCAATATATTCCACGTAAAATCAGCCCTCACAATTACAGACCCACCACCAGCTTGAACAGCGCCCTGTTGACAACTGCAGTCCTAGGGTTAGTGTGGACTGCGCCACACGCGAACTCTGCCATCAGCACTTACCAACTGAAATTTGGATTCATCTGACCAGGCCATGGTTTTCCAGTAGTCTAGAGTCCAACCGATATGGTCACGAGCTCAGGAGAGTTGCTGCAGGCGACTCACGTCGGTCGTCTCCTGCCACATTTTCGCCGAATTTCGCCACACTGTCCTAACGGATACGTTAATCCCAGATCCATTTCTGCGGTTATTTCACGCAGTGTTGCTTGTCTGTTAGCACTGACAACTCTACGCAAATGCCGCTGCTCTCGGTCGTTAAGTGAAGGCTATTAGCTACTGCATTGTCCGTGGTCATAGGCAATAACCTAAAATTTAGTATTCTCGGTACACTCTTGACACTGTGGATCTCGGAATCTTGAATTCCTTAACGATTTCCGAAATGGAATGTCCGATGCGCCTAGCTCCAACTACCATTCCGTGTTCAACGTCTTATATTTCCCGTCGTGCGGCCATAAGCACACCTGTAACCATTTCACATGAATCAGCTCAGTACAAATGATAGCTCCGCTAGTTCACTGCCCTTTTGTACCTTGTGCACGCGATACTACCACCATCTGTATATGTGCATATCGCTATCCGATGAATCCTGTCGCTTCAGCGTACAACTGCGTCTAGCCGTGGAATTCCTAACTGTTTTAATTTTTGTGTTCGGCTATTTAATATTTCGACTGCCTTAAAAATACTGAGTACCTATTCGCACATAATATTAAATAGTACTGGCTCTTAATGAAAACCCGCTTGCACGGAAATTTTGAAAATTTTGCGGCAACTGTTTGGGCGCATGACCGAGTTTGGATCGGCAGGCTGCGATACATGGCCAATAGGGAAGGCAGATACGAAACGATTAGAAGGATTAGAAGCGTTTGAAATGTGTTGTTACAGGAGACAGTTGAATTTATGTGACTCCATCGTCTTATGTTTACGAGACAACGGCTTGATAAATACGGGTATGTGGAATTGTGCTACTAGTTAATCCACCGAATGCATAAACCTTTCGAGTAATTTTCACCTCCAGATAAAATTTATATGGGTCAGTCATTTCTTCTGCATTATACAGATCTCCGTGCTATTACGCTTATTCTAACATAGCACCCTTAACAGGGAGAATAATTATGTGCCATTGATATTCTAGTCTGTTCAAGAATGAAGAAAGATTATAAAGAAAGTGCCAGAAAAGAAAAGCAGCTGAACTTTTTCCCTTAAATATATATCAAAGCATGTCATTAATTTACTGAATGTCTTCTGCTTCTCTTTCTTGAGTTGGGCCTAGTGACAGTAGTGGTATAATCGTCCCTTTCTCGGTCATCCCACACTTCTCTTGTCCGATAGTTTACAATCCGTTGCTAGGTTAGGAAGTCTTTGTGTCTGCATGTGAAGTACATGTTCTCTCCATTTTTTATGCAGGATTATTTTTGGGTTATTGGTGGCAGCCCTAATTCTCCCATTATTACTTATTTCTAGTTCTGTCTTCCCTAGTGCAGTCTTTCACAGATCTTAGAAATTTCATTTCTGATGCTTCTAGTTGCCGTAAATCTTTATTTCTCAGAGCCAACGGATTTATAAAATTGCAGTGGTGTATCTTTTCTTATTTTACCCTTACGTTTTCTCCTTATTTTGCCACATACAGGCTGATTTGAGTATTAGTTTTTATATTTGTATCCATGAGTACAGGATGGTCCATTGATCGTGACCGGGCCAAATATCTCACGAAATAAGGATCGAACGAAAAAACAACGAAGAACGAAACTTGTCTAATTGAAGGGGGAAACCAGATGACGCTATGGTTGGCCCGCTAGATGGCGCTGCCATAGGTCAAACCGATATCAACTGTGTTTTTTTTTTTTAATAGGAACCCCCATTTTTTTTACATGTTAGTGTAGTACGTAAAGACATATCAATGTTTTAGTTCGACCGCTTTCTTCGCTTTGTGACAGATGGCGCTGTAATAGTCACAAACATATGGCTCACAATTTTAGACTAACAGTTGGTAACAGGTAGGTTTTTTAAATTAAAATACAGAACGTGGGTAAGTTTGAACATTTTATTCCGGTAGTTCCAATGCGATACATGTACCTTTGTGAACTCATCATTTCTGAGAACGCATGCCGTTACAGCGTGATTACCTGTAAATACCACATTAATGCAGTAAATGCTCAAAATGATTTCCGTCAACGTCAATGTATTTGGCAATACGTGTAACGACATTCCTCTCAGCAGCGAGTAGTTCGCCTTCCGTAATGTTCGTATATGCATTGACAGTGCGCTTACGCATGTTGTCAGGCGTTGTCGGTGGATCACGATAGCAAATGTCCTTCAAATTTCCCCACAGAAAGAAATCCGGGGACGTCAGATCCGGTGAACCTGCGGGCCATGGTATGGTGCTTCGACGATCAATCCACCTGTCATGAAAAATGCTATTCAATACCGACTCAACCGCACGCGAACTATGTGCCGGACATCCATCATGTTGGAAGTACATCGCCATTCTGTCATACAGTGAAACATCTTGTAGTAACATCGGTAGAACATTACGTAGGAAATCAATATACATTTGCACCATTTAGATTGCCATCGAAAAATGGGAGCAAATTATCCTTCCTTCCATAATGCCGCACCATACATTAACCCCCCAAGGTCGCTGATGTTCCACTTGTTGCAGCCATCGTGGATTTTCCGTTGCCCAATAGGGCATGTTATGCCGGTTTACGTTACCGCCGTTGGTGAATGACGTTTCGTCGCTAAATAGAACGCGTGCAAGAAATCTGTCAACGTCCCGTAATTTCTCTTGTTCCCAGTGGTAGAACTGTACACGACGTTCAAAGTCCTCGCCATGCAGTTCCTGGTGCATAGAAATATGGTACTGGTGCAATCTATGTTGATGTAGCATTTTCAACGCCGACGTTTTTGAGATTCCCGATTCTCGCGCAATTTGTCTGCTACTGACTTGCGGATTAGCCGCGACAGCAGCTAAAACACCTACTTGGGCATCATCTTTTGTTGCAGGTCGTGGTTGTCGTTTCACACGTGGCTGAACATTTCCTGTTTCCTTAAATAACGTAACTATCCGGCGAACGGTCCGGACACTTGGATGATGTCGTCCAGGATACCGAGCAGCATACATAGCACACGCCCGTTGGGCATTTTGATCACAATAGCCATACATTACCACGATATCAACCTTTTCCGCAATTGGTAAACGGTCCATTTTAAGACGGGTAATGCATCACGAAGTAAATACCTTCCGCACTGGCGAAATGTTGCGTGATACCACGTACTTATACGTTTGTGACTATTACAGCGCCATCTATCACAAAGCGAATAAAGTGGTCCAACTAAAACATTCATGAATGAGATTTTCACTCTGCAGCGGAGTGTGCGCTGATATGAAACTTCCTGGCAGATTAAAACTGTGTGCCCGACCGAGACTCGAACTCGGGACCTTTGCCTTCCGCAGGCAAGTGCTCTACCATCTGAGCTACCGAAGCACGACTCACGGCCGGCACTCACAGCTTTACTTCTGCCAGTACCTCGTCTCCTACCTTCCAAACTTTACAGAAGCTCTCCTGCGAACCTTGCAGAACTAGCACTCTTGAAAGAAAGGATATTGCGGAGACATGGCTTAGCCACAGCCTGGGGGATGTTTGCAGAGAGCTTCTGTAAAGTTTGGAAGGTAGGAGACGAGGTACTGGCAGAAGTAAAGCTGTGAGTACCGGGCGTGAGCCATGCTTCGGTAGCTCAGATGGTAGAGCACTTGCCCGCGAAAGGCGAAGGTCCCGAGTTCGAGTCTCGATCGGGCACACAGTTTTAAAACATTCATATTTCTTTACGTACTACACGACTATGTAATAAAAATGTGGGTTCCTATTAAAAAAAAACGTAGTTGATATCCGTTTGACCCACGGCAGCGCCATCTAGCGGGCCAACCATAGCGCCATCTGGTTTCCCCCTTCAAGCTAGACGAGTTTCGTTCTTTGTAGTTTTTTCGTTTGATGCTTATTTAGTGAGATATTTGGTCCGGTCACTATCAACGGACCACCCTGTATATCACATCCTAAAAAATTGAAGAGGGGCACCTGCTCTGTATGTTTATTATTAAGGGCTATTTTTGTTTGTACTGGGTAAATACCTAAAAAGGCCAAGGTTTTAATTTTATGAAATCATCTTAATGAAATGAAATGATCGTATAGAACTGGTGACCGGAAGTCCCCACCTGGGGAAATTCGGCTGCCGAGTTTCAAGTCTTCCCAGCTGATGCCACATTGGCGACTTGCGAGTCGATGATGATGAAAGAATGATGGGGACAGCACAACACCCACTCTCCGACCGGAGAAAATCTCCTACTCGGACGGGAATCGAACGTGGGCCCGCTGCTTGGCAGTCAAACGCGCTGACCACTCACAAGGGAAACTCCCCATAGCACCCCCCCCCCCCCCCCCACACACACACACACACGTATAGTGGCGAAAGTGCCCAGCGGACAGCCTGTCCGATCTGAACACAGATCAAGCATGAAAAGATGAAGAAGGTATAATGAACTGTGAAAAAAAAAAAGCAAAATAGAATCTGTGAACGCTCCAGGTATAAGAAGCGCAACAATGAGCAGGGTAAGGGAGCCATGGCATTGCGGTAGAGTAGTCCCAGTGTTGGACTGCAAAGAGGGCAAATTGTGTTAAAAACACCATCGTGCCGATTTTCTTTTCCTCGCTCTTCGCTGTATTTAAATTTTTGTCTGTGTCGTGGTGTAACGTCCGTTTGCAACAGCGAGTTGTAATGAAGAGACCTATAATGAAAATTGATTCTGCACAACTACTCTGTTAGTCGCCAAAAGGAAGTGGCTTTCGAATGGGAACCGCAAACCTTTGATGACAAGGTGATAAACCAACCGAATCTTCCATCGGAAAATACGTTTCGTGTGTCATACACAGTATTCATGAGAGTAGGCCTACGTCTGTCATATGACAGGAATCCCTTATCGAAGTACCTAATTTATACTCTCGATTTAGGTGTTTCGTATGGATGTGAATGTGATCTCTCCCAAGGAAATGATGAAAACATAGTAGTCTGTCACATAAGCTACACCAAATGAACGCAACAGTTTCACAATCACACAGTTCCTCTGTGCTCTGTCAAAAGATACGTTTTCAACGTTTTTGAAGTTGCGTTTCGTTTTGGAAGTTTCAACTCCAGAATTCCTTTGTAGTAACATTGTTCACACCCGTTTATTTGTTGTTTTCATTTCTGTGAAACGTCTGCGTGGTAACTCGCCTGCTCACACTATTCATCCCATCCACTTGCGACGTTAATGTATTCTTACCACATGATTCATATTTTATAACCAATGTATAGTGGTATTTTAATTGCCACGACTACAGAAAGAGAACATACATTTCAATAACCAGACGGAGAGTTCATAATGGTGAAAACAAAAATAAAATAAAAGTAAATCGCACGAGGGCGTTTTGAAACCGGCTCATCAGCTTTGTAGTCCAACACCGTGACCACCTACACACGACGCCGTGGAGCTTCCAAGTCATTTGATGTTGCACTTCCTAAGCGTAGACCGTTCACTGTTTCTATTTTGCTTCTTTTTTCACAGTTCAGTACACGTTCATCCTGTTTTCATGTTTGATCTGTGTTCAGTTTTAGACGGGCTATCCTCTGGTTCATCTCACTGCTAAATCTCGAGGGCTGTAATGGGGAGCTTCCCTTGTCAATTAAGGAGTCGAACACCGTGTTAATATATTTATTCCTCCCAATATTTGTGCCTGATGGTGTTATATCTCTTTTTCCATTGTCTGATCATGTAATTTCTTATACATAATAAAGTTGGTGACAAGCTATACCCTTGTTTTACTCCTTGATTTGTTCGTATTTCAGGCGTTATCCGGTTACCTGGTGGTCATATGCAGGCTACTAGCGACATTGATGACATGTTTAGGGAGACCTGTTTCTTCCATTATTGCTTATCTCTGTGAACTGTGTCAAACGCTTCCTGAAAACGCATTTGACAGAATTAAGAGAGATAAGGAATAGGCAATACTGAATGTCATTACGCGAAATTCTAAGTATTATAGAACACTTTCACTTCAGTGAACTAGAAAGTCAATGTTGTAATTTATTTTACCTTGGACCCGACAACAGGATCAAGTGTAGGACAAAATCTAAAAAATAGCGTTGATTATCTTTCTTCTCGTATAACAAGATAAGAGATGCATCTAAGCTGTGATACTTCTCCCAAACAAGCTGATTGCCCTTCTATCTCCGCAACTCTTCAGGTCAAGTTCATTCTAGATAAACTGACGAGGCCGGCCGCGGTGACCGAGTGGTTCTAGGCGCTTCAGTCCGGGACCGCGCGACTGCTACGGTCGCAGGTTCGTATCCTGTCTCGGTCATGGATGTGCGTGATGTCCTTAGATTAGTTAGGTTTAAGTAGTTCTAAGTTCTAGGGGTTGATGACCTCAGATGTTAAGCCCCATGGTGCTCAGAGCCATTTCAAACACTTGAACACTGACGAGTCATAACACCGTGACCATCTCCCTGATGTTATGTTAGTCCACCTTTGAAATGCAGCAGGGATTCTGCGTTGCGTGGATTCGACAAGCTATTCGTAAATTCCCCGAAATGTGTAGCGCCACATATGTACGCGTAGGTCACGCAATTCGAGTAGATTACGCGTCTGTGGTTTGTGAGTGTGGAACTGGCGCCTGACAGCGTCCCTGGTCCATCGGGTTGAGTGGTTTGAGCAGCATGTGAGCGAACTCACGTTGCTAGCCAAGACATCAACGTTAGTTCACTCACACTCGCGTGCTGCTCAGACCACTGCAGCACGATGCTGATCTACATCTACATCTACATCTATACTCCGCGAGCCACCTTACGGTGTGTGGCGGAGGGTACTTATTGTACCACTATCTGATCCCCCCTTCCCTGTACCATTCACGAATTGTGCGTGGGAAGAACGACTGCTTGTAAGTCTCCGTATTTGCTCTAATTTCTCGGATCTTTTCGTTGTGATCATTACGCGAGATATATGTGGGCGGTAGTAATATGTTGCCAATCTCTTCCCGGAATGTGCTCTCTCGTAATTTCGATAATAAACCTCTCCGTATTGCGTAACGCCTTTCTTGAAGTGTCCGCCACTGGAGCTTGTTCAGCATCTCCGTAACGCTCTCGCGCTGACTAAATGTCCCCATGACGAATCGCGCTGCTTTTCGCTGGATCATGTCTATCTCTTCTATTAATCCAACCTGGTAAGGGTCCCATACTGATGAGCAATACTCAAGAATCGGACGAACAAGCGTTTTGTAAGCTACTTCTTTCGTCGATGAGTCACATTTTCTTAGAATTCTTCCTATGAATCTCAACCTGGCGCCTGCTTTTCCCACTATTTGTTTTATGTGATCATTCCACTTCAGATCGCTCCGGATAGTAACTCCTAAGTATTTTACGGTCGTTACCGCTTCCAATGATTTACCACCTATGGCATAATCGTACTGGAATGGATTTCTGCCCCTATGTATGCGCATTATATTACATTTATCTACGTTTAGGGAAAGCTGCCAGCTGTCGCACCATGCATTAATCCTCTGCAGGTCTTCCTGGAGTACGTACGAGTCTTCTGATGTTGCTACTTTCTTGTAGACAACCGTGTCATCTGCAAATAGCCTCACGGAGCTACCGATGTTGTCAACTAAGTCATTTATGTATATTGTAAACAATAATGGTCCTATCACGCTTCCTTGCGGTACTCCCGAAATTACCTCTACATCTGCAGATTTTGAACCGTTAAGAATGACATGTTGTGTTCTTTCTTCTAGGAAATCCTGAATCCAATCACAAACCTGGTCCGATATTCCGTAAGCTCGTATTTTTTTTACTAAACGTAAGTGCGGAACCGTATCAAATGCCTTCCTGAAGTCCAGGAATACGGCATCAATCTGCTCGCCAGTGTCTACGGCACTGTGAATTTCTTGGGCAAATAGGGCGAGCTGAGTTTCACATGATCTCTGTTTGCGGAATCCATGTTGGTTATGATGAAGGAGATTTGTATTATCTAAGAACGTCATAATACGAGAACACAAAACATGTTCCATTATTCTACAACAGATTGACGTAAGCGAAATAGGCCTATAATTATTCGCATCTGAGTTATGACCCTTCTTGAAAATGGGAACGACCTGCGCTTTCTTCCAGTCGCTAGGTACTTTACGTTCTTCCAGCGATCTACGATAAATTGCTGATAGAAAGGGGGCAAGTTCTTTAGCATAATCACTGTAGAATCTTAAGGGTATCTCGCCTGGTCCGGATGCTTTTCCGCTACTAAGTGATAGCAGTTGATTTTCAATTCCGATATCGCTTATTTCAATATTTTCCATTTTGGCGTCCGTGCGACGGCTGAAGTCAGGGACCGTGTTACGATTTTCCGCAGTGAAACAGTTTCGGAACACTGAATTCAGTATTTCTGCCTTTCTTCGGTCGTCCTCTGTTTCGGTGCCATCGTGGTCAACGAGTGACTGAATAGGGGATTTAGATCCGCTTACCGATTTTACATATGACCAAAACTTTTTAGGGTTCTTGTTTAGGTTGTTTGCCAATGTTTTATGTTCGAATTCGTTGAATACTTCTCTCATTGCTCTCTTTACGCTCTTTTTCGCTTCGTTCAGCTTTTCCTTATCAGCTATGATTCGACTACTCTTAAACCTATGATGAAGCTTTCTTTGTTTCCGTAGTACCTTTCGTACATGATTGTTATACCACGGTGGATCTTTCCCCTCGCTTTGGACCTTAGTCGGTACGAACTTATCTAAGGCGTACTGGACGATGTTTCTGAATTTTTTCCATTTTTGTTCCACATCCTCTTCCTCAGAAATGAACATTTGATGGTGGTCACTCAGATATTCTGCGATTTGTGCCCTATCACTCTTGTTAAGCAAATATATTTTCCTTCCTTTCTTGGCATTTCTTATTACACTTGTAGTCATTGATGCAACCACTGACTTATGATCACTGATACCCTCTTCTACATTCACGGAGTCGAAAAGTTCCGGTCTATTTGTTGCTATGAGGTCTAAAACGTTAGCTTCACGAGTTGGTTCTCTAACTATCTGCTCGAAGTAATTCTCGGACAAGGCAGTCAGGATAATGTCACAAGAGTCTCTGTCCCTGGCTCCAGTTCTGATTGTGTGACTATCCCATTCTATACCTGGTAGATTGAAGTCTCCCCCTATTACAATAGTATGATCACGAAACTTCTTCACGACGTTCTGCAGGTTCTCTCTGAGGCGCTCAACTACTACGGTTGCTGATGCAGGTGGTCTATAGAAGCATCCGACTATCATATCTGACCCACCTTTGATACTTAGCTTAACCCAGATTATTTCACATTCGCATTCGCTAATAACTTCACTGGATATTATTGAATTCTTTACTGCTATAAATACTCCTCCACCATTGGCGTTTATCCTATCCTTGCGGTATATATTCCATTCTGTGTCTAGGATTTCGTTACTGTTCACTTCCGGTTTTAACCAACTTTCCGTTCCTAATACTATATGCGCACTATTTCCTTCAATAAGAGATACTAATTCAGGAACCTTGCCCTGGATACTCCTGCAGTTTACCAATATTACGTTAACTTTGATCCTGTGACACGAACAGTTATCCTGCTGGAAGTTGCCATAGCGCTCAGTAAATAACGTCAAGAAGCCCACAGCTGTCATCATGCGTACGATTACTAACAAAGAATCAAAAGAATTGCAGATGAATGTCGCCCATAGCACAATACTGGCACTCACCGGCCTGCGTCCTTGGCGCGGTGCATGTTTCGAGGAGCTGTTTGCCTGCATGGCCAACGGCCTTGCCGCTGTGGTAACTGTAAAGGATGAGCCAGACAGTAGGAGATTTTTACTTTATTATATGAGCTTTCAAACGGTAACTCCATTTTTCCATTGCGGCCAAGCCACGGCCGGCAGTGTTAGCTGCCTGTAAATTCTTTCGTCCCACGGTTTAGCAACAGGATGTCAGCACCGAGAAAGGGCACTTTGGTCACGTGCCTCCCTCACTTGCTGACGCCCCAGGCGTCGCCAAGCAGGAGACGCTCTGGAAAATTCCGTGCCGCCCGCACGGTATTCTCGGTCCCGACCAATCGGGGCGGAGGAAGCCTCGTGGTGCGTCGAATATACCCGGCCGCCCGTCGCCGGGCCCGCTCTCTTGTATTCTTGCTCACCCGCGAGTCGGATGCGCGCCCTGTGGCATTGAACATCTCCCGCTTCTCCCCGTGCTGCGGCACTGTGGACTTAGTTTTGGCAGACAACAACTTTCGGTAGCCTCGCGAGCTATCTCTCGCTAAACTCTACGCTCTGGCTCACCCTCATCTCCCTAGGCCTATGTAGCCCTCTTGAAACGTGCTTTCGCTAATAAATCTAAAAATTATCCTAATCGTTTCATAACGCCCACCGCCTGCCCATACGCCCATCCTGTACAACTGGTGTCAGAAGTGGGATGAAAGAATTTACAGGCAGCTAACACTGCCGACCGTGGCTTGGCCGCAATGGAAAAATGAAGTTACCGTTTGGAAGCTCATATAATAAAGTAAAATCCCCTATTGTCTGGCTCACCCTTTACATAACACTGGTTCCCGTCACATCACCGAAGTTAAGCGCTGCCGGGCTGGGCTATTACTTGGATGTGTGACCATCTGGTCTGCCAAGCGCTGTTGGCAAGCGGGGTGCACTCAGCCCTTGTAAGGCAAACTGAGGAGATACTTGATTGAGAAGTAGTGGCACCGCTCTGGTAAAATGACATACGGCCGGGAGAGCAGTGTGCTGACCACACGCCCCTCCATGTCTGCATCCAGTGCCCCTGAGGGCTGAGGATGATATGGCGGCCAATCGGACGGAGTTTAGTTTTAGTCTGCCTGCATGACTATGTATATGGACAAGATTATCCATCTGGTGTAACGAAAAACATGATTCAATCCGAGGCCAACACGTTTTCATTGATCTACAGTCCTCTATCGATGATCCCGCATCCATCGCAATGGCAACTGAGGATAACGTTGAGTCAGCATGGCAACACACAGGGGATATCTACAGCGTATCCCCAGTGTGTGCTAAATGGTGTGCTCTGAAACGTTTTTGCCTCCGCCAGCATTCTAGACTGTCGTCAGGTTGGCCACATCCAGCCGCCTGTCCTGTTTCACAAGGCGGGCAAGTCCCAGACCTCCAGTTTCTGTGATGAGGCAAGGACGCTTAAAATCTAATCGTCTATTATTGGTTTCACCGTCCTTCAGTCACTTTCCATAGATGCTCATGATAGTACCACGCGAACGGCAAACCAGCTTCGTCGTTTCCAAGATGTACTTTCACAGGTACCGCGCCATAATAATACACTATGTGATCAAAAGTATCCGGACACCTGGCTGACTTACAATTTCGTGGCGCCCTCCATCGGTAATGCAGGAATTCAATACGGTGTTGGCCCACCCCTAGCCTTGATGACAGCTTCCACTCTCGCAGGCATACGTTCAATCAGGTGCTGCAAGGTTTCTTGGGGAATGACAGCCCATTCTTCAACGGAGTGCTGCACTGAGGAGAGGTATCGATGTCGGTCGGTGAGGCCTGGCACGAAATCGGCGTTCCAAAACATCCCAAAGATACTCTACAGGATTCAGGCCAGGACTCTGTGCAGGCCAGTCCATTACAGGGATGTTATTGTCGTGTAACCACTCCGCCACAGGCCGTGCATTATGAACAGGCGTTCGATCATGTTGAAAGATGCAATCGCCATCTCCGAATTGCTCTTCAACATTGGGAAGCAAGAAGGTGCTTAAAACATCAATGGAGGCCTGTGCTGTCATAGCGCCACGCAAAACAACAAGGGGTGCAAGCCCTCTCCATGAAAAACACGACCACTCTATAGTACCACCGCCTCCGAATTTTATTGTTGGCAATACACTAGCTGGCAGATGATGTTCGCCGGGCATTTGCCATACCCCTACTCTGCCATCGGATCGCCCCATTGTGTACCGTGATTCGTGACTCCTCACATCGTTTTTCCACTGTTCGATCGGCAAATTTGTTTACGCTCCTTGTACCAAGAGGCGCGTAGTTTAGAGTTTACCGGCGTGATGTGTGGCTTATCAGCAGCCGCTCGGTCATGAATCTTCTCACCTATCGCCTGTCATAGTACTTGCAGTGGATGTAGTTCGGAATTCCTGTGTGATGGTCTGGATAGACGTCTGCCTATTACACATTACGGTGGTCTCTGTCAGTCAACAGAACAGGTCCACCAGTATGCTTTTGTGCTGTACTTGTCCCTTCACGTTTCCACTTCAGTGTCACATCGGAAACAATGGAGCTGTGGATGTTTAGGAGTCTGGAAATCTCGCGTATAGACGTATGACACAAGTGATAGCCAATCACCTGACAACGTGCAAAGTCCATGAGTTCCGCAGAGCGCCCCATTCTGCTCTCTCATGATGCCTGATGACTACTGAGGTCGCTAATATGGAGTACCTGGCAGTAGGTGGCGGCACAGTGCACCCGATATGAAAAACGTATGTTTTTGGGGGAGTCCGGATACTTTTGATCACATTGTGTATGTCCTTTGTGGAAGTCCCTTATGTCTCAGGATATCCACATTTACTGTCCGTATTGTCGCTAGGATGGTAACCCATCCATCTCTGCTCCGCTTATTCCATATTTGAGGGGTGATAGTATGGAACAAAACAAGAAAAAAGTCCAGGAAACATGGGTTTTAAAATGAGTACCTTGAGAACTACGAGCACTCGTTCATCTTCGCTGCTGTGAAACACATCGCATCTACTGCAATCTGCGAACTACCTACGGAATCCAGTAAACAAATGAGTGAACGAAAGAGAACACATTATTCTGTTACTGTAAAACGGAAGAGCTTCTGCTGTAGTCTGCCTGCTGTTGCGTACGAACTGCAAATGTGAACCATAGCTAAAGGAAGTGCTCGATATGATGTCCGTGTGGAATAATAAGCTTCCATTATGCTAGCGACGGCAAAGGTCAAAGTACACTATAACAGCATTTCACAAACTTATCAAAAGACGAACCGGTTGCATTAGAACTAATGCATGCACTGCAATTACCCAGAACTGTAAATGCGATTCACACTAACAAACTAACAGATACTTACCGCATTCTGTATCCGTGGACAGGAACAAAGGAATGGGTCCTCATTTGTTAACTGCATTTTGTAGATCGTCCCTAATAACAACAAGCTTGAAGCAAAAGATACGTGCTTCACAGTAGCAAAGATGAACAAGTGCACACATTTTAGAGACCATGTTTACTCGACATTTTTTCTTGTTTTGGTCCGTATTACCATCTCTGAAAGTATGGAGTGCTTTTCCCTTTTTAAAAAAGTAAAAACCAGCGTTTACATTTCCACTTCACGAGCCCTGAACTCCAGCGAGCGACATTCAATCTCGCAGTTGGCAGTGGTCAAAATGTTTTGACTCTTTAATGTATCTACGAATCAAGACGTATAGCTCATATTTTACAGAGTTAGATTTTACTTATTTGAAATTTGGAAGATAAGCGAACGAAGTTAATGCGCCTCTTATACTGTTTCCTCAGAACGAAATTCAGTCGTCCGATTAAAACTAACAGATACGCTGCCAGTCATGAACAGTTATATACGTGACTTCCTCAGTCAATAATTTTGTGCCATGCTACAGATTTTACTAGCGACAGATTTTTCGATGAGCCCTGCAGATCCCTCTACATAACATCATCGCAGTGACAAGAGAATCTGTGATCGACCTAGACGAAAATTGAAACATCATGTTGCAACTATATGCTCCTGGTTTGGTCAACAAAACCGAATTATGCATTTTTATTTGACTACATATGCTGAAATATTTGTTAGATGTAGTTTACTTAATTGTTCATTGTTACAGTCTCTTGTCTGAATTTGCTTCTAAGAGATGCTACATTTGCCAACCAAACTACTTTTTTATGTTATCTTGTTGTGTAGGCCACCAAATTCAAAATTTCCTGATCGTGGAACGACCCACAACAAACGTAAATCACGGAACGGTGATGAAGAAACACGTGGATACAAGACATTTGCGACTGCATTCGCAAGTAAGTTACACAACACGGCAAAATACTGTACTCTGTTCATCACATAAGTTCAACCCCAATGTACAAAAATGCTTTCTCAGCCCGCTCAACGACTGGACGTCGAGCGCAGTGCCCCAACATCAGATGTGCCGTGTCAGGAAATAGTCCCTACTTATTTCTCTCTTGGTTATTTCTGTGTTACACTAGCGTGAACGACACAATGAGGCACGAAAAACCATTGAATTCCTCACTGTTTTTGCCAGTCGCCGTGTTAAATGTTTATCGCGTACATTTCTTGTTTCAAATCCCATTGAACACTCTTTCTTTCATCGGGCAGCAATGCTCATGTGGTCTTGTGAAACTGCTTCACGAGCCGTAGTGATATATAGTCGCGGGAAAGGGTGGGAAAGTAGTGAGAAACAGATTGTGGTTAATGTCTTCGAAATTCTTTTAGGAAAACATCTTCATCAATGTAGCAGATGGCAGCTCTAAAAATGGTTCAAATGGCTCTGAGCACTATGGGACTTAACTTCTAAGGTCATTAGTCCCCTAGAACTTAGAACTACTTAAACCTAACTAACCTAAGGACATCATACACATCCATGCCCGAGGCAGGATTCGAACCTGCGACCGTAGCGGCCACGCGGTTCCAGACTGTAGCGCCTTTAACCGCTTGGCCACACCGGCCGGCAGATGGCAGCTCTATTTGTGAACTAGATTATTTGAATTCTGATATGAAAGGAGTGGTGAGATATCAAACTACTAAAAGTAAGTATTGGCTTCTGTGGTTTTCCGTATTTGGTAACACTGTGACCGTGCCATCGCCTACGGCGCGGCGGCAGATTTCTGGGGCGGCAAATTCATTTTGCATAAATAAAGAATTGTGAGAATAAGTTGGAAATACAAATTGTTCATAATATCTAGGGCCTTACTGAAAATAATCGACGGTACAGAAACACTATGCTCCGATTTACGGTAGATACGTTGACTCCGATAAAAAATTGGAAACATTTATTGCCGAACACATTGATATAGACAGTTTTATGCGTACATAAAATAAAAAATGCGTATATAATCATATTATGTTCTATTACTCATGCTCAAAAAGACGCTTCATTCGTCACACGTAGAACACCACTGGGCGTTGTCTCGATCCCATAAGGGTATCGTGAAATAGGTGGCAGCCGGATCGCGCCACTGTCAGCGAATTAAAACACGAACTTCAAGCTTTAAGTATTTGGCTACTATTTAGTTAGTAACAGTACTTGTACGGTAGGAATCTTCCACAGACTTCCACAAGTCTGCTTATGACATGGATCAATTATAAACACAATAATTCGTTCACTGTGGAGTTCTTCATTTTCATCAGTACGATAACGAAGATGTTTCAAAATATGGCCTCTCTCTTTCTCCTTAATATGTACTAGGTTTATGCATAACAATTTCAGATGCTGGTATTTATCGCACATTTTCTATTTACATTATTGTAAAAAAAAATAAAAAAAAGCTATGAAGCAGTTTGTCCACTGAAATGCCTAAGACGGTTTTGGTGTTTTATATTTCTCTGCAACAAAATGCAGTTCACGTATTACACATAACCCATTCAAAATGATAAGTCTGTTTGACATTAGCATTAAAACTTCGAATGCTCCATAAAAAGCTGAAATTAGTTTGAAATGTTGAGCAATTTGCAAATAAATAAGTAAAATCAACAGCAAAAGATGGATATTTTATTTTAGAGCTTTTAGGTAATGAACACTGAGTCTCAGGGATATTTCGACTTGAGTTTACGGGACAAATATAACAGTTGTGCACTGTGGATACGTCGCTCTCAGCTGACAGTTTCATTATATAGTAACAATGGTCGCTTGCCTTGTTTGTTAATAGCTAAGTAGCGAGTTAAGTGTTTGATATGGCGGACGAACTGTGGATTATGCCGCTAATACAGGCCTGTATGTGGTGCACTTATCAGAAATATATTTTATTTGCCAGACACAATTTACTTCGTGTATTAATTTCGAACAATAATGATGTAGGTAAAGACAGTTCTATCACCGGCCGCAACTTTCCTTTTGGAGGCTGTTCAGTAAATACAATAAAGATTGTGTTAAATGTTGTTAATTGTACATTCAGCTGGCAGTGTTAACGCATTATTAGTTTTGTGTGGAAACACTTTCTCCCTGTGACATGACGTGTTTTCATTAGGCCATAAATTATTGTGAATGTTACAAACTGTTGCAATGTTTGACGGCAGGAAGCGCCTTTCAGGCAGCCAGTATACGAAAAGACGAGCGGAAAGAGAAAACGTAGACATAACATCGAAATTTTCGTTAGATAAATTTTTCCTACCTAAAGAAGATATAGACGTAAATCAGGGGTAGCCTTCGGTAGATGACGATGTACCTTCAACGTCGCAGGGTAAACATGACATTTTATGCAAGCTCTCTGATGAATGCGAAACTGTTCCCGCTGATTCTAGCAAGCGCTCATCTAAGACTCAAACTGTCAGTGACGTAGTTGATTCGAGTCCCGCAAAATGGCCCGACAAAATAGGTGATTTCGTTAGGAGAATGTCTGTCAAAAGAGAGCCTCCAGAACAGATAACGGAATTTGAAAGCTACTGTAAGGATGGTTCTAATCGTCGCTTTACCTCTAAAAATTGTAGTTACACTTCGTGCAGCGGTGAAATTGTTCAGAGGAAATGGCTAGTTTATTCAAAAAGTGCTAAAGCTGTTTTTTTGTTTCAGTTGTAAACTCTTTTCGAATATTAAAATGTTATTGACTTCAAGTGGTTATAATAACTGGTGGTATATTTCTGAGACATTAAGTAGCCACGGCAGGTCATAAGTGCACTTGCAATCGCACCAAAAGTGGATGGGGCTCGCCAGAGGATTAAAATCTGGCAATACTATCGATGCAGGAACCTGCATACATTAAATGAAGAAATCCGGCATTGTAACGGTGTAATCGGAGGCCTTATAGCAATTATCCAGGTTTTGGCTAGACAGTGTCTTCCCTTAAGAGGAACTTCAGGCAAACTGTTCACTAACAACAATAGCAATTTCTTAAAATTGATCGAATTATTTGGTAAATTTGATTCAGTTCTCGGCGAACACGTATGGAAAACAACATGTGGTGAAAATAAGTCTCGTCATTATCTGGGTAAAAACACACAAAAAGAAATAATTCACACTCTCCATCAAAAACTTAAAACCAAAATATTGTTTTTATTGAGATCTGCTAAATATTTTCGTTTAATTCTGGACTGTACACCAGATATTTCTGGGGTTGAGAAAATGACAACGATAGTGCGTTTTGTGAATGTGACTTATACTGATCTTAACATGTGCGATGTAAATATTAGTGATCATTTTCTTGGATTTGTACGTGTAAGAGACACACCTGGTTTGGGGCTTACAAAGGTAGTCTTAAAACAATTAGAATAAATGAAAATACCTACGGAGGACATGAAGGGTCAGAGCTATATAATAACAGTTTTAACATTAAAGGCAAGAACATAGGAATGCAAAAGAGGATTTTAGATACAAGTCCTAAGGCGTATTATGCTCCCTGCAGTAGTCATTACTTAAATCTAGTTGTGAATGATGCTGCAAAGTCATCAGAGTTTGCAGTTTCATTCTTTTGTTTGGTGAGAAAACTTTATGATTCCTTTTCTGCGTCTATGCGACACTGGTCAGTCCTGAAAGATCATATGTCTTCCCTAACGTTGACGCCACTAAGTACGACAAGATAGGAAAGTAGGGTCGATGCCGTCGCTCCTCTCAACTACGACATAGGGGAGGTCTATGATGCCCTAGTTGAGGTAAGCGAAGACGAAAATACAGACAGAATGGTTGCACATTAGACCTGTAGTTTGGCAAACCTTATTCGTGATTTTACGTTCCTTTGTTCACTGGTAATATGGTGTGATGTATTACCCCATATCAATGTTGTCAGCAAACACCTACAAAATATTGCCAAAGCTATATAGAAAGCTGTTTAATTACTCAAAGCGATAACAGAGCATTTCACAAACCGCAGGGAGGACTCCAAATTCTAAGATTATCTGCTTCACGCTAAGGAATTGGCAACCCGAATCGAAAACCCAGTCGTAGGTGGTACAAAGCAGATACAAAAAAAAGAGAGAAGAAACAGCTCCAATATGAGGGAGAAGATGAGAAATTGAAGATCCAGAATTACGGTACAAAGTAGATTTTTTTTTAAGTACTGTATGTTATTATATGCACTCTCAGTGAGAGATTTCAACAGCTCGTAAGTCATAGACAGCTTTTTAAATTTTTGTATGACGTTAGTAAAATTAAGGACATGTCATCTGACGTTCTAAGTGCAAAGTGTTCCAAGCTGTGCGACAGTTTTAGTCGTGGACAGCTAAGGACGCCAGTCTCGTCGATCTTAAAGATGAAGTGAAAGTAGTGTCAACGTTGGTGAAGCCTGACAGAACGCCAATTGAAACGCTGAAACTCATATAAGAGTATGACTTTGCGCCCAATGTAAGTGTATCATTACGAATTTTTCTGACGCAACCGGTGACAGTGGCAAGTGGAGAACGGAGTTTTTCGAAGCTTGAACTGGTAAAAACATACCTGAGACCAACAATGGGCCAGGCATGACTGAACGAGCTGGCAACAGTGCCGAGTGAACATGATCCATCCAAAGCTTTGGTTTTGAACGAAATAGTACAGGTGTTCGCTGGTGCCAAAGCAAGAAAAATATCTGTCACATAAGGCAAGTGTTTCACACATGTTTCTCATTAATTTTAGGTTTGATTGATTTATGTATGTCATACTTTATCAGTCATATAGGTAGTGTAGATTTCTTGCAGGGTATGTCTACATTTGTTTTGTCTAACGCGAAATAAATCGAAAATGTTATCCGCCTGTGCAGACTGATTGTTGTAGGTTTCACATACAACAGTCCCTTTATTTTGATTTTTCCCTGGGATACTTTTAAATCGATTAATCGTTGGTACCGATATTGACAATACCAACAGTAGATTATATCGAATATAAATATTTATCGTTCGATGTCCCAGCCTTAGTTCAGTGCGCAGTGAAGAGACGTCCTTTTGTTTCTTTGCTTTAATTATGTGCTGCGACGAATATGTAACGCATGTGACGATAAACGTCTCTGTACAAAGTGCTTTCAGAAATCTATGATTTACACAACAATAGCTAATCGGTAAGACGCTCATCCTCTGCTCAAGGAACTAGAAAAAGTGAACAGATTTTAGTTTTATGCTCTGCCAGTGACATAGATTAATCTTGATTGATATATTAATATTGGAGTTATCGTTTAAAATGTATTGCACTGCAAACATGTCACTTACTGCTGCTTTCATCTTAAAGACACGTTCACGACAAAGAGACGAATTAGTGTGATTTGTGAAAATAAGGCGTCGTGTATGAATTATATTGTGAAAAAGTTGACTATTTCGAAAAATGAAATTTTCGCACAGGGTGGCAAAATTCCCCGAGCCGGCCCTGCATCAGCTTGGTGCTGCACTCTGCAGCCGCTTCCATTAGTTAGTTTGTGAGGATACAGAAACCCGCCATTTTGCGTCTGCTGACACTCAAATAATCTTGCAACATGTGGTGAAACATTTCTGACTTCCAAACCAAATAAGTTTTTAACTCATTCATTGCGCACACTTAACTCAGTCAAGGTAAGAAATAATTTTAAAATATGTATTTTATAATGTAGTTTAAAGTCTTCTGTTTTATATTGAACTAGACAAATGTTAATGCAGCAATTCATTTGTAGTTAGATAAGCCTTACAGATACTAATTCCTATAATAGGGTAATAATAGTTTGCTAAATTTCGGGAGTTCCATTAGTTTATTCACCAGTTGACTTCCGTCCTCTAGAAACTACTGACAAGTCTAGTGATGAACCAGCACCTAAAAATGAAGCAATCCATTAAGAGAGAAATCAGTACCATAAAAATGAGGTTGAAATAGTTTCTTCTTTTGCTACAAGTCCGTCTCCATTGTTTCTACCATTGAAAGCAGAAACAAGAGCAGATAAAGTAACTGTGGTAACATTACAATTCGAAGAAACGTTGGAGAAACCACTTCCAAAATCAAAATTAGGAACTAGGCTATAGAAAAGAAAATAGCTTGATGCTGCTGTTACATTGTCTATCAAATCACATCAAGAGATATGTCTGCCATAATGAAGCAAATACCAAAAAGGTAAAACTATGATAAGGTCTCGAAAATTGAAAGATGATGCTGGTGAATCTGATTCTAGCCTTGAAGAGTGTGTGTTGTATGATTCTTCATCAGAAAATTACAGAGATGGGGAACGTGCGGTCAACAGACACGTTTAAAGATGCAGTGAACCAAGAGATTCTACTAGTCACATTAACTGTGTGCTGGGTATGAAGACGATGGTTGGAATGAATTTGTGTTCCAAAATGGCTCAAAATGTAAAGTCCATGACAACACAGCTATAAAATGACAACATAAGTGTGCTATGAAAAAACAATTTTTTATATGTAGAAACTGTTTTCAGATTTAAAAATAATCAAATTGATTTTCCATTGGTTTTAATAACTTCGAAAATAATTGTGTAATATAAGTGTGTTTCGTTTCTTTTTACCAAATTTTCAAACCCAGTGTTAGGAAATCCTTATCCCGACATCAAAAAATGCGCTCTTTGACTATAAGACCTCGTACTCCTTATAAAGATAACTTACACTTCACCTTCACATTTTTACTAGAGCTAGCCATGCCAAGGAACATTTCCTATGTAATTTTGAAAATTGGTTTCAAGGTTTTGAAATAGAAATTATTTTTAAAAATGTACCTGGAAATAAGGAACTTCTTCTGCCGTGTACTTTTATCCTCAGTTTTTGCTAAAAAAAACTGTGATACATCCTGTGTATCAATACAACAGCTGCAGTGTTATGACAAGTGGCAACACAGAGAAAGTCCATCTGAATAACAATCAGTGTACAATCCAATTCAAAACCACTCAGCTGTATTGCACAAATGAACATATAGCATTCAACTGCAGTCTTAAAACGGTAACCTTTTTTTTAAAAAAAAAAATTATTCATGTTATACCAAAATGTTTGATGTCTCTGACTGTCATGTAAGCGTATGAATTAATTTTTACTGCTTTAGCCACTTTTGAGTAATATTTATTACCATGACGTGTTTTGACAACATTCCATCATCATAAGGTGCATTAGAGTGAGTTGTATGTTTAACTGCATATTAGTATCCTTGCCTTACTTGACCCATTTTAAATTAAATTTATCCATATTGTATAGAAATATTTGAAATTATTTCATAACTTTACATGACAGTCGTTTCAAATATTTCTATAAAACATTGATAAATTTAAGTTCAATATGTCAAGTGAGGTAAGGAGGCTAACGTTCAGTTAAACATACAAATCTCTTGCTGTGTTGCTGTAACATGTCGCTGTAATAAATATTAGGGAAAAGTGACTGGAGCAGTGGAAATTAGTTCATAAATGAACATTATTTTTCATCATACATGTAGACAAGGTTGATTATTCGCACACACACGATTTTTCACTGGGTGTTTTACATGCACGATTGAATGTTTTATCTTGGGAGGCAATGCCTGCTGGATTCTCCTATAGTATATGTTATAATATGGTTCTCAATACATAAAACACGTTGGTTGGTAAATTAATGCAGAACATATTAGCAAACATACTTTCACTCATTAGCAAAACACACACTTTCTCGGTGTTGAGGGTTTCACCGCCAATAACACATCGGCGATAATATCAGCAACGGAAATTTTATTTTTTCTGAGGGGCGAGGCGCAGAACTCTAACACTGGATGTTTACGGAAAATTATGCCTTTTCTTCGGCGTGGTGCTGATTTCGTCTTAGTCCTGGATTCAAGGCGGATGTTATGATTTATAAAACATTGCCAAAATACAGTCCCCCAACTATCTTCTGTCCCATCCACGTTTAGTTCTTATCAAGCTCCAGAAAGGAACCATTCCAACACAGTGGCGCACGAATTCAGGCGCCTGTTACAGGCATAAAATTAAAATTGTTGCTGTACACCCGATCATCACCCGTCCCCAATTCTCACAAGGACCCACCTTCCTCCTGCTGCTCTACTTAATCGCAACACTGGTTTAGCATTTGTCTGTGGTCGAAGAAGACACGTCACGGTTTGCTGTGATCACATTCAGTATTTCAGTAACAGAGCGAGAATAAGGGAATGAATAAATGAATGTCGACGAGGTCTCTATTTCAAGAAGTGCAATATTCTCAGACTTCATGGGGTGAAAAACACTTATAGAATTAGGAATTCGACAGTCCATTTGGCATTATTGCACAGAAATTTGTCGAACTGCAAGAAGGGGGTGGAATTGGTGGAGGGAGGAGGGGGGGGGGTTAATGCTCATATTGGTTTGATCCTAGGCTGTACCGGAAAATTTGTTTTGGGAGATTTTCCACATTCATCTTCTCGAATGTTGGCCCGGGTTACTTTTTACCCAAACAACTTAAAAGTGTGACTTTCCAAATACATGTTATTAATCTTAATTAGGCCCGACAACTTTGAAAGGTAGAAGGAATGCAAATAATGCAGTAAATTCTATTAACGTGATCAAATGTGAAGTTTAGTGAGCAAACAGTGTTACAGAAAGCCTAAACTGTAAAAATGTTTCAAAGTCTACCTATTGTTTCTTCATGTTGAGTCATATTAATTAGTGATATTTTTGCTAGTTATTTTCTTAATAATCAACATGAATCTCTCAAGTTTTCTCATATAAAAAATACCTATTTTAGGATCTCGCCCCCTCTTGCATAAATATCTGTGTACGCTCATGCCTGCCACGAGTGTTATGCATGAAATGAAATGAACTGATTGGTGAGAATGAAATCAGTGAAGATGCAGTGACATAGCGTGATACGGGTACAAACCGTCCGTTGCGTATACTTCCCTCGTGGCCGGGCAAGCCACGGTCCTCCCACCATCCGTATTCCCCCAGTACTGCTATTCGCTCACACTTCATGAGAGAACCACTGGTAGTTTTCAGAGGCGACAGATGGAAAAAGCCGTGATAGCGACAGTTTGATTTAAGCCCGTAGATACGCAGGGTAGCCCAGTGGTTAGTGTGACTGCCAGCAAATAGAGTTGCGATTCTCCACCGGGCGTAAATTTTCAACTGTCACTTAATACCTTTTTCAATTTACTGGTTTTCGGGTCGTGACCATTCAGCCATTGCTCCAGTGTAATGTCAATTATGACGATAAGGACAACACAGCACCCGTTCCCCTAGCGTAGAAATCTCTAACCTGGCCGCACATCGAACCCGGGCCTCTTTGCTTGGCAATCAGCCACGCTGACCGCACAGCTACCAAGACCAACACATCAAAATATCATTTCCTTCATAGGAGCCGGGCATGTGATTTACATATGGCTTAAAGTAGCAATGGCTGCAGCAGCAGAACGTGGAACATGCATAAAACTGTGACTTCTGGTCGAACGTGCACAGATTTCGGGCACAGATTCATCACACATAAAACTCATGGTCAAACTGTAGGCGGGACTAGAGCGCGGAACCTAATTTTTGGGATATTGTGTCACTACCTTTTCGTGTGTCGGCTCGTAAGCACACAGTCAGCTCTCCGTAACAGTTTGTTTACCGTTCCAAATGCCCGCCACCATCAATCAGGTGATGGCGGGTATCTCCTATTTTAACTGAGTAACAAGTGTCAGCAGTAATGAGATGAGGGAGATTACGTGCGATGGGTCCACTGTACGTCTTCAATTTCAGTTTCTGGAATTAACCCGGTCGATCGCAAGTCGAGAAGTAGTTTTATTTATGGTATTATGACCATATTAGGCCCTCAAGGTCTTTTCTTACACAGAACCAGCAGCAACAAATACCAGCACACATATGTTCTTAAAATAATACATATATACAAGCAATAACAACAATAACTGTCATTAATAATAATAGGGGACATCTATAATAACAAGAATATTAGTTTAGAACATCTGAAGCCGTGTTTCGATTCATCAGAAAGAGAAGCGATAATCAAGGAGGAGAAGATTGAAAGTGACAGTGACAAGAAGCTATAACGAAAGAACAGACTTTCAATAGAGGACTGTGTAACAAGAGGATGGAAAAGTGAGTGTGTGGGGGGGGGGGGGCAGGAATAGGCAGCGGACGAGTATATGGAAGAGATAGCTATTGTAATAGAAGTTAATTTATTAGATGTCTTTTGAAATTTCAAAGAAATTTAATTTTTCTGATATTTCGAAAATATCATTTCAAAGTAGGGTTCCTGATACAGAAAATAATTTTTAGGACATGTCGGTGTTATGCAGTGGCACAGACAAGGTTTTTGTTGCTTTGTTCAGAACTTTTTTTTTTGCTGTGCTCTTCAGATAGCAGTCTGAGAGTTCAAAATAAATAAGAGATATTCCAATGACTGTGAAAGCGATAGAGTAAACACGTCATTCAAGGCTTGAGTAATTCGTGGCGAAACATCATACCCCTAGAAAGTGCGTCTTTTCCTTATCAGTGCCGTACTGTAGCTAATGTTGCTGTATTAGTTTCCTAAGCTATGCGCTTTACGTGTTGAGAACATTATTACAACCTATGCTGTAGCAAAATCCAGCACTCAGTGCCCCAATGATCCATCACTGGATCGAATAGGATTCGTGAAAATTTGCCTTGCCTGTACAATATGACATCAGCAATTGGACATGTACGAACAATTCGTCTTGGCTGCATGTGAAGTGATCATTTATGTAAAAAATATTTAATATGACACATTTTTAAAACGGGCTAAGAAGCATAAAATAATTTCTTCTAGCGTCATACACATTTCTAACCCCATAGAGATAGGCCTTGTGAACTTTTAGTATTTGTGAAAGAACTTGTAAAATTTAAAACAATAAACGTGGGGTACATGCAACAGATAATTGATGGATGAATAGTTCACTTCAGTCATTAACAGTTTTATTGCGTTGCAGATTATATGAACTGTTGTGCGAAGTTTTTTGACGACAACTACTCACTACATTCTTTATTATTATTTACTGATTGCCTCTCACGTTTTTCGTTTTAAATTTTACAAGTATTGTAATAGCCCTTAAAAATTCACAAGTACAAAATTTCAGGACTATCTTTATGGGGTTGAGAATCCGTATGAGGCTAAGAGAAATTACTTTATACTTTGAGGTCCATTCTAAAGATGTATTAAATAAAAAAGTTTTTAAGTAAATGATTATTTGCTGCTTTTTAATCTATCGTTTGTGAACTTCTTCAATCGATTTCAAACATTTTTATGAGATTACAACAGAGGCATGTGGTAAATTTCATGTTTATTTCAGTTTCTCTTCAGCTGTGTCAACTAATATCTTTCTCCATCCTACGTATCTCTCGCTAAAAGACCGCGGAGCTAAAAATTCGAGAGTTCGAGCTCACACGGAGGCTTACCAGCAATCGTTCCTACTGCGTAACACTCGCGAATAGAAGATGAAAAATTAGAAATAGCAGTGGTATTCGAAGTACCCTCCATCACGCACCAGACAACAAAGCGAATTAATATTGCACTGTCATCCCTCTAATAGCTTTGTTGAAAGTTTCAAGTCTCTGGAGAGGTTAGATTGAAGTCGATTGCAAAAATTTTTATGGAACAGGCAAACAGGGAGAAAAACCTGGTACGTTCCGCAACGTACCAGACAGAAATCGAGTTAATATTGCATTGCTATCCACTTATGAGCTGTTTGGAAGTTTAAGGTCGCTGGCTCATCAGGAAGTTAGTCTGAAATCAAATAGAAAATTTGTACCTTACAGACAGACAGAAAAACAAAGTACCCTCCGCTACGTACCAGATAGGAAAGGGGGTTAATGTTGCACTGTCATCCACTTGGGAGTGCTGAAAGCTTCAAATCTGTAGCTCGTCGGAAAGATAGTTTGAAACCAATTACGAAATTTGTACGGAACAGGAAAATGGAAATGTGTGGTAAGGTCTTAAGGAACCAAAATGCTGAGGCCATCGGTCCCTAAGCTTACGCACTACTTAATCAAACTTAAACTAACTTATTCTAAGGACAACACAAACACCCATGCCCGAGGGAATACTCGAACCTCCGACGGGGGGAGCCCCGTGGGCCGTGAGAAGGCGCCCTAGTCCGCACGGCTACTCCGAGCGGTATAAGGAACAGGCAACCATACATAAAATCAAAGTGACCTCCGCCACACACCAGTCAAGCTGGTTCATATCGCATTGTCATCCACTACTGAGGTATATGGAAAGTTTGAGTTCTCTAGCTTATCGGCAAGTTATTTAAATTCAATTGCGAAATTTGCACCGAACTGACAAAGTGACAATAAAGCGACCTAATAAAAACTATCTTAAAAGTCTAGTTGGATGCGTATATGCTCATATATGCTCACTTATGGAATGTACCTTAGTGGATTTCTATTGGATTGTGAATGTATGCTCTTTCAGACACACTGCCTCTGTGATACCACTCGACACAACATCGTACACGCGGCGTTAATACACAGGATTATCGCAAATAACATCGAAAGCTGACACGGGTGATATCATAATTATAATTAAGGAAGCAAACACTCTCCAGCGATCATGAGTCAGAGAGCGAGCCATTAGTGAGATAGCTGCGAATGTGTGGCCTGCCACAGACTTCAGTATCTTATACTGTTGAAGTCAGTATTACATTTATTTGAAATGTAAACTTTTCGAATAATTATCCATCTAACTGGCGTCAAGTTTCAGCCCAGGCCTACCCTAACAAGAAAAACAATTCTGTTCTAGCATGTTACATATTAAGATTTACCGAGCATCCGTACATGTTGAAGAAGGTGTCCCTCATGTCGTCCTCACCTCTGGATGCTGATGGCAGAATTATTTGAGCGCACGACGGCGCCCATCACATACGGAGCAGGTTCTGCCCTCGTCTCTGCAGTTAATTACGAATTCTTTCAGACGCCCGCGGATCTTTCCTAAATCCTGACAAGGCCTTACAATTCATTGCTCCAGTTGTTCAGTATTATCAGTTCTAGTGCCGTACACTTCACTGTCGAGACGAATCCGGACAAAATAAATCCAGGGTTTTGAGGTCAGCTGATCTTGGAGGCGAGGATAGAGGTCTTTCTCCATCTATCCATCTAGAACCATATTGGAGCGTTACACACGTCGTCTTAGCCGAGCGGTCGAAGGCGGCGGTTCGAGTCCTCCCTCGGGTATGGGTGCGTGTGTGTTTGTCCTTAGGATAATTTAGGTTAAGTACTGTGTAAGCTTAGGGACTGATGACCTTAGCAGTTAAGTCCCATAAGATTTCACACACATTTGAACATTCGAACAAACGTCGTCTCGCATCAGCAGCGAAATGTACTGGTGCTCCATCATGCATGTACCACACCGCCACCACAGGGAAATTTGAGCCGAATTAGATGGGAACTTCACCTAAAAGTTTACATTTGAAATGCTATTCCACTAACGAGGACAACATTCCATACTGAAATCAGTGGAGACTTCTACATAAACATTCGCAGTTATCTGGTAAACGTCTCTTTACTTGTATTACGCATGCTTTCACTGACGTGATTTTTCGCTGTTAATTAGGGTACACTCTATACTAGTGGCCTAGGTACTGGAAAGCTTTAGATGTGAGTGAAAATTACTATGTACAGTGTTTATAGGGCCAAATTCTGTAGAGAGGGACAGGACCTGAAACTCAGTTTGTTTAGGAATGCGACGAGGGGCAAGGTGGATATTTCCCCGAAACTACACTGTCGCCGTTTACGGGCTTCTACTTCCTTGTCCGTCTCAACTTGTAGTGCACACTTGCTGGCCTCACTGCCGATGAGTTGTCAGTGCCAAACGGGACGAAGTGTAGTCGTAACGGTATTACATCGCAAAAATTAAGTTACGCAATTAATGTTTTGTTTGCTTGCAGGTACTGATCTGCAATGCTGGTACGCATTGAAATCCTGGCCACAGCAGGCTGCTATAGCAGGCAAAACGAAATGGCGTTGGTGATAAGGAGGAATTTCAGGCGGTAATTCGCTTTCTGGAGTTGAAGCGGAACAACGCAGATCGGGAGAGAAGAAGAGGCCAAGGTGCTCAAACCACAATCTAGGCGACAGTGGAAAAAGTGAAAATCAATCACGGATCTGATTTCAACATCTTCGGCAACAATTTGAACGTGATAAAGGTCGCCAGCCTCTGGTTCACGATTGATCGCACCCATTGAAAAAAAAAAGAAAAAAGACTATAAACTTAATTATGTATATAGATATTTCATCCAACCCGAGAATCTTCTAGACTCTCGACCAATTTTGGCTGTTATTGATATCCATACTGGCAAGATAACGGTCCCGGGAATTGCAAGACGCTATCAAAATCTCGACAGCAGTTCCTGGGGCTAGCCCAGACATACAAAAAGAAGCGTGCAGGAGACTTTCGTTTACACACGTAGAGACAGAAGATTTAATAAAATATTTTATTTACTTACTAAGTAAATAACGAAAACTTAAGATAATTTTTATGTCACACAATTCCAAACTAACAATTTCCGGATTTTTTCCCTTTACTTTTACTGTGGAATCTTCCTTGTTGGCAAATTTCATGATTATAGGTTAAGAGGAAGTACCTTCTTTGTAGGTTTCGATCACTGAACTTGCAAGCATCAAAATACGTCACATAAATGGCAGCATCTTTGAATTGTGTTGTCTTAGAACCTTAATTTTTTTTGCTCCGGCGACGGACCATAGACCCTTAGTACATGCACTAAATTTTAACTTTGTACGTCTTCCCGTTTCTGTGAATAACGGTTTTATCAGACGGACAAACAGTCTGATAACCATTGATAAGAACATATTTTTTCTTTTTATATAATTACAAACTAACAATTTTCGTACTTTTTTCCTTTACTTGTACTGTAAAATCTTGCGAAATTTCATGATTCCAGGTTAACATGAAGTACCCTATAGGTTTTGATAAGTGATTTTTCTGGTATCAAAATTGCTACTTAAATGGCCATATCTTTTTATTCGTTTGACTTAGAAGCTTAAATTTTTTACACCGCCAAGGGACTGTACATCTCAGAACGTGACGTAAATTTCTACTTCGTACCACGTTCGTGAGGTAAACGGTTCGTAACAGTCGGACAGACAGAGAGATAGACAGATGGACAAAAATGCGACCCTATATTGTTTTGAATAAAATGTCCACCATTTGATTATACAACTTATTGATTTTGTATTACTACCATGATTTCGGCTTGAGACTTTGTTACGTGAAAGCCTAATTACACCTAACATTGTCGTACTTGACAATGGCTTAAAGCGAGATCACGGTAACAATACAAATGAAAGGAGTAGTACAGTCAAATGGTAGACATATGAATCAAACATTACTACATGGCTGTGGCGCAGAAATAAGTCAGGCTGAGGCAGCGGCTGAAATGGAGCAGCAGTGTCTGTCTCGTTTAGGTGACGCCTATAGCTGCCTGATCAACACGGAGCAGTACTTGGTGGATCACGATGAACTCAAGAAAAAGGAGCAAAGGAAACTGTGAAACGTGGGGACGCCCCACTGTAGAAGAAAGTCAAGGCCCAGCCATGAAAGAGCAAGTTTTTTTGGGACTGCCACGGTGCGGTAGAAAGAGATTATACTCTTGAGAGGTAAACCGCGAAAGGAGCACACTGTCTACCGCAATCTGATGAGATCATGGGAGTGTGTCAAGAAGAAGCGTTGACGACAGCCACTCCGTCCATTGTGCACGGTCCGTAGTCACACGTGGCCCTCTGGTATTCCTTATCTTTATAAACCATTTAGGAGAGAATATGAGCAGGCGTCTTGGTAGTTCGCAGATGATGCTCTCGTTTATCGTCCAGTAAAGTCATGAGATGAAAACAAATTGCAAAACGATTTAGATGTCTGTACAATGTGAAAATTGTCAGTCGACCCTAAATAATGAAAAATGTCACGGAAAAATGTCACGCCATTCCCAACAGTGGTAAAAGGAATGCGTTAAACTTGCGTTACGCTATAAAGTAATCAAATCTAAAGGCTGTAAATCGACTAAATCTCTAGGAATTAATATTACGAACAACTTGAACTGGAAAGAACACGTGGAAAGTGTTGTGGTGAAGGGGAACCAAAATTGCGTTTATTGGCAGAACACTTAGAAGATCTACTGAAGAGTTTGGCTACACTACACTTGTCCATTCTCTTTTGGACTGCTGCTGTGCGGTGATTAACGGACTACATCGAGAAAGTTCAAAGAAGAGCAGGACGTTTTGCATTATTGAGAGATAGGGGAGAGATTGTCATGACGTGGAACAGGGTGTGGGGTGGACATCATTAAAAAAAGGCGTTTTTTTGCGGCGGGATCTTCTCACAACATTTCGATCACCAACTTTCTCCTCCGAATGAGAAAGTATTTTCTTGATGGCGACCTTCACAGGGAGAAACGATCATTATAATAAAATAAGTAAAATCAGAGCTCGCACGGAAAGATATAGATGTTCGTTCTTTCTGCATGCAGTCCGAGAGTGGAATAATAGAGAATTATTGTGAAGCTAGTTCGATGAACCCGCTGCCAGGCACTTAAATGTAATTTGGAGACTAGCCATATGTAGATGCTGCTTCTCTGTGCTATCAAATTTTGCTTCAGTCCCCTCATAGTCCAGAAATGGCATTTCCAGAATAATGACCAAAATGCCGAATTCTACAACCAAAGTCTACATCTACATCTGCATACATACTTCGTAATCCACCATACGGTGCATGGCGGAGGATACCTCGTACCACAACTAGCATCTTCTCTCCCTGTTCCACTCCCAAACAGAACGAGGGAAAAATGACTGCCTATATGCCTCTGTATATGCCAATATTCCTCTGTTATCTTATCTTTGTGGTCTTTCCACGAAATATAAGTTGGCGGCAGTAAAATTGTACTGCAGTCAGCCTCAAATTCTGGTTCTCTAAATTTCCTCAGTAGCGATTCACGAAAAGAACGCCTCCTTTCCTCCAGAGACTCCCACCCGAGTTCCTGAAGCATTTCCGTAACACTCGCGTGATGATCAAACCTACCAGTAACAAATCTAGCAGCCCGCCTCTGAATTGCTTGTATGTCCTCCCTCAATCCGACCTGATAGGGATCCCAAACGCTAGAGCAGTACTCAAGAATAGGTTGTATTAGTTTTTTATAAGCGGTCTCCTTTACAGATGAACCACATCTTTCCAAAATTCTACCAATGAACCGAAGACGACTATCCGCCTTCCCCACAATTGACATTACATGCTTGTCCCACTTCATATCGCTCTGCAATGTTACGCCCAAATATTTAGTCGACGTGACTGTGTCAAGCGCTACACTACTAATGAAGTATTCAAACATTACAGGATTCTTTCTCCTATTCATCTGCATTAATTTACATTTATCTATATTTAGAGTTAGCAGCCATTCTTTACACCAGTCACAAATCCTGTCCAAGTCATCTTGTATCCTCCTACAGTCACTCAACGACGACACCTTCTCATACACCACAGCATCATCAGCAAACAGCTGCACATTGCTATCCACCCTATCCAAAAGATCATTTATGTAGATGGAAAACAACAACGGACCTACCACACTTCCCTGGGGCACTCCAGAGGATACCCTCACGTCCGATGAACACTCACCACTTACTTAAGAAGTCTTCGAGCCACTCACAGTAGAGCGTCGATTATCCGAACGTCGGTCAGCCGAACGACCGCTTAACCGAACTGTGCACTCGCTCGCACATGTTATTCTCCCACCCTACCGCCCATCATCCCCCTCACTCCCAAACCAAGTTTCCCACAGTAGTAGTCGCCCGGGCCACCGCTGGCGGAACATTGCTTCTAATGGGGCCTTCACAAGGCGCTGCTGACAGGCCAAGCCGCCAGTCGCTGCGTTTCAACAATCAACACACTTCTGTCGGCTTCGCACTGGCAGTAGAAGTAGAGGCAGTACCAAAGCTGTTCACAGCAACAGCTGCGCCAGCTTAGAGTTGAGGCGTGCCGCTCCGCGCAGTTTGAAGGATTGCGCGCCCCCAAGAAGAGCTTCTCACGGTGCAAACAGTCACCTTCGGTTCTCTGTTGCGACCACTTGTGTGCTGCTGCATGAAGAAGTGAACTTGACGATACAAAATGCTTAAACGTAAAAGTGTTGTCCTTTCTATGAGGGACAAGTACGAGATTATTAAAAGGTTAGAAGAAGGTGACTCTGCAACCACTTTATCCAATGAGTACAAGGTGGGGAAGTCGACAATTACGGATATAAAAAAACAAATGACGAGCATAGCAAATTTTATAGCTATGCTCGATTCTACTGATGGATCAACAAGCCGTAAAACCATGAAGCTCGCCACTAACACAGATCTAGATGACGCTGTTTACAAGTGGTTTACACAAAAGAGATCGGAAGAAGAACGTATCTCAGGTCCCATTCTGTGTGAGAAGGCAATGCAGTTCAACGGAAAAGTCGGAGGGCCTTCGAACTTTAAAGCGAGCACGGGCTGGTTAAATTGCTTCAAGACACGACATTCGTGACCTTACAATACAGGGAGAAAAACTGTCGGCTGATTCTTTAGCAGCTGATTCTTTCAAAGTGAAACTAAGGGACTATATATTCCTACTGAAGTTGCCTTGTATGTTACTTTGTAATACTAAAAGAGATGCCTGTTTTTATGAATAAATTTACTGTACAGTAGTTCTTTTTGGCAAATAAACATGTACAGTTCGATCATCCGAACAAACCAGTTTTCCGAACACCCAAGTCTCCCAATTACTTCGGATAATCGACGCTCTACTGTACTAGGGAACCAATCCCATACGCTCGTACCTCAGTTTGCAGTTTTCCGGAAGTCAAGGAATATGTCTGTGAAGCCACGATGCTTGGGAAAAATGTGTCGCTAGGGTGGGTGGAAATGTAGAGAAGGGTCAACATCATTGCCGAGTTTCGCGGCCGCAGCTCGAATTTTTGGAGGTGCTAATCAGAACGTGACGACTGCGTGTCGCGCTTCCTGGTCGCGCCGCCGGCCAGACGTACCCTGTGCACGGGCGCCACCACGGCCCTGTGCTCGGAGGAGCGCGACGACCGCAGCAGCACGGAGAGCAGCACGAAGACGAGGCACAGGATGATGAAGATGAGGATGGCGAGCACGCACGACCGGAAGGACGTGTCGGCCGGGGTGGGCGCCCCCTTCTGCACGTCGTACTCGGAGCGCGGCATGGTGGGCACTGGCGGCCAGCCGCACCGCCCGCCCGCCGCCGCCGCGCCGGCCGCGACGCCGCCGGAAGCCGCGCCGCAGATATGCAGGCGGGCCTCCACTTCCTCCGGGCGCCAACCCCAGGACGACGATCCTGCGCGCTGCCGGGGCTGCGCTGCACCAGCTGCGCTGTCACCGCCCGCAAAAAACTTGTCCTCTGTACTGGCGGCGAAGGACACTTTCATCTACATCTAAACTATCCCATCGAATGTATACAGCCACCTATTAATGTGCTCTGATCACCCAGAACTATCGACCTACTATCGATATAAGCCGGTCCAGAGGGTAGTAGCGCCATGTGGCGAGGAATAACTGATAGTCAGACACACGCACGGTGCATGTAGCTGTCCGTGTGTAGAATCGGGAAGGCGCGTCACCTGCCTGAGGTTATCCGAAGGCATTTTGTGATGGTCTGCACGCTCGGCACGAGCATTTCTGAAATCGTACGACTTCTCGGGCGTTCGATTAGTGCTGTGGAGTCTTCAACACGCGCCGAAACCAAGCTGCTACAACGTCGTGGTGTTGGGCGCCCACCCCTCTTTACAGATGTCGGATGTCGTAGGCTGAGTAGACTGGTAAAACAGGTTGAACCATGAATTTACTTTCAAAACGTTTTCTTAAGAATTTACTTTATTTACTAGCGATTGGTTCAAATGGCTCTGAGCACTATGGGACTTAACATCTATGGTCATCAGTCCCCTAGAACTTAGAACTACTTAAACCTAACTAACCTAAGGACATCACACACATCCATGCCCGAGGCAGGATTCGAACCTGCGACCGTAGCAGTCGCGCGGCTCCGGACTGAGCGCCTAGAACCGCTAGACCACAGCGGCCGGCTACTAGCGATTAATCAAGAATATTAACACATTTAATCACACTATGTGAGCGTGGAAGTAGTTGCCATTGGGTAACTGATGAAAACAAATCAAATTTCTTTCAACAATTTCTTTTCTTTTTATTTTTTTTATTTAGAAACAGATCTAAAATATCAAGTTACAATTTATTCAGAGGCAGAAAGAAACAAATTTTTGACAGTATGAGCTTTCGGGCTGAGAAACTTGCCGCTCCCTTTACACGGCCGTAGTCGCGACCGCTCACAACAACCTCTGAAAGACTACACTGGTGCAAATCTGCAACACACCAGATTAGTTTAAACAAAAAATTTTAACAACTCACACAAGCACATAAACTATGCACCCCGTAGGAGAGATGGAAATGGTACAAAACTCTAACACTAAAAAATTAAATTGCCACCGAAGGTGCAACTTGACGCCGGCTGGAGTGGCCGAGCGGTTCTAGGCGCTACAGTCGGCAGCCGCGCGACCGCTACGGTCGCAGGTTCGAATCCTGCCTCGGGCATGGATGTGTGTGATGTCCTTAGGTTAGTTAGCCTTAAGTAGTTCTAAGTTCTACGGCACTGATGACCTGAGAATTTAAGTCCTATAGTGCTCAGATCCATTTGAACAATTTTTTTTGCAACTTGATTTCAAAAGAAAAACTGTTACGGTGGGTGGAAATTTTATATACTAAAATAACCATTTAAATAAAAACCCATGAAATGCAGTCTTACATAAAATATACGAGGTTAGCCAAACATGCTCTACATTACACATATACCGCCTCTCAAAATGATAGGCATGAGAAAAACATATTTCAGGAATTCGGCCGTTACACTTCAAGCAATAAATTCGTTAACACCGAATCCGACAAACATGACAGCTATTAACGTATGGCAGATTGACAGGGGGATTACTGAACAACCCGAACCGCAGGTTGCTCTAACCCGCCCCTACTCCACAAGGGAAAAACGGACCACCCAATTCATAAATAACCACCTTCCGCGGGTGGGCAAACGGAGAAGAATGGTGGGACGACCCCAAAACAAAGCGGTTGGTGACCTCACCAAGAAAACAAGTAGAATTTAACCAGTAAATGAAACAACGTATCTCCAATCACTTAACTTCTAATAAACTGCGATTTCTGGTGAAGATCTGGCGTAGCATCCCCAACTTTCTCCCGAACCTTCCTCTGGCAACCGCTTCAACGGACGCAGGAAGGCGCGCCGATCTCGCGTCTCACGGCGTCGCAGCTCGCACCGGCCAGACCAATGTCGTGGGTTGACTCCTGTTGCTCTCGTGTCGGGCGCGAAGTCACTCCCCCTCGCTATACGTCGCGGCCCACTGGACTCACGTGGCGACCTCACATGCGCCGACGCTCAAGGCGGACAAGTCATCTCGTGTCTCAGTGCGCCACCGACCAACCGACCGATCCAACCGCCAATGACCATTGCCCGAGCAACTCGAGCAGACTGGCGGCCTAACGCGCAGACTCAGATGCAGGAACTAAGCCCCGCAAGGGCGACCACTAGCTGAGTTCTCTTACTGGCGGAGTGGCAAGACTCCGAACGACACACAGACCTAGACTCACTCCGGCTGACCAACTGGCCCTGGCGAGCCTATAGCGCCCCTTAAATGCACGTGAACAGGCAACCTTTCCCCTTTTTCACCAGAGGGAGACACCAAAGCTGCGATTGCCACAGCGGCGCCACCGCCAGAAACGGAGGGCGACTGCTTCACACAACGCGCTGCGGCGCGCTCTACAAAACAGCAATTTTTTCCACGGCTCACAGGTCAGGCGCGAACGTTGACTTTAATGCTAGACAGAGTACAAGTGTGCCTGAACACACAGTGCCTCGAACACTCCAAATGATAGGCCTCCTCACCAGGATGACCCATGAATGTGCCAATTTCAATACCACGACGTCGGCAACTACGACTGAAATGGTCACGCGGCCCTCGGCACTGGACTTTGGCGTATTCACAGAGCGTTGCATGGTCTGATGAATCCTAATACCTTCTTCATCACGTCGATGAAGGTCGCAAATCCATCGTCTTCCATGACAACAGCTCCTTGATGCCTGTGCTGCAGGATAGAGACAATCTGGCGTCGGCTCCATTATGTTCTGGGCAAGATTCGTCTGGGCATCCATAGGTCCAGTGGAGTTCGTGCAAGCCACCACGACGGCGAAGGAGTATCGTACATTGGTTTCAGGTGACGTACAACCCCCCATGACGATCATATTTCCGGACGGCTTTGGAATTTTTCAACAAGATAATGTGCCATATTACAAAGACAGGGGTGTATTGTAGTGGTTCGAGGAACGTAGTGGCGAGTTCCAGTTGATGTGCTGGCTCCGCCACTCCCCAGATCTGAACCCGATTCAGTATATCTGACATGTGATTGAACGTGGTATCAGAGCTTATCGCCCAGCTTCGCGGAAATTACGGGAATTAGGTGAGTGCAGATGTGATGCCAACTCCCTCCAGCGACCTATCAGTGTCTCATTGCTTCCATCTCACGACGCGTCGCTGCCGGTACTTACCGGCTATTAGGTAGTTGCAGTTTCCTGTTGGGCTTCCCTACTGAGAAAAAATATTCCCCGCTTTCTTTTACACTAGTGGGTCCACCTCTCCTGACATCTAGTCGTCAGTTGCGCCACATTACGCAGTAGTGTCCCGATACTCTTAATCAAATAGTGTACACAAATAATTCGCACGCTGTCTTATGGTGTGTGGCGCAGGGTATTTTTATGTACCGCTGTCACATCCCCCCTCTCCCATTCCATTCTCCAGTGTCTAATTTTACTTTCTTCCTCAATTCGTAAGACTTGACTTGCGCAAGGCGTTTGATACAGTTCCCCACAGTCGTTTAATGAACAAAGTAAGAGCATATGGACTATCAGATCAATTGTGCGATTGGATTGAAGAGTTCCTAGACAACAGAACGCAGCATGTCATTCTCAATGGAGAGAAGTCTTCCGAAGTAAGAGTGATTTCAGGTGTGCCGCAGGGGAGTGTCGTAGGACCGTTGTTATTCATAATATACATAAATGACCTTGTGGGTGACATCGGAAGTTCACTGGGGCTTTTTGCGGATGATGCTGTGGTATATCGACAGGTTGTAACAATGGAAAATTGTACTGAAATGCAGGAGGATCTGCAACGAATTGACGCTTCGTGCAGGGAATGGCAATTGAATCTCAATGTAGACAAGTGTAATGTGCTGCCAATACATTTAGCTACAAAATAGCAGGTCAGCAACTGGAAGCAGTTAATTGCATAAATTATCTGGGAGTACGCATTAGGAGTGATTTAAAATGGAATGATCATATAAAGTTGATCGTTGGTAAAGCAGATGCCAGACTGAGATTCATTGGAAGAATCCTAAGGAAATGCAATCCGAAAACAAAGGAAGTAGGTTACAGTACGCTTGTTCGCCCACTGCTCGAATACTGCTCAGCAGTGTGGGATCCATACCAGATAGGGATGATAGAAGAGATAGAGAAGATCCAACGGAGAGCAGCGCGCTTCGTTACAGGATCATTTAGTAATCGCGAAAGCGTTACGGAGAATCCTGTCACTGGAGATGGATGGGTATCTCCGTGACACTTTCAAAAAATGGTTCAAATGGCTCTGAGCACTATGGGACTTAACTTCTGAGGTCATCAGTCCCCTAGAACTTAGAACTACTTAAACCTAACTACATCCATGCCCGAGGCAGGATTCGAACCTGCGACCGTAGCGGTCGCGCAGTTCCAGACTGTAGCGCCTAGATCCGCTCGCTCGGCCACTCCGGCCGGCTGACACTTTCGAGCTTACTGTACGAACCTGTGACGAAACGTGCTGCTCATATTTAGATCTTCCTTATCTCATCTGTCGATCCTGTCTGGTGCAGGTTACAGACTGACGAACAATACTGAAGTATCGGTCGAACAATGGCTTTACAAGTTAAGTCCTTTGAGGGTGATGTCCACTTCCTCAATACTCCTCCAATGAATCCCAGTCTGGAAAGTGCCATTCTTACGACTAGTTTCCTGTGATCGTTCCTATTTATATTTCTTGAAATGCATATTTTTAATGGATGTTACTGCTTTCTGTGCTTGTTCGGCAATCGCATACAGTAACGGGTCTTTCCACCTAATAAGGCGTAGTTTATTACATTGGTTTATGTTGAGGATGACCTGTCCATACCCGGAGCAAGCGTCCGTCCTATACGGAGCTTCCTACATTTCGCTACAGTTTCCTAGCGTTCCAACTTCTCTGTGTGCAACAGCATCGTCAGAGAACTATACCACGCAGTTCGCGGTGTTATCCATTACGTCATTTTTATAAAGTGTGGTCAAAAACAGTCAGATAAGCTTGTAACGCCGTTGCAGGGTAGATTATCCTTAGAAATAATTGTAGAGACAAAATCAAGTTAATTAGCGTGGGAGTTAACCAACGAGGCCGATGCACGCGCGAATTGAAGCGGCCCTCCAGATACAAGAGACTGCTCAGCCTTTGGCTCGTGTTAGAGTCTTGCTACTTTCCCATGTCCAATTTTTGTATCACTCTCGTGTTCGATTTTAGGAAACAAAATGAAGAACGCGTCCGACGACTCCATCTGTGGCGGGCAGCTTGAATTTGAACATACAAGGGTCTGATTGGGCAACTGCAATGCTAATCAGCTCCTAACGATTATTTCTCAGCACAACCTACCCTCCACCACCCTATTCCAACTGTTTCTGACCACCCTTTATACAATGAATAGTACTGGTCCATTACAATACTTTCTTGCGGGACGCCCGGAGTTACTTTTACGCATGGTATTGTTCTTCTTTAGGAATGACCTGCTTTGTTCTACTTGCTAGAAACTCTTCAAACCAGTTACAAAGCTGAACTGATATAGCGTACGCTGGTTAATTGTTCTTTAGACGGCAGTGCACAATTGCATCGATCGCCTTCCGGAAGCCAAGGAACATGGCATTAACTTGGACGGTGGTAACTGCTGCCTTCTGGGTCTTGTGGAGGAACTGAGCGAGCAAAGTTCCACACAGACGTTGTTTGAAGAATCCAAATTGACCCCAACAGAAGAGATTTTTGTTCTAAAGATAATACGCGACCTTAAAACTTGTCTTACTAGCAGGGTTCAGGAATTGACGCTCATGCACTGAAATTGTTTTGCTACTAAACAACTAATTCAGTAAGCGCAACGAACTGAGTCTAGATGCCCACATGAAGTTCATACATCGCCGGCCGCTCAAACTGCAACAGCAGGGACAGAAAATAACGAAATTCTTCTTACTGTGCCTATACTATGTAGTAGAAAGATTACACGATTCAATTTGTAAGTGATTTGGCTGTATACAGGGTACGATGTGTCGCACACAGAGTTGTAACCTCTGTCAGAATCAATGAATTAAAACCAGCAAGGCAATGAGACGAAATTAATTGAATTGCGGATTCATTCGGATTCATTGGCTATAATCGTTGGTCCAGCGCCTACGAGGATGGTGTAATAAGATGTGACATTTCTTCAGTTACTGCTAACACTGTATTCTTTCCCTTTTCATGTGCCGGGTGGACGCGGCAGAATGTACGACGATTCTGAAGACGGACTGCGCTGTCCTATACCTAGTCGCTAGTCGACACGCGCCGAAGGACGACGACCACCGAAGTTACGTTCGCGCTTTGTCCCCGTTTGCTCCGTGTAAATTATTCAGTGAAATTTGTATCTTGCTGCTAGTTACGGTATATATGTATGTTCTGATACTCTAGACCTACGAGAAAGGTTGAATCCATTGTGTTTATACTGCAATAAAGATTTGATATCAAACGTGTGGCTGCTTCTTGTTCTCGTCACGATGTATGTGTCTCTGAAAAATAATACTACCATTTATTAGTACGACGAAGGTCGAATTTTTCAAGAAGTGTGTTTTAATTTTATGTTAAGAAAAGAGAGTGTATCTATTTACAACTTATGTATGCTGAGGTGAAAAAGAAATGGTTCAAATGGCTCTGAGCACTATGGGACTTAACATCTGAGGTCATGAGTCCCCTAGAACTTAGAACTACTTAAACCTAACTAACCTAATGACATCACACACATCCATGCCCGAGGCAGGATTCGAACCTGCGTTCGTAGTGGTCGCTCGGTTCCAGACTATAGCGCCTAGAACCGCACGGCCACTTCGGCCGGCCGACTGTAGCAATCGCGCAGTTTCGGACTGAAGCGCCTAGAACCGCTCGGCCACAACGGTCGGCTTGCTGACATGAAGATTATTGAAGGAGTGGAAACTTGTGTACAGAAAGGAGTGGATTAATAATTTCGAATATTGAAGTTTGTGCTGATCAGCAGCGATTGTGGTATTTCAGTGCACTTGACAACGGGCTATCAGTAAAATTACCTACAGTCGTCATCCTTGCTGTAATTATCCTAGCATTTTTGTCTTTCCCGATGCATTTAAACGCCTTACCCGTACCCTGAAAATGGGGTCTAAAATTACGTCAGCAAGTCAGAAGTGACGCCTCTAGTACGAAGAAGAAGAAGCAACACTTCAGTGCCGCATTCTGTGCTACAACTGTATGCCAGATTGCATCACCACCGGCCTGAAGACGTCAGAAGTGCAACGGGTACTGTCAAAATTAACTGGATCTGCGAAACAGAGATGATCGCGTTGTGTACCCAAAGACATCTCTTACCACCCCGCTAGGTGCTGCATGTTTATGACGATGACGAATGCAACATGGCGACGTTGGTTCTCCTCTGGACCTTCGCACGTAGATTCGTCGATGTTCATGCTCTGCACAGAACTGGACTAACCTGAAGAGACGTTACGTTGCAACTCCTGCATGCAGTGGCGCACTACAGCCGTCATGCTCTCTCTCTCTGCAGCTGCGTCTCAACGGAATCTGTAACACTGGTCGCCGTGCTGATAGTCCATAGTGTTTCAGATGTCGCACTCTCCCTATGTATACGAATCTTCAGCAAAAAGGCTATTTCAAGGCACGTGACATGATGCATACGATGCTGCAGGGCAGAGCGGAAGATGTGCCTTTGCTCTTCGGCGCTAGGAGCTAGGTGCGTGGGGCCATCAAGATTCTTTATGTATGAGTATGGCCATCCCCCCGAAATAGTCGATTTCTTATTCGCATGAGATTCGTGGGATCCCCACCTACGCGAGCAGCAATAACGACGAACGACAAACAGTATTCTCGACTGGCGACGATCCAGCCACTGTCAAATTGCAACACGTTCTGTTACATGTCTCCCCTTATATCTAGCAAGTAAACATCCAAATGTGATTTATGAATGAGAAACTGCTGCGAAACTTTCGTTATATACAGAATGTAGATGGCGTAAGTCCTATCTACACTGCGCAAAAGAATTAAAGGGTCAATTTTCTTTCGAAACCTGTCTTTCTCGCCGTTGCGACGCAGAAGTATGACATTTGGCTCAAAAGAGCCTAAAACCGTTCCCTGGAATGATCCAAAGGGTTGGCGCCCTGTGACTCCCCCTGTGGTTCGGCGACGCGTAAAACAGTCATATACAGACAAGTCGTTCTTTAACGTTCTTACCAAGAATCTTGAAAAGGTCTTCACCGATTTACTTCAGATTTTTACACGAAACTCTAATGAACGTTCTGACGGACACAGATTGCACATTTTTTAATATATGTGTTTTATAAACATATCGTAATAATACACTACGAAGATGACGTGCTACAGACGCGAAATAATACACCACGAAGATGACGTGCTACAGACGCGAAATTTAACCGACAGGAAGAAGATGCTGTGATATGCAAATGATTAGCTTTTCAGAGCATTCACACAAGGTTGGCGCAGGTGGCGACACCTACAACGTGCTGACATGAGGAAAGTTTCCAACCGATTTCTCATACGCAAACAACAGTTGACCGGCGTTGCCTGGTGAAACGTTGTTGTGATGCGTCGTGTAAGGAGGAGAAATGCGTACCATCACGTTTCCGACTTTGATAAAGGTCGGATTGTAGCCTATCGCGATTGCGGTTTATCGTATCGCGACATTGCTGCTCGCGTTGGTCGAGATCCAATGACTGTTAGCAGAACATGAAAATGGTGGGTTCAGGAGGGTAATCGGAACGCCGTGCTGGGTCCCAACGGCTTCGTATCACTAACAGTCAAGATGACAGGCATCTTCTCCGCATGCCTGTAACGGATCGTGCAGCCACGTCTCGATCCCTGAGTCCACAGATGGGGACGTTTGCAAGACAACAACCATCTGCACGAACAGTTCCACGACGTTTGGAGCAGCATGGACTATCAGCTAGGAGACCGCGGCTGCGGTTACCCTTGAGCTGCAGAACAGACAGGAGCGCCTGCGATGGTGTACTCAACGACGAACCTGGATGCACGAATGGCAAAACGTCATTTTTTCGGATGAATCCAGGTTCTGTTTACAGCATCATGATGATCGCATCCGTGTTTGGCGACATCGCGGTGAACGCACATTGGAAGCGTGTATTCGTCATCGCCATACGCCATACCCGGCGTGATGGTATGGGGTGCCATTGGTTACACGTCTCGATCACCTCTTGTTCGCATTGACGGCACTTTGAACAGTGGACGTTACATTTCAGATGTGTTACGACCCGTGGCTCTACCCTTCATTCGATCCCTGCGGGACGCTACATTTCAGCAGGATAATGCACGACCGCATGTTGCAGGTCCTGTACGGGCCTTTCTGGATACAGAAAATGTTCGACCGCTGCCCTGGCCAACACATTCTCCAGATCTCTCACCAAATGAAAACGTCTGGTCAATGGTGGCCGACCAACTGGCTCGTCACAATACGCCAGTCACAACTCTTGATGAACTGTGGTATCGTGTTGAAGCTGCATGGGCAGGTGGGCAGCTGTACCTGTAAGGTCTGTTTGACTCGATGGCCAGGCGTATCAAGGCCGTTATTACGGCCACAGGTGGTTGTTCTGGGTAGTAATTTCTCAGGATCTATGTAGCCAAATTGCGTGAAAATGTAATCACATGTCAGTTCTAGTATAATATATTTGTCCAATGAATACCCGTTTATCATCTGCATTTCTTTTTGCTGTAGCAATTTTAATGGGCAGTAGTGTATATATAAAGAAGAAACCTCGTTAACAAAAATTTCGAGAAATTCCTTGACTATTTTCTTCAAATTTTTAGACGATAGTCTAATAAGCATTCGGATGGGCATAGGCTGTGTAAAAGTAAAATAAATAAATAAATAAATAAATATTCAGATAGACAAAGGCTAAATTTTTTTAAACAACGTACAAGTTATTCGTTAAAACCGACTGCGAGAAAGAAAATGCCCTGCTGTGAAAATGTGCGATTTAGTTTTCTTTCTTCCAGTCGGTTTTAATATAAAGCAGGAAAGTTATTGGCTTATGATTACAATATTATTACAGAATCACCATCATTCGAAATTTTGTAATTCTACTTGTTTACAGATTAAAAGTATCCGAAATACTACCATTGAAGCTACTATTCCGACAGGTCAAGTAACAGGAGAGGTCTCTCATACTCCATACACCAATGACTACAAACGATTTACCCACTTATTTTAAGTGATGTCAATTACCATTCAAGGTTTCGTTGTCAATAACAAGAATCGGAACTGAAGGTTAGAGGGAGGGGAGGAGATTGGCACAAGGGGGGGGGGGGGCGAGCGAATGGAGATACCGAGGAGGAAGAGATGGACAGAGAGAGGGTGAGGTGAGGAGGTGGAGAGATAGGGAGAGGAGAAGATGCATGGAGAAAGGGGGGAAGGATGATGGGCAGAGAGGGAGAGGTAGAGGAGATGGACAAAGAGAAGGGGGAGGAAGAGATAGAGGGGGAGGACAAGGCGATTAGCATGTATATTCAGTTCCAACACATATTTTGCAATTGCATTGCATTGTCGGGCTCGCTAGTCTTTTATAAAAATAGTACTTTTCCTGTTGTAAATCAATATTGTTACGAGGGCGTGCTGAAAAGTAATGCCTCCGAGTTTTTCGTTCCTTTCTCAATATCGGCCGAGATGTTACATGTCATGCATATTAATCGATCGACTTTTCCGCTTCGCTGACGCACCTTGCAACTCTCTGCCACCAGGAGGTTAAGAATTGTACCGTGTAACATGGCGGTGTGTAACTACGTCAGTGCGTGACAAACAGCGTGCTGTAATCGAATTTCTAACCGAAGAGGTCGCACAGGCGTGGAGTACCCTCTCCTTCAACATGACAATGCCTGACCACACACGGGCGCTGCGACATCATCAGCAATTCGACGCCTTGGGTCCATTGTCATCGATCACCCTCCATACACTCCCGACTTGGCCCCATCCGAGTTTCATCTATTATCGTCGCCCAACGAGCTGGGCACGAGACAGCACTTCACTTCCTGTTCCCATCCATTGTTCTGGGAACATCTGGCCTAAATGTTCACCAGCAAGAGGTCAAATTTAAAGCTGCTACTCCAACATGCTGTAACCAGTAATGCATGAAGACCATGTGGAGTAAATGTCGAGAACATGGGGAGTATGTTCCTCAGAAACTTAGTGTTCACCACATCTGCATATAAACGATTACTCTACAGGTATAAGTGTTTGATAAATGGTGCACAGACAATTTTTCAGACTATTTCTCTACCGTCCCACTCTCGAATAGCACGACGGGAATATGATCACATAAATGTTTCCCTTCAAGTTCTGATTTCTCTTATTTTTTTTATGATCGTTTCTCCTTGTGTAGGTGGTTCTCAACATAACATTTTGACATTTGGAGCAGACAGCGGATGATAGAAATTTCATGAAAAAGATCTCGCCGCAACGAAAACCGCTTTTGTTTTAATGACTCCCATTATTTACTTCTTATATCCATAATACTCTGTCCCCTACTTCGCGGTGGTACAAAACAAGATCTCGTTCTTAACATTTTCGCCGGCCGGAGTGGCCGAGCGGTTCTACGCGCTTCAGTCTAGAACCGCGCAACCACTACGGTCGCAGGTTCGAATCCTGCCTCGGGCATGGATGTGTGTGATGTCCTTAGGTTAGTTGGGTTGAAGTAGTTCCAAGTCTAGGGGACTGATGACCTCAGATGTTAAGTCCCATAGTGCTCAGAGCCATTTGAACCATTTTTGAACATTTTCGATTCTTCCGTCAGTCCTGCTTCAGTATCACCACTGGCGGACATCGAGGCGGATGCGGATCAACTAGCCTGGTTATCGAAGAATCCTGCCATGAAAGACGCACGCAAAGTGTGGCATGGGCAGAGTCACTGACTCTGCCGAAGACAGCAGGCCAGTTCCGGAATTTATTACACTGATTTCAGCTACCGCGGTCCAGTCCCTCGCCTCGCACCGTGCTCTTTTCTGTGTACTAGTGACAGTCATTCGCATAGGTCGAGTTTGTGTTTACCTCCACGCTTCGTTTGACTCGCATATCGAGTATCATTCCCTCTACTGGGTCCCAGGCTCCGGCCGGTTGTCGGTCGGCTCGTGTAGTCCACATTCGTGCCGACGCTGGTGGTTCACACCGTTGTCCCTCATTGTACGGATAAGAGACGACGTCGGACGTTCCTATGCGCGTGACGATCTTCCTTTTTTTTCATAATGTGACACTGTGGCCACCACTACGCGACCTATTTGCAACGATGATAGGAGCAACTACGCCTCCCAGGGCAGCAACAAAAGGTGCAGCAGAAGCAAATGCAGGAACAGTTCAGACAGAATGCAGGAGTTGTCTGCTCTCACGCCGTGCTGGTGCGAGCCAAGCACCAGCAGAGGACCTTTCGACCCCGACAACGTTTGCTGGTTTCGACGAGTCTGCAAAAAGGTGGGAGAATTATCTGCACCGGTTCTTAACTGCACTGCTAGGCAAGGCGTATCGTCGATCCAGCTAATAAGGCTGCCTTATTGTTGTCCAGCAATGCGGGATAATACGGAATCGTACAGAATTTGAAGTCCTCTATCGACCATGCGTAACTCTGAACATTGTCAGTTGCTCCCGCCGCAGTTTGGTCCTCAAACTCCTGTGGTGGCGCCACGGTTAACCATCAACACAGGCGCCTCGGCGAGTTGTATGCAACGTAGATCGCTGGCGTGCAGGCTCTCTCACACAAATGTCTGTCTGAGTGCTCCCAGTGTGCTGCCTAGTATCCGGATTCGCTGCTTAGGGACTTGATCTGAAGTGTTGGCAGAGGAGCCAACACCGTGTTGCTAGAGGAGGCCGAAATGCACGCTTTCAAGCTCACGTAGATTGGCGTGAGGTCTGGAACGAGGTAAAGTAATTATCCCATAAAGAAAAGAACGTAGTTCTTGAAATACTTAACTTTAATCCACAATTGGAGAACATCGCTCTTGTTTGTACATGCTTCACACGATAAATATCAAATGCTATGGCGCCTTGCTAGGTCGTAGCAAATGACGTAGCTGAAGGCTATTCTAACTATCGTCTCGGCAAATGAGAGCGTAATTTGTCAGTGTAGCTTCGCTAGCAAAGTCTGCTGTACAACTGGGGCGAGTGCTAGTAAGTCTCTCTAGACCATGCCGTGTGGTGGCGCTCGGTCTGCAATCACTGATAGTGGCGACACGCGGGTCCGCCGTATACTAATGGACCGCGGCCGATTTAAAGGTTACCACCTAGCAAGTGTGGTGTCTGGCGGTGACACCACATGATCGTCCCATTAACACACTACCCGGATGTCCAAAGTAGGGCATTGGCCTTGTCCAACTCTTCTTTTGCCCAAGTCACTGAGACTGCTTAATGATATGACTTACGGCATTGGCAAGGGATGTACTTTCTACAAGGTGAGCTCAGACATGCGTGGCATACAGGCCCCAGTACCCTTTGGGGTGAGCCGGCCTTGCCTTCCGATGAACTGTCGTGTGTTAACGGTGTTGACGATTCGAATGCACTGATGTCGCGACACGCGTCTTCGTCCACGTTGTGCTTGACGGGTAAGTGTGAATCGAAGCTTCGTAATCCCTCTACACGACGTATCTCGCGTTCTTTATCTCACTCTCCTTCGAAACCTGCTTCCGCTCAATGCGCAAGCAAGCTGTCCTGCTCCGACTGTCATTCGGTGCATGTTCGACAGGAGTGCCCGCACTTAGAGGCCATGTGTGGGGTCTGCCGCAAAGGAGACCATTTGGCGACAGTATGTGACAGTCGTCGAATCGCAGGACGGTCCTCGGAGGCAACAGCGTTTTCCCTGAACGCTGAAGCTGCCTCCGATGCCCCAAAAACATAGCCCCAGCGTGTTATGACGTTGCTGGTAGTGGATGGCGACTAGTTGAGTTTCAGGAAGACATGGGAGCGACGGTCAGCCTCATTAACTTAAATATCAACAGGCTCCTCCGCTGCCCTGCACTGCAACAGCCACTACGTCAGTTTGTCTTGTAGGAAATAGTATGTTCCTTTGAGGGAGCAATTCTCCACCTCTGTACGCAATAAAAATGTAGAATGGCATCATACATTGTCACGGGTAAATTCACTGTTGATGCCAAAATTTTTTGGGTTCACCGTATTTTTTTCGTTTGGCTCCGAGATAGTTGCCGAGGTACATTTAGTGTCCCACTAACCCCCGTTTCGAGATGTGGTCAAGTTACTATGGTCATACAGTCATCTGTTTGAGGATACTTCGGGTTGGGCAGAAACTTTTGAGGTACACATCACAGTTAAGCAATCGGCACCCCAACCGCATTCTCTTTACCTTGCGCGACTGGATCAAGAGTGAGACGCAATATTCGCATGACCTCGTCGTCGCTTCTCCTAGTTTGTCAAGTCAGTGGGCCATCCCCTCGGTGGTAATGCAGAAACCAGACGACGTTGTGCACTTTCGTGGCGATTTTAAACAGACAGTCAATGCGCAATATGCTGTGGATTTGTATCCAGTTCCAGAGCCAGAGGAGTTGTTGGCGATGTTGTCAGGGTTTCACACATCGGTATGTGAACCATTCACGAAATCTGCAAACGGTTTTCCAACGTCTTCTGAAAAATGGCCTTCGTTACAAGTTGGAAAAATGCAGTTTTTTCTCCCCAAAGATGCATGTTTTAGGACATGCACTTGGCGAAGAGACCCTGTCCCTAAAGATGAGTATCTAAAACCCATTGTCAATCTATCAGCAGCCAGAAACCTGAAGGAGCTGCAATTCTTTTCAGATAAAATCTCTTATTATGCTAAATTCATTCCCCAGACCCGATACGGAGTTTGATCGACAGGAGGATTAAGTTTTCGCTTTGGACGACCTTGCTGCTTGATTTTCTTTCGACAGTGTGGGAGGTCTTAGCGCCATGGATACCGATCAGCTTTTCTGGATAATCACATCAGCTGTTCAGAGAAGTTGGGCTAATTGTGTTCTTTCTGGAGCATTTTCAGTCTGGCATACTTATTTCTGCTGCAGGATCGGCTCAGCGTTGTCCAGGGGGTCCAGTTGCCATGGAGGAACATAGCTGTTAAGAGGTCATCCCTCCAGCGTTGCGTCTTTGCATACTCTAGTAGCATGCGGTGGACTGGTGTATGTCTCGAATGAAAGATTTGGCGTGGCATCGTGTCTACTGGCGAGCTATCGATTGTGATACTAAATACTTTGTGCGAGCTTTCGTGGACTGTGCACAGTATTAGGATGTGCCACCTAGTCAGTTTTCTTCTTGGTCAGTTCCAGAGACCCTTTGGACAGGATGCACATCGATTTTGCAGGCTCCTGTTGGGGTAGCATGTGGCTGTTGGTGATCGATGCGTTGTCAGAGATTCCTTATATTGCCAGCTTTCCCCCATGATATCGACAGTTACTATATTAGTGTCGCCAGACATCTTTCCCGTCGAGGGCTCTTCTTGCACCCTTGTCTCTGATAACAGTCAGCAAAAAAAAATGGCCCTGAGTACTATGGGGCTGAACATCTGATGTCATCAGTCCCCTAGAACTTAGCACTACTTAAACCTAACTAACCTAAGGACATCACACACATCCATGCCCCAGGCAGGGTTCGAACTTGCGACCGTAGCGGTCAAGTGGGTCCAGACTGAAGCGCCTAGAACCGCATGGCCACACCGGCCGGCAACATTCAGCAGTTCGTTGCACAGGAGTTTGGAGATTTTTGCATATGCAGTGGTATCTAACATTTCACTAACGCCCTGTTTGACCCAGCTTATAACTCGGAGGTGAAGCGATTAATGTGAACTTTTGAAACTTATATTCCAGCGACTATATGCTATCTAGTTAATGGGCATTTAACGAGCACAGTCCAGTGGAGCGTATGCCTGCACACCAGCTATGGCGTCTTTTTGTTTTGTTACGCCAACTGTCACATGCCCCATACTGTCATGGACAGGCCTGTTTTCCTCACAGCGCTGCTGTTTGGACCCAGTCGTTTGGCTGGCAATGGGGGTGGCTGCCAGGTGTCTTTGCTGGCCACATAGGTCTTTTTTTCTTATATTATTCTTTTTCTACTTGGAATTTTTGTAAATGTGAATTTAATTGTATCTGCCTATTATAACATTCAAATATTTGAAAATACCGATCCGACAATTAAAAAACAAAAGACGAAATAATATATTTGTATCGGCTGTACAGTAGTGTTAAAAATGTATTTTTCGTACAAGATGTCCATATTTTTTCATGGTAATCGTCGTACAAACATTTAAAACATAGCCTATATTCCTATTGCACTACAGACAAAATATCGGCAACGAAGATTTAAACGAGAGAAGGAATTATAAGTTAAACGATATTCAAGAAAAATGAGAAATAGCAATAATGAAGGTAAAAACATGGACAAAAAATTGGCTGATAAAACGAAAGAAATTAAATCCAGATCAATATGTAAAATTAATTAAAATCACCTGAACAAAGATTCCAAGCGGAAAAAAGAATGATAGGAAGAATAATGAGAGCAAATGAAGATGCTTATATGATGATTAAAGTGATGTGACAAAGGGACAGAAATACAAAATTACGTTTAAACCAGTTAACTGAACAAAAATAATTATCAAAGTAATTTCAATAACAATTTAAAAATAAAAATAATTGAAATACATGACAAGATTCGAACCCAAGACCTTATCCATGGCGAATCTTTGCCTTATCAATTACACCATGTTATCAGTCGACAGCTCGCGTCAAGCAAACTTCCGAAATTTTTTTTCGTCAATAACTCACAAAGGAGGGCCTACAGAGGTGAATGGCTGCAGGATGTGATAACTGGGATATTAGCCGACATCACAGTATAGACAGTTTCAAAAAGTCAGTCCCACCGGTGGGAACCTCTCTTGTCAGTGACACACTAGGAAATAGTGGTGACTTAGTGGCAGACTGCCTTGCCCTTAGAGTGCGGAGCAGGGACACATCACACACTATTACCACAAGGTGCACTGCCCCGGGGAAGCATCACCCTTTCCCGAAGCCTCTGTGACTAACCACCAGCCGTCACGGTAGACCGCAGGATGCACGCCTGGACCCACTTGTTTCTAACGAGATAATTTGAAGACTTCTACCTGAGTTAGCAAGCCTTGTACTCACATCAAAAATGATCAAGAAATTAGCAGAAAAGTAATAAAATATCACACAGCGGCATGTGACTGTCATATCGCAATGGATACTAAACCTACCCCTCGTAAGAATCCCATTCCTCAAAGGCAGGTCCGGATCTAGGAGGGGAGGGGACAAACCAGGGTATCTGTGCCGGCCGGCAATTTCAGGGGGCCTCAAATTCATATTCTTGCAGCGAAAAAAAAATCCTTGTTTCGCAAAGCGGCTAGCATCCAGCGCACGGTACTCTATTCATTACTCGTATGATTCTGACACGCGTCCCTGTTGGTTATTGGACATTTTTGAACACATTCTAAGTTGATTTCTGAACAAATTTTAAGCTGATTTTTGAATGCGTGCATAGTGTACGTGATGTCTCTGCCAGGAGAAACCCCGTCGCATCTAGAAATAAGAATACTTTCCTGCAGACAAAAGGGGACGGGGCTATACGAGCTGAGCAAAATAGACCCGAACGGTTGGATGCCAATCGCTGTTTGTTTACGTGGCTGACTGGGCGTGCGAATGATCAGCGTTGTTATAACTATTAGTGAAATAAACGACTAACAGGAATAACAGATAACAAACATTACATATTAATGTTCTCTCTGTATCCAAGAAAAGGAAATTTTGACAGAAAATTTTTGCCATATTGCTACACTATTAAGGGCCAGTTGTACACTCCCCGGTTAACAGTCGCTTAAGTTCTGTTCTCGGAAGAGCACGGAAAACGTGTTGTGCGAACACGTACAATGCCCAAGCGGAAATAAAAGCGCGAAAACTAAACTGGTGATTGTGGCAGGGTTAGTGAAGTTAACCGGAGAATAAGTTTTTACAATGGAGGGAGTAGTTACAAAATTAGAGATAACAAAATTGTTTGCTAGAGCGAGGAAGGAGAAGAAACTAGGACAGCACACAAATTATATGTAAGAATATGATGATTACAAATTTGTATAAAAATTTCGTACTATAACTTTTCTATTTCATGCTTGAGAAACAGGAGCGTATAAGTGGAATGTGAAACTATTTCCTGACATAATTTTTTTTTTTTTTGCTTGTAGTAGGCCAAATAGGCATTTGATATTGACACTTCATGGATTATGTTCCGTCGCGTTATTTTAAGTAAATGACGTAGATAAAGTGACCATTTGTGCCAAAACAGTCTCGCTTGTTTGACGTGTGTTACAACGTCTGAAATGTCAGAAATGCCTGTTTCGTTTTATTTGAGACAGCGACGAAATACACGTAATCAAATCGAGAAACCACGTCAGTCTTGGGTGCTATTCGTATTAACAGCTTTTTCGGTGTTAGACAACGACATTTAGATTTTTCATGTAGCGAAACGTTTGACGAACTTTGATAAGGCAATGGACTCTTTCGTAGAAAGGAAAGCACGCTGTGTAAAGCTGTAGCAAGATTAGAGAGGAAAAAATGCTGGGAGCTAAGGAATGAAGAAATGTGTACTGTCTTGCTTGTCTCTTGTCTTTACTGATTTTATGTTTCCTGTATTCAATTTTATTTCACACAAAAGAGAAAGTTATTAGCTAAAAGGCAAAGAAGAGTGCAAATTTTCTGAAGAGTTCTCGTTCTCCTGGTCACAAATACTCGCATCCAGTATTGTGAGGGTTTTTTAAAAAAAAGGGGGGGGGGGGGGGGGTAAGATGTCAAACCGGCCGACTGGGAGCGGGAGAGGCACCGCAGGACATCTTAACTTCCTCTGCCCTGAATATAGGTTTAAGGGTTTACATGACAAAATATACACGTTTGAAATCCACAAAGTGAAGTGCAGTGACGTGCGATAGAAGAATGCTGTGTGAAGAGGCGTAGCACTGCACTTTGGCACACTTAAGACCAAATAACATGTGGCCGAGCGGTTCTAGGTGCTACAGTCTGGAACCGCGCGACAGCTACGGCGGCAGGTTCGAATCCTGCCTCGGGCGTGGATGTGTTGATGTCCTTAGGTTAGTTAGGTTTAAGTAGTTCTAAGTTCTAGAGGACTGATGACCTAAGAAGTTAAGTCCCATAGTGCTCAGAGCCGTTTGAACCAAATAACATGTCTTACATTTCCTCAACATATATGTTATATATTTGAAACTGTTCAGAAACACGTGCTCTACAAACTGAACATATTTTTCTAAAACCAATTTTTAAAAAAATTTTCACGTCTATCTCAAACGCTCCAACAAGAGTGGGGGCGAGGGGTTGGAGGGGGAGGCGCCACTATCAACTTTTTGCCCCGGTTCGGACATATCATAAATCCGGGGCTCTGCAGAGGAGTAATTCAGAAGAGGACAGACAAGCGTCATGTGGGCTATCTCTAGACTAGATTTGCTGCACCTTCTAAGACTTCTGCCAATAAAACGCCTTCTTTGGTTCGCCTTCCCTACAACATCGTCTATGTGATGGTTTCAGTTTAAGTTGTTAGTAACTGTAATATCTAGCTACTTAGTTGAATTGACATCCTTTAAATTTATATTATATTTTTTGTATTATAAAAAATTGACAAGCGTTGTTAGGTTGAGCTAGTCATTTTATATTGCCTATTTTTGGCCTTTTAATGTTTGGAATGTTCTCTTATAACTAGTTTGCTATCCACTATGCACACATATTCTATTTTGTTGTGGTGTCTGCACACAGGTATTTGTCTTAATGCTGCTACTTGCATTTTGTAGTTTTTAAATGCTTTTATTATTACCTGTCACTTTCTATAAATCTTGATGTGGTACATCTTGATATGGATTACATGTATACACTTTTTCATTATGCAGAGGCGTGAAGATGGCATACTGAATTGACTAAACTAGTAGCGAAAATAAAATAAAATAACTTTTCAATTTTCACGGCTGTTTGGCGAATTTCTTTGTTAAAAAACGTTCAAATTTGAATTATTTATCGTGTAACCGAAATTTAAGAATTCTTTCTTGTACTCATGTGAATCATTTCTCACTTATTGTTGTTTAGAGTCGATTGGCAGTTTTTGTGTCACGCAGGTATGTTATCTAAACTGTGTAATTCCTTCCGATCTTCTGATTAGTTTAACTGATGGTGCACGACAGAATCATCTGCAAGCAATCTAAGAGTGTTGCTCAGATAGTCTCTTAAATCGTTTAAACATGTGAAGAACAACAAAGGGCGCTTTACGTTTCCTCGTGGAATTCGGATATATATTTCGTTTCAGTGGTGCTGTTAAGAGAGGACGAAGTGGATCAAACATATAGCTACACCTTTCCACAAGTTCAATTCAAATCCATGTTGATGGCTTTTCATAAGTGCGACGTGCGTATTTTAAACGGCCCACACACGATTGTTGTTACTATTGAGCATTCTACCTCCAATGAAGCAGAATCCATCCAAGGAGAGGACATACGCTGGTAAGGATCGACCATACAGCGCTGCAGCCGCCGTTATCTCAAGACGATGCGAGGTCCGAAGTCACGTTACAGCTTGCACTTTCTGTGAGTGATAGAGGTGTACCTGCCGTTCCCGTATTGCTTTAGGTGCAGTGCTGTGATACCCATTTCATGAGCAAAGGGGTCGAGGGTTGATCATTCATCCACGCGATCAAGCATGCTTCTTCCAAAAACACTTGTGCAGCTAATTGTCCTCCTCGGCCGCTGTATCGTAGTACGGCTAACCATATTTCTCTTAGCCGCTTGCCGGCCGCAGTGGCCGAGCGGTTCTAGGCGCTTCAGTCTGGAACCGCGCGACCGCTACGGTCACAGGTTCGAATCCTGCCTAGGGCATTGGTGTGTGCCACGTCCTTAGGTTAGTTAGGTTTAAGTAGTGCCATGTCCTTAGTTAGGTTTAAGTAGTTCTAAGTTCTAGGGGACTGATGACCTCAGATGTTAAGTCCCATAGTGCTCAGAGCCATTTGAACCATTTTTCTTAGCCGCTTGATAATTTCGGAAAGATGGTGTGCATTGAGTGCCTACTCTGTAAGTACTTGGCCCAATAAAACATGTTAGCTTCGCTTCGGTTTCCATTTGTTTGGTCACATACGAAGTTCACGTCTTCTAATTCCGTAACTGGATACAGTGACATACCACCAGAGCTGATCGAATATACACTCCAACTTGTCTGCTAATATAGCAGTATTACAGATGTTCACATCAGGACGACAATGTCAATGCACACATCGCACCATCTGAGTCCTTTAGTGAAGTTCACAGGCCTGACCGCACACAATGTACGGCTAAATGTAGGTAGGGTTTACCTACCCTACAATCTTAATAAATATGAATGTAATGAATCAGTTCATTATGTAGAAGAAACAACGATTCGTACATTCTCGTATTCCACTAGCAGAGATAATCCACTACAAGTTCGATTTTGGAACTTTGGGACTCATTTCCAAACCGTGATTCCTTACCTCCAATCGATATATTTGACCCTGCTCCGTCGTTACCGGAAGATTTATTCACCGTCACGGAAACACATAGTAGTGCTATGATAGGAGGAATGGTTTCATACCGTACTCAAGAACCGTTCACCAACACAGAAGGCAGCTTCGTCCTAACATGTAACCAGTCTGGTAGGTCAGCTGTGTGGCAGGAGTGAGGAGGTACAATAGTTAAGGATGTTTTGACGGAGGTAATCTCGGAGATAATCTGATTCATGTTTTCTTTATCGTTGATTTTGATCTATGGACGACTCATGCGTATTGCTGTCTAACATTATTCCTGTGTGATGCTGCCTGTTTCCAAAAGGTACGCGAATGATTAGTGTTCATGTTTTTACGTACCTGTGGACCCAAATTGTTGCTTTTTTCTTCCATTCCAGACATAGCACTCGAGTATGCTGTAGGTTTGCTGTAACAGTTTTGATGGCTCTGAGCACTATGGGACTCAACTGCTGAGGTCATTAGTCCCCTAGAACTTAGAACTAGTTAAACCTAACTAACCTAAGGACATCACAAACATCCATGCCCGAGGCAGGATTCGAACCTGCGACCGTAGCGGTCTTGCGGTTCCAGACTGCAGCGCCTTTAACCGCACGGCGACTCCGGCCGGCACAGTTTTGATAAACTGATTTCGATACTCACGAAAATAACCGCACTGATGAGTTCTGATGGATGCCATGCTTATGTTATGATGTTAAAACATATGTCTCCGGCTGCGCTCTTCACGGCTTATCTTCCTTTGTATCTTTTATGCAGTTAATTAATTACTCTTTTACATTATAGCCATATCAATGACGCCTATCGATCGACTGTTGATGAACCAACGGAAGCTTACGTTTTCCCTGAACACCAAGAGTATTTCTATTGTCACTGAAAATTTTTCGATATAGTTTTCTGTGGTGTAACTGTGGACATATCGCACCCAGGCAAGGTCAGTGACCAACTCAAAAATGCAATACTTGAGAAAAACCGACTTAAAGAATTCTATAAAACTCATATTGAAATGGTTTAACCATTCTTTATATTTAACTTGAGTATTTTTGCTAGTAGGAGGAGGAAGTTAGTGTTTAACGTCCCGTCGACAACGAGGTCATTAGAGACGGAGCACTAGCTCGAATTAGGGAAGGATGGGGAAGGAAATCGGCCGTGCCCTTTCAAAGGAACCATCCCGGCATTTGCCTGAAGTGATCTAGGGAAATCACGGAAAACCTCAATCAGGATGGCCGGACGCGGGATTGAACCATTTTTGCTAGTAACTTCCCTTACAGTCTATACAACAGTAATATGCAAAGGTTGTTCTGTTGGCGCCGAATGTGAGGTGTAATAAGGTAATTAGTTTTTCGAGTTGTGTCACTTTTCTTGCTTTTTTACAAACTTTTTTTATGACCCCTTATGTAATACTTTTTCGACTTTTCCATGGTGTCCAAATTAAAGCAACAAACCGCTATTTCCCCGTCCTGTGTCTCATTCACGATATAATCATACAAACTGTCAATATATGTCCGTACGATAGTGTTCTGCACGGAAGATGGCATTCCGGTCAACGGACAGTCACTCCAACGATGACGTCATAGCACCTATCAAACGGGTTTGTGTTTGCCGGGCAGACCCACATCCATAATCGCTGTTTACACAGCCATAGACTGTGCAGTATGGCACAGAGAAGACGCCTTCCAGACCCGCTGCGGTGGAGGGCCATAGGAAGAATGGAAGCAGGACAGTCGAAACTTGTGACTTAATGACAATCGTTCTGTTGTTTCTCAGGTGTGATGACTGTTTATAGAGACCGAAAGTGTATCCGAATACAAGAGCAGGGCCGGCCACGTGTGACGTCAGAAAGAGAGGACCTTTATTTGGAAGTGGGCTACGGTACCGCCTAGTACTGTACGGCAACTGGCCTTTGCCTCTGCAGCATCCACTGGAAGTGTTGTATCGAGGAAAAATATGTACAGAATGCTTCGGTAGAATAGCCTTTATTGTCGGAGACCTGCTGTCGTGTCTCACAGAAGGGAACGCCTAGAGTGTCACCACCATGCCACCTGGACAGTCGAATAGCCAATGTTCTTTCCACAGCTGATTCTCGATTTGGTCTGGAGAGTGATTCTCGACGGATTCGCGTCTCCAGAGAAAGGAGAACACGATTTCGGGACCCAGACATTGTGGAAGAGAGACCTGTACTGAGGAGGGTCCCTAATTGTGGGGGCAGGGATTATGTTGACCACTCGAATACCTCTTCATCAAATTGTATCAGCAAGATTTAACTGCTGTCACATATCGTGACGATATCTTGAGACCTCAGGTGCAGTTGTTGTGAGGTGTTGTGGGCCCAGAGTTCTTACTGATGAACGACAGTACTCGACCTAATAGAGGTCGAGGTGGTTGATGTTTTCTTGGAAACGGAAGCTATTGCATGCATAGCGTGGCCTGCTCGCTCTCCCAATTTGAGTCCCAAAGAGCATGTCTGGAATGCATTAGGGAGACGGTTTGTATCACGCCAGCATGCACCAACCACTCTCCAAGATTTGCGAGCAGCTCCGCAGAAGGAATGGGCGTTATTGCCTCAACGTGAGATTGATGACATGATACATAGCATGGCCCGTGTCTCCGTCCCGCGTAAGCTGAATGACGCCTTGTCTCGAAGATGGCCGTACGTACGAGTTCTGCAGTACGTTTGCGTTGCAGCAGCGCCGGCAACACATCGCCGTACAGGCGGAAGCTTTTAACCTGCACCTGCACTGAGCTACCCTCCGCGCCGCTAAAATCAACGTCGGGCGAAGATTAGTCATTAACATGCTGTAAAAACCCAGCAACACGATTGGTAAAAACGTTGAACAGCAGCAAAACAGTACATCTTCAAATTACATTTAGTACAATTTCTGAAGAAAATAAAACAGTACATGACAAAAATCCATAATAGACTTCATAACGAATCAGGCGGAAAGCCAAAGCTATTACATTTAACGGGCAGCAGAAACACATGTCGTAAAGATGACATATTTCATTTGTATCTGGGTGTGTATAACGGCCGGTGTGTGTGGCCGAGCGGTTCTAGGCGCTTCAGTCTGGAACCGCGCGACCGCTACGGTCGTGGGTTCGAATCCTGCCTCGGGCATGGATGTGTGTGATGACCTTAGGTTAGCTAGGTTTAAGTAATTTTAAGTTCTAGGGGACTGATGACCTCAGATGTTAAGTCCCATAGTGCTCAGAACCATTTGGGTATACTTAGAAATGCATTTTAGAGGTTTGACTGTATAATCAGTTACTGAAACTACAGAAGACAGTGCTTTATAGCAGTCCTGTTGGAGTCTATTAGGTCCTTCCGTATCATATTTCCAGGAATCCAGTTGTTAAGCGCATCTTTCGTCTGCTACATCTACAAACATCAAAAAAAGTTTTGCATCATCTCGGTTTCGATAGTTCCGGAACCTGCACGTAAAACTGGAATAGAGATCAACATCAACATCATTTCCGCCCTTTTTATTCCTCGTGAAAACCACACATTGCATGTTGTACCACCATACAGCGAGACCTTCACAGGTGGTGGTCCAGATTGCTGTACACACCGGTACCTCTAATAGTAGTATGCCTGTATTCGTCGTGGCATACTATCCACAAGCTCATCAAGTCACTGTTGGTCCAGATCGTCCCACTTCTCAAAGGTTGGTGGGTCACGTCGTACATAAATAGCCCTTTTCAATCTATCCCAGCCATGTTCAATAGGGATCAAGTCTGGAGAACACGCTGGCCACTCTAGTCGAGCGATGTCGTTGTCCTGGAGGAAATCATTTACAAGATGTGCAGGATGGGGGCGCGGATTGTCGTCTATGAAGACAAATGCCTCGCGAATATGCTGCGAATACGGTTGCACTATCGGTCGGAGGATGGAATTCACGTATCGTACATTCAGGGCGCTTTCCATGCCCACCAGCGGCGTACGTTGGCCCCACATAATGCCACCGCAAAACAGCAGGGAACGTCGACCTGCCGGTCGGAGTGGCCGAGCGGTTCTAGGCGCGTCTGGTCGGAGGTTCGAATCCTGCCTCGGGCATGGATGTGTGTGATGTTCTTAGGTTAATAATGTTTAATTAATTCTAAGTTCTAGGGGACTGATGACCTCAGAAGTTAAGTCCCATAGTGCTCAGAGCCATTTTTGAACCTCCATCTTGCTGCACTCACTGGACAGTGTGTCTAAGGCGTTCAGCCTGACCGGATTACCTCCACACACGTCTCCGACGATCGTCTGGTTGAAGGCATATGCGACACTCGTAGGTGAAGAGAACGTGATGCCAATCCTAAGCAGTCTATTCGGCATGATGTTGCGCCCATCTGTACCGCGCATCATTGTGTCGTGGTTGCAAAGATGGACCGCGCCGTGGATGTCGGGAGTGAGGTTGCTATCATGCAGCCTATTGTACACAGTTTGAGTCGTAACACAACGTCGTGTGGCTGCAGGAAAAGCATTATTCAACGTGGTGGCGTTGCTGTCAGGGTTCCTCCGAGCCATAATCCGTAGGTAGCGGCCATCCACTGCAGTAGTAGTCCTTGGGCGGCCTGAGCGAGGCATCTCATCGACAGTTCCTGTCTCTCTGTATCGCCTCCATGTCCGAACAATATCGCTTTGGTTCACTCCAAGATGCCTGAACACTTCCCTTGTTGAGAGCCCTTCCTGGCACAAGGTAACAATGCGGACGCGATGTAACCGCAGTATTGACCGTCTGGGCACGGTTGAACTACAGACAACACGAGCCATGTATCTCCTTCCTGGTGGAATGACTGAAACTGATCGGCTGTCGGACCCCCTCCGTCTAATAGGCGCTGATCATGTATGGTTGTTTACATCTTTGGGCGGGTTTAGTGACATCTCTGAACAGTCAAAGGGACTGCGTGTGTGTTACAATATTCACAGTCAACGTCTATCTTCAGGACTTCTGGGAACTGGAGTGATGCAAAACTTTTTTTGATGTGTGTATGAGGAGACCATTAACAACAGCGTCCATTACGTCATCCGATATCCACGGATGCACCTACGACCGCATACCGCTTTCCACTAAATCGTGACAATTACAAAGCCACGCTATTGTCGTGTCCTCATCTTGTCAGGAGTAAACGATTTACCTGTGTTTTGTTTTTAACTTTCTTCGCACCTAATACACTCGACACAGAAACTGCTATAAACTCCGACGATGTTTCTCAAATCTGCCGTACGTAGTGACGGATCCTTTCTAGAAACTACTCGAAGAAATCAAGCGCAATCTGTTTCTCGCTGCTTCTTAGGGTTTTATGCGACTACCTTCACTACAGAACACGAATCGAATCCGTAAGTGAGCACGACTGCCAGGAGAGAGAAATCGATTGCCCAGTAAGACCTGGCAAAGGAACTTCACGTGTTAAACACTTCTAGTATGAAAAAAAAGAAAAAAATAAGTTAGATATTTTTCAATTTTAATCTGATAATTATATATATATATATATATATATATATATATATATATATATATATATATATATATATACACACACACTCCTGGAAATGGAAAAAAGAACACATTGACACCGGTGTGTCAGACCCACCATACTTGCTCCGGACACTGCGAGAGGGCTGTACAAGCAATGATCACACGCACGGCACAGCGGACACACCAGGAACCGCGGTGTTGGCCGTCGAATGGCGCTAGCTGCGCAGCATTTGTGCACCGCCGCCGTCAGTGTCAGCCAGTTTGCCGTGGCATACGGAGCTCCATCGCAGTCTTTAACACTGGTAGCATGCCGCGACAGCGTGGACGTGAACCGTATGTGCAGTTGACGGACTTTGAGCGAGGGCGTATAGTGGGCATGCGGGAGGCCGGGTGGACGTACCGCCGAATTCCTCAACACGTGGGGCGTGAGGTCTCCACAGTACATCGATGTTGTCGCCAGTGGTCGGCGGAAGGTGCACGTGCCCGTCGACCTGGGACCGGACCGCAGCGACGCACGGATGCACGCCAAGACCGTAGGATCCTACGCAGTGCCTTAGGGGACCGCACCGCCACTTCCCAGCAAATTAGGGACACTGTTGCTCCTGGGGTATCGGCGAGGACCATTCGCAACCGTCTCCATGAAGCTGGCTACGGTCCCGCACACCGTTAGGCCGTCTTCCGCTCACGCGCCAACATCGTGCAGCCCGCCTCCAGTGGTGTCGCGACAGGCGTGAATGGAGGGACGAATGGAGACGTGTCGTCTTCAGCGATGAGAGTCGCTTCTGCCTTGGTGCCAATGATGGTCGTATGCGTGTTTGGCGCCGTGCAGGTGAGCGCCACAATCAGGACTGCATACGACCGAGGCACACAGGGCCAACACCCGGCATCATGGTGTGGGGAGCGATCTCCTACACTGGCCGTACACCACTGGTGATCGTCGAGGGGACACTGAATAGTGCACGGTACATCCAAACCGTCATCGAACCCATCGTTCTACCATTCCTAGACCGGCAAGGGAACTTGCTGTTCCAACAGGACAATGCACGTCGGCATGTATCCCGTGCCACCCAATGTGCTCTAGAAGGTGTAAGTCAACTACCCTGGCCAGCAAGATCTCCGGATCTGTCCCCCATTGAGCATGTTTGGGACTGGATGAAGCGTCGTCTCACACAGTCTGCACGTCCAGCACGAACGCTGGTCCAATTGAGGCGCCAGGTGGAAATGGCATGGCAAGCTGTTCCACAGGACTACATCCAGCATCTCTACGATCGTCTCCATGGGAGAATAGCAGCCTGCATTGCTGCGAAAGGTGGATATAGACTGTACTAGTGCCGACATTGTGCATGCTCTGTTGCCTGTGTCTATGTGCCTGTGGTTCTGTCAGTGTGATCATGTGATGTATCTGACCCCAGGAATGTGTCAATAAAGTTTCCCCTTCCTGGGACAATGAATTCACGGTGTTCTTATTTCAATTTCCAGGAGTGTATATATATATATATATATATATATATATATATATTGTGTTTCATACTAGAATGTCGTGTTCCCAGTTTCGCACAGCTTTGCCACAGAAAAAACGAAAGCGGTCGAAAACGTCCGTCTTCTGGTCGGCTCCTGATCATTGTCGGAAGGAGGCTAGTTTTTGATTACGCAAAGGCTTCTGTTATTTGGAAAAGAACAACCCGGATATCTTTACGTAAGCAGTATGAATTTTATAATTACCTAAGGGGCCTTTAACAATGAACAATAAAAAAATTGCATTTGCAAATTAAATCATTAATAAATGGGGCAGCTATGAGTTGTGTAGCAGACAAGGAGCGGCCTTCTGTCTGCGACCAGGATGCCGCAGTATTCTCTGCTGTAGTAAAGGCTGTTTGACTTTTATAAAAATAATATGACATGGAGGTAAAGAAAAAGGAAAAGAATAGAATAAGAAATTTGGTAAACACTAAATATTTTCAAATAATTCTCACTAGCAATTAGGGCTTATTTATAAACAGTATAAGTAATTGCAGAATGAGATTTTCACTCTGCAGCGGAGTGTGCGCTGATATGAAACTTCCTGGCAGATTAAAACTGTGTGCCCGACCGAGACTCGAACTCGGGACCTTTGCTTTTGGCGTGCAAGTGCTCTACCAACTGAGCTACCGAAGCACGACTCACGTCCGGTACTCACAGCTTTAGTTCTGCCAGTACCTCGTCTCCTACCTTCCAAACTTTACAGAAGCTCTCCCGCGAGCCTTGCAGAACTAGCACTCCTGAAAGAAAGGATATTGCGGAGACATGGCTTAGCCACAGCCTGGGGGATGTTTCCAGAATGAGATTTTCACTCTGCAGCGGAGTGTGCGCTGATATGAAACTTCCTGGCAGATTAAAACTGTGTGCCCGACCGAGACTCGAACTCGTGACCTTTGTCTTTCGCGGGCAAGTGCTCTACCAACTGAGCTACCGAAGCACTACTCACGCCCGGTACTCACAGCTTTACTTCTGCCAGTGCCTCGTCTCCTACTGGCAGAAGTAAAGCTGTGAGTACCGGGCCTGAGTCGTGCTTCGGTAGCTCAGTTGGTAGAGCACTTGCCCGCGAAAGGCGAAGGTCCGGAGTTCGAGTCTCGGTCGGGCACACGGTTTTAATCTGCCAGGAAGTTTCAGTATAAGTAATTTTCTAACTGTATGGTGCGATCAGATTTCAGCCTGTCCTCTGCTAACTTCTTGGTCACGTTTTTGTAACAAATTACAGTCATTACTTTTCTCCTTCCTTCGAGACAATTCTTGCACCGTTCAACACCTTCATAACAATAAATTGCCGATTTACAGTTTCGAACATAAATTACTTGAATTTTATTAATCAATAACTGTTGTGTGTACGCTGCTAAGACCGCTCACTTTTTATGGCTTAAAAAACGACCTTCTTTACGCTTTCACATTACAAGCAGAAGTACGATAAAATCTGAAGATCTACAAAGGTTTTTACTGTCATCTTTTATTTAGATGGAAGCGGAACGTTCAGTTCAGCTTCTGTTAAAATGTCTCTTTGTCAGCGCATCGATGTATTAGCGTCCGCGCTAGATGCGCATCTTTACAGTTACGTAAATTGTAGAAAGCAAATGTCTTTCAAAGAATAAGTCTCATCTCATAAGTTGATCATTTAATATACAGATAGGTGACTGCCTTTCATACGACGGAAATCCCAATAATATTACACACTGAACACGGTGACTTGTAAAAATAGTTGAGACTTCCAATGCTTTAGCGCGGGACGCCGTGACATTCACGCTAGAATTTCAGCGAAGGAACCGACACATATGCGGCGCCTATTCCCAGTGGCGTCTGATGTAGGTGTCGCCCAATTGCTGAGCGTGCTGAATGTTCGTTCGTTAGTTTTCATTAACGTGGAACTTCGATGAACAACGTGTACATACTGCTTACAAGATGAACCTCCAACAGACCACAGACAGTTCCTTCCTCAGCCCTAATCTAGTTCAGATGTTGCTCCATTTCCTATGGCCTGGGCTTCAGCAGTACGTGCTACTCCGACCCTCCTCCACTGAGCACAAGCCAGATGCCACCCTAGAAACAGCCGATATCTGCCGACAAAAGAGTGACTAAGAACTTCCCCACTGGTTCGGAATGCACTATCGGAGTTTCCAAGTGCAATACACCTCTGACCTCCCGCTTCCTCAGACCTGAAAGCAATTAAGCCATCTCGACCGTAGCTTCCGCTGTTTGTATCGTCCGCTACGCACTGCTAACCAGTTGAGGATTGTACTGCAGACAGCATCACGCCGGATAACCAGCCAACTTGACACTCATTCTTCCCTTGCCGGAAAGGCCGCTGCCAGCGTATTTGTTCACGGGCACTGTAGTTAGGGGAATAAAGGAGGAGGACTGTCGCGTCACATCTCGTCGATAATGAAGGTATTTCATACATTGCAGCAGTTCGGATTGGGCAAGAATGGAAAGGGAAACCGCAATGTCCGCTTCAAAGTCATTCCGTATAACCAGTTTGTTTGCGTGGCTACCCTCCGCAGCAAGCACAGAAATACTTGTTTTGTAAATAAAAGAGCCTTTTCCTGCTGCAACTAATTTATTTTTCCCAGACGCGTTTCGCCTTTTTTTTGGGTCTAACGAACTTTCAGCGGGATCTATAACGATACATTTTCGTTATTTTTAGATTATCAAACAGTTCGCGTAGCTTTTTTTTATGTTATTAAGCAATTACTTACAGTGTTTTCTGATCTGCGTTTTCTCTCATCTCAAAAGAACACAACAACCCCCCCTCCCTCCCCCCCCCCCACACACACACACTCAATTAAAAATAAAACAGTTATATACAAACACTTCAGCTCTCTCTCTCTCTCTCTCTCGTACACATACACGCACACACAGATATAAGCATCATGAATAGAAGTTTTGAACATATACTTCGTTAGGTTGGCAATATGTAGGTAAACAAACCAAAGAGGAGAAAACACGTAATGAAGTTACAATATTTACGTTTTTAAAGCAGTGTTCGAACACATAGCTATATCTAGTGGCAAAAGAATAATAGTATTCCACAAAAAAGAAGGAGAAACGTGGCGAACAGTGTGAAAAAGTACGGAATACAAAATTGTGCTTATGTTTCGAAAATAAAGCAGTAGTGCGGCTTCCAGACAAGATGAGAGGAAACGCAGATCACCGCAAACTGTAAGTAAACACTTAATAACATAAAAAACGCGCCATGAACTGTTTGATAATCTAAAAATAACAAAACTGTATTGCTGTACTCGTAGATCCCACTGAAGACGCCTTAGAGCAAGAAAAAGGCGAAACGCGTCTGGGAAAAATAAATTAAGTTGCAGCAAGAAAAGGCGGATTTATTTACAAAACCAAGCATTCTGTATAACCCAGTGACATCGTATTGAAATACTCTACTGGTTGTGAAATCAGATTTAACGTATATCACCTACTGTGATTCCAGAATTAAGTTTTCATTCTGTAGCGGAGTGTCTGCTGATAGGAAAATTCGCGACAGATTAAAACTGTGGGCAAACCGGGACCTGACAAAGAATGTTAAGAAAAGTAGGAAGATATTTTTCCATAGTAAGAGTGACAGGATACAAATTTCAGAGTATCTGAGCAGTCAGCATGAAATATTCGGTGATGAGGACGAAAATGTGGAAAACAAATACGAAAAACTTCAGACGAATCGTGCAATGTGCCCCAGACAGATATGTATGGTCTTAAGCAATGGGAAAGACCCACCATGGTACAATAGCTGTGTTAGAAAACCGCTGGTAAACAAAGAGAACTTCACCTCAGATTCAAGAGAACTAAAAACCTAGCTGACAAACAGAAGCTGCACGAAGCGAAAACGAGCGTAAGGAGAGCAATGAGAGAAGCGTTCAATGACTTTGAAAATAAAACTTTGTCAACCGATCAGAGTAAAAATCCTAAGAGGTTTCGGTCGTATGTGAGATCAGTAAGTGGGTCAAAATCATCTATTCATTCACTCGGTGACCATACCGTTACCGAAACGGAAGATGACAGAGGGAAAGCCGAAATACTGAATTCGGCCTTCGAAAATTGTTTCACCGCGAAAGATCGTAATATGATCCCTCTTTTCAACAGTCGTACGAACTTTAAAATGGCAGATATTGAAATAAACGATCGCGAAATAGAAAAACAAGTGCAATCGCTTAGTAGTGCACAGGTGTCAGGACCGGATGAGATATATATATAAGAGTCTACAAAGATTATGCGAAAGAACTTGCTCACCCTCTAGGAGTAATTTGTCGTAGATCGCTTGAGCGACGAAGGTTATCTAGCGACTGGAAGAAAGCACAGGTCATTCCTGTTTTTAAGGAGGTTTATGGAACATGTTTTATGCGCAAGAATTATGACGTTCTTGGAGGAGGAAATTCAACATGGATTCCATAAACAGAGATTCCCCGAAACTCAGCTCGCTCTGTTCCTCCGTGAGATCCACAGTGCCATAGAAAATGGCGCTCAGGATGACGCCGAGTTCCTTGATTTCACGAAGGCATTTGATACTATCGAGCACTGCAGTTTAGTGAAAAAATACGAGCTTATCAAGTATCGGGGTAGATCTGGGACTGGATTCAAGACTTCTTTGCATACAAGACTGAACACGTCGCTCTTAACAGAACTAAATCGACAGATGTAATTTCTGGTGTGCGCCAAGGAAGAGCGATAGGACGTTACTTATTACAATCTATGTAAATGATCTAGTAGAAAGAGTCGGACCTCTCTAAGGCTGTCCGCGAGTGACGCGATTGTCTATAACAAAGCAGCAATGCCAGAATATAGTAACGATCTGCAGAATGACGACCAGAGAGTTAATGAACTGTGCAGGCTTTGGCATTTGACCCTGAACATAAATAAATGTAACATATTGCGCACACATAGGACAAGGAATCCACTACTGTATAGCTACACTACCGATGACATACAGCTGGAAACAGTATCTGCAGTAAAATATCTACAAGTAACTCTCCAGAGCGACTTTAAGTGGAATAACCATATAAAATAAATAGTAGGAAAAGCAGATGTCAGACACAGATTCATAGGAAGAATCTTAAGGAAATTTAACTCATCCCCGAAGGAAGTGGCTTATAAGGCGCTTGGTCGACCCATTGTTGAGTATTGTCCTTCTAAATGGGATCTCTACCAGATAGAACTGATAGAAAAAATAGAGAAGATCCAACGAAGAGCGGCACATTTCGTCATGGGATCGTTTAGTCGGCACTAGGGCGTTACGGAGATGCCCAACCAAATTCCTTCGGCAGGCGTTACAAGAGAGTCGTTGTACATCACGGAGAGATTTGTAATTGAAATTTCGAGAGAGTACTTTCCGGGAAGAGTCGGGCAACGTATTCTTCCCCTACATACATCTCTCGTAATGACCATGAGGAGAAAATTCGAGAAATTAGAGGCAATATAGAGGCTTACCGACAATCACTCTTCCAACGCGCTATTCGCGTATGGAACAGGGTTGGAGGGCTCAGTTAGTGGTGCAAAAAGCACCCTCCGCCACACACCATTACGTGGCTTGCGGTGTATGATGTAGAGGTAGACCTTTCCCTTTTGAGGGCGGATACCCTGCCGATTGAGCTACCCGAGCACGACAAACGATCCGTCCCCACACCTTAACTTCCGCCTGTATCTCATCAGCTGCCTCCCAAACCGCACAGAAGTTCTGCTGTGAAACATGTAGGCCTTGCACTGCTGGAAGGAAGCATATTGCGGAGACCTGTCTTAGCCACAACTTGGGGGATCTTTCCAGCATGAATTTTTCGTTCTGCAGACATATGTGTGGTGTTATGATTGTTTTACATATCAGCTAGTATGAGTGTGTTACATGTCAAGTAGTATGACTGCTTTATATATCAGCTAGTATTTTTCTTAGGTTTGGCGGACCTCGAATCAGTCTTATAAATATAAACAGCTAACTTTCTGCACTGGCGTGCACTTTCACTTATTTTTCCTCTTGAGCAGCACATAACATCCCTTTCTGTGACATTATTTTTCTTCTCAGGTGGGATACATGCATTGGGAAGCGGGTTCAAGTTTTTGCGTGAAGTCTCATCGTGGTGATACGCAGTGATGGTCGCCCATGAACAGAGCACTCAGGTAACGGCGCACTCTCTAGCAGTTGCTGCCAAACCGCCTCATCATCATCATCACGAAGTTCTCTCTTCGTCATTTTGGCTCTTCACTAAGATGAGTGATCACATGTCGTACGTGACATGTTCTTCGTTTTAGAACACATTTAAGAGGCATCTGTTCATCTTCATCGACATGAATACTCTGAAAATCACACTTAAGTGCCTGGCAGAGGGTCCATCGAACCCCTTTCACAACAATTATGTATTATTCCACTCTCGAACAGCGCGCGGAAAGAACGAACACCTAGAGTCAGTCCCACATGAAAGTGTATGCCCTTATCTGTATGAAATAAAAGACACTATTATAAATATATGTTTAAATGAAAAAACGAGGCGTATTCGGAGAGTAAAGTCCGAGTAGGTGCGAAGTGATAACCACTGTGAAAATCCGATGGAACTTTCCACATATGTGTTGGGCAGTGTCTTTAGTCTCCCTGTCGATCGCTTCACGTCGCTCTTTTCGGTTCAGAGCGCAAAGTGATCAGATAGAAATGCCTAAAACAAGTGTCTCCGCCAAGTATGTGAATCTGGTGAGAGATTTCGCCTGAAGCTATGCAGCCCACATAATATAAATGTCAGGCTTTTCTTTCTTCAAGACAATTTTCAGCCGCATTCTACAGGGGCAATGAAGATGCTCCTGCAGCGTTTTCGAAGAGAAGTGTTTGATCACCCACAATACGGCCCTCTCTGTAGTTCATCTCTGCTCACGTGAACCGCTGGCAACATTTTGTCTAAGGCGTTGCAGTCGTGGACTGTGCGGCTGGTCCCAGCGGAGGTTCAAGTCCTCCCTCGGGCATGGGTGTGTGTGTTTGTCCTTAGGATAATTTAGGTTAAGTAGCGTGTAAGCTTAGGGACTAATGACCTTAGCAGTTAAGTCCCATAAGATTTCACACACATTTTAACATTTTTGGCAACATTTTGGCACAAACAACGAAAGGCAGACCAGCTTTCAGAATTGGCGGAAAGGACAGGCGGCTGGTTTCTGTGACGAGGGTAGTGGAAAGTTTGTACAACGCCACGAAAAATGTCTAAGTCGGAGAGGTAGTTAGAAAATGTGGCTATCTGTTGCGAATAAAAAAAAAAATTTTATTTTCACTGTGGTTTCCATTTCACGACCGATCGGACTTTACTTTCCAAACAACCCTCATACATGTTGTTACTAATTGCAGAGTTACCTAATAGTTAATCCAATCGCCGCCATTATCGATTAATGCAAAGCACTTTAGTCCTCTCTCCGGTAAATCATCCACGTTTTCAACCTCTAAATGTCATTTGATCCGCTTCGCAACGAATGTCTTTTACTTTCTAAGAATTTTAGCAGCAGCCTCATATGAAAGCTTTGATACCTTTAGATGATTTACGTGGAACACTGCCTCATGTCGCTTCAGATATTTTGCCCTCATTTTAAACTGCAACCGACAAAACATAACATTCAAATCTCACACTGTTTATCTATACATTGTGAAAAAGCACACTGATTACAGATGGAGACCATCACGACCAGAGATGTCCCTGCGGACGTTACACTTAAAACCATGGCGCACACTTTCTTGTGGAACTGACTATATTTCTTTCTGTGCGAGCTTTGATTCCGCTTATTTTATTATGATGGTCGTTTGTCCCTATGAAGGTCAGCGTCAACAGAATATTTTCACATTCAGATGAGAAAGTCGTTGATCGAAATTTCGTGAGAAGATCCCGCCGCAGCGAGAAACAAGAATTATTAGGTAAAAACTGAACGTCATCCATTCCTATAGCGTAGCGCGCATCTCCGAGCTGAGCTCCTCACGCGATTTAAATTCCACAATAACTACACTGAAGAGCCAGAGAAACTGGTGCACCTGCCTAATATCGTGCAGGGCCCCCGCGAGCACGCAGAAATGCCGCAACACGACGTGACATGGACTCGACTAATGTCTAAAGTAGTGCTAGGAGGAACTGACATCGTGAACCCTGAAGGGCTGCACATAAATCCGTAAGATTACAGGGGACGGAGATCTCTTCTGAAAAGCACGTTGCAAGGCATCCCAAATATGCACAACAATGTTCATGTCTGGGGAGTCGGGTGGCCAGCGGAAGTGTTTAAACTCAGAAGCGTGTTCCTGGAATCACTCTGTAGCTCTAGACGTGTGGGGTGTCGCATTGTCCTGCTGGAAGTGCCGAAGTCCGTCGGGATGTCAGTGGACATAACTGGATGCAGGTGATCAGACAGGATGCTTACATACGTGTCATCTGTCAGAGTCGTATGGAGACGTATGTAGAGATCCCGTATCACTCCCAACTGCACACACCCCACACCATTACAAAGCCTTCACCAGCTTCATACAATTTGAAACGAGACTCTTCCGACCAGGGAACATGTTTCCGGTCATCAACATTCCAATATAGGTGTTGACTGGCCCAGGGGAGGCGTAAGGCTTTGTGTCGTGAAGTCATCAAGAGTACACGAGTGGGCCTTCGGTTCCGAAAGCCCATATCGATGATGTTTCGTTGACTGGTTCGCACGGTGACACTTTTTGTTGGCCCAACATTGAAATCTGCAGCAGTTTGCGGAAGAATTGCACTTCCGTCGCTTTGAACGATTCTCTTCAGTCGTCGTTGGTCGGTCTACAGGATCTTTTTCTGGCCATAGCGGTGTCGGAGATTTGATGTTTTACCGGATTCCTGATATTCACAGTACACTTCTAAAATGGTGGTACGTGAAAACCCCCTATTCATCGCTACATCGGAGATGCTGCGTCCGATCGCTCTTGCGCCAACTATAATATCACGTTCAAACTCACTTAAATCTTGATAACATGCCATTGTTGCAGCAGTAACCAGACACTTGTTGTCTTACATAGGCGTTACCGACCACAGCGCCGTATTCTGCCTGTTTACATATCTCTGCATTTGAATACGCATGCCTGTACCAGTTTCTTTGGAGCTTGCCAGTACATGCGACTGGATTATGGGAGAAGGTGCGTGAAACTGGACACGCAAGCGAAAAAAATACGCAACTAAGTGAATCGAATGTGGTCTTCTGAATTACCTTTCAAAATACACTGCCTGACAAAAAAAATGAATCACGAAAAGGTGGGTGGATAGAAACTGGAGCTTCAGTGTTTAAGAGGGCATGGGATTTTATTTCAGTGATGACAAAATCGAGTCAGTCTCACAAAGACGTTGTGAGCATAAACCCTCTTATCAGTGTGGGGTTCCACCCTCTCTGGCCTGGAAACATCTACTGAATCCATTGGGAGGGGTTTCATAAAACCGGTGGGTGCTCTCCTGAAGGGGCTGGCCGACAGGTGTTGTAACTGGTCCTTGGTATCTTGGACGCTGGCACTCAGACGGAGTTGACGTCCGGGCTGGTTCCACACATGTTCCGTAGGGTACAATTATGGTGATCTTGCTGACCACGGGAGTACGTCAACATCACGTAGACACTTCACAAACCGCCACGTGTGGGCAAACATTTTCCTGTTTAAAAATGCCACCACGATGCTGTCACGTGAAACGTAAGACTCGAGGATGCTGGATGTTCATGACACAACCTCGTGCTCTTACAATTTCACCAGTCACTGCCAGCCATGACCTGAGGCACAGACAGACTGTGCTTTGTAATGGTACTTGAATTACGCAACCATTACGGCACCTCACCTGAACCTCTCGATACCAGCAATATTCTACTGTGTTTCTGTAAAGTAGTTAACATATTTCTGAGACAACATTCAGATTTGATTTCATTGATGTAGAGGTACTTCGATAAATCGATGTGTTTATATTGCAATGATATATTCGTATGTGTATTCTTTCTTTTGTCACAATGATCTTTGATGTAACTCTGATTTTTGGGTGCGTAAGCGATTATTTGTTGTTAGAGTCTCGGACCTTGAGAAAGTCAAGTCTTGGACGTCATGTTGGAAAGACGCGTATTGTAGTCAGCTTATAAAATGTTAACTTTATCAGTGAGGAAGATGTTTTCAAGTATGTTTTGTGTGTTACGTGCCATTGCAACAAAAGCAATAAAAAAGAAGTGTAGCTTGAATTCGGAGTGCTGGTTACTTTTTTTACATCACCATTGTCCTGCAAAAGTGTAATCTCCAAGAATGATTTGTGAAACACATCTATAAATCAAACTTCCTGGCAGATTAAAACTGTGTGCCCGACCGAGACTCGAACTCGGGACCTTCGCCTTTCGCGGGCAAGTGCTCTACCATCTGAGCTACCGAAGCACGACTCACGCCCGGTACTCACAGCTTTACTTCTGCCAGTATCCTGTCTCCTACCTTCCAAACTTTACAGAAGCTCTTCTGCGAACCATGCAGAACTAGCACTCCTGGAAGAAAGGATATTGCGGGGACATGGCTTAGCCACAGCCTGGGGGATGTTTCGGTCGGGCACACAGTTTTAATCTGCCAGGAAGTTTCATATCAGCGCACACTCCGCTGCAGAGTGAAAATCTCATTCTGGAAACATCTATAAATCTTTTGAATATAGCAGAATAAAACCTAGGCCTCTTTGCATCCGAGCTTGGAATCATCACCACCTAGATTTTCGACGATTGAGCCATGATTTTACGAGACCAGCGTGGGAAACACGAACAGATGAGTGACTAGTTTATTCACTATTACATGAAAGGACTTTATTAACTGTGCTCTAATGACACCTGCCACATAATAACTTTGTTGCTGCCCGAAAATGCAGTATTTAGCAGCGCGAGCAACACCACAATCATTATTAAATTTTTTCCTTTGTTGTGGTAGGGTAGTTAGAGCCTGCACCGACAGTATGACGCCAGGAGCAGCAGCACCATTGTGGGCCGGCCGGAGTGGCTGAGCGGTTCTAGGCGCTACAGGCTGGAACCGCATGACAGCTACGGTCGCAGGTTCGAATCCTGCCTCGGGCGTGGATGTGTGTGATGTCCTAAGTTAGTTAGGTTTAAGTAGTTCTAAGTTCTAGGGGACTGATGACCTCAGCAGTTAAGTCCCATAGTGCTCAGAGCCATTTGAAACAGCACCACTGTGCCTCTGAAACACTGAAAGAATGGGACCACTCCACATGTCTCCGCCGTAGACGCTGGTGATACAGGGCAGTGCAGAACCACGATTCATCACTTAACACGGTGCAACGCCATTCATCACTTTGCTGATGACCAGGTGGCAAAGAGGTTGCGTGAAGATCAATAGAGCCCAAAGACAGGCTTGCAAGAGACGCGCCATCAACGCCCTGTCGGCCGCGAGTATTCACATCGTCGCCGCGGACTGGAAGTCCCAGTCAGTCATCCAGCGAGACAATCAGTCAAGCCATCAGTGGCAGCCCAGTGGGAGTTGCAGTCAGATTTAGCCCAGTGTCTAGCTCAGGGTCAGGCAGTACCGAGTGACCAGAGTACTGTACATAGCGGGACTTTGTACTTTACCAGCAGTGAGGCTAATGGGGACTATTAAGGTGTGAACCATGGACCTTGCCGTTGGTGGGGAGGCTTGCGTGCCTCAGTGATACAGATAGCCGTACCGTAGGTGCAACCACAACGGAGGGGTATCTGTTGAGAGGCCAGACAAACGTGTGGTTCCTGAAGAGGGGCAGCAGCCTTTTCAGTAGTTGTAGGGGCAACAGTCTGGATGATTGACAGATCTGGCCTTGTAACACTAACCAAAACGGTCTTGCTGTGCTGGTACTGTGAACGGCTGAAAGCAAGAGGAAACCACAGCAGCAATTTTTCCCGAGGGTAGGCAGCTTTCCTGTATGGTTAAATGATGATGGCGTCCTCTTGGGTAAAATATTCCGGAGGTACAATAGTCCTCCATTCGGAGGATCTCCGGGCGGGGACTACTCAGGAGGACGCTGTTATCAGGAGAAAGAAAACTGGCGTTCTACGGATCGGAGCCTGGAAAGGCTATTTACAAATTGTACAGAAACCAGATGGCAGTTATAAGAGACCAGGGGCATGTAAGGGAAACAGTGGTTGGGAAGGGAGTGAGACAGGGTTGTAGCCTATCCCCGATGTTATTCAATCTGTATATTGACCAACCAGTAAAGGAAACAAAAGAAAAATTCGGAGTAGGAATTAAAATACATGGAAATGAAATAAAAACTTTGAGGTTCGCCGATGACATTGTAATTCTGTCAGAGACAGCAAAGGACCTGGAAGAGCAGCTGAACGGAATGGACAGTGTCTTGAAAGTAGGATATAAGATGAACATCAACAAAAGCAAAACGAGGATAATGGAATGTAGTCGAATTAAATCGGGTGATGCTGCGGGAATTAGATTAGGAAATGAGACGCTTAAAGTAGTAAACAAGTTTTCTTAATGGGGAGCAAAATAACTGATGATGGTCGAAGTGAAGAGGATACAAAATGTAGACTGGCAATGGCAAGGAAAGCGTTTCTGAAGAAGAAAAATTTGTTAACATCGAGTATAGATTTAAGTGTCAGGAAGTCGTTTCTGAAAGTATTTGTATGGAGTGTAGCCATGTATGGACGTGAAACGTGGACGATAAACATTTTAGACAAGAAGAGAATAGAAGCTTTCGAAATGTGGTGCTACAGAAGAATGCTGAAGATTAGATGGGTAGATCACATAAGCAATGAGGAGGTACTGAATAGGATTGGAGAGAAGAGAAATTTGTGGCACAACTTGACTAGAAGAAGGGATCGATTGGTAGGGTATATTCTGAGGCATCAAGGAATCATCAATTTAGTATTGGAGGGCAGCGTGGAGGGTAAAAATCGTAGAGGGAGACCAACAGATGAATACACTAAACAGATTCAGAAGCATGTAGGTTGCAGTAGGTACTTGGAGATGAAGAACCTTGCACAGGATAGAATAGCATGGAGAGCTGCATCAAACCATTCTCTGGACTGAAGACCATAACAACAACAAGGAGACCTTGTACCACAACACCGGGTCTATCTTGAGCTAAATAATTTTCTGTTCTGATAAATAAAGAACCCAGTTAATAAATGCGTGCAGTTGTGTTACAGGAAGGATACCAGCCATCAACCACGTCCTCTCCTTGCTTCCCATGGTGCAAGCCTACAGTGACAATGAGATGACACAAAAATCACCATTCCATCCTTTTTGGTGATGGCACCGCACCAGACACATTCGTTTGTGATGTAGTGTTAACGGCAGCCTCAGCAGTTCCCTGACCTAGCTACTGATAGTCTTCAGTCAGTGATGCAGAATGACCCACAATGTAGCACAGAGTACATTACTTGTTCTTGTGTGGCAGGTGCAGTTGTGATGAGATTACAATGTGCTTGGTGAACAATACTGCGATCATCCCATGTGGTAGTCAGATGTGGTCGACTGGAAACTTGACAGCGAGTATACCTTCCCTTATGTTCCTTTCCAATGCAGTCGAACACAGGCCACTGCCACACCCGAAAGTCCCACAGATGTGGTTATTGCACAAGTCGACGAGCCAGGTGAATGAAGACTCGCAATGAGGCCCCTTACAAACTCTGTCAGGTGATGATAACAGTGTCCCACACTAGTCTGTGGAACATCTGTTCTTCACAGTGATCACTCAACATCCGACGATGTTCTCGCTCTTATTTACCCTACCAGGCCTTGTAACAACACTAATACACTACGGTGTATACCTTTCATGGAGAATTGCAACTCTAATCATTTACATACCCGCCTGCAGCATCTACATCTATGATGTTACACTAACATCCGGCCTTGTCTTTTGGATGACTCACTTTTTTGTCAGGCAGTGTATAATGGCGTGAGAGAACATCCTGACTCGTCTCGCGAGCGTCTTAATTTGTATGTATTGTGAGCTGTAAGAGCTTAAATTGTACAGTTGTGGATCTAATGTCACAGAGCACGAGCTGCTTCAGTATTTGGAAGTCGCGCCTTCAGGAAGGAAATGTACTAAGTTGTGAGAGGTTTTCTGACAGGAAACTGTCCTAGCCCATTGCCTCCTATCATTAATGTGAAGTTTGATGTAGTCGGTCACGAACTGACTGTAACTCAAACTGGCAGTCAAAGGTAATGCTCCATGCACTTTGCTGGAACATATCTGCAGTGTCACTTCCACGTGCCGGCCGGAGTGGCCGTGAGGTTCTAGGCGCTACAGTCTGGAACCGCAAGATCACTACGTTCGCAGGTTCGAAACCTGCCTCGGGCATGGGTGTGTGTGATGTCTTTAGGTTAGTTAGGTTTAAGTAGTTCTAAGTTCTAGGGGACTGATGACCTCAGCAGTTGAGTCCCATAGTGCTCAGAGCCATTTGAACCATTTGAACTTCAACGTGAATGTCGCGTAAGTATACATAAGGCAGTGTAGGCTATCAGTGGTGCTTTAAGAGTGATGTAGTTGAAGATTTATTTGTCAACCTACATTCGCTTATTCTAAAAAGGTACAAAACTTCAGCGTTCTCTTGCATATATTGTCTGTGATCTTCTCCATCTGTGCATAAAGATCTTCATTTTTCCTCTTCTCCTGTGCACCATCGTTTCTTTCTTCCAGCCTGGGAATATTGCTCGAAATTTTTCTTTCCTTCTTCAATGTTTCTACCATTTCTCCATGCTCATTCAGTATCTGAATTCACAATAGTTCTTCTGGCTTAACGACGGTGGTTTGGTGCCGAAGCTTTGTATTGTTATAGATTATTAAAATAAACATAAATACCACTCACTGAGTAGGCATTAGGCCTTCTCCCACTGGCTGACTGCCAAGCTGCTGCCTGCAAGGCAGCACGAGGAGCGATCTGTGAAGGTGGGAACGTGATCAGCATGTTACCAATCCCTTATGGTGCTGCTGCTCCTTTATTCAAGCACCTCCACATCTGGCCTCACAAGGATCCATTCACCAAGGTACTTGAATTTCACTATATGAGTAGCCTTTTTTCAACATTTTTTTCGCCATCATACCATTCGGCGCATATACTGTACACATTTCCTTCTACCCCTTCTCTGGGTCCATCCCCTCCTTCCTCCATCTCTCTGTGCAGGAGATGTGCAGTGTTTATTTATTCCAGTATGTAATTTTAAATGAAATAATGTGAACTGTCTTTGCAGCACCATATGGAGAAAATTGTGGTATACTGAAGGCTGTCGTTCCATTGTTGTAGTCGACAGTGCTTTGCACTTGAAAGCTGCATGAAGCACTCCCAACTGTGGGAACATCCTTACACTCTATCGACAATTGGGCTTTCTTGTTGCCACAATATATATATACATCAATAGTCCATTTAACACACGTACAACATGTCTGTCTATCTCTTCCTCCTCCTCCCTCTTCTACTCCTCCCTGTTTCTCTCCATCTGCCCTCTCCCCAGTCCCTCTGTCAGCGTCCTCCTCGTCACCTCTCTGTGTCCATCTCCCCTACCTCTGTCCATCTCCTCCCTGTCTAACTCTTCCCCATCTCTCTGGACATCACTTCCTTCCCCCATTCTATTGGCCATTCTCTTCCTCCCTAGTGTGTTAGGCCAGCTCCTTCTCCTCCTTCTCTCTGCCCACCTTCCCCTCTCACCTGTCTCTGTCCATCTCTTCCTGCCATCTCCCTGTCTGGCCACCTCCTCCTCCCCACTTCCCCCCCCCCTCTCTCTCTCTATGCCAATCTCCAACTCTTACCTTTCTGTGTCTGCCCCTCCCTGCTTTCTCTGTCCATCTCATACTCCCCTCTTTCCCTCCATCCCCTCCTTCTGCCTCCTCTCTCTGTGCTTAGCCATACTCATCTGCAACATAAGCACAATACACTTGTCATGTAGGGCAATCTAGGTGTGAGGGTCTGAATATTCTTTTCTCACTTATCTTCGCTTCCATGGAAGCTAGACGGTTCTCAACCTCACAGTGCTGATTTCCAGATAGCAAGTAGCATATATATCAATTGTGGTTGCAATCGTTCCAGTGGTTTGGGAGGAGATGATGGACATACACACAGACACAAATATATATAAACTCGCCTTTTCCCCACAGCTTCATCTGTACACTTGTATGTCACATATGATGCACACATCTCTTCCTTCTCCCCCCTCTCTCTTGGTCCCTTGCCTCCTCCTCCCCCCCCCCCCACTATAGGCCCATCATTTTGTCATCACTCTATTTGTCTGTCTCCTCTTCCCTCACTCTCTGCCAGTCTTCTCCTCTACGCAATTCTCTTCTTTCTCCACTCTGTCCGTCTCCACTTACTTTCAGCCCATTTTCTCTTCCTTCACTCTTTCTGTTCACCTTCTCCTCCCTCCCTCTCTCTTCCCATATATTCCCCCCTCCCCCACATCTCTATCCATCTCATCCTTCCCATCTCTCTCTGTCCTCCTTCTCACTCCCTCTCTCTCTGTCTATCTAATCCTACCTCTCTCTGTCCATCCCCTCCTGATCCTTTCTCTCCCAATCAATCACGTCTTCCCTCTCTCTCCCTATCCATTCCTTCCTGCCCCTTCTTTTGCTTTACATATCTTAACTTTCTCCCAGACATGCCCTTCCACATGTTAGACCCCTGCAAAAGATACTGTAAGAGACGGATAAAGTAGACCTATAATTCACAATAGTGCAGTGCAGCCTATTCATGAACGACTTGGAAACCAATTTTTGCTCGTGATTCCATGCAAAGCAAGCCAACAAAGCAGGGCGATACTACTCAAACACAACATACCTCTCATACAAGGCAGCCCGGAAAGTCATTTCTTGGACCTGGCGTGCAGGCTCGCCTGCAAAGCAGGTCGATAAGGCAGGCTGATACTATTCCCTCACAACACAATTTCCATGTAGGGCAGCCTACACAGCAGGTTCTGAAAAACCACGTTTTTCCCCATGCATCCGCTCCTACTCCAGCTAGGAAGTTATAAACCTAATAATGCTGAATTCATGAAGTTTGCTGTTTATGTGCCAAATCTAGCTGACATTGATTCTAGGGTTTGTGAAAAATCCTGGACATACATACAAAGTACATACATGCTGCTTAATATATAGGGTGTTTCTTAAATGAATGTAAAAATGAGAGAGCTGGCAGAGTGGGTCATAACAACCAACTTTCCTATACCAACCCATTCTGCATCCCTTAGCGTTCAGCACTAGGCATCATATAACATTGTCACATGCCATCAGGAAGGTAGGCATACAAGCTACCACCCGACTTGAAATAGTACTAGGTATTCCAGGTGAGACAACACCACAGAGTTTCTTCCAGCATTTTCTGGGCTGTGAATGTATTGTGTTTGGTGAAGCAAATACCTCTTTGAAACAATGTCACGCATAGGTCGGCACCTGTGAGCACTGAAGAGTCTGGTTCACCTTGTGTCATTGCGTCAACAGATGGGGACATCTTGTGTTTGGTACCGTGCAGAGCGAACGGAAAATGGAGTGCTTTTCTTGCGGTGAAAGGGCCGACATGCGCTGTGCTTATGAGGTAACGGATGGAAATGCTCTCACTGCTGAGCATTTGTATGTTCAACAGTTTCCGAATGGTCGAGCGCCATATCTACTAACATTCACTGCCATCCACCGATCTGTTACATAGATGGGTGCACCTAAGGTGAGTTGTCCAATGACAAGTTGTCGTAATGGCACAATGTACATTTAAGGCCCATATCGAAATCCGATGCGTCCTTTTTGTGATAAAAGTGTGCAGGCCATAAAAACATGGTCGGCAACACACAGTGCATACACCAGAGTTTGAAGAGCAGTCATTAGCAATGCTGCAGAACATGCACCCAACAAGGTCATGGAGTGTTGCTTGAGAAATGGGTGCAACCAATCCATGGACTGTTATGTGTGAAATGGAGATGGTTTGCACCCTTCCCCCTTTAGAAAGTTCAAGCCCTTAATCCAGAAGAATTTTCCATGCTCTATTGACTTCTGACAGCGATTTTTGCAGTTGTGTGCAATTGAGCCTGAATTCCCACATTCTGTACTTTTTACGGATGAGGCATCCTTTACAAGGGAAGTTGTGTTCAACAGCCACAATCAATACATGTGGACAAGCGAAAATCGGCACGCTGCGTTTGTTCATGGTCACCAAGAGCGCTTTGCTGTCAATATTTGGGCTGGTTTGGTAGGAGATAATATGATTGGTCTATACATGCTCGTCAGACGACTGATTTCAAACGGATACTTAATCTTCTTGAAGGAAACACTGCCAGAGGTAGTGTAGCTTGTCCAATTTAATTTGCAACAGTGCATGTGGTCCAACATGATGGCGCATGTGTGCACTTCACTCCTGTAATGCAAAATAATTTGGATGAGACCTTTGGTGGAGAATTGGATAGGGTGCGGTGGGCTGGTGGCATGGCCTGCACGTTCTCTGACTTAGCGCCACTTGATTCTTTCGTCTAGAGACACCTAGAATCTGTTATTTGCAAAACACTTGCCGAGATGGATCAAGAGCTGAAACCACGAATTAAGGCAGCCTCTGTAATTTCGAGCAGTTTTTGTAACTTTTCGCAAATAAAGGTCATGAAACGTCAACCGCACCTCTCTTTTAACTTAATGTCACAAAAAACTGAAAATTTTGACCTACAGGCCTCCTATGATGGCTGGCCGAGGTGGCTGAACGATTCTATGCGCTACAGTCTGGAACCACGCTGCTGCTACGGTCGCAGGTTCGAATCCTGCCTCGGGCATGGATGTGTGTGATGTCCGTAGGTTAGTTATGTTTAGGTAGTTCTAAGTTCTAGGGGACTGATGACCTCAGCAGTTATGTCCCATAGTGCTCAGAGCCATTTGAACCATTTTTTGAACCTCCTATGATGTCAACTCAGATGGCGGATTGTATACCTATCTTCCCAGTGGCACACAACACTGTTAAATGACGCCTATCGCCAACTGCTGAGGGATAAGGACATGGGTTGCTAAGTGAAAGCTGCTTGTTACATATATCCCTCACATCTTCTCCTCCCTACTCTCTGTGTCCACCCTTCCCTCCCCCCATCTATCTGTTCATCTTCTGACCTCTATCTCTCAATCTTCTTCTTCCCACTCTCCCTGTCTCTTACCACACCCTGTCTCCAATCATGTCTTCATTAATACTCCCCCTTTCTATTTACTCCCTGTGTCCATTCTTCCTCCCCCTCTCTCTCTCTCTCTCTCTCTCTGGTCATTTACTCCCTCTCTCTATGTATATCTCCTCCTGCCACTCCTCACACCTCTTTCTGCCAGTCTCTGTTTCTGACCACCTTCCACCAACATTCTCCCTGTCATATCTTCTTCCCTCCAATTTCTGTCCATTTACTCCTCCTCCCCTCCTCCTTCCTGTCCATGTCCTCCTCACCCCTCTCTTTGTTCCTCTGCTCCACACCCTCTCTTTGTCCATACAATCCTCCACTCTCTCCCTCAACATATCTTCTTGCGCCACCTTACACTGCACTTCATCCTTCCCATATCACTATATCGATCTCCTCCTCTCTCCCACTCTCATTATCCATTTCCTTCAGTCCCACTCTCCCTATCTACCTTCCCCTCCCTCCTCTCCCTAACCATCTGCTTCTCCTCCTCCCTTTCTCTCTACAACCTTCCTCCACTCCCTATCGATCACCTAATCCTCTGTGTGCCCCTCATGCCCCCTCTCTGTCCATTTCCTCCTGCACACCTCTCTGACCCACCTCTTCTGCCTCTCCCTCCCTATCCATTCCATCCTGCCCCTTCCCTCAGTCCCTTCCCTTCTCTACCCATCTCAGCCTTCTCCCAACAATGCTACATCTACATCTACATTTATACTCCGCAAGCCACCCAACGGTGTGTGGCGGAGGGCACTTTACGTGCCACTGTCATTACTTTCCTTTTCTGTTCCAGTCGCGTATGGTTCGCGGGAAGAACGACTGTCTGAAAGCCTCCGTGCGCGCTCGAATCTCTCTAATTTTACATTCGTGATCTCCTCGGGAGGTATAAGTAGGGGGAAGCAATATATTCGATACCTCATCCAGAAACGCACCCTCTCGAAACCTGGCGAGCAAGCTACACCGCGATGCAGAGCGCCTCTCTTGCAGAGTCTGCCACTTTAGTTTGCTAAACATCTCCGTAACGCTATCACGGTTACCAAATAACCCTGTGACGAAACGCGCCGCTCTTCTTTCGATCTTCTCTATCTCCTCCGTCAACACGATCTGGTACGGATCCCACACTGATGAGCAATACTCAAGTATAGGTCGAACGAGTGTTTTGTAAGCCACCTCCTTTGTTGATGAACTACATTTTCTAAGGACTCTCCCAATGAATCTCAAGCTGGTACCCGCCTTACCAACAATTAATTTTATATGATCATTCCTCTTCAAATCGTTCCGCACGCATACTCCCAGATATTTTACAGAAGTAACTGTTACCAGTGTTTGTTCTGCAATCATATAATCATACAATAAAGGATCCTTCTTTCTATGTATTCGCAATACATTACATTCGTCTATGTTAAGGGTAAGTTGCCACTCCCTGCACCAAGTGCATATCCGCTGCAGATCTTCCTGCATTTCGCTACAATTTTCTAATGCTGCAACTTCTTTGTATACTACAGCATCATCCGCGAAAAGCCGCATGGAACTTCCGACACTATCTATTAGGTCATTTATATATATTGTGAAAATCAATGGTCCCATAACACTCCCCTGTGGCACGCCAGAGGTTACTTTAACGCCTATAGACTTCTCTCCATTGATAACAGCATGCTGTGTTCTGTTTGCTAAAAACTCTTCAATCCAGCCACACAGCTGGTCTGATATTCCGTAGGCTCTTACTTTGTTTATCAGGCGACAGTGTGGAACTGTATCGAACGCCTATCGGAAGTCAAGGAAAATAGCATCTACCTGGGATCCTGCATCTAATATTTTCTGGGTCTCATGAACAAATAAAGCGAGTTGGGTTTCACACGATCGCTGTTTCTGGAATCCATATTGATTCCTACAGAGTAGATCCTGGGTTTCCAAAAACGACATGATACGCGAGCAAAAAACATGTTCTAAAATTCTACAACAGATCGACGTCAGAGATATAGGTCTATAGTTTTGCACATCTGCTCGACGACCCCTCTTGAAGACTGGGACTACCTGTGCTCTTTTCCAATCATTTGGAACCTTCCGTTCCTCTAGAGACTTGCGGTACACGGCTGTTAGAAGGGGGGCAAGTTCTTTCGCGTACTCTGTGTAGAATCGAATTGGTATCCCGTCAGGTCCAGTGGACTTTCCTCTGTTGAGTGATTCCAATTGCTTTTCTATTCCTTGGACACTTATTTCGATGTCAGCCATTTTTTTCGTTTGTGCGAGGATTTAGAGAAGGAACTGCAGTGCGGTCTTCCTCTGTGAAACAGCTTTGAAAAACGGTGTTTAGTATGTCAGCTTTACTCGTGTCATCCTCTGTTTCAATGCCATCATCATCCTGGAGTGTCTGGATAAGCTGTTTCGAGCCACTTACTAATTTAACGTAAGACCAGAACTTCCTAGGATTTTCTGTCAAGTCGGTACATCGAATTTTACTTTCGAATTCACTGAACGCTTCACGCATAGCCCTCCTTATGCTAACTTTGACATCGTTTAGCTTCTGTTCGTCTGAGAGGTTTTGGCTGCGTTTACACTTGGAGTGAAGCTCTCTTTGCTTTCGCAGTAGTTTCCTAACTTTGTTGTTGAACCACGGTGGGTTTTTCCCGTCCCTCACAGTTTTACTCGGCACGTACCTGTCTAAAACGCATTTTACGATTGCCTTGAACTTTTTCCATAAACACTCAACATTGTCAGTGTCGGAAGAGAAATTTTCGTTTTGATCTGTTAGGTAGTCTGAAATCAGCCTTCTATTACTCTTGCTAAACAGATAAACCTTCCTCCCTTTTTTGTATATTCCTATTAACTTCCATATTCAGGGATGCTGCAACGGCCTTATGATCACTGATTCCCCGTTCTGCACTTACAGAGTCGAAAAGTTCGGGTCTGTTTGTTATCAGTAGGTCCAAGATGTTATCTCCACGAGTCGGTTCTCTGTTTAATTGCTCGAGGTAATTTTCGGATAGTGCACTCAGTATAATGTCACTCGATGCTCTGTCCCTACCACCCCTCCTAAACATCTGAGTGTCCCAGTCTATTTCTGGTAAATTGAAATCTCCGCTTAAGACTATAACATGCTGAGAAAATTTATGTGAAATGTGTTCCAAATTTTCTCTCAGTTGTTCTGCCACCAACGCTGCTGAGTCGGGAGGTCGGTAAAAGGAGCCAACTATTAACCTAGCTCGGTTGTTGAGTGTAACCTCCACCCATAATAACTCACCGGAACTATCCACTTCTACTTCACTACAGGATAAACTACTACTAACAGCGAAAAACACGCCACCACCGTTTGCATGCGATCTATCCTTCTTAAACACCGTCTGTCTCTTTGTAAAAATTTCGGCAGAATTTATCTCTGTCTTCAGCCAGCTTTCTGTACCTATAACGATTTCCGCTTCGGTGCTTTCTATCAGCGCTTGAAGTTCCGGTACTTTACCAATGCAGCTTCGACAGTTTACAGTTACAATACCGATTGCTGCTTGGCCCCCGCATGTCCTGACTTTGCCCCGCACCCGTTGAGGCTACTGCCCTTTCTGTACTTGCCCAAGGCCATCTAACCTAAAAAACCGCCCAGTCCACGCCACATAACCCCTGCTAACCGTGTAGCCGCTTGCTGCGTGTAGTGGTCTCCTGACCTATCCAGCGGAACCCGAAACCCCACCACCCTATGGCGCAAGTCGAGGAATCTGCAGCCCACACGGTCGCAGAACCGTCTCAGCCTCTGATTCAGACCCTCCACTCAGCTCTGTACCAAAAGTCCGCAGTCACTCCTGTCGACGATGCTGCAGATGGTGAGCTCTGCTCCCATCCCGCTAGTGAGACTGGCAGTCTTCACCAAATCAGATAGCCGCCGGAAGCCAGAGAGGATTTCCTCCGATCCATAGCGACACACATCATTGGTGCCGACATGAGAGACCACCCGCAGATGGGTGCACCCTGTACCCTTCATGGCATCCGGAAGGACCCTTTCCACATCTGGAATGACTCCCCCCAGTATGCACACGGAGTGCACATTGGTTTTCTTCCCCTCTCTTGCTGGCATATCCCTAAGGGGCCCCATTACGCGCCTGACGTTGGAGCTCCCAACTACCAGTAAGCCCACCCTCTGTGACCGCCCGGATCTTGCAGACTGAGGGGCAACTTCTGGAACAGGACAAGCAGCCATGTCTGGCCGAAGATCAGTATCAGCCTGAGACAGAGCCTGAAACCGGTTCGTCAGACAAACCGGAGAGGCCTTCCTTTCAGCCCTCCGGAATGTCATTCGCCCCCTGCCACACCTCGAGACGACCTCCCACTCTACCACAGGTGAGGGATCAGCCTCAATGTGGGCAGTATCTCGGGCAGCCACAGTCGTAGTACGATCGGGGGATGCGTGGGACGAGCTGACAGTCCCCGACAAACCCCCATCCGGACCCCCACAGTGATGCCCATTGGCAACAGCCTCAAGCTGTGTGACCGAAGCCAACACTGCCTGAAACTGGGTGCGAAGGGATGCTAAGTCAGCCTGCATCAGAACACAGCTGTTGCAGTCCCTATCCATGCTAAAAACTGTTGTGCAAATAACGTCTGAACTAATCTACAGAGAGCACAAACAATTCGACACAAAATTTAAACAGTTATTAAAATACAAGATTGCCTAGTAAATGCAGTAATGCTGCTACTTGCGCACTGCTGACACACTGCTCGGCGGCGGAAGGAGACTACGCGATTTTACACTATTCAGGTACTAAAACGCGATGCTACAACTCTCAAATACCACAATACGCCAGAAATTTGTGAATTAAACAATGCAAATACCAAAAACACGCAAAGAAATTAAGAATTAAACTATGTAACAAATAAGTGCTCATCCACATCTGTAGCCCTTACACAACCGGTCAATGAAGCATGCCAGAACTACCCCAACACAAAATGTCTGTCATCGAAAACAGTGTAAACGTATCGAAATTTGTTTCTTGCCCTTTGAGTTTGGACTGTCCTGCAAAGTAGGCCAACATTCCTATAGAACATGCCTATTATTCATGGCAGACTATACATCAGGGACGACAAAATACGTTTCCACTTTCCCCACACATATTAGAGTAAGGAATTGCTGATATTCGTTAAGTATGTTGTCCATGTGCAAAATGTAGTAGAAGTCGTTCCAGGGGTTTGGGAGGAGACTCCAGACATAGTTTCAATCTGCTTTATTATGTATATACGTGGTGAAAAGTATTTAAACCGACAAAATTTGGGAAATTTTAGGGGATATCAAAACAAATATTTTTCCCTAATGTAATTTTTTCCTATGAGGATTATTTAAACCGGTGGAGGCCGTATTAGGTTCTTCAGTTGTTAGAGGCCGTATTACGATCTTCAGTTGTTAGAGGGCGTATTACGCTCTTCAGTTGCAGGCTTCACAGAACTGGGGGTCTCAGAGAGACCATTTGCAGTTTCATTCACTCATGTGTCAATGTCACAACAGCACTTCACACGGCTGCACCTTTTGCACCACAACAGAGGAAGGCTGTAGACACCTTTGAGCCAAATTTCAAACTTATATGCCGCAATGGGAAACAATTAAAACAATTACAGTCTTTCGAAAATGTGGTCCTTTAGTTGTGTTGCATAGTGTAGATACTAGTAATGGCAGTCAGAACTGAGGAATGAATAACCGAATGCCGAGGACGTTGCATCCTGGTACGCCAAGTGTTGATTACAGTTTAGTCCAGCATCGATTAGAGTTTTATAGAACAAGGTGAATCCAAATTCCACAAACAAAATTTCTGAGGTTATTCAGAGAAAATACCTGGGTATTTTAGTGGAAGGGCCCAGCAGTCATCAGTGCTGATAATAACAGACAGGGAAGATGCCGTCAACCCGTTGTGACATCTCAATATTTTCTGCCCCACCAGGGCTTGGAACCAGACAAATTCCTTTACGACTTAGATTCTCCTACTGGAACGCAGCTTAACTTGACACAAACTTTCATCCTATAGAATAAAAACATGTTACCTCAGTAACATGTAACCCCATAAAAGCTCGGTTCTAGGCGCTTCAGTCTGGAACCGCTCGACCGCTACTGTCGCAGTGAAACGTCCCCTTAGAACAATTATACATGACTGTGCTTAACCTGACACACAATATTTTGTTAGCGCAACGCAATCTGACTTTCAAAATTCTCTACAAAAGAATGGCCCTGACTAACATTAAACTATACCTTTCACAAATCACTTACCTCACAAAAATCTTCGCTGCTCAAGCTACTGCAATACAGCGAGCGCCACTACTGCCAGCTCCGCCATCTCTCTCCCCACATCCACCACTGCTGGCGGCTCACCTCCAACTGCACAACGTTACGCGCTGTTCACAGCCAGCTGCCGCTGCCCAACACTACAATGGCAGACAACAATGCAAACTAGCCACAGACTGCACACAGCACAGCCAGTGATTTTCATATTGAGCGCTACGTAACGTTGCCAATAAGAAAACATAAACAGCCTACTTACATAGAGAAAACATAAACAGCCTACTTACATAGAGAAAACATAAACAGCCTACTTACATACAGAAAACATAAACAGCCTACTTACATAGCCCCCATGCTCCCCACAAAAAATTTTTACAAATGGTGTTGGGCACTGGCCAATACAGATTTGACAAAAATTTTTCACAATTACAGTAACAAAGATATAAAATGCACACACTTATTGATACAATGTTGGTCAAAAGCTAAAATTTTCTCACAGTCTATAAAGACAGTCTTGATCATTCATCACAGTGAAACTGCCGTTTCTTTTCTCAAAGTCTGAGCAGTAAAAGACAATGCACACAGAAGTAGTGGATTTCCATGCAGTCTTGAAGAAGTAGTGTTGTCCTTCCAACGGAAAGACAGTGCTGACTCTTGACATGCTGACAGGTAATGGGCCACAACAGAGCAAACCCACAGCAGAGTTCATTCGACGTTTTGAAGAATATTGTTAGGTAGGTCATCACAGAGCAGACCCACTGGAGTCCTGGTAGAGATTGTGGTATTGGTGGGCCACCAGAGGTGCAGACCCACTGCAGTCCTTGTAGAAATAATGGCGTTGGTAGGTCATCATAGATGCAGACCCACTGTAGTCCTTGTAGAGATAATGGTATTGGTGGGCCACCAGAGGTGCAGACCCACTGTAGTCCTGGTAGAGACGGCCAGCAGCCATCCGTTGCGACTGTGCAGGTGCACAATCACCATCGAAGATTCTTGCAGAGAATATAGCAAGTCCATAAACCACCACTTGTGCACTCAGAAAGTTTTTCTTTTAATTGTCCTTAGAACCAGCAATGCTGTTATCCAGTCCCTTGCTGAATTACCAACACACGTGCAAACACTAACAGTCCCTACTTCTCATATATTGTCCACATACTATGACCAACAGAAACGTGTGCAGTGAAATGTAACTAACAAGTTAATAATGTCATGAACTGGTGACAATTACAATTTTATAACATAAGAATACAATTACAAAGGTACAAAATACATCATTAAAAACATAATAATACAGATAACATTTGTAGTACAGGCTTTACAAAAGAATAGAAATAAACATATACATGAGTGTTACAAAAATAGTGACATAAGTACATACATAAAATAATGAGAATAGTTTTTGAAACATTAATTTCACACATGAACATTGAAACAGAACAGAATTGTAAACAACTTTACAAAGAAAATAACATATTATTAATGCAACTTATATTTGAGGATAACAGTATTCCTCCTCATAGTGAATATAGCTTAGTATTAGAAGAGAAAAAAATTCTATGAAACAGTACACAGAGACAGGAAGAAAACAAATACTCAAGGGTACACAAACACATAGTGGGATAACACCAATAGGAAAGGACAGGGTTCGTTTTCAGTGTAACATTTGGTACTGCAGTCCAACCCAAAACTTCATATATCTTTCCTCTTATTTCATCCTTTGTTTCCACCAAAAAAATTCGATCTAAGCATGCTTTCTGTATTTATATGTTCACACATTTCTTACCTCATTTTTATTTTCCATTATCTTACCTCATCATTTATTTCCTAGAAAATCCTACCTATACCTGCTTTCTGTACGTTTTTCGTATAGATTCTCAATGCATTTCTTCCAATTCATCGCAACTCATTCTCTTCTATAGTCTACCCCCTCTTAAGCTAACTTAAATCTACTGAGCTCAGATGCTAAACTAAGGGACGAGGCAATGCAGCAGCACAAAACAATTAACACAAACATCAATGACGAAAAAAATTCAAATTTGCAAAGCAAGCAGCATTAAACCTGGCTTAGCAGAGTAACACAAATTAAAATTCAGTAGCACTACGCCTGGCAAACAGCAGCAACTTATACCTAGACATGACATAGCTCAAGCAGAAAAAATATTACACTAAAATGGCCATGTCTAAAACCTATGTCACATCTTAACATTAGAGTGATGCATCACAAAAACTTACGCTAGTAGATAAGTTACCAAATCGTAAAAAAATTATTTATGCAATTCCTGTGAAGGGAAATTTCTTTTTGTGCTCCCTCATTTGTTTTGGATGGATCATAAAATTATTTACTGGATCTGTAGGCATAAAATATTTATATTAGTACATATATTAAATTTTATTTTAACCATTGCTGCAGTGCAGCTAGAAACTTGATATTAAACAAAATGTGTAAATAAATACATAAAGCAAGCCATATGGCATTTTTCTTAACTAGCAAGACAATAGCTGTGAAATGTTTCTCATCGTTTCATTAGGCATTTCAGTAAATATCATAAATTACGAGCTCCACAGTATGCTTTCAACAAGGAGATGTCAGTAGCGCGTACAATGGCCTTCCCTTTCTTTTTTTTTCTACCTGTGCCGCTGAAAAGGGCTCGCAATAATGGCTTTTTCTCCAGGCGTCTGACACAGCTGGGTGCCCGCGACGCATTACGTGCAGGTGGTCACTTAACTTTCTTACGGAAATATTTACCGCTAAAGTGACAGTCTGATATAAAAATATTTCACAGGTCAAGAATTTGCGTTACAAATCTGTAGAAACAAAATGCTATTGATATAACAGTGTCCAAAAAAATTTTCGTCTGCATTGTAATACATTCACGCATATACACACACATTTCATAACTCTTAAAGTACGTTTCTTGGTTTCCAACATCCTTTTCATAAATCAGAGTCCCTAACCACTATTCATTATTCCTTACCTTATTATACATATACATATTCGTCGACACTTCTTCAATATTTCATCCTGAGAAACATGTAGCATAATCAAATTCCTCAGATACGGTATCATCATCTTATTGATCATAAACATACCTCAACAGCATAATACACATCGTCATCGTAATAATAACATCATAACACCTCAGTCAAATCTCAAAATCGTCGTAGCTTTCTGCAATAATATCAAAACCTAAAAAAATTCTCTGCTCATGTCAAAAGTGTCAGCTGCCTCAAACGTACTTTAAAAATCATGATCTCATACCAAATACATCATTCAAAGCTCTCATAGTATCACAATGGTTCCGAAAAAATATGAAGAGTTCACACAGTACAGACAAAATACAATTTCGTAAGTGTGAAGTTATCCAATGGTGTAATTACGTAAACATCTGTCACTGATATAGTAAAATAAATGTTTGTCTCTCTCAGTTACATAATCAGATAGCTGTGTAATTTGTGTGTTAGAGAAATATGGTACCGATGTGTAAAGTTGTATAAGCAAATACCATATTAGCTAGGGTTCCTTGTGGTTGCCACACACATGGTACACAAAGTAGACGTGTACCCCCCTGAGGATAAACGTAATTATACCCTCAGGTGTTACAAATTACAGCAATGGAATGAAATGTATCACGGCAAACTTTCTTTGTAATTAAAAAATCTTTGAAAATAAGTGTTTTAAGTATAAGATTAATCACTCAAATGCGTGTCCTGTAGCGCTAAATGCGCGTCTTGCTGTAAGATAATTCTGTGGAACTGTCGTAGTTATCGTCCTCTGTAAGCAAAGTTCTGCTAAAGTCAATGTACTTACCTCATGATACACAAAAGTGAAATGCTTTACGTATAGATATCTTAGTTATTACGCTCATTGCCGTGATGAGGAAAGTACTGTACTGTAACGTATTGTTGTGCTACAGAAAAGGCTGTCTCCTTGTAGCTATACCATAAAAGTTACTACTAAAACATGTTTTACTTTCCAGAATAAAACAGAAAAACTGTGCAGATATAAAACAGATACTTCGCAAAAACAACAATGTAAATTGTCACACATTAGTAACGTCGTGATATAAATCGTGTAGCTGTCCCATAAACTAACCACTGTGTCATCTGGTATCTCACAGAAAGTACTTTAAATACAGAATGTATTTTCAGGTAACCAAAATGTTGCATTAAAATCTCATTAGCAGTGCTGGTAAATGTTCTAAGTATGTAAGCCTGATAGTCGTTACGTAATCGTGCAACTAACAAGCAAGAATGCACAAATAACAACATTGCGTCGTCTGTTCATTATAACAATGGATTCGTAATTTCTGTTTAAATACGTTATCTTGGTTCTTGACTGGATATTTAACTTCAAACATTGTTGCATGGTAACAGATTCTAAAGCATACTAGTAACGTGAAGTGAAACGTTTTATGGCAAAGACAAAGTTAAAAAGCAGATTATCTTTCAATAAACGGTTTTACATGTGAAATGTGGTGTAAACCTTTACTCTTCCTAGTGCACAGGGTTTCAACTTCAAAGCAATTATCATGTTGTATACATCGGTAAAGAATGCTAAAATTTTTCTCAAGGCTAGAGTCTTATGTTATTTTTCTCAGAGCCAGCGGGCGCACGCGGCTACCTGCGGTGCGAGTCATTGTCTGTTCCTTTGTTGGCGCGCATCGTTATTGGGATTAGGAGACCTAATTTCTACAAATTCACCGTGACGAGAGGGCCCTGCCCTGTTTAAATCCCGCCAGTTCTGATGCAATTCAGGTCTGTCGTTACGATCACATCGTCTGTCGTCATGTCGATAGCTCCTGTAGTTTCTTTCTTGTCGGTTAAGTGGTGGAGAATTTCTCCCTGAATCGTAACTGTGCGCTGAACTGTTGCGTCTGAAAGTATTCTGTCTCCCTTGATAAAAATAGTTCTGGTTACCATATTGTCTGTTTCTATGGTTATCTCTGTCATATTCATTTCTACGGAAATGCGATCTTTCTCTGTAACTATTACTGCTCTGCCAACGGTTGTCATACGGGTGGTGTCTGTTTTGGTCACGATTTGTGTTGTGAGAATAGCCTTGTCGTGTAAAGTTATTACTTCTTTCATCGCGGAATTGCGACGGATGTGACCTGTAATTGCTGTGTTCCTGGTTTCGCGTTCCGCGATTGTCAGTGTCAATTTCTAATTCTTGTAAGAGTCCCTGAAATGCTTCAATGTCGTCTTTGCAACGTCCTGCTAAAATAATATGTCTCAAATGTTCGGGCAGTTTGATTAAGCAAATGCGGATGAGTTCTGAGGGGCTGTATGGGTTTGACAGGTACTGATTCTTGTGCAACATGTCTTCAAAATATTTCATAAGACTGGAAAATTCAGATTGTTCGAAACGTTTCATCATTATGATGCTATGTTTTACACGGTCTTGTGTTGCTTGAGACCAATATGCTGAGAGGAAGGCATGGTAAAATTCTCCTTCACTGTGGCAATCGTGAATGACCGATCGCATTCTTACAGCTGGTTCATTCTCCAAGTAGCCACACATAAATTCTAATCTGTGTTCTAACGACCAGTTGGGAGGAAAACAATGAGAGAATTGATGGAGCCATGCTTGTGGATGAATGTCGTTGCCAGAATTCTTAAATGTTTTGAATTTACGTGTAGTAATGAACAGCTTATAGTCAAAATCATCATGACGGCGAGTCGCATATCGGTCAGTGTTAGGTCGTGTCGGCCGTTCCATCTCAAAATTCGGTGCACATTCCCAATTTCTTTCATTACTTCCGAAATGCCCTGTGTTATTATTTTGCAGCTTTTCCGTGTTTCTAAGTCCCTCTTCCCGTGTTGGAGCGCGAGTGTCCTCTGAAATACGTAATTCTTGTATTACCTGTGTCAGCTGATCTTGTACTTCCCGGATTTCTCTTTGGTGTTGTGTATTAATTTGATTCTGATTTTGTTTGAATTTTCTTATTTGTTCATACTCTTCTGTGTCAGTGAAGGCTACGGGTCTTGTGTCATTCAGATCATCATCTACCTTTGTAGATAAGTTAGTGAATTGATCCGAAAGTTCGGCTACTTTCTCTGATAGTGTACTTATTTCCTCAGCGTGTTTTTCTGAACCAAGTTTCAGAGTATCTACTTTGTCCTTTAAGTTTTCCTGAGCTTTTGCAAGTTGCGTAACCGAATCGGTAGATGCAACTGAGTCAAATTTAGCCCACAAGGTCTCAAGATTTTCATGAACAATGGTTTGCAGCTCTTTTATGGCTGCTTCGTGATTCTGTAATGCATTTTCATGCCGCGAAAAAATAGGTTGAAAATGCTCACAAATTTGTGTTTTACGTCATTACAGACTTTTTGACATTTCGATTCGATGTTATGTAACTCAGTGGTTAAATCTTCACGTGTTTGTTCAAGTGTAGTGTCTAACTTTTTGAGATTTTGTTCCACTGTGTCTAACTTTTTGAGATTTTGTTCCACTGTGTCTAACTGTTGCTGTGTTTGTCTCTGGTGTTGTTCCATTGTGTCTAACTTTTCAAGCTTTTGTCCCATTTGTTGCATTAATTGCAATAATAATGTATTAGTGTCTGGAATCTGTTTCTCTACGCTTTTCGGCAGTGCATTTGCACCGACAACATTCACATTTTGACAAGCAGAAAATGTGTCTTGACTTATTTGAGAAAACGGTGATGACCCAAAACCTGAATCTACAGTATTTGCGAAATTGTGTCCTGTCATTTCGGATTCCTGAGGCGAGCTGTTGCCGACCGATCGATCGATACTGCTTCCCTCTTCACTAATTGTTTCACTGTCCACGCCATTGTTTGCCGCCCGCTCCATTTTCCTATGCACAATTACCAAATTACTACTTTGAACATCAGTTAATTCATAACTCGGTGGCGCTAACACACTGCTCTCATTTTCACTGTCATTTCTCAGTTTACTTTGGAGCCTAGTATTACGTTTTTCACACGCCATTATTGTCACAGTATTTCACACGACAACACAGAAAAACACAATTCGAAGAGCAAAAATAAGAGAACACATTAACATAACACTGAAAATAATATCTTGTTAATTACAGCTGCGAAATACTTGGTGCAAATCTATATGCATGCCACAACTGTTTTACTGTACAACAATGAAAGGCTACAACTACAAAGGAGATTTTCTCTACAATTACGCGCTAGAAATAAACAAAATCTACACTAATTACACAAACTACAACAAAAGATCAGAAGATTCCAGTGAGGTATCCTCGGCTAAGGGTCGACATATGAAACGTCCCCTTAGAACAATTATACAAGACTGTGCTTAACCTGACACACAATATTTTGTTAGCGCAACGCAATCTGACTTTCAAAATTCTCTACAAAAGAATGGCCCTGACTAACATTAAACTATACCTTTCACAAATCACTTACCTCACAAAAATCTTCGCTGCTCAAGCTACTGCAATACAGCGAGCGCCACTACTGCCAGCTCCGCCATCTCTCTCCCCACATCCACCACTGCTGGCGGCTCACCTCCAACTGCACAACGTTACGCGCTGTTCACAGCCAGCTGCCGCTGCCCAACACTACAATGGCAGACAACAATGCAAACTAGCCACAGACTGCACACAGCACAGCCAGTGATTTTCATATTGAGCGCTACGTAACGTTGCCAATAAGAAAACATAAACAGCCTACTTACATAGAGAAAACATAAACAGCCTACTTACATAGAGAAAACATAAACAGCCTACTTACATACAGAAAACATAAACAGCCTACTTACAGCAGGTTCGAATCCTGCCACGGGCATGGATGTGTGTGATGTCCTTAGGTTAGTTAGGTTTAAGTAGTTCTAAGTTCTAGGGGACTGATGACCTCAGATGTTAAGTCCCATAGTGCTCAGAACCATTTGAACCATTTTTGAACCATAAAAGATAATGCCGCGGATTCGGAGAGTACTGGCTAACCTTCTCAGGTCCGTGTGGTCCCCACTCTTGAACTCAATGCCGATAGTTACTAACAGTGGAAACTTGTCACATCCCTGCTCTCGGATTACTCTCCAATTGAAGGAATCGATAAAATAATAGTATCGTAGATCGTTGAAATAGGTTTCAAGCGTTACTGAGTCGTAGATACCTGGTACGAATGGCTGTGTAACATCCTGCATGATGATATCCACATGCAGAAATGAGTGAGAGTTCAATGAAGTGCTCTTCACAGCTGAACTTGTGGATGTTGACTCATAATTCGAAACAGTGTAGATGAAACATCCTCGGTGATTCCGAGATGATTTAACAAACTTTCAGGGGTGATGGAAAAAGGTAATTTAGGTAAGGGACCCTGGTCCGCAAATGAGCGAGTCGAAAACTGGAAACGAAAATCGTTCTGATACCTCTGAAAGTGGAATACATGTACCAGTTCTATTGTTGGTAAGACTGTAGATTAGCGTTTAGGTGTAGACATTAGGCTCGTAACTCAACTAATCCAATGCAGATGGCGTACTGTGTACTGACATGAGTGACTCTGGTACATAATATCTACAATGTAATAGACTTCAGTCTGTGTTTACAAGTTGAAGTACCTGCGTCGTTCAGCCCTTATCGGATGGAGTTATACCCGGAGACGGAAGCTGTAGACATGATTTTCGTGTATGGCTAAGCAGCTGAAAGCAGCACAGAATGCTAAGTACTCGCAGCACGCTGTTTCTCACAGACCAGCATACAATGAAGAGTCAAAGAAACTGGTACACGTGCCTAATATCGTATAGGGCCCCCACGAGCAAGCAGAAGTGCCGCAAAACGACGTGGCATGGACTCCACTAATGTCTGAAGTAGTGCTGGAGGGAACTGCCACCATGAATCCTGCAGGGTTGTCCATAAATCCTTAAGAGTACGACGGGGTGGAGATCTCTCGACGTGTGGAGTATCGCATGTCCTGCTGGAATTGCCCAAGTCCATCGGAATGCACAATGGACGTGGATGATTAGATATGCTTAAGTACGTGTTGCTTTTCAGAGTATCTAGACATATCATGGATCCCATATCACTCCAACTGCACACGCCCCACACCATTACAGAGCCTCCGTCAGCTTGAACAGTCCCCTCCTGAGACTCAGGGTCCATGGATTCACGAGGTTGTCTCCATAGTCGTACACGTCCCTCCGCTCCACGCATTTGAAACGAGACTCGTCCGATCAGGCAAAATGTTTCCAGTTATCAACAGTCGAATTTCGGTGTTGACGGGCCCAGGAGAGACGTAAAGCCTTGTATCGTGCATTCATCAAGGGTACACGAGTGGGCCTTCGGTTCTGAAATCCCATACAGATTATGTTTCGTTGAATGGTTCACGCGGTCACACTGCCTGACGGCCCAGCATTGAAATCTACAGCAATTTGCGGAAGGGTTGCACTTCTGCCTCGTCGAACGATTCTCTTTAGTCGTCGTTGGTCCCGTTCTTGCAGGATCTTTTTCCGGTCGCAGTGATGTCGGTGATTTGATGTTTTACCTGATTCCTGATATTCATGGTACACTCGTGAAATTGTGGTACGGGAAAATTCCCACTTCATCGCTACCTCGGAGACGGTGTATCCCATCGCTCGTGCGCCGATTACACCACACTGAAACTCACTTAAATCTTGATAACCTGCCATTGTAGCAGCAGTAACCGATCTAACAACTGCGCGAGACTGTTGTTGTCTTACATAGGCGTCGCCGACCGCTGCACCGTATTCTGCCTGTTTACGTACCTCTGTATTTGAATACGTATGCCTATACTAGTTGCTACAATTCGGAACCCTCTTATAAGCGTCAGCGATGCAGGAAAGTCGACCACGTAATATGTATGACACTTCATATCTCAACAAACAGTGAGAACAGAATAAAAAATTCGGAGGCATCACTCTGCAGCACGCCGCCGTATATCACATGGTTGAAAACTGTATGTCTCAGTGGTTTGAAAGTGAAACCCAAACTTTAAAACAGTTTATTGTCTACGTTTTGCCAATTACTTCTTGTATTCATTGCTTACTGTGATAATAAAGGTTAATTCCGAAAAAAATTTAAAATTGTATTCCGAAGTGATATCACCACCTTAAAATACAGGGTGATCAAAAAGTCAGTATAAATTTTAAAACTTAATAAACCACGGAATAATGTAGATAGAGAGGTAAAAATTGCCACACATGCTTGGAATGACATGGGGTTTTATTAGAACAAAAAAAAAACAAAATTCACAAAATGTCTGACAGATGGCGCTGAACAGCAAAACGTCAGTGACTGCGCATGACAATCGTGTATAAAAGGAGCTGTAATGAGAGAGAGAATCAGATGCGCCAGCAGTCGCAGCATGTTTACATTACTTGAAAAGGCACTTTTAGTGAAGCTGTATTATCAGAATGTGGAATGTGTTAGTTCAGCGTTACGATCCTATCGCCATTGGAAGGGGATTCGAACGGGTAAAGGTCCGTTGACAAATGCAGCTGTGGCGAGAATGATTTCGAAGTTCGAAGCCGCGGGTTGTTTAGACGATAGACCCCGTAGTGGCCGACCGAGCACAAGGCGTAATGCTGCTGAGACAGTTCAGGAAGAAATGGAGACTGTAGCGGGTTCGTCTATGCACGGGGAAGTCAGCGCTCGTGCAGTAGCACGTCGCACCGGCATTCCATACACTATTGTTTGGTTGGCACTGAGGCGTACCCTCCGATGCTATCCGTACAAAATCCATCGGCATCATGAACTGTTACCTGGCGGTTTAGTGAAGCGGAGGGCATTTGCGGTGTGGGCGTTTCAAAAGATGGCAGAAGATGACGATTGGTTGAGTAACGTGTTGTGGACCGACGAAGCTCATTTCACGCTCCGAGGGTCTGTCAACGCCCACAACTGCAGAATTTGGGCTACCGAAAATCCTAGAACTGTCGTGGCAACTCCATTGCACGACGAGAAAGTCACGGTATGGGTTGGATTTACCACATCTACCGTTATCGGACCTTTTTTCTTCGAGGAAATGCGTGATTCTGGTTTTTTGTAACTGCTACCGTGTCAGGTGAGAGGTACGCTGATATGTTACAGAATCGCATCATCCCCAGCCTGGCTGATAAACACCTGCTGGAACGTACGATGTTATGCAGGATGGCGCTCCACCCCATATTGCTAGACGCGTGAAAGATCTCTTGCGCGCGTCGTTTGGTGATGATCGTGTGCTCAGCCGCCACTTTCGTCATTCTTGTCCTCCCAGGTCCCCAGACCTCAGTCCGTGCGACTATTGGCTTTTGGGTTAGCTAAAGTCGCAAGTGTATCGTGATCGACCGACATCTGTAGGGATGCTGAAAGACAACATCCGACGCCAATGCCTCACCGTTACTCCGGACATGCTTTACTGTGCTGATCATAACATTATTCCCCGACTACAGCTATTGTTGAGGAATGATGGTGGACATATTGAGCATTTCCTGTAAAGAACATCATCTTTGCTTTGTCTTACTTTGTTATTCTAATTATTGCTATTCTGATCAGATGAAGCGCCATCTGTCGGACATTTTTTGAACTTTTTTATTTTTTTGGTTCTAATAAAACCGCATGTCATTCCAAGCATGTGTGTCAATTTGTACCTCTCTATCTACATTATTCCGTGATTTATTCAGTTTTCAAATTTGCACTCACTTTTTTATCACCGCGTATTTAACTGTTTTCCTTTTTTTACTTTCTTCTTGTATTTGTTGCTTACCATGACAAAGGTTAATTTTGTGAAAAATTTTAAAATTCGTATTTTTTATATTGTTGGGGCTCAGAGCGTTAAAGAGCAATAAGCTGTTGTTAAATACAGCCCCTAGTGTGAATGAACATTATGCACACTTACAAACAATTTTAATGTGAATGATATCTCTACTATTTCGCCAAACATAAATATTAAGCAACCTAATGAAATTTATTAATCCTGCAACAACGTAGTCATCACACTCTGTTAGCAACGGCAACATGCAACTTCAAACAAAAGCGTTACTAGAGTCGCGATCTATTGTGTAGTATAAGACGAAGGGTTTTCGATATTGGTTTGTACTTGTTTCCCCCCCCCCCCCAATCATTCATGGTGCGCCATTTGACTCATAATTAGAGTTGGAAGTATGTAATACTTCGGCCTACCTGTACATGGCAGGACAATGAGTAGAAGTGAGACTCCTGCACAGTACGGCCTCGCCTGCCTCCCCAACAGTTTGTCATTACGTGAGCCGACAACATGGAGGCTAATGATGGGCGACGTGGTTTCTGTGAAAGGAGGGTGTGAACACGGCGGATATTCACAGGCGATTGGTTGCAGCGTGTAACGAGTATACCGCCAGGTTAAGTGCTCTTGCAGCACGACTACATTCCGCCCCTACGTTTCGGAAAAGCACAGCTGCTATCACTGGAACGGGGTTCCAGGTACTGCCACACCCACCGTGTTCTCCTGACTTTGCTCCTTTATCTTCTGTAGGCCTTCCTCGAACCACTTTTCCGGAGTCTGTTACACTCTCTGCAGGACAGCTGCTCGCGCTTCCTGGAAGTCTGCGATATGATGTCCTCGCAGATTTTTCTTCATAACCCCGAATAACCACTAATCAGAATGCGGATCTTACTGAGATGACGAAACATTTCTGTAGAGAAAACATTATGTAGGGCAGCTTCCTTGCTTAGTGCATCAATAAACGTTACAGCAATGTCTCACGCAAGGAATGGTAGCAATGTCAAATTTAGTAATGCCGTCCAAACCATGTCCTACAATAAGGTGCAATAAAATTGCTGCTAAACAGAATACGTCCGTTATAAAAAGAAATTACAGACTATTCCTGACCATTGATTCCTGTCTCAGTCGGCATACGAAGACTAACGGTGACTTGGAATCTGGCACTACACATTTTTCTTTCGGAGCAGTTCCGTGTTTGACACGACTGTCATCATTGGGTTCCAGTGAGGATTTCATAATTTTTCATTGCATATGAGTCGATATGAGACACTATGGAGAATCATCGACGGGGACACGTGTATGCTTAGAGGTATTTGTAACACACATAGGCCTATTCATTACAACGTACGTTCAGTATTTCTGAAAGGTTCTCGCTGATATCATTTCATGTCACTACATCTTTGTTGATTTCACCTTGACTGACTTCATTTATTTCATTTCAACGAGTTTAATTCAATTCATAGGAGAGGGTTGCCTATATTATACCGGCTCCTAATTTCTACCATTACTACAAACCAGCGTTAAATGAGCCGCGTGCTTCTTGTAACCATATTGTCTGTAACCATTATTCCGTTTGTAGAGGCATAGGTCGACTGAAGACAGCATTGATTTCGTCGTGGTTTTCATAAACCTGTTTTTGTTCGTAGCGATGAGAATTACTATCATGCGGTAAGTGGCAACATAATGTTTTATTTGTGGGTAAATACACATGAAATCCCCCCCATGAACCATAGACCTTGCCGTTGGTGGGGAGGCTTCCGTGCCTCAGCGATACAGATAGCCGTACCGTAGGTTCAACCACAACGGAGGGGTATCTGTTGAGAGGCCAGACAAACGTGTGGTTCCTGAAGAGGGGCAGCAGCCTTTTCAGTAGTTTCAGGGGCAACAGTCTGGATGATTGACTGATCTGGCCTTGTAACACTAACCAAAACGGCCTTGCTGTGCTGGTACTGCGAACGGCTGAAAGCAAGGGGAAACTACGGCCGTACGTTTTCCCGAGGGCATGCAGCTTTACTGCAAGGATAAATGATGATGGCATCCTCTTGGGTAAAATATTCCGGAGGTAAAATAGTCCTCCGCCCGGATCTACAGGGGGGAGGGGGGGGGATACTCAAGAGGACGTCGTTCTCAGGAGAAAAAAAAACTGACGTTCTAAAGATCGGAGCGTGGAATGTCAGATCCCTTAATCGGGCAGGTAGGTTAGAAAATTTAAAAAGGAAAATGGATAGGTTAAAGTTAGATATAGTGGGAATTAGTGAAGTTCGGTGGCAGGAGGACAAAGAGTTTTGGTCAGGTGAATACAGCGTTATAGATACAAAATCAAATAGGGGTAATGCAGGAGTAGCTTTAATAATGAATAAAAAAAATAGGAGTTCGGGTAAGCTACTACAAACAACATAGTGAACGCATTATTGTGGCCAAGATAGACACGAAGCCGACGCCTACGACAGTAGTACAAGTTTATATACCAACTAGCTCTGCAGATGATGAAAAAATTGAAGAAATGTATGATGAGATAAAAGAAATTATTCAGATAGTGAAGGGAGGCGAAAATTTAATAGTCATGGATGACTGGAATTCGATAGTAGGAAAAGGAAGAGAAGGAAACGTAGTAGATGAATATGGATTGGGGGTAAGAAATGAAAGAGGAAGCCGCCTGGTAGAATTTTGCACAGAACACAACTTAATCATAGCTAAAACTTGGTTCAAGAATCATAAAAGAAGGTTGTATACATGGAAGAAGCCTGGAGATACTGACAGGTTTCAGATGGATTATATAATGGTAAGACAGAGATTTAGGAACCAGGTTTTAAATTGTAAGACATTTCCAGGGGCAGATGTGGACTCTGACCACAATCTATTGGTTATGAACTGTGGATTAAAACTGAAGAAACTGCAAAAAGGTAGGAATTTAAGGAGATGGGACTTGGATAAACTGACTAAACCAGAGGTTGTACAGAGTTTCAGGGAGAGCATAAGGGAACAATTGACAAGAATGGGGGAAAGAAATACAGTAGAAGAAGAATGAGTAGCTTTGAGCGATGAAGTAGTGAAGGTAGCGGAGGATCAAGTAGGTAAAACGACGGGGACTAGTAGAAATACTTGGGTTACAGAAGAAATACTGAATTTAATTGATGAAAGGAGAAAATATAAAAAGGCAGTAAATGAAGCAGGCAAAAAGGAATACAAACGTCTCAAAAATGAGATTGACAGGAAGTGCAAAATGGCTCTGCAGGCATGGCTAGAGGACAAATGTAAGAATGTAGAGGCTTATCTCACTAGGGGTAAGATAGATACTGCCTACAGGAAAATCAAAGAGACCTTTGGAGAAAAGAGAACTACTTGTAGGAATATCAAGAGCTCAGATGGAAACCCAGTTCTAAGCAAGGAAGGGAAAGGAGAAAGGTGGAAGGAGTATATAGAGGGACTATACAAGGGCGATGTACTTAAGGGCAATGTTATAGAAAGGGAAGAGGATGTAGATGAAGATGAAATGGGAGATACGATGCTGCGTGAAGAGTTTGACAGAGCAATGAAAGACTTAGATCGAAACAAGGCCCCGGGTGTAGACAACATTCCATTAGAACTACTGACAGCCTTGGGAGAGCCAGTCCTGAGAAAACTCTACCATCTTGTGAGCAAGGTGAATGAGACAGGTGAAATACCCTCAGACTTCAAGAAGAACATAATAATTCCAATCCCAAAGAAAGCAGATGTTGACAGATGTGAAAATTACCGAACTATCAGTTTAATAAGTCACGGCTGCAAAATACTAATGCGAATTCTTTACAGACGAATGGAAAAACTGGTAGAAGCCGACCTTGGGGAAGATCAGTTTGGATTCCGTAGAAATGTTGGAACACGTGAGGCAATACTGACCCTACGACTTATATTAGAAGCTAGATTAAGAAAAGGCAAACCTACGTTTCTAGCATTTGTAGACTTGGAGAAAGCTTTTGACAATGTTGACTGGAATACTCTCTTTCAATTTCTGAAAGTGGCAGGGGTAAAATATACGGAGCGAAAGGCTATTTACAATTTGTACAGAAAGCAGATGGCAGTTACAAGAGTCGATTGACATGAAAGGGAAGCAGTGGTTGGGAAGGGAGTGAGACAGGCTTGTAGCCTCTCCCCGATGTTATTCAATCTGCATATTGAGCAAGCGGTGAAGGAAACAAAACAAAAATTCGGAGTAGGTATTAAAATCCATGGAGAAGAAATAAAAAATTCGAGGTTTGATGATGACATTGTAATTCTGTCAGAGACAGCAAAGGACTTGGAAGAGCACCTGAATGGAATGGATGTCTTGAGTGGAGGATATAAGATGAACATCAATAAAAGCAAAACGAGGGTAATGGAATGTAGTCGAATTAAGTCGGGTGATGCTGAGGGAATTAGATTAGGAAATGAGACACTTAAAGTAGTAAAGGAGTTTTGCTATTTGAGGAGCAAAATAACTGATGATGGTCGAAGCAGAGAGGATATAAAATGTAGACTGGCAATGGCAAGGAAACCGTTTCTGAAGAAGAGAAATTTGTTAACATCGAGTATAGATTTAAGTGTCAGGAAGTCGTTTCTGAAAGTGTATGTATGGAGTGTAGCCATGTATGGAAGTGAAACATGGACGATAAATAGTTTGAAAAAGAAGAGAATAGATGATTTTAAAATGTGGTGCTACAGAATTATGCTGAAGATTAGATGGGTAGATCACATAACTAATGAGGAGGTATTGAATAGGATTGGGAAGAAGAGGAGTTTATGGCACAACTTGACTAGAAGAAGGGATCAGATGGTACGGCATGTTCTGAGGCATCAAGGGATTATCAATTTAGTATTGGAGGGCAGCGTGGAAGGTAAAAATCGTAGAGGGAGACCAAGAGATGAATACACTAAGCAGATTCAGAATGATGTAGGCTGCAGTACGTACTGGGAGATGAAGAAGTTTGCACAGGATAGAGTAGCATGGAGAGCTGCATCAAACCAGTCTCAGGACAACACAACAACAACACATGAAATAACTTTTGTTGTCAGACAGTCATGAATCTTTATTCTTTGTGGTTTTGTTTGTAGTATATTGTCAAACAGAAAATTGCAGCGTTGCCTATAATGTACCGCTATAAATTTCCGATATTGCACCGTTACAATTTAACAAAGTTGATAGTATGGCGAGCTGTAAGTGCAGCGTAATGTTTAGAAACGATGTTCTGAATTATTTAATATGTTCTTAATCCCAAGTTACTGACAAGGTAATAACGGTATGGTAACAGAAATGTGTTGTAGGAGTACAGGTGAATTGCATTTACCTGTTAAGTATTTCTAAATGGGAATCATGGATTAAATGAATTAACACGCGTATGCAGTGTGCCTAAGCCAACAGTTGAGGGGCGTACCGACGATAAAACATATCGCAAACTGCGATTTAAAAATTTTAGGTCGCAGTGAAGCGTAATTCAACGAAGTTGGAAACGAATTGGGAGAGCATATGCTTACATTTGAAGAGATTGTAAGTAGGCTGTTTAGGTTTTTATGTTGCTAACGCCACGTAGCGCCCTCTGTTAAAATCGCTGACTACACTATGTGCAGTCTGTGGTTGGTTAATAAGAGCGCACGATCTGGGCGTGTGTCCGTCAAAAAAAGGAAATGTGTTAAACTGGATGTGAAGAATATATATATACAACTTTTAATCACTATTAAGGTAAATACATTGCTTGTTCTCTACCAAAATCTTTCATTTGCTAACTATATGCCTATCAGTAGTTAGTGCCTCCAGTAATTAGAATCTTTTATTTAGCTGGCAGTATTGGCGCTGGCTTTATTGCACTAGTTCGAGTAACGAAGATTTTTGTGAGGTGATTCATGAAGGACATAGGTTATTGTTAGTCAGGGCTATTCTTTTGTAGGGATTATTGGAAGTCAGATAGCGCTGTGCTAAAATATTGTGTGTCAGTTTAGAACTGTCTCAGTGCGTTCAGTGTCACTCTGGAGTTTGAAAACCAAGTAACGTAGAAGTTTTACCAGCACAGTCGTTCTTTTCATTCAAAGCGGAAGTTTCAAGATGATGTTCAGTTTAAGCAGATTAGAGGTAAGAAAACTTGCGGCAGACGTCACAGAACGAAACGGATTGTCCTGTAGTGACTGAGATTACGGTCCTCCGTGATTACGGACTAAATATTCCGCAGCTCTCGGAGGAAGATTCCACTTGTATGTAAAACCTCTCCGAAGCTATTGACTCCCAATAAGTTTCCTTTTCTGTGCCAAGCAATGAAGTGTTTGTTCATTCCTTGTACGACAGTTTGTATTTCGTACACCAGCCAGTCTAGACCTAGACCCGTGCAATCCATACGGTCGGACGGCAGATATAGTAGTCAACCAGACACTCATAATTTCAGTGCACAGGAAACCATGTCTGGCAAAAATAAATATCGCCGAATCCGATTGAAATAATGAAATCTGCAAGCAAAACAGCAAGACTTAGTGATAGACCCGGTGACCTGCCGAGCAGCCCAGACAGAAAACGTTAACACAAGCAAAGGAGGAGACACCCAGAACCACGGCTCCATCTGCGAAAATGAAGTATTAGAGCGGCTCTGTGGGGAAGTCACCACAGAACGTCTTTCGTAAAACTGAGAAATGACATAGCGAGTTGGGCGAGGAAGATCGAATGAAAGAAATTAGCAGATGCATGAAATGAAAAATTTGGATTAATGCAAAACGCGCAGGAGCGGGCAAAGAGATGAAAAATTATGTTGCAATGCCTGAAAATATTGCTGTAAGAACTGAAATAGGGAATATTTCCTTACGCTTAGAATAGTACATGTCTTTAGACCCATAGGCATAGTTTGTAAGGTTGGTAGAATTTACGCACTCACTGGTTCAATTTAGGAAATGAAATTCCATAGATGTTTGGAAATTTGATGATATGTGCTTATTTTTCTCAGAATTTCAAATCTTTAAATCAGATACCAAGAATAACTACCTGCAGATGACAATGGCATTGTTTAAATAACTTTGTAACTTACTGTTTAGGCTACAATATATAAAATATCGAAAATGGTCCAATTTAGGCATCTCTACCTACATACACTGATGAGCCGAAATACGACCAAATTCTTAATGAAATTACAATTTTTGCAAAAACAGACATAATGTCTTATGGGATAACAGCAATCAGTGATTTTATAATGTTACTTTAAATCCGTCTTGACTGCAATTTTTTTTTTTTTATTATTCATATGACCGGTTTCGGTTCATTCAGAACCATCTTCAGATCTGATATTTAAGTTACAGGAGTAACCCGTCCAATTCAGCAACTTTCACATGCTAAGTCACATACGTCAACGGGGACAGATGAAAATGTGTGCCCCGGCCAGGACTCGAAACCGGGATCTCCTGCTTACATGGCAGACGCTCCATCCATCTGAGCCACCGACGACACAGAGGATAGCACGACTGCGCGGATTTATCTCTGGCACGCCTCCCGCGAAACCCACATTCACAATGTACTGTTCCGCACTACATTCGTAGTGCCCCCGCCCATTATACTCATTACTCGCGGCGCGTTGCCGATTCCCGTAAGAGTTCGGGCACTGTTTGTTCAGTCGCACAGAAGAAGAAGATGGTCAAGTGGCCGGTGAGCCTTAACTATATATATACGAAGATGCTATCTGTTCTTTCGGACATGTCCGAAAGAACAGATACCTCTGTGTCGTTGATGGCTCAGATGGATAGAGCGTCTGCCATGTAAGCAGGAGATCCCGGGTTCGAGTCCCGGTCGGGGCACACATTTCCATCTGTCCCCGTTCACGTATGTCAACGCCTGTAAGCAGCTAAGGGTGTTCATTTCATTGTAATTTCATTGTAACGAGCTGCATGGTCACCGATGGTATCTGTTCTTTCGGACATGTCCGAAAGAACAGATACCATCTTCGTATATACAAATTCTTAATCGCGTGTCGGTCCACATTCGAAACGAAATACAGCAGCGATTCTGCTTCGCATGGATTCGGCAAGTCCTTGGTTGTTTACCGATGGTTTGTGACGCCAGACGTCTATACAGTTCCCCTACATTACGGCCTGATACTTGTGTGGGCGCGGAGCTGGCACACGAGAGCACCCCACAAGTGTCCCATGGTCCCATGGCAGCCCAGATGCAAGTCCTCCATAGCACAGTACTGACCACACAGGCACGCGTCCATGGCGCGCTGCATGCTTCACCTGAATGACGGTCGTATCTGGACACCACCATCCACAGGGTGAAAATTATTGAACTGTATGAGAAAAGAAACGTAAATTAGTTACAAACTACGGCACGCACGCACTTTATTAAACTTGTAAATGTCACTACAGGTATTCGGATTTAGGTTATGATATGTTCTATACGGCTGCCATCATTGGCGATGACGTGGCGCAAAAGAATAGAAAAGAATAGCGAAATTCTGCATGACCCGCTGAAGTGTCAGAACATCGATGCCGTCCATGACCGCCCCCCCACAAAAAGAAGTCGTATGTGTTCAGATCCGGAGAATATGGCGGCCAATCGAGGCCCATGCCAGTGGCCTCTGGGTACCCCAGGGTCAGAATGCGGTCCCCCGAAGTGCTCCTCCAGGACATCAAACTCCTACTTCGATGGAGTCGAGCTCCGTCTTGCATGAACCACATATTGTCGAAATCAGGTTAACTTTGTATAATGGGGATGAAATCATCTTCCAAAACGAAAACGTTCACGTACCGTTCTGTAGTCACCAAGCCATCAAGGAATATCGCACCGTTTATTCCGTGACTGGACATTGCACACCACACAGTCACCTGTTGAGGGTGAAGAGACATCTCGAGCGCGAAATGCGGATTCGCACTCACCCAAAATCGCCAATTTTCCTTATTGATGGACCAATATAAATAAAAGTGAGCTTCTCCGCTAAACTAAACCATGCACTACATACTAATTCCCGTCATGCCGTGGTGCCAACTGTGCAATTTGCACGTCCCAACGCAAACCGTTCAGAAGTTATGACGATTTTATTTCATATATATCAGTAATTGTCACCCTGTAAGTGTCGTGACAAGGAATAGCATTGCTCCGACCGCACAACACTTGTCCATTGATGCATTGTACAATCTCGACGATCATTTGCGAAACAAATTTATTTTTCCCGTACTTCTATTCATTGTCTCCTCATCCATATCTTCTTCTACACTAATAAGAAATCTGATCTACAAAACTACTAGACGAATTTTCGCGTTGTTTTCGCAGGTGATATAACTTGGCCCCGTGTAGTCTTGATTTCATCAACAGACACTATCCGCTCCTGTAGCTGAGTGGTTAGCGCGACAGAAAGTCAGTCCTGAAGACCCGGGTTCGATTCCCGGCTGGGTCGGAGATTTTCTTCGTTCACGGACTGGTTGTTGTATTGTCCTATTTATCATCATTTCATCCCTATCGAGGCGCAAGTCGCCGAAGTGGCTTAAAATCCAAACACTTGCACCCGGCGAAAGGACTACCTGACGGAAGGCGGCTCTAGTCACACGACATTTATTTATTGTATCCAAAGAGGATAACGAAAAAAAAATCGTAATTTGAAGTTTTATCTAAAACCGCCGTATCTGTCTGAACACGCCAATCCCTTTCATGGGGCTTGCGCAGATAACTTGAGCATAGCTTGGGGCTCTGTATATGCTTTATATAATCAAAATTGGATCACAGAGAAAAGATATCGTAACTGAAAGTTTTATCCGTATTAATATTATAAATGCGAAATTAACTCTGTACGTTGCGTTATCACGATTAACCTGCTGAACTGATTTCGATCAAATTTGGCGTGCAGATACCTTCAATCTTGAGCAAGAACAAAATTTACATTAGAAAGTGTATAGTACAAGGTACTTACTGGTTTAAAGTATGTTACGTGAACTAGGGAGGAATATTTTGTCTTTGAAAAAGCTATTTACTTTCTGACTTTTGGTCTTTATCATATTTGATATACCTGTTTTGGTTGATATTATACAAAGTAATGAATACAATGCTTGTACAGTCTTCATTGTGTTTAAGCCATACCTCCACACAGCTGGTGCATAATGTACACGCTCTATTATGTATAGTTACTTCTACAGCGGGATGTATAGATGCGCGCTCTTGCATATGTCTCTGTGTGTGCACTGCTCGGCCATCACTCATCATAACTCGCCATCACTCATCATAACAAAACTACTGATACGGCAGAGAAGATGCAGCTAACGGCTAATTACTTGATATAACAACCTAATCTTCAATATTTTACTGTAGCACCACATTTCAAACGGTTCTGTTCTATTCTTGTCTGAACCATTTACCGTCCTTTCACTTCCCTACAAGGCTACAGTCCACTCTAATACACTGAAGAGCTAAAGAAACTCGTGCACCTGAGTAATATCGTGTAGGACTCCCACGAGCACGCAGAAGTGCCGCAACACGACGCGGCATGGACTCGACTAATGTCTGAAGTAGTGCTGGAGGGAACTGACACCATGAATCCTGCAGGACTGTCCATAAATACGTAAGAGTACGAGGGGTGGAGATCTATTCTGAACAGCACGTTGCAAGGCATCCCAGATATGCTTAACAGTGTTCATGGCTGGGGAATTTGGTGGCCAGCGGAAGAGTTTAAACTCAGAAGAGTGTTCCTGGAGCCACTCCGTAGCAATTCTGGACGTGTGGGGTGTCGCATTCTCCTGCTGGAATTGGCCTAGTCCGTCGAAATGCACAATGGACATGAATGGATCCAGGTGATAAGACAGGATGCTTACGTACGTTTCACCTGTCAGAGTCGTATCTAGACGTATCAGGGGTACCATATCACTCCAACCGCACACGCCCTGCACCCTTGTCGGCCGAAGTGGCCGTGCGGTTCTAGGCGCTGCAGTCTGGAACCGCGAGGCCGCTACGGTCGCGGGTTCGAATCCTGCCTCGGGCATGGATGTGTGTGATGTCCTTAGGTTAGTTAGGTTTAAGTAGTTCTAAGTTCTAGGGGACTAATGACCTCAGAAGTTGAGTCCCATAGTGCTCAGAGCCATTTGAACCATTTTGAACCTGCACCCTTACAAGGCCTCCGCCAGTTTGAACAGTCCCCTGCAGCATGCAGGGTCCATGGATTCATGAGGTTGTCTCAATATCCGTACACGTCCATCCGCTCGATACAATTTGAAACGACACTCGTGTTACCAAGCAACATATTTCCAGTCATCAACACTCCAATGTCGGTGTTGACGGGCCACGGCCCAGGCGAGGCGTAAAGCTTTGTGTCTTGCAGTCGTCAAGGGTACACGAGTGGGCGTTCGGCTCGGAAAGCCCATATCGATGATGTTTCGTTGAATGATTTGCACGCTGAAAGATGTTGATGGCCGAGCACTGACATCTGCAGCAATCTGCTGAAGGATTGCACTTCTGTCACGCTGAATGATTCTCTTCGGTCGTCGTTGGTCCCGTTCTTGCAGAATCTTTTTCCGTCTGCAGCGATGTCGGGCATTTGATGTTTTACCGGATTCCTGACATTCACATTGCACTCGTGAAACGGTTGTACGGGAAAATCTTCGCTTTTTCGCTACCTCGCAGATGCCGTGTCCCATCGTTTGTACACCGACTATAAAACCACGTTGAAACTCAATTAAATCTTGCTAACCTGCCATTGTAGCAGCAGGAATCGATCTAACAACTGCTCCAGACACTTTCTGTCTCATATAGGCGTTGCCGACCGCAGCGCCGTATTCTGCCTGTTTACATATCTATGTATTCGAATACGCATGCCTATGCTAGTATCTTTGGCGCTTCTGTGTACCTTCAAAAAAGACTCCCTGACACTGAATTTTATATCAATTAAGAAATGCCTCTTATTGATACACGTCTCTTCCTATAGCCACTTGGATTTTATATTCTCTGTATATCATAAAACGCCCAAAGGACGAAGTGGAAAGACTGGACCTTAGGCCAGGGGAGCATTCACCTTTTATTTTTCACAATATTTATTGGAGTCAATCAACAGAAATAACAATTGTCATAAACTTCAAATGAGAGAATATTTGTACATGAAGCCCATCAGTTGGCTTTCAATACCAAAGAAAGTATAACAACTTTTCGAATGAGAAAGATAATATCTTTTCATAAAAAACAGAATACATTGAACGCCTAAAGGGCTATCATAAGTTCACTTATAGACCGTTTTAAAACCGTGCCCAAATATATTCGTTTAATGGTTCAAATGGCTCTGAGCACTATGGGACTCAACTGCTGAGGTCATTAGTCCCCTAGAACTTAGAACTAGCTAAACCTAACTAACCTAAGGACATCACAAACATCCATGCCCGAGGCAGGATTCGAACCTGCGACCGTAGCGGTCTTGCGGTTCCAGACTGCTGCGCCTTTAACCGCACGGCCACTTCGGCCGGCTATATTTGTTTAAAAGAAACAGTAACCTTACATACGGACTCCCAACTAGGCAGGTAATAATACGCATCAGACACTTCTCTTAGAAATAGTTCCCAGCTCACGGCATCGGCCAAGTGCGGACATGAACGTCCTGCTGAGCGGCCAACACGGGGGCACACCTGGTTGTGCCGCTCGGACCCGATTTATCGCACCGACCGAGGGCGCGAACTACAGTAGGTTCGTCCGACTTCTCTTCCCGGATGCTCCTACCCCTCAAACGGTTAATTCAGAGGCCTGTTATTGCGTGCACCTGGGTCTTAACGGAATGTTCAATTCCATCAGATTCAAGAACAAGCGAGAATCCGAACGTGTAGCCCAGACCCACCACCTAGGCATAGATGTAGAACAAATTGCCAACAACTATAGTCCAACAAATCGCGTGTGCTGACGCAGCAACAACACGCTACAACCAAATGTCTCAAACAGTGCTATGTTAATAAAACCAAAATCAATCACTTAAAACAACTTTAAATAAAAAGGCATAGCAGCACTATCGCAAGAGTTAAAACTAATTGCGACTGCTAAATTTAGCTTACATGTAACTAACAAACTCAGCGTTGAGATATTTTAAGCAACCAATTGAGCTCACTTCCACACGTGATGCCCCCCCCCCCCCCCAAAGAAACACCAAATGATATTTTATCCTTACGATAATCGAGCCCTTGGTGCATGCCAACATTCAAACCTCCGCACAAGCGTCTCACTGAGTTAGCGTACTTTGACACATCGTACAGCTCAAGATCCACAATATTGTCTGGAACAAGCTGAACACTCAGTTTTAAAACATTATACGCAATAAGCCCCACGGCTTGGATGGTAAAGCAGAATGCCGACGTTACTAGACACCAAGCAACAACAGTTCGATCAAAATGGTGCAACAAATTGCGTAGCGTCCGACCACAACATGGATTACTAACAGATTTTCATAGCACTGGCTAATAGTTTGTCTGAGGTGAGGTACACTTGCAATACGGAAGGCAGAAGGTGCATGGCCAGTGAAAGACACAAATAGAATGACGTCACCTTATCAGGTCAGCGAAACAATCGTCCAACAGCATCAGAGAAGTAGGTCGCCAGTACCACCTTCCAATAAGACGTAATCGGTTAACGGCCACCATCTGCTTGACTGATCAGACCATCTCAAGACATAGCCGTTACAACTGTCGCCTGTACAGTGCCTTCCCTGAACACGTCATCACTGACCGGGTTACCTCCCCTCCTCGAGCAATCGCACCGTCTTCTCCCCATCTCACTCGTGCTCGCCCGTCCATCCACTCGCCGCCGCGCCACCTCCAGACCGCCTCACAAGCGCCCAAAAGTTAGCATCTCTAAACGAATATCGATAGCTGCAAAGTCGACGTGGCTCATTATTTCCTAATCTAACCCTGTCAGAATCGCCTGATTTAGTTCGACTACATTCCGTTATAGTTGTTTTATATTTGTTGATAGTCATCTTATAACCTCTTTTCAAGATATTATCCATTCAACTTAACTTCCAAGTCCCTTACTGTCTCTGACAGAATTACAGTGGCATCGGCAAACTTCTAAGACTTCACAGTTTTTACAATATCGGGTGTATCAAAAAGGACTCAGTAACCTTGAAAACTCATATTAATTTATTCATTTAACTTAAACTTGCAGACATCAAGTGTTTTACCTCGTACCCAAACAGGTTCAATGCGAGTTCCAATGGTCTGCAGCGCACATCAATCCTGAAGTCGGTTTCTTGCCAAACTCGCGACCTTAGCAAGCGTGACTTGTTCAACTGTGGGGCAGATCCTAGCTCTGAGCTGTGGTATGTGTCAGGTGAGGGTGGAACAAACATGGCATCCTTTATGACTCCCCAAAAGAAATAGTCAAGAGGTATCAGGTCCAGTGATTGTGGGAGCCATGCAATTGGCGCACTTTGGCCAACCCACTTACCTGGAAAGCGGATACTTGGAAAATTCAGGACGTTAGAGAGATAGTGTAGCAGTGCGCCATCTCGCATTAACTATTGGCGGCGTTGCTGGTCATGAGCTTTAATCCGGAGATTAAAAAGTTTTCCATCATATCTAGGCACAGCAAAAGGAAACGTTCGTAAAGTTTGCTCTTGCTGAATGCTCAAAACACATGAATTTTGGGTCATCATGTACATGTTCCAGGAATGTTCACATCCGGAGAATATGGCGTCCTATCGTGGCCCATACCAGTGGCCTCTACGTACCCCAGAGCCAGAATGCGGTGCCCAAAGTGCTCCTCCAGGACATCAAACACTCCCCTGCTTCGATGGGGTCGAGCTCCACCTTGCATAAATCCCATGTTATCGAAATCAGGGTCACTTTGGATAAGGAGGATGAAATCATCTTCCAAAACCTTCACATATCGTTCGGTAGCCACCGTGCCATCAAGGAATATCGCATCCTCAAATGCGCCAGTTTTGCTTGTTGACGAACCCATCCAAATGAAACTGGGCTTCGTTGCTAAACCAAACCAAGCCTGCACATACTAATTCCATCATACCCCGCAGCCAACAGTCCAGTTTCAACATGCTGACGCAATCGTTTCAGATGTTATGACGATATTATTTCATATAGTCTAACACTTGTCACGCTGTACTACAGCCGTCCCGGAAGGTGACCCGCGTGCTTTGGACGGCTGTCACTCGTCGATTAGGCCTGCTTTTGCGGTTGCGCGTCCGTCGTTCTCGTCCACTGACTGACAGACTGCCGTCCCCACGCACCAGCCGACTCCACCTCCAGTTCCTCGTTCTGCGAAGAGAATGCTCAGCCACAACATACTTGCAGCGACACTTTTTTTCCGAATGGGCCAGTGACATAGTAACTAACCTTTCACGACAAACGAACGTTAACAACGAAATCAAAGATTTAGACTCAGTCTTGCAAGAAATTTAGATTTTAAAAACTAAATTAAATGATAGTGTGAACTGCAAAATTCATAGTATTCAATTTTGCAAGCAACACAACTTTTCCAACTAAACTGAAGATACAATTAATCATACAATTTCCATTTTTTACAACCAACTTTTCGTTACAAGGGAAACTTCCCATCGGACCCCCGTCGGATTTAGTGGTAAGATTGCTCAGTTGATAGCTCATCAAAAACTGAACACAGATGTAGCATGAAAACAGGAAGAATGTGTACCAACTATGAAAAAGAAGCAAAATGGGAACAGTGAACGATCCAAGCTTAACAAGTGCAATACTGAGCGAAGCTAAACATCCATGGCTTCGTCTTTAAGTGGTCACGGTGTTGAACTGTAAAGCTTATGCGCAGTGTTAAAAATGCCCTCGTGCCTTTTTTTTCACAGCATTGTGAAATGTTAGTTCTCTTTTTGTAGTCTTGGCAGTTGTCATAGATGCTATAAGTTGGCTGTACAACATGATTCATGAGGTAAGAATACGTTATCGTCGCAAGTAAACGACGAACTGGCGAGGCACCACATAGACGTCTCACATAAATGAAAACAACAAATAGACGGGTTGTGAACTATGTTACAACAAAGAAATTCAAGAGTCAAAATTTCCAGAACGGAACACAACTTCAGAAACGTTACAACATATATTTCGGCAAGGCAATGGAAACTGTGTGATTGTGAAACTTTCTTTCATTTGTTGCAGCTGATGTCACAAAGTATTAGGTTTCCATCATTTCCTTGGGAGTGATCACATTCACATTCATACGAAGACCTAAATCGTACAAGGAGGTATATCTCACTTATTTACCAGGCCCACAAATTAGGTGCGTCGGTAAAAGATTCCTGTCATACGACGCACGTACTGTCACTAATGCCGTGCGACTGCTACGGTCGCAGGTTCGAATCCTGCCTCGGGCATGGATGTGTGTGATGTCCTTAGGTTAGTTAGGTTTAAGTAGTTCTAAGTTCTAGGGGACTGATGACCACAGCAGTTGAGTCCCATAGTGCTCAGAGCAATTTGAACCATTTTTTTGTCACTAATGCCCCGTATGACAGCCAGACGTGTTTTCTGGTGGAGAATTCTGTTGACTTGTCGCCTTATCATCAAACGTTTGCGGTTCCCATTCGAAAATAACTTCTTTTCGGCTCCTAATAGAATAGTTGTGGAAAATCAACTGTCATTATAGGTCCTTCCTTACACCTCGCTGTTGCAGACGGACGTTACACCACGACTCAGATATAAATTTGTATACAGCGAACAAAGAAAAGAAAAAAATGGTGTGAGGGACGTTTGAACAAGCTTTCCCGTCCAACAGCGAGACCTCTCACCCACGAGGCCGTTCCTATTTCAGACTGCTCTGTCCTTGGACCGTTCACTTTCTGTTTCGCTTCTTTTTTTGTTTTTTTCACAGTTAATTATACCTTCTTCCTGCTTTCATGCTTGATCTGTGATCAGTTTTTGACGGCCTGCCCACTGGGCACTCTCGCCACTAAATATGAGGGTGTTGCGATGGGGAATTTACCTTGTTGGAACGAACCACACTATTATATCCTAAGAGGCTACCACCCGCCAGACAAACAACCTACTAATGGTCAGGACACACAAAACAAATGGTTCAAATGGCTCTAAGCACTATGGGACTTAACATCGGAGGTCATCAGTCCCCTATACTTAGAACTACTTAAACCTAAATAACCTAAGGACATCACACACATCCATGCCCGAGGCAGGATTCGAACCTACGACCGTAACAGCAGCGCGGTTTCGGACTGAAGCGCTCGGTCAGATCGGCCGGCGCACAAAACCAGTACCTGACATCGCCTTGAAGAGAGAAGGAGATTGATTAACAACGGCGGCCAAAATTACACACAGCCACCGTTCAGTGTACCGAGTAAAACATCGCGATGACTCCAGCTGTGTTCTGGCGTTGAGAAAATTCCGCTTCAGCACCCTTTGCTAGTAACGCAATAACAGCGGGCAAACACAGCTTGATGAACAGAGTCAAAAATGGTTCAAATGGCTCTGAGCACTATGGGACTTAGCAGCTATGGTCATCAGTCCCCTACAACTTCTTAAACCTAACTAACCTAAGGACATCACACAACACCCAGTCATCACGAGGCAGAGAAAATCCCTGACCCCGCCGGGAATCGAACCCCGGAACCCAGAGCGCTACCGCACGACCACGAGCTGCGGACTGATGAACAGAGTTCTCCACCCTCGACACTCGATGGCTGTTTATTCGTTTGAAACCCCAGCCGGCAGTACCATTAGCAGGTTACAATCACTGAACAACTGGCTGCACTACACGTGGCGTTCGCGGCCTCCATGGCTGCACTCTGACCTCCGTACTAGCAAAAAATGGCTCTGAGCACTATGGGACTTAACTTCTGAGGTCATCAGTCCCCTAGAACTTAGAACTACTTAAACCTAACTAACCTAAGAACATCACACACTTCTATGCCCAAGGCAGTATTCGAACCTGCGACCGCAGCAGCAGCACGGTTCCGGGCTGAAGCGCCTACAACCGCTCGGCCACAGCGGCCGGCCCCTTGCTAACAGAGAGAGAGAGGCACAGCACTTGTCGGCCCTCACTTTTCAACTGCCCAGCGCTGCTACCAGCTGCCGCCTTTCGCTGCACCTCCGTCACCCGTGAAGCATCCAACGCCCACGACAAATACGAGACCCCACAATGAACTTAGGACATCGCCCAACTTGCCTTCCTCGACATACGCCGCGCAACAAAGTCATACTTGCCGGCAGCCTTCCTCCGTGATGGTACAAAAGTATGGCGCCATTCGACTTCACCCTCGGGGCCGTGTGACGTCACCCTCGGACGTGGCGACGCCTCAGACAGCAAGGAGGAAAAAAACGCCACAGAACAGATGTTTACGTGGCGTGTAAGGTGGGTTAATGTCATCACATTGGCACCAAATTACAACACAATTCTGCCCAACGCCATCGTGGACGAGTCACTCGATGGGACAGTCGTTACACCACCTGTTACTCACACTTCACGCCTTCTTTTGACGCCTCTGCAATGGAGATCAGAACCGCAACACCCAGCGTTGAAATCACGCGATTTGCTTATGGGTGGACGAGGAAAACATTTCACACACAAAAGGGACACGACGAACCCTGAGGAGGTGGCTTAAAGTGCGTCAATGAAACCGCCCACTCCACTGGGCCGCACATTTCCACGCATTTCGCAGTCGAAAACGAAAGATCGAAGAACGATGAGCAACAGGATTACTTTCTCGACAACATTCCACAGGAGGACCGTGACCTCTTACAGGATTATACACTGACGCACTTTATAGTGACTTGTCAGTCGATAATTGCGTAACATCTGAAACCTCGATCGTGAATAAATTCATCTACTCGTAGTAACAGTCCGGGCGGAAAATATTTTTCATGTCTAAAACACTGAAGGACTGTGGACGGAAGTACATAGGAAACTGTGAGCATATGCAAGTTACATCAGCTCGATGTCAGTTTAGTGGCGGTGCACAGAGTTGACAGTTTTCAGCTTTTGCTATTCTTCGCATTCTATAACTCTCGAGCACATGGCTAACGTATTGTCCAGTAATCGGTGTGTCATGCCTGGACAGTCTTTGGTCAGTCCTGAAGGGTAGTCTGGACGACCTTCTTTCCCGAGTAGAGTCTTGGCTGACGAGAGGTCAGCGTACACTGGCGCCGGTAACGCACGGACAGTGTGAAGTCCGTCGAACAAATCAACTGAGTGAATAAGCGGCTACGTCTCTCTGTCAGGTGCGGTACGCCATGCAGGCGGGTGGAATACGGTGTGACCATTGTTAATGTCGCCGTGTTGGGTTAAAATGGTCCCGCATTTGGATCTGCAGATGGGGAGTACTCGAGGTTGTTTACACTGACTGTCTGTGAAAATTCCAGCACCCAGAAGGAATTGTTTGAATCACTCAAAAATTGGATGGTGGGTGGAACTGTGGGCCCATAATAACTGAATCTGTAGTACATGGGCGGAGAGTTTGGCTGCTAATCAATACGTCCTGGGCCAGGATTCGATCCCAGCCACTCTTTAATTGTTGAATAAATGTCACCAAATATAAGAACCCATCCTCGCTCTATCGCTGCCCTTCTCAAACAGGGCGGGGGAACTGTAGAGTCACAAGCACATCCGCTTCACCCATTTTCTGCAACAGCCGACCAAACGATTTTTCCTTCGTGGAGGATCACAGTCATGTAAAACGTTTTGAAAGAAATTAGCGTCTTTTCACTGTAAATTACTGTTCATTTATTTGACATAACCATGATTTCGGCTTTATAGACATTCTAACGTTCATGCAGAAATGTTACTATATCTATCTATATGACATATTTCTCTTTTTTCGACGATGAAATGCCATGTCGACAGATCACGAGCATTGTAGCATTTCAAAATGCACTTGAGAATGGCAATAAAGCCAAAACCATGATTACGTGAAATAAATTAATAGTAATTTACATTGAAGTTTCTTTCGCAAGTCTGACAAAATGTTTGTACTTCTCGTTTTAAAAACTTTTAAAATAGACGTGTGCTTATTTTCTAACTAAAAAATGGTGGTTTTTTTCATGTAACTGGAGGGAAGAATTTCATTTACTGCGATTTTTTGGAACTTAACATAGAAGCTCTTTGCCACTCTAGGGCGAATATCAGAGTTATTTGTCGGCAATTGAAACTGAAGAAGTTAATATCTATTGTCCTCCTAGTAAAAAGAGAACCTCGAATAATATTTTTTAAAATTAATTTCTGATCCAGTGACCTACACGTTGAACAGAAGAGAACTTAAACAGATGCAGAGACGATGTACAATTGGTTTATTGAACTTCTTTGAGTACTGAGGTGATTTTATGTGGATCACAACATCAAAACACTGTTCACCTAAAGCATGAATTCATAGATGACAGTTACATAAATAAACATAACTCTACCGGGAGGGCAAATATTCAGGGAAATCTCCAGGAGATAATCGTTAAAAAAGATTGAGTAACCAACAAAAGGTTAACATTCTACGAATCGGAGAGTGGAACGTCAGAAGTTTGAACGTGGTAAGTAAGCTAGAAAATAAAAAGGGGAATGCACTCTAGATGCAGTGGGGTTCAACGAAGTGAAATAGATAGAAGATAAGAACTTCTGGGTACGCGAATGTAGGTTAATATAAGCAGTAACGAAAAATTGTGAAATAGGAGCAGGATTCGTCATAAATAGGGAGAGTGAGCTACTGTCAACAGTTCAGTGATGGGGTTGTTCTCGTCAGAATCGAAATCACTCCAACGCCAACAACAGTTCGGATACGCAAAACGAGTTTACAACCAGATGATGAAGAGACAGGGAAAGTGTATGAGAATATTGAACAAGTAATTCAATACGTAAATGGAGACGACAATAATCTTCAGGGACTATTGCGCTGTGGTAGGTGAAGCGATAGAAGACAGAGTTACAGGAGAATATGAGTTTGGCAGTAGGAATAAGGAGCAAGAAGAGTTCTACAGTGAATTTCAGCTGGTAATAGCGAATGCGTTGTTAAACAATCAGGAAGATGTATACGTGGAAAACGTCCGGAGACACAGGAAGCTTTCGGCTGGATTACATCATGGTGTGACAGAGATGTCGAAATGAGATACTGTGTTGTAGGGCGTACCCAAGTGCAGATATGGACTCGGATCACAATTTAGTGGTGATGAAGAGTAGACTGAAGCTTCAATGATCGTCCAGAAGAATAAGTGTTGAAATAAGTGAGATACTAAAGTACCGAGGAATGATAAGAAGGGTCTGATATTCTCTAAGGCTACAGAAACTGCGCTACTGAATACCACAGTAGGCAGTTCAGTTGAAGAGGAATAGACATCCCTGAAAGGGATGAAAGGGAAGAACTGGAACAGACAAATGCTTGTACAAGGGGGGGGGGGGGGTAACTCATAGAAGAAATACTTCAATTGACTGACGAAAGAAGAAAGTTAAAAGAATCAGAGAAAGACAGGACTGCATCAATGTAAGTCACTTATGAATAAAATAAATAAAAAGTGCAAGGAGGCCAAGATGAAATGATTGCGGGGAAAATGTGAAGAAATCGAAAAGAAATTTATCATCGAAAAGGCTGATTCATCATACAGAAAAGTCAAAACAACCTTCGGTGAAATTAAAAGCAAGGGCATCGGCATTAAGAGTGCATAGGGAATTTCAATCAAAGGACAGAGCAGAAAGATGGAAAGAATACAGCGAATGCTTCTACGAGAGGAAGGAACTTTCTGATGTAGTAGAAAAAAGAAACGTGAGGCGATATTGGTGACATAGGGAAATGCAGTATTAGAATCAGAATTTTAAAGAGCTTTGTGAGATCTGAGATCAAATCAGGCGGAATGGATAGAGACAGCCATTCGTAACTTCTGAAATTATTGGGAGGGGGAGGGGGGGGGACAGGGCAGGCATCTAGAGACATTTCAGTTTTCTTTTTACAATCTGTGAGGCTGGCGGCATCCCATCATAGTTTCGAAAAAAACATTATCTACTCAATCCCGAAGATAGCAAGGGCAGATAAGCGCAAGAAATATCTCACAATCAGCTAACGGCTGAAAGATCCAGTACCTGGGACACATCACGCGTAACAACAGATACCATCTCCTCCATACCATCCTGCAAGGAAAAATACCAGGGAAGAGAAGCGTTGGCCGGACAAGAATGTCTTGGCTTAAGAACATCAGAACGTGGACCTCTAAAACATCTACAGATATATTTAGAGCTGCAAGCACTGCCAAGATGGTTGCCAACATCCGGAACGGATGGGAACCAGAAGAAGAATAAGAGGCTAACGGCTCATGCATCAAAGTCGCTCACAAGAATAATATGCAGACGAATGAAAAAGAAAATTGAGAATCTGTCATATGACGACTAGTTTGGCTTTTGGAAAAATAAAGGCACGAGAGAGGCAGTTCCAATAATGGAAGCGAACTTAAGACAAATCAAGACACGTTCATGGAATTTATCGATCCAGAAAAATCGCTCGACTAAAGTACAGCGAGATGCACAAAATTCTGAGAAAAATAAGAATTACCTATAAGGAAACACAAAGAAAGTGGTAGTATACAATTAGTACTGCAACCAAGACAAAACAATAAGAATGGAAGTACCAAGAATGAAGTGCTCGTATTAGAAAGAGTGTAAGAGAAGTATGCAGACTCTCACCCTTACTGATACATCTGTGCCGGCCGGGGTGGCCGAGCGGTTCTAGGCGCTACAGTCTGGAACCGCGCGACCGCTACGGTCGGAGGTTCGAATCCTGCCTCGGGCATGGATGTGTGTGATGTCCTTAGGTTAGTTAGGTTTAAGTAGTTTTAAGTTCTAGGCGACTGATGACCTCCCATAGTGCTCAGAACCATTTGAACCATTTTTTATACATCTGTACACTGAAGAAGCAATGATGGAAACAAAAGAAAGATGGAGTACTGGGAATGCGATTAAAATTCAGAGTGGAAACATTCTCTGACGACATTGCTATACTCAGTGAAAGTGAAAAAGAATCAGAGGATTTGTTTAATGGAATGGACAGTGCAAAGAAAACAGTAAATGGATTGATAGTTAACCGAAGAAAGTAATGAGATGTAGCACGACGAGATTAGCCATGAACTCAACATCAAAACTGGCGAGTACAAAATAAACGTAGCTATGAAAATCTGTTGTCTTGAAAGTACATTAACTCATCGCGAACGAAACGAGGAGGACATAAAAAGCAGGATAGCACTGTCAAAGAGTGCACGTGTATACCGTGGAAAGATCATAAAGGTAAAATAAAGGAGATGAAAGCTCACAGGGAGGTTTACCAGCAATCGTTCTTCACGCATGCCATTTGCTACTGGAACAGAAAGGTGGGGCTGGTTAATTGGTTGATTCGGGGGAGAGAGCCAAACAGCGATATCAGCAGTCCCACCAGATTAGGAAAGGATGGGGAAGACATTTGGCCGTGCCCTTTCAAAGGTACCGTCCCGGAATTGATCTGAAGCGGTTTAGGAAAATCACGGAAAACCTAAATCAGGATGGCCGAAAGCGGGTTTGAGCCGTCGTCCTCCTGAATGTGAGTCCAGTGCTCTAACCACTGTGCCACCTCGCTCGGTGAAGAGTGGACTAACTTCACCGTTTCCGTTACGCTCGTCCCCAGGCACCGAGTCTTAATAATCTGCCCTTTGTGAGTGAGTGGTAGTGGTCCAAAAATTACGTCGACGCGCCATAAGGTGGCTTGCGGAGTATAGTGTAGATGTAGCGTTGAGAAAAAAAATTGAGATGAAGTTTCGAGAAAAAAATTTCAGAACAAGAAGCTGAAAATCTAGTGCCCTGGCTAGATATGAAATTAGAAGGTTCTCTGTGTAATCGATAAGGAAAGGAAACTCAGGAAGAAACTGAGTAGAATAACGTGCGGGATGACAGGACATGTACTGAGACATCGTGGGTTAACATCGACGGTACTGAAGGGAGCTGTAGAGGGTAAAAAGAGTAGGGGAAAGACAGAGATTTGAAAATATACAAGAAATAGTTGAGGACATTGGGTGCAGCTGATACTGTGAGATGAAGTGACTGGAGCAGAAGAGGCATTCATTGTGGACTACGTTACATCAGTCAGATGAAAGAAGAGGAAGTAGGACTGGGGATATTCTACAAATTGCTTCCGTTATTCTACCACCAACTGGCGAGGATGAGAGGCGCTTGTCGGTACAGCTGCATGCTACTCGCAGGCCCAGCCAGGCCGGGCGTTGCGAAGCAGGCGCCGCAGCATAGGAAGCGGGAAAGTGCGGCTCACCTCAGCTTCCGGCGGCGATACGGCGCCGCTTACGACACATGGGCTCGTCGTGCACTTCCGTCCCGGCGACGAGCGGCCCCGAGGCACAGTAAAACGTGCCGCACTGTGAAAAGCACCGTCTCTGCCACGATATCGTCTCTCGATGAGTTCTCAATACCTCCTTTCTGAGGCCTAAAGTGTCAAAGTGAGCCGGCCGCAGTGGCCGACCGGTTCTTTTTTTTTGTCAAAGTGACCACCACCACCATCATCATCATCATGCAGGGTGTTCGACTAATTAACTACGAACGAAAAGGGCGAGTAGAGGACAGTGAAACAAGCAAATAGTCGTATTAAACATGGCTTCATAAACAAACTGTTTCACCGCTACGACTTACACTCAAGAGCCAAAGAAATTGGTACACCTGCCTAATATCGTGTAGGATCCCCGCGAGCGCGCAGAACTGCTGAAACACGACGTGGAATGGACTCGACTGACGTCTGAAGTAGCCCTAGAGGGAACTGACACCATGAATCCTGCACGGCTGTACATAAATCCTTAAGAATACGAGGAGGTGGATACCTCTTCTGAACAGCACGTTGCAAGGCATCCCAGATACGCTCAATAATGTTCATGTCTAGGGAGTTTGGAGGCCATCGGAAGTGTTTAAACTCAGAGGAGTGTTCCTGGAGCCACTCTGTAGCGATTCTGGAAGTGAGGGACGTCGCATTGTCCTGCTGGAATTGCCCAAGACCGTTGCAATGCACAATGGACAAGAATCGATGCAGGTGATCAGACAGGACGCTTACATACATGTCACCTGTCAGAGTCGTAGCTAGATCTATCAGGAGTTCCACATTACTCCAACTACACACGTCCCACACCAGTACAGAACCTCCACCAACTTGAACAATCCCCGGCTGACATGGAGGGTCCATCGATTCGTGAGGTTGTCTCAATACCCGTACATGTCCATCCGCTCCATACAACTTGAAACGAGACTCGTCCGACCAGTCAACATGTTTTCAGTCATCAACAGTCCGCCCGCATCTCGTGGTCGTGCGGTAGCGTTCTCGCTTCCCACGCCCGGGTTCCCGGGTTCGATTCCCGGCGGGGTCAGGGATTTTCTCTGCATCGTGATGGCTGGGTGTTGTGTGCTGTCCTTAGGTTAGTTAGGTTTAAGTAGTTCTAAGTTCTAGGGGACTGATGACCATAAATGTTAAGTCCCATAGTGCTCAGAGCCATCAACAGTCCAATGTCGGTGAGGCGTAAAGCTTTGTGTCGTGCAGTCATCAAGGGTACAAGAGTGGGTCCTCGGGTCCGAAAGCCCATATCGATGATGTTTCGTTGAATGGTTCGTACGCTGACACTCGATGATGGCCCAGCATTGAAATCTGCAGCAATTTGAGGAAGGGTTGCACTTCTGTCACATTGAACTATTCTCCTCAGTCGTAGTTGGTTCCGTTCTTGCGGGATCTTTTTCCGGCCGCAGCGATGTTGGAGATTTGATGTTTTACCTGATTCCTGATACAGTACACTCGTGAAATGGTCGTACGGGAAAATCCCCACTTCATCACTACCTCGGAGATCTGTGTGCCATCGCTCTTGCAGACTCTCTTAAATCTTGATAACATGCCGTTGTAGCAGCAGTAACCAATCCAACAACTGGGCCAGACACTTGTTATATAGGCGCTACCGACCGCAGCGCCATATTCTGCCTGTTTACACATCTCTGTATTTGAATACGCATGCCTATCCCAGTTTCTTTCGCACTTTAGTGTATTACGAATGACAACATGAATATCTTACATTCAGGTGATAAAAGTCAGGGGACACGCCCTAATACCGTGTCAAACCTCGCCGTGGCGTGCACTCAAGGAGTCGCTTGAAGTTCCTGCAGAAATATTGACCCATGCTGCCTCTATAGCCGTCCATATTTTCGAAACTGTTGCTGGTGCAGGATTTTGTTCTTGAACTGACCTCTCGATTATGGTCCATAAATGGTCGATGGGATTCATGTCCCGCGATGTGAGTGGCCAAATCATTCGCTCGAATTGTCCAAAACGTTCTTCAAACCAATTGCGAAAGACTGTGGCCAAATGATATGGTGCATTGTCATCCATAAAAATTCCATCGTTGTTTGGCTGTAGACGCTCTCCAAGTAGCTGAACATAGCCACTCCCAGTCAACGTTCTGTTCGATTGTACCAGAGGACCCAGTCGATTTCATATAAACACAGCCCACATTATTATGGAGCCACCACCAGCTTGCACAGTCCCTTGTTGACAACTTGAGTCAACAGCTGCGTAGGTTCTGCGCCACACTCGAACCCTACTATCAGCTCTTACCAGTTGAAATCGGGACTCTATGGCCAGCCCACGGTTTTCCAGTCGTCTGTGGTCCAACCGATATGGTCACGTAACCAACAGATGCTCTGCAGCCGATATTGTGCTGCTGGAAAATCACTCACGTCGGTTGTCTACTGCCACAGCCCATTAACGCCAGATTTCACCGCATTGTCTTAGCGGATACGTTCGTAGTACGTTCCCCAGTGATTTCTGCGGTTGTTTTACTCAGCGTGCTTTGCTGTTAGCACTAAAAACTCTACGTAAACGCAGCTGCTCTCTGTCGTTAAGTGAAGGCCGTCGACCAGTGCGTCGTCCGTGGCTAGACGAAACACTCTTGACACTATGGATTGTTGAATATTGAATTCCATAACAATTTCCGAAACGGAATGTCTCACGCGTCTAGTTCCAACTGCCGTTCCGCGTTTAAAGTCTGTTAATTCCCATCGTGCGTCCGTAGTCACGTCGGAAACCTTTTCACCTGAATCACCCGAGTACAAACAACAGTGCCGCCAGTGCACTGCCATGTGTACAGTTTGTCATATCAGTGTGAAGCAGAGTTCCCGAGATCCAAACTGGTGATGTGCACCAGGACCAAGAGACGACAACATTAAAACTTCCTGGCGGGTTAAAACTGTGTGATGGATCGAGACTCGAACTCACGACCTTTGCCTTTCGCAGTAGGCAAAGATCCCCAATTCGAGTCTCGGTCCAGCACACGGTTTTAATCTACCAGGAAGTTCCATAACAGCGCCCATTCCACTACAAGGTGAAAATTTCATTCTACATTAGAATAAGTGTTTCACATGGGTACTGTTCACGCCAAGGCGAGATCCAGCACATCACCTCATTGATGTCTGAACATATTAAAAAACTCAGATGTGTTCTGCGAATGCATTGACAACAATCCACAGCACAGGATTCTTTCTTCTTATCTTCTCGGCCTCAGCAGCATTTTATATCTTTAAATTCGATCAATAATTGTATGAAATATAGATAGTCAGCCTGCAACTTGTATGGGGTGACCGTGCCACAAATTCATAGATGCTATCATCAGGGCCGGAATACAGCAAAGTTTCTAAATATTTCCATAAAAAAATCGAGCGGATTTAAGTCAGTGGACGTGGGAAGGCATGGTATTGGCGAGCTACGACGGATGCAGTTGTTATGGAACAGTACTGCTAAGTATTGCCGAACAGCTACATGAAATTGTGCCAGTGCACTATCATGCATGTACTACATAAGCATCTGTAACGGAACTGAAATGATGGTGGGCTGACAGTAATTTGGAGCCCGCGCGTCTGAAACGGGCGCGCTGGTGTGAGACTGCCAGGGAGTGCACCCTGATGCCATCTATTGGCGAAACTGGGAATTAGCGCTACCTGTCAGACAGTGCACTAAGCTCTCGGAGTCAAATGTATTCTTTTTCTTGGTAATTATAAGTTATTACTGTATGATTTAATGTTATAAAGCGCTAGTAGTAAATTATTATGACTGGTATGAACTCCAGGGTAATAAATATAAATATTCTTAAATACTAAAAGATTTCGGTGAAAAGGTGGTAGGGGAACGCCCCCACTCTTGGTGATACGAGCGTAGCTAGAGGTAGCTGGAGACACAGGGACTGAACAATGGAATGGCCTGGGGAGTGTTGACGTGATCGGACGTGCGTAACTGTGCTCACGCAAAAGTGATTGTGCAACAGCGAAGAGGCGAATATCGTCGCCGTTTGTGGAGTAGAACGCGACGAATGGTTGTCGAAGCCGTCTCTATGCCACTGGGGCTGATTGTAAGAGTTCCTGCGCCCAGATTTTATGGCGGACGTGCAGTAGCTTATACGAGTGCTACAGCTCGTAGTTCCAGCCGCCATTAAGGGCATGAGGCGTGAAGAGCTGCGTTAGCCACATGCATCTCACCACCAGCACCGACACGTCTACCCAAGGCAAGACTGCTTGCAATTGTTAAGTCGAACTTTGTATACATGTAAAAGGAGAATACCAGTTTTCTTTTATGCAAGTGCAGAGGACAGAATATAGTAATGAGTAAAATTACGACGCATGTTGTTCATTGTAAAGCGTAGTAACCTCAAACATAGTATAGTGAAATCACACTGAGGCCACCATCGCCTCTTTCATTTACAATTCTTTTGGTTGTAGAATACTTTAGCGTATAAGAATGTTGAAAAGAGCAATGGTCACACCAGAATGAATCGCCTATTTATAGTTACTTAAATTTTTCTGAGTAACTTTTCAAGTAAAGTCACTTAACTAATTCTATATCAATTGTCCAAAGAGTAATATCCAAAATCATTAAATAAGTTGAAGGATAGAATTTTGTTAACCTAAGTTGCATAAATTGTCTTGGAGGTAATTACCAAGCCAACTCACAGAAATTGAAAGAGTATTTGCTTTGTAAAATCACCTAGAATGATCAGAAATAGTAATATTCAGAATTAAGTTTAAAATTCAACTCAAGCCGTTTCACTTTGAAACGAGCCAAAAAATTGATTTATTCTTTTGCTCCTTCAGAGCTGGCGACCGTAGTTATAAGTATTTTCAGGAGGATTCGACGGTACGTCTGCTGCTCTCATCGTGCTGATAGGATTATCCACTGCTGCTAGCAGTGGTGATTGGATACATAAGCTCACTACCAAGTTAAGTGGGTCAGGTAGGCAGTGTTACCGTGTGAACTGTAGGGCACTGTAGGCCATGGATCAAACCCGTTCAATCATCACAGCTCTTTGGGAAATAGTCCGGTTAGGAGTGTACTAATCATTAGGTAAATACTGGCGAGTAACGGTCAAAAATGTATACGCAAGTGAATTTAGCAAGGTCCATGTAGCACCTACTTAATGTGGTGCAATGGCGAGGGTAGGAGTGGAGTAAAAGTGAGCTGAGCTTGTGGCAGCTGCGCTGTATTCACTACTACCTCTTACCATTAGGACTGAGCTATTTACGGTTAAAATACGTAGAAGTAAGCGCAAAGGCGTGACAGCTACAAGTCCGTATTGGCTTTATACATACGGAAGTAGGAAGCCGGTCATTCCGTCAGTGGAGGGGGTTAAAACAACCGAGTCAGTTGAGAACATACCCCATTTACTGATGGAAAGATTCGGCGGTTCGGTCGCACATCCTTCCACCGAAAGGAACTTCATCCAAGTAGTCGATTAGCGTATGTTGCAGCAAACGAAGGTGAACACGACTGGTAAGTTGGATAGGTATGACATGTGGCTCTATCAACCGATCACCAACGACAGCTGCCCAAACGTCAACGGAATATCTCCACTCGTGTGTCATCTCAATGGTAGCATACGGGTTCGCACACACCCAAAAGTGTGAGTTGTGAATGTTCATAACACCATCTCGAGTGAAGCATGACTAACACATGCTCGTTCAACTATGGACCGTTCCCACATTAACAATCTATCGGTAGATGACAACTTATGCTAGACCGACAGACGTGCCCAGGCCTTGCACACTTCGTACATGATTTGGGTAGAACTATCCGTCATCCGCTGTATGCTGGAGCGGAAAACGCTTTCTGCTGTACCGCTTCTTCTGGTACTTGCGCCCGGCACTGCATCCACTTGTTGTAAGACATGCTCCTCCATCCGCTGCGTTGACACTGGTCGTGGTCTACCTGCATATGCGTACTGCATGCTTGGATTAAATGAAGTGGTTTCGCGCAGGCGCTAGTGGGATCCAGCGAACACACTGCTGTCTACTCTGAAGATGCGCTTTGTGATACCTCCAGTGCACTGCCGTCAGCACGCCCGTACGTGAGTGTCCTCGTATGTCAGTCGTTTCTTCATTTGAAAATGCGTGTGGGGCCATGGCTGTCACTTCAGATGATACACTGTGGGAATTGGCACTTGGAATATAAGACGTTAACAGTGTTGTAACATATGCGTGACTGCATTTGTGCATACGTCGAAACTGGAAAACCATTGGTTTATCAAGATTGTTTGCTTGTTTCATTGTGCTCTACTCTGCCCATATTAGCCAGACAATCAAAATGAATATGGTAGTTACAAACGATTATTAGAATTTAATATATAGTGATACTTCGAAAGCAAAATTATATGGAATCTATATTGCTAAACTGTTAATTTGGGGCACGGTCACCCCATATAAGTTGCAGGCTGACTATCTATTTTTCATACAATTATTGATCAAATTTAAAGATATAAAATGCTGTTGAGGCCGAGAAGATAAGAAGAAAGAAGCCTGTCCTGTGTATCACTGTGTTGGGGTTAACGGGAGTAGTATGTAAGATTAAGTTAGATTTTAACACTAATTGGACTGTTTTGATTGTATGGCTATTGAAGGCCAGCGTGTGATAACTGCAGAGCAACAACATCTCACTGTTAAAGGGACTGTAGGGAATAACCTTTCCTTCCACAGTTGCTGCTGTTGTTTTATGTGAGGGATGTATCATCTACGTATTAAAGTAATTGTGTCGGGAAACATCGCAGCCGGCGGCTGTGACCGAGCGGTTCTAGGCGCTTCAGTTTGGAACCGCGCGACCCCTACGGTCGCAGGTTCGGATCCTGCCTCAGGCATGGATGTGTGTGATGTCCTTAGGTTAGTTAGGTTTAAGTAGTTCTAAGTTCTAGGGGACTGATGACCTCAGAAGTTAAGTCCCATAGTGCTCAGAGTTATTTGAACCATTTTTTGACGGTCAGGGATGTGCGCAGAAAGTTCTGACACTGGAGCCCTACCTCCAATGAGCGGGGCTGCACTGGATCTACTCTGTGTACAACGCCATACTGTTGGTAGAAAATTGATACGAGCAGTACAGACTCGCAGGGAAAAGTGATTGGAATTTTATGACAGTAGACTGCTAGTTACCGGGGCCGTTTACGACATAACAAGGCCAACATTTCACGTTCCATCCACTTTTACGGAGATCACCACAATGAACATTATGTAACCATAATGTGGCCAGGCTGCTAGGGGTCCTCCCATCACAAAATCTGACCTACCTCAATGGCACGCTAGGTCCCGCCTCATTCTCTCTCTAAGGTACACCAGCGAAATGAGTGCTTCAGCATGTGGAGCAGTATTGGGACAAACAGCATTGTATGGATATGACCATGAGCGTCGCAGCATCCGGTATCATGATAACTCTGTTCTGTACAGCCTTCATCTACCTTAGGTGGAGAGAGACTCTCGCCTCCTCCCACCACTGAACCTCCTCAACTCCCACCACGCCCCAGTACACCAGCTACAAGTAGGCTGGATTGCCAATAGTGCATACGGTACAATAAAGTGGGAACTGAAGAGTTAAAGAATGTTATTTTACACGGGCATTTAATGTAAATTAGGATAAGGAATATTTTTTCTACAATTTAAGGCGTTTTGTAGATCTTTACTTTGACGATAGAGCGTTGATGCTGCGCTTAAGTGATTTATGGTGTGACTGCAAAAGGCTCGTTGGAGAAGTGTCAACAATGCTAGTAGTTCAATTCTGTTTCGTACGGGCTTGTTTCTTTGAAAGGGCACGGCCGACTTCCTTCCTCATCCTTCCCTAATCCGATGGGACTGATGACCTCATTGTTTGGTCTCTTCCCCCAAATCGACCAACCAATCCGTTGGTTAATTTTACAAGGCGTCTTTAAGGCCAACTTACTGTTAAGTGCTTATTAAGTAGCTGTGGGAAAGAGTGGTATATTGACAACACTACCCTGTTGGTTGTAGTGGATATTTCCGACAGGTTATTAGATACACTAACGGGAAAAAAATCGCAGCACTAAAAAATAATTAATGTAGAGTAGTGAAATTTCACGAATACATTTGTCTAGGTAACATATTTAACCGATCAACATTGCCAGATCACAGGTTAATGTAAGCATGAGATACGCCATGGCAAATGTGAAATGCTGGTACATTAATAATCAGTGTAACCGGGCAGAATGTTGAATGCAAGCCTGCAAACGTGCATATGTTGTGTTGTACAGGTGCCGGATGTCAGTATGTGGGCTTGAGTTCCATGCCTGTGGTACTTAGTCTTTCGATATACGGACAGGTAAAGCTGCTGCGGATGAGACTGGAGATGACGCCCGATGATGTACTATACGTGCTCGATTACAGACAGATCTGGTGATTGAGCAGGCGAAGGCAACATTTCGACATTCTGTAGAGCATAGTGGACTGCAACAGCAGTATGAGGCGACCGTTATCCAATTGGAAACACATGTTGGAATGCTATTCATGGCTGGCAGCACAACAGGTCGAGTCACCAGATTTACGTACAAATTAGCAGTCAGGGTGCGTGGGACAACCTCGAGAATGCTCCTTCTGTTATATCAACTCGCGCCCCACACTAAACTCCAGGTGTAGGCCCAGTGTGCCTACCACGCGGACAGGTTGGTTGCATACCCTCAACTGACCTCCTCCTAACTTACACACGGCCATTACTGGCACAGAGGCAGAACCAGCTTTCATCAGAAATCACAACGAACCTCCACCTTGCCATCCAGTGAGGTCTCGCTAGACACCACCGAAGTCGCAAATGGACGTTGTTTGTGGTCGGTGGAATGCACACTACAGGAAGTGTGGCTCTGAGCTGTCGTTGAAGTAACCGACTTGTAACGGTTGATTGTGTCATTGTGGTGCCAATTGCTGCTCAAATTGTTGCTGCAGATGCAACACGATGCGCCGTAGCCACACGCCGAACACGATGGTCTTTTCTCAGTACTGCTACGTGGCTGTCAGAAACCTGGCCACTTTGCGACCGCATATTCTCGTGATCTCTGGTGCCAGGAATTATATACCGTGGCTGCGTTCTTGCCAAGTCTTTCTCCAGAATAGCAGAAGGAAAAGCCAGCTTCTCATAGCCCTATTACATGACCTCATTCAAACTCAGTGAAGTATTCATAATGGCACTTGCGCATCTTAAAGTCATTCTTGACTAACACCAACACACCGTGTCCAATCTCGAAGGCAACTAACGCTCCCGACCGTTATAACGTGTATTTAAAGCAAACCTGAATATCGTCCTCATAGTGGCGCTATTAGGGGCACTCTTATGCGACTGGCGCGAAATTTGAATGGACGTCTTTCAAGACGTAGCAACGTGCCCACCAACTTTCGTTTTTGTCCCAAAACTCCTTCTTTGTGTTGCGTTTTTTTTTTTCGTCATTGTATATGTAAATCTAATCGGCTGGAACCATACATTAAGTTGATTGGTTGGTTGATTTGAGAGAGGGGACCAAACAGCAAGATCATCGGTCCTATCGGATGAGGAATTGTTGATGATGATGATTGGTTTTTGGGGCGCTCAAGTGAGCGGCTATCAGCGCCCGTACAAATTCCCAACCTTTGCTCAGTCCAATCTCGCCACTTTCATGAATGATCATGAAATGATGAGGACAACACAAACCCCCAGTCATCTCTCCGCCGGGAATCGAACCCGGGACCCCGTGCTTGGGAAGCGAGAACGCAACCGCGAGATGAGGAATGTATGGGGAAGGAAATCGGCCGTGCCGTTTCAAAGGAACCATCCCGGCTTTTACCTGAAGAGATTTAGGGAAATCACGGAAAACCTAAATCAGGATGGTCGGACCCAGGGTTTGAACCGTCGTTCTCCCGAATGCGAGTCCACTGTGCTAACCACTATGCCACCTTGCCCCTGAACCCTATGGTTCAAACTGCCTAGTACGCAAGGGGGGACTGGGTATAGTGTACACTGTTGTTCATGAACGTTGACTCTTTGCTGAGTCTATTGAAAAAGGGAGGAACGCAGAGCAGCACTGTCCGTTGGGTGCTGGTATGGAAACCGGAGCTGTACCACAGTAGTTGTAAGACGCCTCAGAAGCCAGCGGGAGCCAAAAAACTGTCATGGCCTTTGCGGCAACCATCCTGTTTACGCATTGTGACCCGAGCTATGCCGTGCATCACAATATTGACGACGCAGCGAAAGGGAAGGGCTCCTGTGGGATTGGCTGGCGTCTGTCCACACCTTCAAGTTACGGACTTTTTATACCGTACGTGGTTGGAAGCAGTACGTCGACACAACACATGCGCAACTGACCAGTACAAATACCTGTACCAGACGACGGAGCGATACGGTTCTGCCGGCAGCCACCATCGGTCCGACTGCAGACTCTTGAGTCCACCTACTTGGACTTGGCGCCTTGCCACTGGTGAGCCATCTTCCAGCTCAGTCCGGCCACAGCAATCGTCTGGCCTAGAGTGCAGCCGTTCGAGACCATGGCTGTGAAGCTGCTTGCCCCCCTACACTGGTGCAGGCGACCTCCAGCCGTGCCCCTTCACTCGCAACGGCGAGTTCAACTTGTGAGGGCTGACATCTTCTGCTAGAACTACAGCAGGCTTGCCGCAAGCCAGCTGAGTCTCTAATAGCCGATCATCTGCTGTGACGCAGATCCCTGGCGTCAGCATTCCTCTGCTGGCTCATCTCAGAGCAGGCATCTGGCCACCTGCTGACCTCAGCGGTTCTACCAATGCTGTCGTCACCACGAGTCAGAGGGGGGCGTGGTCACCACGAAGCAGCGCTACGAGTGGCGTAACTTGAGTCTGAATAAAACGTTTGATAGTTGATGCTGCTTTCATGTGTTCATGGTCAACATCTTAACAATGACCCCCACAGCTAGCCAACCCTGCCACTGTGGAGCTCATCCACGTTGGTCCACTATTTTAATAAAGATTACTAGAGAAGTTAGCAATTCTATTCAATTTCTAAATATGAATGGGAACTGTATATACTTCCCAATATTCATCTGCCCCACCGCTCTCCCTGTCCGTCTCCTGCTCCCCCTCTCTTTGTTCACAAACTCGTCTTCCCCCCCTCCCTCCCCAAATCTCTCTATCCATCTCATCCTTCCCCTCTCTCTGTTCATTTTCTCCCCCTTCTCCTCTCTGTCCATCACCTCTTCCCCTCTATTTCTGACCTTGAGCCTTCTTTATTGCTATTGCAAACGAAATCTCGACTGGAAAATGAGGTCGCCTAACGTGAATGAGCAAATGGGTTGGGATCATTAACATAGGCCTAAAGGCTACAGGGGGGACGTTTCCAGCTCCTGGATCTCTGAGGAAGTAGCTTCAATGAGAGTATTTCGCATAGTTTTAATCTGTGAACGGACAGGACCAAAATTTCGGGTGATTCAGATTCCATAATACAATAATATTCTAATCGTAAGTCGATAAGTCATAAATACAGCATTCACCTTCCTTCCTAAAACTTACTGTAACGAAGAAAACAGAACGGCACGCAGTTGTCCATACAATTTTTGCTTAAAACGTTTAGAGCTTCTTGCTATTTTCTGTATTTCCTGGGGTGGTCATGAATTCGAAATTTGTAAGTGCCATGTAGTGTCAATTATTGTATGAACAGCTGGCGATGTACAACAGAGAATACGGAAATGCATTGTGTTGCAATATATTCCATGGACATTCGAGATTCTTCTTCTGTTCTTGGACTCGAAGAGGAAAGAACGAGTGTCTGAGGTTCACCTTGCTGTAGCAGTCTACGTAAGTTATAAACAAAACTAAAATATAGTTATTCATGACTTAAGATTTGTGTACGGTACATAATTAGTTGTAAACCTAAACCTTGTTTGTCCTGAGTAGACGTGGCCTTAACAGAACATTGACCATTGTTAGGCGCCATACTAGAAAGTGATTAGTAATTTTCTTCCAGCTCATCTTCGAGACGTGCCGCCGGTTAGGGCACCACGAGCTACGCGGCCGCTACGAATAATTTAATATATGTCACTTTCAGATTTTCTCAAAGTTGCGAGATAACATTCTAGGCAGAAAGGCCTGGTCACAGGATTCTAGTTCTAGTATAAGATTTCATCTGCAAAAGATTATGCTTGTTATCTTATATTGGTTCAAAAATGGTTCAAATGGCTTTGAGCACCATGGGAATTAGCTTCTGAGGTCATCAGTCCCCTAGAACTACTTAAACCTAACTAACCTAAGGACAATTGCCCGATGCAGAATTCGAACCTGCGACCGTAGCGGTCGCGCGGTTCCAGACTGTAGCGCCTAGAACCGCTCGGCCACTCCGGCCGGCCGTTATACACACCCCGATCCAAATGAAATATGTCATCTTTACATGTGTTTCTACTGCCCGTTAAATGTAGTAGCTTTAGCTTTCCGCCTGATTCGTTATGAAGTATATTATGGAGTTTTGTCGTCTACTATTTTATTTTCTTCATGGAATTGTACTAAATGTAATTTGAAGATGTGATGATGGGAAGAAGAAAAGGAGTTGTTACCTTAATGAAACAGCATTTCGCACAGATTTTGGTTTGGCTTTGTGCTAATCATGGGTTCGAGTTATCAGTTAATGACGTATTAAAAAGAGACTTCCCATCTCATGTGAATCACTTCAGGTCTTTCTTAGACAAGTTATATTCGCTGTACCACCAGTCCCCGAAAAACACTCGAGAGTTAGAGCAACATGCAGAGCTACTTGAAATTGAAATTCTGAAAATAGGCAGAATCTTGGGCACCAGATGGGTAGCATCGAGCTTCAGAAGTGTGTCAGCAGTGTGGAAAACTTTAAATCTTTGGTTTCTCACTTCACAGCTGAAAAAGATGATAAAAGCAGGGAATCAAGTGACAGAGGTGTGTACGGTGGTTTATCGAAGTACATTACCAAAGTTGACTTCATTCTCGACTTGGCTCTATTGTGTGATGCCCTTCAAGAATTATCATAATTAAGTCTTGAGCTACAGTGAAGAGACATCACACTGTATTCTGCCTGACAGAAGATGAGAAATCAGCTGTTGATGTTTGAAGAAAGAAAACTGAGCTGTGGTCCTCATAACTGTGAAGCTCTCAAAGCAGTCCAAGAGCTGAACTTCAGAGGAATTCCACTGAAAAATGGTGCAACTATCAGACATCTTGAGCCCAGCATATTTTACGATTGTCTGAAACAGCGGATGGAGAATCGTCTTCTGCAGACAGAGGACATTGCTATCTCTGAATGTGCGAAAGTTTTGGACTTGTCAAATTGGCCTGAGAATCCTGGAATAACATATGGTGAAACAAATATCAAAACTTCATGTTGTCGTTTTGCTCTTCCAGAGAGAGAAGTATGTTGATGACGTCACGGCTAAAAGCAGACGTGTGGTATCCCATGCTTCAGTTATAGGTAATTTTCAATGCATTATATCCAATGTCGGAGTACCCTCAAACTATTTTTAGAAAAAAAGCACTGGTGGCAGCTATCCGCTTGCAAATACAGGTCGGTGTGCGTTTTCTTCCCGTATACCCTATGGCCCAGGGTACCATCCGCTCGTCTTTTGACCATGACGTCCAGGACTGGTAATCTTTCTTCTGCTTCGGTCTCAATAGTGAATTTGATGTTCGAATGTATGGAGTTCAGGTGTTTAAGGAAGTCTAGGAGCTTGTCCCTTCCATGGGGCCAGATCACGAACGTGTCACCCAAATAACGTAGAAAACAAGTAGATTTCCATTTGAATGACGCCAAAGCTTCCTCCTCGAAGTACTCCGTATAGAAATTCGCGACCACAGGCGAGAGTGGGCTCCCCATTGCGACTCCTTTTTGTTCACAGTATTCTCCATTAAAGAGAAAATACGTGGAGGTCAGAACGTGCTTGAAAAGTTCGGTCGCCTTCTCGTATGTACGCACGTGTAGCGAACAACGGTACAGAGTTGGAATTTATGTAAAGTGACTGCATGAGTTTACAAGACACACTAAGATTGGGAAACTTTGCTAGTCATGAACCAATAGACTGTATAATTCTCAAAGGAATTTAACAGAGAATACATCGTGGTCCGGAAACTGGACTAAAGGTAGCTCGGGAAATTAAATACATTACAGAACATTCAAACAAACATTCATGTGCGAATAACGGATGAATGGACCACTAAATAGTTCTCTTTTCCCGCTAGCCAGTAACATCTATTACGTAAATAGTTAAAATTGTAAGTAGGCTCTTTAGGTTTTTATATTGGTAACGCCACGTAGCGCTCTGTATGAAAATCACTGGCTGTGCGGTGTGCAGTCTGTGGCTGGTTTGCATTGTTGTTGGCTGTTGTAGTGTTGGGCAGCTGGATGTGAACAGCGCGTAGCGTTGCTCAGTTGGAGGTGAGCCGCCAGCAGTGGTGGATGTGGGGAAGTGAGATGGCGGATTTTTGAGAATGGATGATGTGGACGTGTGTCCATCAGAAACAGTACATTTGTAAGAATGGATGTCATGAACTGCTATATATATTATGACTATTAAGGTAAATACATTTTTTGTTCTCTATCAAAATCTTTCATTTGCTAACTATGCCTATCAGTAGTTAGTGCCTTGAGTAGTTTCAATCTTTTGTTTAGCTGGCAGTAGTGGCGCTCGCTGTATTGCAGTAGTTCGAGTAGCGAAGATTTTTGTGAGATAAGTGATTATTGTTAGTCAGGGTCATTCTTTTGTAGGGATTATTGAAAGTCAGATTGCGTTGCGCTAAAAATAGTGTGTGTCAGTTAGAGCGAAATGTCTGAGTACGTTCAGTTCTGCTCAGCTGTTTGAAAATCAAATAATGTAAGAGGTTTATCAGCACAGTAATTCATTAATTTTTCTAAGGGGACGTTTCATATGAATGAAAGATTTTGATAGAGAACAAACACTGTATTTACCTTAACAGTGTTCAAAAGTCGTAATATATATAGCAGTTCATGACATCCAGTCTTATAAATTTCAAAAATCCGCCATCTCACTTCCCCACATCCACCACTGCTGGCGGCTCACCTCCAACTGAGCAACGCTACGCGCTGTTCACATCCAGCTGCCCAACACTACAACAGCCAACAACAATGCAAACCAGCCACAAACTGCACCCCGCACAGCCAGTGATTTTCATACAGAGCGCTACGTGGCGTTACCAATATAAAAACCTAAACATCCTACTTACAAAATTAATGCCAGCGTGGATTAATTCATGTTCACGCGCCTGCAAGGGCACGAGAGCACAGGCCAACCAGCTGATGGGAGAGTCAACGGCCGCCGCCGGACGACTGCCTGTCCGCGCGTGGGAGGGGCGCCCGGCAGCTCCGTCACGTGCCGCATCGTCGCACCGCTGTCTTCGTCACACCGGCGTCGCAACGGCTGAAAATCGACGATCGATGACGCGTATTACGTGTGATGAGTGCACCTGTCTTGTGGTTACAAGTTTCAGTAGTATCATTCGAAGTGTGTGATCCACTATAAGTGAAAAATGCTCAGCTAATCACCTACAAGAAGATTATTTTTTATTTCAATTTGTGTCACCATAATTTCAATGTTTTCTTATGTTTTATTCGTCAGTAAAAGGAAAATCTAAATTGGGATTTCTGTAGACACTGAATGAATGTGGCCATACAGTCCGATGACCCTGGGCTAGCTTTTAACTCCCGGTTTTCCCATGGCCAACAACCCAAAATAGGGGGGTTAACAAAAGTTATTTTCTGGTGAGATTTGTTAGTACCTTTCCGGAATGAAACATCTAGCACACGGATAGGGAAGTACACTACTGGCCATTAAAATTGCTACACCACGAAGACGACGTGCTACAGACGCGAAATTTAACAGACAGGAAGAAGATGCTGTCATATGCAAATGATTAGCTTTTCAGAGCATTCACACAAGGTTGGCGCCGGTGGCGACACCTACAACGTGCTGACATGAGGAAAGTTTCCAATCAATTTCTCATACACAAACAGCAGTTGACCGGCGCTGCCTGGTGAAACGTTGTTGAGATGCCTCGTGTAAGGAGGAGAAATGCGTACTATCACGTTTCTGACTTTGATAAAGGTCGGATTGTAGCCTATCGCGATTGCGGTTTATCGTATCGCGACATTGCTGCTCGCGCTGGTCGAGATCCAATGACTGTTCGCACAATATGGAATCGGTGGGTTCAGGAGGGTAATACGGAACGCCGTGCTACGATAGTGATTATATTTAAAACAATAAATATTAATTTTCTTCAAAGGGACAAAATAGCACCAGAGTTATGGAACTTAATTATCCAAATGAGCAAAGACTCGTTGGGCAGCTAGCGTTTGCTTACCACGGCTGTAGGTAATTTTGTAATCGTTACATCAGTCAGGGAAGCAAGGACTTCCAATACAAATAAGACTCAGTGGTCATTAACACACGTGGCGGCCTGGAACTTATGACAGGCCCCAAAGACAAGATAAACAGACACTGAACAAGTTTGCAATTAAAAGAAATTTTTAAAACACACGAATATGGAGCTCAGATAATTTCAAACAGGGGCGCCAGAGGGTAAATTTAATACTCCAGGGAGAGTGATGGAGAGCAATAGGCAATCCAAGGTAGCGAGAGAAACTTCAACAAGGGAGCACATGTGTCAATCAAGTAAGGAGTACCTTAACGCAAAGGGCAGAGCACACGGTACCACTCCAACTCCTACATCAGCAGCTATGCCTACTGTCTCTAGGGTAAACCGGCTGTGTCAACATTAGCCCCCAAGCATTGCCGACCAACACAACTCTAGCGACCACTGATCGCTTAAACAATCGTACGCCCGTAAGCTCCGTGAACAGCCCACCATACGGAGCCAACACGGCCCAGTTAGGAGCTCATTTCTTGTGCCACTGTATCACTTCTAACCACATATATCGTTCTTTTATACGTACATTAATTACTTCCTTTTCTGAGTGACCGAGCGATGTGGGGTAGGAGAACGACGGTTCAAATCCACGTCCGGCCATCCTGATTTAGGTTTTCCGTGATTTCCCGAAATAGCTTCAGACAAAGGCCTGGATGGTTCCTTTGAGAGGGCACGCCTGACTTCGATCCCCGTCTTTCCCTAATCGGTTGGGACCTGTGACCTCGCTGTATGGTCACCTCCCCAAAATCAACCAACCAGCCTTCTGAGTGCATCTGCTGTGAACTGTAGATTCGTTATTGGTAGCTTATCAGTCTCTCCTTTGGTATCGAGAGTAATTGCTAAATCTGTCTCATAATTTCAGGGCGGAAAACTGATGATACACTGAACATGAAAAAGACAAATGCTCTACCGTATCAGAGATTTATGAAACCTACTTTCGTGTTTCTGATCATGAACCAGACATGTAAATGAAACTCAGCAAATCGAAGGTAAATGAGTAAACATTCGTAACGTATACTATTACATAAAGACATGTTGTATTTTAACGTTTCTAGCAAAAATCTCGAAAAGTTCTTAACCAATTTAGTTAAAATTTTTATATGACGCTCTAATATACTTTCGTATGAATAAAGGCTAGATATTTCTTTAATGTACATGGTAGATAACGGTATATACAAGAGGAAAGGTTATTAGCTGTAATCTAATTTAATTTATATATATACAGGGTGGTACATTGATCGTGACCGGGCCAAATATCTCACGAAATAAGCGTCAAACGAAAAAACTCCAAAGAACGAAACTTGTCTGGCTTCAAAGGGGAAGCCAGATGGCGCTATAGTTGGCCCGCTAGATGGCTCTGCCATACGTCAAACGGATATCAACTGGTTTTTTTTTTTAAATAGGAACCCCCATTTTTTATTACATATAATATGAATATTTTAGTTGGATCACTTTTTTACCTTGAGATAGACGGCGCTGTAATAGTCACAAACGTATAAGTACGTGGTATCACATAACATTCCTCCACTGCGGACGGTATTTGCTTCGTGATATATTACCCGTGTTAAAATGGACCGTTTACCAATTGCGGAAAAGGTCGATATCGTGGTGCTGTATGGCTATTGTGATCAAAATGTCCATCGGGCGTGTGCTATGTATGCTGCTCGGTATCCTGGACGACATCATCCAAGTGTCCGTACCGTTCGCCGGATAGTTATGTTATTTAAGGGAAAAAAATGGTTCAAATGGCTCTGAGCACTATGGGACTTAACTCCTGAATTCATCAGTCCCCTAGAACTTAGAACTACTTAAACCTAATTAAGTTAAGGACATCACACACACCCATGCCCGAGGCAGGATTCGAACCTGCGACCGTAGCGGTCGCGCGGTTCCAGACTGTAACGCCTAGAACCGCTCGGCCACCCCTGCAAGCTATTTAAGGAAACATTAAGTGTTCAGCCACATGTGAAACGTCAGCCATGACCTGCAACAAATGATGGTGCCCAAGTAGGTGTTTTAGCTGCTGTCGCGGCTAATCCGCCCATCAGTAGCAGACAAATTGCGCGAGAATCGGGAATCGCAAAAACGACGGAGTTGAGAATACTACGTCAACATCTATTGCACCCGTACCATATTTCTATGCACCAGGAATTGCATGGCGACGACTTTGAGCGTCGTGTACAGTTCTGCCACTGGGCACAAGAGAAATTATGGGACAATGACAGATATTTTTCACGCGTTCTACTTAGCGACGAAGCGTCATTCACCAACAGCAGCAACGTAAACCGGCATAATATACACTACTGGGCAACGGAAAATTCACGATGGCTGCGACAAGTGGAACATCAGCGACATTGGCGGGTTAATGTATGCTGCGGCATTATGGAAGGAAGGATAATTGGCCCCCTTTTATCGATGGCAATCTAAATGGTGCAATTCCTACATAATGTTCTACCGATGTTACTGCAAGATGTTTCACTGCATGACAGAATGGCGATGTACTTCCAACATGATGGACGTCCGGCACATAGCTCGCTTGCAATTGAAGCGGTATTGAATAGCATATTTCATGACAGGTGGATTGGTCGTCGAAGCACCATACCATGGCCCGCACGTTCACCGGATCTGACGTCCTCGGATTTCTTTCTGTGCGGAAATTTCAAGGATATTTGGTATCGTGATCCACCGACAACGTCTGACAAGATGCGTCAGCGAATTGTCAATGCATGTGCGAACATTACGGAAGGCGAACTACTCGCTGTTGAGAGGAATGTCGTTACACGCATTGCCAAATGCATTGAGATTGACGTACATCATTTTGACCATTTATTGCATTAATGTGGTATTTACAGGTAATCACGCTGTAACAGCATGCGTTCTCAGAAACGATAAGTTCACAAAGGTACGTGTATCACATTGGAACAACCGAGATAAAATGTTCAAACGTACCTACGAACTGTATTATAATTTAAAAACCCTACCTGTTACCAACTGTTCTTCTAAAATTGTGAGCCATATGTTTGTGACTATTACAGCGCTATCTGTCACAAAGAAAAAAAGTGGTCCAACTAAAACATTCATATTTCTTTACGTACTACACGAATATGTTATAAAAATGGGGGTTCCTATTTTTAAAAAAATGCAGTTGATATCCGTTTGACGTATGGCAGCGCCATCTAGCGGGCCAACCATAGCGCCATCTGGCTTCCCCTTTGAAGCCAGACAAGTTTCGTTCTTTGGAGTTTTTTCGTTTGACGCTCATTTCGTGAGATATTTGGCCCGGTCACGATCAATGTACCACCCTGTATATATATAAATTAAATTAGATTACAGCTAATAACCTTTCCTCTTGTATATACCATTATCTACCATGTACATTAAAGAAATATCTAGCCTTTATTCATACGAAAGTATATTAGAGCGTCATATAAAAATTTTAACTAAATTGGTTAAGAACTTTTCGAGATTTTTGCTAGAAACGTTAAAATACAACATGTCTTTATGTAATAGTATACGTTACGAATGTTTACTCATTTACCTTCGATTTGCTGAGTTTCATTTACATGTCTGGTTCATGATCAGAAAAACGAAAGTAGGTTTCATAAATCTCTGATACGGTAGAGCATTTGTCTTTTTCATGTTCAGTGTATCACCAGTTTTCCGCCCTGAAATTATGAGACAGATTTAGCAATTACTCTCGATACCAAAGGAGAGACTGATAAGCTACCAATAACGAATCTACAGTTCACAGCAGATGCACTCAGAAGGCTGGTTGGTTGATTTTGGGGAGGTGACCATACAGCGAGGTCACAGGTCCCAACCGATTAGGGAAAGACGGGGATCGAAGTCAGGCGTGCCCTCTCAAAGGAACCATCCAGGCCTTTGTCTGAAGCTATTTCGGGAAATCACGGAAAACCTAAATCAGGATGGCCGGACGTGGATTTGAACCGTCGTTCTCCTACCCCACATCGCTCGGTCACTCAGAAAAGGAAGTAATTAATGTACGTATAAAAGAACGATATATGTGGTTAGAAGTGATACAGTGGCACAAGAAATGAGCTCCTAACTGGACCGTGTTGGCTCCGTATGGTGGGCTGTTCACGGAGCTTACGGGCGTACGATTGTTTAAGCGATCAGTGGTCGCTAGAGTTGTGTTGGTCGGCAATGCCTGGGAGCTGATGTTGACACAGCCGGTTTACCCTAGAGACAGTAGGCATAGCTGCTGATGTAGGAGTTGGAGTGGTACCGTGTGCTCTGCCCTTTGCGGTAAGGTACTCCTTACTTGATTGACACATGTGCTCCCTTGTTGAAGTTTCTCTCGCTACCTTGGATTGCCTATTGCTCTCCATCACTCTCCCTGGAGTATTAAATTTACCCTCTGGCGCCCCTGTTTGAAATTATCTGAGCTCCATATTCGTGTGTTTTAAAAATTTCTTTTAATTGCAACTTGTTCAGTGTCTGTTTATCTTGTCTTTGGGGCCTGTCATAAGTTCCAGGCCGCCACGTGTGTTAATGACCACTGAGTCTTATTTGTATTGGAAGTCCTTGCTTCCCTGACTGATGTAACGATTACAAAATTACCTACAGCCGTGGTAAGCAAACGCTAGCTGCCCAACGAGTCTTTGCTCATTTGGATAATTAAGTTCCATAACTCTGGTGCTACTTCGCCCCTTTGAAGAAAATTAATATAATCACTATTGCAGTCGTTTGAATGTTAGCCTTCAAGATTTGCATGTTACCTTGTATGCCACGTAAGTCAATGTGTCTGAGTAACTTGTGATTTCTTGGTTATTACATTAACTTGTTATATTTTATTGTAAGATTAACCAGTTAATTCTTTTATTAATCCTTACTGTAATGTACTTGTTGTAATACGTAAGGTTTGCTTGTTTGCTCTCGACTTTCCGAGCTGTTCGTAGCGTTTGGAGGCGTTGCCCCTGGGTGTTATGTTACCCGCCGGTTCATTTGGCGTAGCCTGTCGGCATCGGCTGCGTATGTGCTCGCGTGCAGCGCGCTGATTCGTCTCACCGTAGCCTCTGAGACATTTGCGGCATCCTGGCTTGCGACGGCATCCCTCATAAGTTAACTTTGCGTCTCGTAGCAATCGGGCATTAGTTTAACCAGTAGTGCCCGTTATTCTAAACCATCTTACTGATGTAAAGCTCAAATTTCTTTATTTCGTAATTTATGTTTTCAGGTCAGTATCTTGAATATGTACAAGGGACTTCTCTGATTGATCAGATATTGTGTCCAGAATGAGATTTTCACTCTGCAGCGGAGTGTGCGCTGATATGAAACTTCCTGGCAGATTAAAACTGTGTGCCCGACCGAGACTCGAACTCGGGACCTTTGCCTTTCGCGGGCAAGTGGTCTACCATCTGAGCTACCGAAGCACGACTCACGTCGGGTACTCACAGCTTCAGTTCTGCCAGTATCTCGTCTCCTACCTTCCAAACTTTACAGAAGCTCTCCTGCGAACCTTGCAGAACTAGCACTTGCCCGCGAAAGGCAAAGGTCCCGAGTTCGAGTCTCGGTCGGGCACACAGTTTTAATCTGCCAGGAAGTTTCATATCAGCGCACACTCCGCTGCAGAGTGAAAATCTCATTCTGGAAACATCCCCCAGGCTGTGGCTAAGCCATGTTTCCGCTATATCCTTTCTTTCAGGAGTGCTAGTTCTGCAAGTTTCGCAGGAGAGCTTCTGTAAAGTTTGGAAGGTAGGAGACGAGATACTGGCAGAAGTGAAGCTGTGAGTACCGGGCGTGAGTCGTGCTTCGGTAGCTCAGTTGGTAGAGCACTTGCCCGCGGAAGGCAAAGGTCCCGAATTCGAGTCTCGGTCGGGCACACAGTTTTAATCTGCCAGGAAGTTTCAGATATTGTGTATTTGTGTTGATTCTAGACTTGTGTAATTTTATGTTACTACACTTCTTCTTAGCTATATTTGTTGTCAGGCAGCCCCTTTGGCCAGACAAATGTTGGAAATATAGTCTTTAGCATCACTGGTGTCGCTGTTCACCCAGCGCTAAACGCTTGTTTGAGTTATATTTGATTGTACTACTTGCTTGTTAGTCCTTCATAAATTGGTGCATTTTATTCGTTTAAATTAACTAATTAATCATCAACTGGTTTAGCTGAAGAAATTTTGGAGTAACTGCCTGAATCATTTGCATTTTATTGTTTTTGGTATCTGTACAATAAAAGATCCTTGGACTTCCGTGAAGTAACGAATGACCTGTGATGAATGACCTGCACCTTTCCCATGCCCGTTTAGTTGTTTCCTTATACTAGGGCACCACTGACCTTTCACTAACCACTATAAATACCTGTCATTTCTAGCCAAAGGAGTCCGATCAGATAATCACTACACAATGAGAGATAACTGCTTCAGCGGGATCATCTATCGCCTAAAATTTGTTATCACAGGGTGTCGCTGAAACTGTAGGCATAGATACAGAAATGGTTTATTATGTTAACAACTGTGACCCGCAGTTATCATCAAATGACGTTCCTTGCTTCCTCGTATGGCCTGCTATAAGCTGTGTGTAAAAATTACCCGCTTCTAGCGAAAGAAAATTGTCTGAAAAGATAGTGACAACATCGTGACGCGTATCATTCGAAGTTAAAAAAATGTGTAAACGTGTCTGTCGAAAGCATTATCTTGTAATCAGTTAATGCGTTCTTCAGAGTCAAATGTTTAATGGACAGTGCACACAGTGTGGTTTACAAAGTCGCAGTTCATTACACCTTGCAAATCTCTTGTACTCACTTGTATGGGAATACTGCTCACGTTATGAGTGAGTTACGAAATTCATGATAAGGTCTTCTGGCAGATGATATTCTATTTATTACTAACAATATGATAAGGTTTCAGTAAAAAAAATTTAATTACAATATGTACACATATGAAAAATATTAAATAGCTGTCTTTTATACAATATCGAATGGCATATAATGAACACTAGACTTTGTTCCTCTTGCTCAGCCTCAGCTGTATACCGCCTTTTGGTGTAAGGACTATCGCCCTGGGTTCGAAGGACAGATGGCGGATGGTCTTCTCACATGGCTCTATGTTATACCTCGAGAGAATGTTGGTGAGCCCGACTTTAGTTTGCAGCAACCCAAATCTCATACCTGAAACATGAGAACAAGCCTTTTACCATACAGTAAGCAAATTCGACTATTACCAAATATGGGTATGTCTTCCAAAGCCACATTCATTATATGGTCCGCAGATACAACTTGGACCATTCTTGCAAATCAAATATTCACTGTAAAATGTTTAATCTGTTCAGTAACCAAGCTAACTGGAGAAAATTTGCGTATCCAGTCTCAGCATTTTCCATTCGATTTACAAATAATAGTCACTGACCCTTTTCTCTTAGGAAAAATTCTGGAAATGGTCAGGTATGTTTTTAGCCAGGAGGTTTCAAATAGTTTTGTTTAGAGTCTGGACTTCCCAACTGACTGTTAGAGACAGCTGTCTGATAACGCGTTCAGTGTTGCTTCCCAATCTTGTTTGTTACCAATTCATTTTTCGCAGTCACTTCTAGGCAGAGTAAAGCCAAGCGTTGATTGGTGTAGTTTCGTGGTATCGTAAAGACTCCACTCTGTTAGAGACTCGTAATCTATGTTTCCATTATACATCCCAACTGTTGGGGAAAATTTTCATACTCTCTATTTTCTGGTATTGTTTCGCGTCAACTGCTTTCTCGGAGAGACGTGAGACTTTTGTTAGCGACTCGCCATTTTACTCCTTGCCGTACTACTTACTTTGAAGAAATCCGTGCCCAGACTGTTAGTGACGACGTGTGCTGAACGGGACAGCATAATGCACGAAACAATCGCAGTAAAAGCCCAATGGCTGGTGTATATCAACACTAATTTGATTCGTGTTCCCTTCTTAAATATGTCACACCCAAAAGGGCCCAAAAATATATATGAAGCTTCTTCATATGTGACATCATCATAAGGAATGTAATAACACGACGCCCTAAAGTAGAGACTGTCAAACTGTCAGTTACAAGAAGAACTGCACCCCTTAAACGAATTTCTGACAGGAAAATACCTACAACTCTAGAAGTCAGTAATCCTGCATGGCATGGTGGTAAGGTAGTTTAGAAGGCATTGCGGTAGATGTAAAGCCTCTTTACACTGTGTTTTCCACGCTTTTAGTAGTCCGGTAATTGACATTTCTTACAGTTGGGTGTGCTGCATTTACACGCTGATCGACGTATGTTTTCTTTTCCTGACAGTGTATCTTTTTATGGATAATCTACATATGTAATAGAACCACGTCCGACACACATATAATCAAGATTTCGGTATACTTCAAATCAAATGGCTCTAAGCACTATAGGACTTAACATCTGAGGTCATCAGTCCCCTAGACTTAGAGCTACTTAAACCTAACTAAACTAAGGACATCACACACATCCATGCCCGAGGCAGGATTCGAACGTGCGACCGTATCAGCTGTGCGACTCCGGACTGAAGCGCCTAGAACCGCTCGGCTACAGCGGCCGGCCGGTATGCTTCGAGGACTTTTCTCATGACTTGGAAAAAGGCCAACATCTAATCTTGAAAAGCAGTTACTGTATTCGAGGATGCATTCGGGGATCATTGTTGTTCTAAACTGTTTGTCTAGGTGTTCAACCATCTCTGCACTGCCGTGTTCCGTTGATGTGATATCCAGGTCACGCTTGTCCTTCCATACCAGAGCCTGCAAATTATTACAACTTCGCCATGAAAATTTTCCTTTTTTTTAAAGAACGTATGTCCTCGAATATTTTTTGGCGCATTCCGCTCATTTCTGTGAACTGTCCCGATAACATTTGCGTTCTCCTGTTTTTAAAAAGAGATTTGGGAGAGGAGTATTATTAAGAAACAAAGTATAGAATATTCCTTATTTAGTTCGCCGGCCGAAGTGGCCCAGCGGTTCTAGGCACTACAGTCTGGAGCCGCGCGACCGCTACGGTCGCAGGTTCGAATCCTGCCTCGGGCATGGATGTGTGTGATGTCCTTAGGTTAGTTAGGTTTAAGTACTTCTAAGTTCTAGGGGACTGATGACCTCAGATGTTAAGCCCCATAGTGCTCAGAGCCATTTGAACCATTTTGAACCTTATTTAGTTCGGATTGTGGCAAGATCATGACAACATCCTCTGGTACACTAGTATTCCGATCAGTTCTGTATTTTGGAACCGTAACAATAACCGCTACTTACCTCATACAGTGTATAAATTTTTACTATATATCTCACTCTTTTCGACGGATCAGGTTGTTTATATGCTGAACGTCCTTCATTTTTCATTAAAATTCGTCTATAAAGCTACATTCATACGGCGTGTAATTTTCTTTGAATTTCTCATTGGAGTACTGTCAGTACTGTCAACAGTTCCTGAAAAATGTCAGAATTTCGAAGTTTGTTTAAATCTTTTAAAAGGCATAAATTTTTTTTAATATTTTCGTTTCTACTGGGCTTTATTTTGATATCAAATTCAACACCTTCCAGTCGTCTAGTTTCCTAACATATTTTATTTGGCTACAAGTTTCGTCAATTTACTACGCCAACTTCAGGCTCCTACTGACCTGTAAGAAGATTCCGCCTCGATTATGATCAAAAAAGGGGCCAGAAATACTTTTATTAACAGAATTCTGCTTCCTAGAGCGATACTTTCAATCATCATCTGCCTGTAGTCGGCAGACGATTGTTGAAGGTAAAATTTTAATCCATTGCCTGTATTCATTATTATATAGGTATAGCGTTGGTGTTTGTCTTGCTAAAAAACAGCAATCAGTTCATTATTGGCGAAATTTGAAGAGAGTGTACAAAGCTGGTCGACAGCTGGCAAGTCCATCAACTTCCCATGATAGCTACAATCCTTTGTCATATCTACTGCTGCAGCGCAGTCGAGCTCCTATGGAAAGGAAACCATATACAGGGTGTTACAAAAAGATACGGCCAAACTTTCAGGAAACATTCCTCACGCACAAATAAAGAAAAGATGTTATGTGGACATGTGTCCGGAAACGCTTAATTTCCATGTTAGAGCTCATTTTAGTTTCGTCAGTATGTACTGTACTTCCTCGATTCACCGCCAGTTGGCCCAATTGAAGGAAGGTAATGTTGACTTGGGTGCTTGTGTTGACATGCGACTCATTGCTCTACAATACTAGCATCAAGCACATCAGTACGTAGCATCAACAGGTTAGTGTTCATCACGAACGTGGTTTTGCAGTCAGTACAATGTTTACAAATGCGGAGTTGGCAGATGCCCATTTGATGTATGGATTAGCACGGGGGCAATAGCCGTGGCGCGGTACGTTTGTATCGAGACAGATTTCCAGAACGAATGTGTCCCGACAGGAAGACGTTCGAAGCAATTGATCGGCGTCTTAGGGAGCACGGAACATTCCAGCCTATGACTCGCGACTGGGGAAGACCTAGAACGACGAGGACACCTGCAATGGACGAGGCAATTCTTCGTGCAGTTGACGATAACCCTTATGTCAGCGTCAGAGAAGTTGCTGCTGTACAAGCTAACGTTGACCACGTCACTGTATGGAGAGTGCTACGGGAGAACCGGTTGTTTCCGTACCATGTACAACGTGTGCAGGCACTATCAGCAGCTGATTGGCCTCCATGGGCACATTTCTGCGAATGGTTCATCCAACAATGTCAATCCTCATTTCCACTGAATGAGGCTTCATTCAAACGTGATCAAATTGTAAATTTTCACAATCAACATGTGTGGGCTGACGAGAATCCGCACGCAATTGTGCAATCACGTCATCAACACAGATTTTCTGTGAACGTTTGGGCAGGCATTGTTGGTGATGTCTTGATTGGGCCCCATGTTCTTCCACCTTCGCTGAATGGAGCACGTTATCATGATTTCATACGGGATACTCTATCTGTACTGCTAGAACATGTGCCTTTACGACACAACATGTGGTTCATGCACGATGGAGCTCCTGCACGTTTCAGTCGAAGTGTTCGTACGCTACTCAACAACATATTCGGTGACCGATGGATTGGTAGAGGCGGACCAATTCCATGGCCTCCACGCTCTCCTGACCTCAACCCTCTTGACTTTCATTTATGGGGGCATTTGAAAGCTCTTGTCTACGCAAATGTAGAGACTCTTCGTGCTCGTACTGTGGACGGCTGTGATACAATACGCCATTCTCCAGCGCTGCATCAGCGCATCAGGGATTCCATGCGACGGAGGGTGGATGCATGTATTCTTGCTAACGGAGGACATTTTGAACATTTCCTGTAACAAAGTGTTTGAAGTGACGCTGGTACGTTCTGTTGCTGTGTGTTTCCATTCCATGATTAATGTGATTTGAAGATAAGTAATAAAATGAGCTCTAACATGGAAAGTAAGCGTTTCTGGATACATGTCCACATAACATATTTTCTTTCTTTGTGTGTGAGGAATGTTTCCTGAAAGTTTGGCCGTATCTTTTTGTAACACCCTGTAAGTAAATTAAGAGGAGCTGCTAAATATAATCAGGAACTTGTTACCTTTCGCTTTGACACGCCTTTAACTAATCCGAGATCTTTAGACAAACAAAATACTGACGCTGGTGCAGTTGTCGTTCTGCGGGATTTGCTGGAGGTGTGATGGTCGAGGCGCAGTGTACATGAGTAAAGTGGCGGCCGGTGGCAGGCCTCACCTATGCAGATGCGGGGGCCCTCCCCGAACGGCAGGTAGACGTACGGGTGCCTCTGCGCCTTCTGCTCCTCAGAGAACCTCTCGGGGTCGAAGCGCTCCGGGTCTGGGTAGATCTCCGGGTCGTGGTGCAGCCCGTACACTGGTATCACGACAGGCGTCCCTTTGTCCAGGACGACGTCGCTGTCAGGAATCTTGTACACGGCGTTACTCTCCCTGTTCAGTACAGGAAGTGGTGGATACTTCCTCAGCGTCTCTGTAACAGGAACAGTAGAAACAACGTTCTTTCCGTGTTTTCTCATTTACAGCTATTATTCCAAAAAGGACTCTTCTTACTGGTTGAAACCATATAAAATGCCTCCGCCAATAATTGAGAAAAAGGGACTGTTCGCAATACTATCGACTTATCGTTACCGAGAAGGCCCTCAGTCCTTGTGGAACTATCCAACAGGAGAAGGATGGAAGACCGAGACATATAAATCCGTCGACGACGAGGTTATTAGAGACAGATAACAAACTCGGTCTGAGGAAGGAAATCAACAGCGTACTTCTCAGAGAAATCGTCCCAGCATTGTTCTCGATTTAGGATAACCGCGGAAGTTAGAATCGGCAAACAGGGAATTAGAACTGAAGTTCTCCAGAATACGAGTTCAATGAGTGGACCATCTTTCTCGGTCCCGCCAGTATAATTATTGATAATGCACACATTTCGCCGCCTTACGTTAGAAAAAAGGCCCAGATTTTGTAACGCCAGAGATCTCTAGGTAATATCGGTTGCCTTGTTGGCCATCATTGTCTTTTGGAAGGGTATATAAATGTTTTTAGGTGAGCAAAGGATGGATTTCTGCAGATATTAGTAGTTTCTCAGACATTTACAGTGCCGCGTGCTATTGGGAAGCAATTTGCAGCTGGCCAAATTGGTGCTTGATAATTATGGGAATTAATTCCTTTCCCAATATAAACACAGATAGAAAATAGTTATCATTTAGTTGCACTTAATTCCGTGTACTAAAAGAGGATAACAGCGAATTCTTATCGGTTCCCTGCAAATTTTGATGAAGGAGCGATCCGAACTTTCCTTAGTTTTCTCTCAGATATTTTCCGTCTGCTCGTCCTTTTTCCACATTCCTTCCCTCTCTTAACAACACTCTGCGTGCCTCTCTCCAGACACACACACACTCACACACACACACACACACACACACACACACACACACACACGCGCGCGCGCGCGCGTACCTTTTGCTACATCTACACTACATGTCACAACTGCGTTAGTTTCACTTGATGGCATGCTAGATAGAGGGGGGGAGGGGGGGGGAGTTAATAAAATAGAAACTAAGCATTGATCCAAAACATTACACTATCGCCATAGTTTAAAAGTACTTGGGAACATGGTAATCTCTTCTAGCGTGCTGCATATGCACAGTGTGCCTTTTCCTGTTTACATATGTCATTTATACTTCAGCGCGGAAACATCCATCACGTGCTAAGAAACACACCTACAGTTACGTATTGGAGGTCTTATGCTCCACGTCGATACTGAAGGATAGTATACTGAGAGAGATGAAGCAAATAACAGACACCCCCCCCCCTTCCCTCCCCCTTCCACCTTCGCGCGTGGATTCACTATCCCTTCTCGAAGCGAAGAAAATTTCCTTATAAATGTTTCTCGAGAAGAAACTGTTCCAAATAGATTTGACTGTCGAAATTCGGCGTAAAGAAAGATTTATCGTCTCATCGGCGTCGAGGTAATTATAGACGTCGCACACATTCGATATGAATGACGATGGGGCAATGAAATTCTCCGTGTACATTTTAAACTTCCCATCCAAGAAATAGCCTTTATTGATTTACGGAAACCTTAGAAAAACTAAATACGTATTTCGGGACGGCAACTTCAGTACTGGGACTATCGTATGACAGTGAAGCTTTTAAACTGTCGCACTACTTCTCTCAGCAAAGAATATTTTGTGTCTTATAAACTGTGATGGAACAGAGTTAAGACCTCTCTGTCCGTCAAAAATAGGTCTCGACAAGGACAAGGTTCTAATGGCAGGACACATGAAACGGACCACGAACACAGGAAAAACAAGCAGGCAGAAATTCTTTATAGATGATGTAATAGAAATATGGCAAGGATCCATGTGAATTAACTTGGAGATTCTGAATCACAAATTAATAATTTACGTCAGTAATTGTTATTTCTGACAGAAATGTGATGGGAATTACACAGAATTCTGTGTGAGTTGCAAAGTGTTTGTCGTCTTTGTATTTTGGAAATACGAACGAGATCATCTGCCTCACTGGAGGCTCTTTAGTTAAGGCGGGCAATCAGATGCTTTGACGCGAGGGTTTATTTTTACTGTAATTCACCGTATTCTTGTACTTGTAGTCTTGTTCCTATCTTGTTTCTGATTTTAATTTGAGGTGTCACGAACCTGTTTAACAACCATCCTTCTTTCCAATTTACGCCAATCTTGTTAAAACTGAAATTATTCTCTTCCATGCTACTCATCATATTTATGACAAAACTGTGAAATAGAGAGAAAAAAACGTAAATTCGCACGTACCTGCGACTACTTTTTCCAGGTAGTGCATGCTGTTGATTGACTCGTAGGTGACTTTTCCGTCGTGCTGCTTGAGGACTGCGTCTATCTCCTCCTGTACTCGCGCCTGGATGTCCGGGTGGTGAGCCAGCTCGTGGAGGGCGAAGCTCATGGTCGTCGAAGACGTCTCGAAGCCCGCCAGGAAGAACACGAACGCCTGCGCGGCCACGTCGTCCATCGACAACTCTGGAAAAGTTGCCCACATTTTGTATTTACCGCGGCAGTTAATAAACTTACCGTCACAAAGAACTTCGAAGTAGAAATAGTCGATAAACGAACTATTACCTGACCCTACACATCAAAATTAGAACACATGACGTTTTGGATCACTCTTTTACTGTTTTCACTTGCGTATTCATCAAACTTATAGGTACACATAAATGGCAGTCTGTTTTCGCCGGCTTTCTGCTGGCGGTTGTGACAGTATTCCATTGAAATCGTCGCCCTTTTCATTAATCCAAGATCTACTGCGATCGAGTATTGAGCAAAAAATCGATTGCTTCAGATAAAGACTGCTTTGTTCGTCATAGTCTAGATTCTACGTAGTAAAAGTCGGTTATGATGTAACAAGCCACTTTTGACCACCAAATAAAATTGCTTGAAATTACTCGTCACTTTCCACAGCGATCTTTTACTTAAACTTACTTTACCAGCTTTATTCGTGAGGTGAAATTTTTCGGTTTGTGGCTTCCCTTTCATAAATTTTCCTTAGCTTACTATCGAACTAGAAATCAGAACCACCTCTTATTGCAATTAACGCAGTGTTTTGTGTATGATAGTCCACCAACTAATCTTTACGTGAGAGAAATGCCTATCTTATTTTTGGCACTGGTTTATGAACTCCTTTTGAGGCAGTAAATGTATTTCAGACGAAGGTTAAAATACACCGATTTTGTGATATAAACTTCGATAAAGATACATCGATAACTTTCGTAATACTTTGCCTAGACAAGATCCAGATTCATTTTCATAATCTCCTTATCAAAGGGAATCGTATGACATACATCACGATAATGTTCAGTTTAATTTTTGTTTTGACATATTTTAGTGATTTTTGTTTTTGTATTTTTACCAACACCTGTGTTACCCTTGAAGATACGAAACACAGTTTATATTGTCCAGACAGCTGACCCTTCTCCTGGAAGTTATGTGAAAATATTATCCTAGCGGACCGTTTACTTATTTGTTGCTCGAAAGACGGATCAATCTATGTTTCCTCAATACGCTGCTTTCCATACTCCGGCTACGTTGTTCTTTCGTTCCTGTTGGCATCACAGATGTGGAAGTGTATCTTAATTATTGATGACACCAAACCATAAGAAGGATTTTGTCCGGAGAAGATGTGGCGGAGAAACTAATGCTCACTGTTTTTTCCGATATAAGAAAAAAACAAATGAAACAATGTAGTTCCAGAGACCTTTTCAAGTCTGGAAGTACTATATTGTTTACACATTGACTGACGCCACGAATGGCGATTTGTAGCATGACCAGGATTCGAACTGATCACTAGGCAGATGCGTTAATCACTACGCCATGGTGGCACAGTGCCTTGGCAGAAAGTTACAGACTAAGCTAGCATGCCTTCCTCCTCAGTTCAACTCGCCGTTCGTGTTTATTGGGAACAGCAAGGAGGCTGAGGTGTGAATGGTAATTTGGATTGAGGAGGGGTGTGAGCTATGGAAGTCCGTGCAGTTGTACAAAGTCACTGGGGCGGGATGCCGCAGTGGACAGTGCACCTGCCTAGTGAGCAGGCGAACTGAGAATTCTTATCCCTCTGTTACATAATTCCTATTCGTTTTACGATGGTCAGTCAAACGAGAACCTTAAATATTTTTTTAAATATTATTGATTGTGTAGAAGTGGTACAAAGCTGTATCACTTTTCAACACAATCTCCCCCACGCTCAATGCAAGTCCTCCAGCGCTTAAAAAGTGCATCAACTCCCGCCAGGAAGAACACGAACGCCTGCGCGGCCACATCGTCCATCGACAACTCTGGAAAAGTTGCCCACGTTTTATATTTCACGCGATAGTTAGTAAATTTACCATCACAAAGAACTTAGAAGTAGAAGTAGTCGATAAACGATTACCTGACCCTACACATCAAAATTATAACACATGACGTTTTAGATCATTCTTTTACTGCTCTAATTTTTGTATTCATCGAATTTACACGTATACATAAATGTAAGTCTGTTTTCGTCGGATTCCTCCTGGCGGTTGTGATAGTATTCTGTTGAAATGGTCGCTCTTTTCATAAACCCAAGATTTACTGAGACAGACTATTCTGCACCAAATCGATTGCTTCAGATAAAGACTGCTTTGTTCGTCATAATCTAGATTCTACGTAGTAAAAGTCGGTTCTCATGTAACAAGGCCTTTTGACCACTAAATAAAATTGCTTAAAATTATCCATCTCTTTCCACGGCGATACTTTAATTAAACTTACTTTACCAGCTTTATTCGTGCGGTGCAATTTTTCGCTTTGTGGCTTCCCTTTCATGAATTATCCTCATCTTACTAACGTACTGGAATTCAGAACCTCCTCTTATTCGAATTAACGTAGTGTTTTGTCTGTGATAGTCCACCAACCAACCTTGAAGTGACAGAAATGCTTATCTTAATTTTGGCACTGATTTATAAACTCCTTTTGAGACAATAAATTTCTTTCAGTCGAAGGTTAAAGTACATCGATTTTGATAATTAGTTTCACTTAAAAACATACCTTAGTTACTGTTGATTAACTTCGATAAGGATACATCTATAACTTTCGTAATACTATGCCTAGACAAAATCCAGTTTCAGTTTCATAATCTCCTTATCAAGGAGAATCGTATGAGATACATCACGATGATATTCTGTTTAATTTTTGTTTTGAGATATTTTTAGTGATTGTTGTTTTTGTATTGTTACCAACACCAGTGTTACCCTTGAGGATACGAAACACATTTTATATTGTCTATACAGTTGACCCTTCGCCTGGGCGTTATGTCAAAGCGTTATTCTAGCGGACCATTTACTTATTTGTTGCTCGAAAAACTGATCAATCTATGTTTCCTCAATACGCTGCTTTCCATATCCTGGCTACGTTGTTGTTTCCTTCCTGCTGGCATCACAGATGTGGAAGCGTATCTTTCTTATTGAAGACATCATACCATAAGGAGGGTTTTGTCCAGAGAAGATGTGGCGGAGAAACTGAAGCTCACTGTTTTGTACGATAAAAGAAAAAACCAAATGAAACTATGTAGTTCGAGAGGCCTTTTCAATTCTGGAACTTCTATGTTGTTTATAGATTGACTGACGGCACGAATGGAGATTTGTAGGATGGCCAGGATTCGAATTGGTCACTAGGCAGATGCGTTAATCACTACGCCACATGGCAAAGTGGCTTGGCAGAAAGAAACAGACTATGCTAGCATGCCTTCCTCCTCTGTTCAACTCGCCGTTCGTGTTTAGGGGGAAGGCCCAGGATTTGGCCCAGGGTTTGGACTGAGGAGGGAAGTGTGCTATGGAAGTCCGTGCAGTTGTACAAAGTGACTGGGCCGGGATGCCGTAGTGGATAGTGCATCTGCCTAGTGAGCAGGCGAGCCGAGAATTCTCATTCCTCTGTTACGTCATTCCTATTCGTTTTAAACTCTTGTGGCCATAGATCGCTAGACTGCCTCTTTTTGTGAAAACAGCCATGGTACCTGTGAATGTCGTTCATACTGTGAACAAATAGCGAAGGTTAAACAGCCAGGACACCTCGATTCTGCCGAACGCAGAGAGTTGTGCCGGCCGAAGAATGTTGCACGGAGAAGCTGAACGAAGTGCCTCGCTGCTCCGGGTTCACCCGAGAAGGACCGAATGAAGGCGAGTGACAGGCCGAGCCTCGACCCGCACGCCGCCCGCACTCGGCCCGCACTCGCTACACGTGTAAAGTTTGGCACGCCATGGCCGGCCATGTTCTCTGTCCACTGATATGTGTCTATTTCCGGCATGTCTCGCAGTTTTCGTGCAGTCATCTTTTGGAAAGCCAGACGTACTTACGAATAAACATGTGTTCCTAGCTGGGAAAAAATGTGTTAATTGAATGAATTTCCCTTATTAACATCGTGATCTTTCATCTTGTGGCACTGCAATTCATGGAGGAGTGGCAGCACCAGGGCTGAAGTATCCAACACTCACTCCACGTGTCCTCTTCGCCCTTCTCCTTGTGCGCCCCAGGCTTGTCGCTGCCCACGCAGCCCTTGTTCTTGAGCTCGATCATCAGCTGCATGAAGTCGTTCCTCGTCACGCCGTTCTCCTCCCTGTAGTTCACCGTCTGCCGCACCATGCTGCGGAAGTAGTGCGAGACGGCAGAAGCGTTGCTCTTCACCCTGAAATCAATAGCATGTACTTGTTACTTGCTCACAGGGACTTGAAAAATTCAAAAGAGTATCTGCAATATAGTTTTAAATTCAAAAGACTATCTGCAGTATAAATCTACTGTGGTGTTCTACTCACTAGGCAGGTACGCTAACCGCTATATCAGCATACAACTGTGGCTACTGCCCTTGTACGCCTCCCTCCTCAAGACGAATTCCCATCCACACCTCAGCCTCCTTGGTATTCCCCTTAAACAGCATTGAGGAGGCTCTCCTACCACATTCAAAAAGCACCCCATCATCGAACTAAAGACGGATCCTTCAGTTTGCAGATATATATAATAGATATCTGAGGCTTCAAAATGTCTTTGGAACAGCATAGTTTCATTTGAGTGAAGTATCTCTGCCTGGGTTTGAGGCAGGATCCCCGGTTTCATTCGATGCTGAGGTGCTGCTCCAATACAGTTGGAGAACGTCTGCAATGCTGTTTGAGTTTAGGAGGAATACCAAGTGGGCTGAGTGAGGCGTGAACGGGAATCTGGACTGAGGAGTGAAGCATGCTGGGCAGTCAGTGCAGCTGTGCAAAGCCACTGTGGCAGCGTGGCGTACTGGTTAGCACATCTTCATAGTGAGCAAGAGACCCAGTTACGAATTCTTTCCTTGGTACAACTTTTCATTAATCGCTTCAGTCTACAGATATACATCATAGATGTTTGTGACTTGAAAATGTCTTTGGAATCATATAGTTCCATTTAAATCTACCTGACGGATGATTGTTTTAAATTCTGTTCTTCGGAGCATCTGAGTTAAAGTAAGCGACTGTGTTTCAGGCAGTGATCCTTTCTCTTTCCGCGAGGATTATAAAAGTTTCACGTGACTGGGATGTCGTCAGAGAGTATATTGGCTGCTAGAGAGACAGTCCAACGTAGCAAAAGCAAGACATTTGATGGGAGCCAAACCGTGGGTGCCCTCTGCTGGCGTCCGCCATTCGCATCTCCGGGCGGGGACTACTCAGGAGGACTTTGTGATCAGGTGAAAGAAAATTGGAGTTCTACAGGTCGGAGCGTGGAATGTCAGATCCCTTAATCGGGCAGGATGGTTAGAAAATTTAAAAAGGGAAATGGATAGGTTAAATTTAGATATAGTGGGAATTAGTAAAGTTCGGTGGCAGGAGGAACAAGACTTCTGGTCAGGTGAATACAGGGTTATAAATACAAAATCAAATAGGGGTAATGCAGAAGTAGCTTTAATAAAGAATGAGAAAGTAGGAATGCGGGTAAGCTACTACAAACAACATAATGAACGCGTTATTGTGGCCAAGATAGATACGAAGCCCACGCCTACCACAGTAGTGCAAGTTTATATGCCAACTAGTTCTGAAGATGACGAAGAGATTGATGAAATGTATGATGAGATAAAAGAAATTATTCAGATAGTGAAGGCAGACCAAAATTTAATAGTCATGGGTGACTGGAATTCGATAGTAGGAAAAGGGAGGGAAGGAAACATAGTAGGTGAATAAGGAATAGGGGTAAGGAATGAAAGAGGAATCCGCCTCGTAGAATTTTGCAGAGAGCATAACTTAATCATAGCTAACACTTGGTTCAAGAATCATAAAAGTAGATTGCATACATGGAAGAAGCCTGGAGATACTGATACGTTTCAGATAGATTATAGAATGGTAAGACAGAGATTTAGTAATCAGGTTTTAAACTGTAAGACATTTCCAGGGGCAAATGTGGACTCTGACCACAATCTATTGGTTATGAACTGTAGATTAAAACTAAAGATACTTCGAAAAGATGGGAATTTAAGGAGATGGGACTTGGATAAACTGACTAAACCAGAGGTTGTACAGAGTTTCAGGGAGAGCATTAGGGAACGATTGACAAGAATGTGGGAAAGAAGTACAGTACAAGAAGAATGGGTAGCTTTGAGAGATGAAATAGTGAAGGCGGCAGAGGATCAAGTAGGTAAAAAGGAGAGGGCTCATAGAAATCCTTGGGTAACAGAAAAGATACTGAATTTAATTGATGAAAGGAGGAAATATAAAAATGCAGTAAATGAAGCAGGCAAAAAGGAATACAAACGTCTCAAAAATGAGATCGACAGGAAGTGGAAAATGGCTAAGCAGGAATGGCTAGAGGACAAATGTAAGGATGAAAGGCATATATCTCTAGGGGTAAGATAGATAGTGCCTACAGAAAAATTAAAGAGACCTGTGGAGAAAAGAGAACCACTTGCATGAATATCAAGAGCTCAGATGGAAACCTAGTTCTAAGGAAAGAAGGGAAAGCAGAAAGGTGGAAGGAGTATATCGAGGGTCTATACAAGAACGATATACTTGAGGACAATATTATGGAAATGGAAGAGGATGTAGATGAAGGTGAAATGGGAGATATGATACTGCGTGAAGAGTTTGACAGAGCACTGAGAGACCGAGTCGAAACAAGCCCCGGGAGTAGACAACATTCCATTAGAACTACTGACGGCCTTGGGAGAGCCAGTCCTGACAAAACTCTACCATCTGGCGAGCAAGACGAATATAATAATTCCAACCCCAAAGAAAGATGTGTAAATTACCGAACTATCAGTTTAACAAGCCATGGCTGCAAAATACTAACGCGATTTCTTTACAGACGAATGGAATAACTATAACTGGTAGAAAGTGACCTCGGTGAAGATCAGTTTGGATTCCGTAGAAATGTTGGAACACGTAAGGCAATACTGACCCTACGACTTATCTTAGAAAATAGATTAAGGAAAGGCAAACCTACGTTTCTAGCAATTGTAGACTTAGAGATAGCTTTCGACAATGTTGATTGGAATACTCTCTTTCAAATTCTGAAGGTGGCAGGGGTAAAATACAGAGGGCGAAAGGCTATTTACAATTTGCACAGAAACCAGATGGCAGTTATAAGAGTAGAGAGGCATGAAAGGGAAGCAGTGGTTGGGAAGGGAGTGAGACATGGTTGTAGCCTATCCCCAATGTTATTCGATCTGTTTATTGAGCAAGCAGTAAAGGAAACAAAAGAAAAATTTGGAGTAGGAATTAAAATCCATGGAGAAGAAATTCAAACTTTGAGGTTTGCCTATGACATCGTAATTGTGTCAGAGACAGCACAGGACCTGGAAGAGCAGTTGAACGGAATGGACAGTGTCTTCAAAGGAGGATATAAGATGAAAATGAAAGCAAAACGACGATAATGGAATGTAGTCGAATTAAATCGGGTGATGCTGAGTGTATTAGATTAGGAAATGATACACTTAAAGTAGTGCATGAGTTTTGCTATTTGGGAAGCAAAATAACTGATGATGGTCGGAATAGAGGAGATAAAAAATGTAGACTGGCAATGGCAAGGAAAGCGTTTCTGAATAAGAGAAATTTGTTAACATCGAGTGTAGTTTTTAGTGTCAGGAAGTCGTTTCTGAAAGTATTCGTATGGAGTGAAGCCATGTATGGAAGTTAAACGTGGACGGTAAATAGTTTAGACAAGAAGAGAATCGAAGCATTCGAAATGTGGTGCTATAGAAGAATGCTGAAAATTAAATGGGTAGATCACATAACTAATGAGGAGATATTGAACAGAATTGGGGAGAAGAGAAATTTGTGGCACAACTTGACTAGAAGAAGGGATCGATTGGTAGGACACGTTCTGAGGCATCAAGGGATCACCAATTTACTACTGGAGGGCAGCGTGGAGGGTAAAAATCGTAGAGGCAGACCAGGAGATGAATACACTAAACAGATTCAGAAGGATGTTGGTTGCAGTAGGTACTGGGAGATGAAGCAGCTTGCACAGGATAGAGTAGCATGGAGGCCTGCATCAAACCTGTCTCTTGACTGAAGACCACAACAACAAGAAGACAACAAGTATCTGGCAAGCTGTTACATCGGTTATTACTGCTACAATGGCAGGTTATAACAATTTAGTGAGTTTGGACGTGGTGTTAAAGACGGCGCGCAAGGGATGGGACAGAGCAACTTCGAGGTAGCGTTGAAGTGGGGCTTTTCCCCTACGACCACTTCTCGAGTGTGCCGTGAATATCACAAACCCGCTGAAACATCAGATGTCAGACATCGCTGCGGCTGGAAAAAGATCCCGGAAGAACGGGACCAACGGCGACTGAAGAGAATCGTTCAACGTGACAGAAGTGCAACCTCCTTCAAATTGTAGCAGATTTCAATGCTGGGCCATCAACAAGTGACAGCTTGCGAACCATTCAACGAAACATCATCAATATGGGCTTTCGGAGTCGAAGACCCACTCGTGTAACCTTGATGACTGCACGACACAAAGCTTTACGCCTCGCCTGGGCCCGCCAACACCGACATTCGACTACAGATGACAGGAAATAAGTTGCCTGGTCGGGCGAGTCTCGTTTCAAATTGTATCGAGCGGATGGGCGTGTATGGGTATGGAGACAAACTCATGAATCCATGGACCCTGCATGTCAGCAGGGGACTGTTCGGGGTGATGCAGGCTCTGTGATACTGTGGAGCGTGTGCATTTGGACTGATATGGGATCCCTGATAGGTCTAGGTACGACTCTGACAGGTGACAAGTACGTAAGCATCCTGTCTGATCACCTGCATCCATTCATATCCACTGTGCATTCCGACGGACTTCAGCAATTGGAGCAGGACAATGCAACACACCACACGTCCAGAACTGCTACAGAGTGGCTCCAGGTACACTATTCTGAGTACACACTTCCGTTGGCCGCCAAACTCCCTAGATATAAACATTATTGATCATATCTGGAATGCCATGCAACGTGCTCTTTAGAAGTCATCTCCACCCCTTCCTCTTCCCCACCCCCACCCACCAACCCCTTTGCTCTTACGGATCTATGAAGGGCCCTGCAGGATTCATGATGTCAGTTGCTTCCAGCACTACTTCAGACATTAATCGAGTCCACGCCATTTGGTGGTGCGTGCTCGCGGGGTCCCTATACAATAACTGGCTGGTTTGTCAGTTTTTTTGGCTCTTCAGTGTAAAATTGTCACGATGGGTACAAACATTCGACTAATTTCCACGAAAAAATTTTCTGTGTTGTTAAAAGATATATTTCTATTTTGTCTAAGAGTCCTGAGGTTGCGAATAAAGTATCGTTAGTAATCAGATTAATTCTATGCTTCAAAGATTTTTTAAGTCTCAATTTTATTTATGATAATGACTATAGACCGAAGCAATGAATAAAATTTTGTGAATAAGCTAGGATTCAAGCCCATATCTCCGGCTCACTAGGCAGATGCACAAACCGCAATGCACCTCTAGCACAAGACTTACGTCTTGTCTGCAGTAACAGAGTGATGCTGTGGTTAGACCATCTGCCTTGTGAGCAGCGGATTAAGCTTCGAGACCCGGTCTTGGTACAAGTTTTAATTCATTGCCTCGGCCTGTATTCGTTATCATAATCTGCTTGCTATTCGTTGAATTCAGGAATGATTTTTGTTTTCCGAAGATTATGATGTGATATAGTTATGCTATTACAGAGACGCAATACGTACACACTGACAACTGCGATTTGCTCCGATAACGCAAGCACAGTGCTGACGAACGCCGCACATACCTCAGTATGTTGAGTAGCTTGGGGTTGATGGCCATGATGATCCCGTTGAGGGTGTTGAGGAAGTTCTGCTGGAAGAAGCGCCTCCCCCACTGCCGGAACTCGGTGTCCGGTTCGCGCTGGCAGTCGATCTCGATGCCGAAGGCGACGGAGGCGATGACGTCGGTGGCGTAGCGGGCGGACAGCTCCCTCATCTCGACCTCCTCCCCGCGCGACGCGGCCGCCTCCAGCACCTCCCCCATCTCGCGGCCGCAGTCCGCCATCGTCTGCACAGACACCGCAGGGGCTCAGAACGCGTGCTGCATTCACGGCACCTCAACCTGCAACTGCCGTGGTAAGGCCCTTTTATACGGGCGAGTTCGCAGTCAAATGTGTAAAGTATCGTACCCCAACACACTATGGCATAATCAACACAGACTATTGCTGGTCGTCTATCAGTTCCATATCCATCTAGAAGCACAATCACTTTCCACATAATACCAGCATACACAATTTGTTCAAGCAAGCGCATTCAAGAACTAATGCCAGTTCAGCTTATATAGCTGCAAATAGATGGCAGCTTGAATTGCAAAAACCACCCTGGAGCTAAGGAAGCTCATGAGTTCTGCTACATATATTATACAGGTACATAATGGACTAACTAGAGTTCTATCTGGAAACTACAAGATATTATGACCCTATGATTTTCTAGGAGAGACTTCGGAAATCCAAACAGTACTCTGGAGGACATTTATGAGGTATACTTTTGGAGAAGTGCATGGGTTTCTGCATGGAAACGAGGGGATTATTCAAAAATAAAATAATTCATTTGCTGGGACAAAGACCTGACGGTGGCTGATATAAAGAGCGAACACGCATTGGGCAAATTTTTGCAGAATGCTAAGAGGTTTCGGTAAACTCCTACTGGTATGCAGTTTGATACTGAAACTGATGTACGTCTAGTCACATTTCAAGTTCTGCTGCGAGGTCGCTCAATAATTTTATTGCAAGCGGTGCGATAACGCCACTGCTGTCAAACGCCTAGCTGCGCATGCAGCTGTCTTATGCAAGCTGTATGAAAATCATTAGGCACTCGACTCCAGCCGTAGGGATGTCACAATACTAGATACGATACAGTATATGGTATAGGGGGAAATTATCCACGCCATCGTTATCGCAAGATACTGATAGTTTTATGCATCGTTAGCCTTTTCTTTAACACAAAATACACATTCAGAATAAAAGTCAAAATATGCAAGTCGTGTTGTGGTTTCATAGACCCACTAGATCGCAAAATAAAATAAGAAACGACAAATTTTCCAAACAAAAGCAAAAATATAGGCCTTGGCGCAAATTTCATGTTGCACACGCCATTATTACAAGCAAAACTATTTTCCTGCTGAAAATTCATTTCCACGTGAACCAGTCTCTTCTGACACCCTGCCTAAAAATACTTAACTTCCAAGGTGTTGGGTGAAAACCTAATTTCTACGTGGAGAGGCTGTGGATGCGGGTATGGAGAAAAGAGCTTCCCAAGACACTGAAGTAGACATGTTAACTAAAAGAATTCCAGTCTGTTTGCTAAAATCAGGAAAAAAGTTTTTATGTCCTCCTATTCTTTTATAGCATTTGATTTCGTAAGGATCACTGAGCTGTGTATGTACAAAGATACCTCGGATGAGTCATGATGTCTTTTCCTTTTATCAGCATTTATCTTACATGTCTTCCAAAAATCAAATCTTTTCACAGCAACGTCTTTCTCAGAAACGCCGTAACTGATTTTTCAGTTTCCTAATTTCTGTGGCTGCCGTGTGACAGCTACTGTAGGACAGATCTACCTACGTACGGAGGCTGCAAGTAGAAAAGTGATCCCTATATTCTCTGTCCTTCAGTAACTCAGATCAGGAAAGCGTTCTTGAAGACACAGTTCTACGGAGTTATTAAAGTCTTCATTTTGCTAAATTTGCTATTCATCTGGTTGAATCCTCGAACCACTTTCCTAATGCAGTGGGTACATAACATCACTGGTACACGTCGTTGAAATCTGATACGTTAATTATAGACTGGACACAGTATTTGGTTTCTCTAATGGAGTCTTGTTTCCTGGATACAATATAGGTATTAATATAGTAGTGAAAGGCTATTACGTCCGCAGCTCGTGGTCGTGCGGTAGCGTTCTCCCTTCCCGCGCCCGGGTTCCCGGGTTCGATTCCCGGCGGGGTCAGGGATTTTCTCTGCCTCGTGATGACAGGGTGTTGTGTGCTGTCCTTAGGTTAGTTAAGTTTAAGTAGTTCTAAGTTCTAGGGGACTGATGATGTTAAGTCCCATAGTGCTCAGAGCCATTTGAACCAAAGGCTATTACTTTCGTCCCAAGCCACGGAGATTTTCTGTGTTGATCTTTCTTACAATTCTTCAGAATTACCAAAGGCATGGTTTCGATTCCAGTACCATAGGTGTAGCAACAAAACTATTGATACTTGCGCGTAAAAGTAATGTGAGATCTTCCCTAGATAACGCATCACCCATGAACCATCTGTTAATGTTGTGCACTGAAGTGTCCCAGTAAGTGTTCAACTACCTAATTTCGTACACTGAGGTGTAAAAAGTCATTGGATACTTCCTAATATCGTGTCGGACATCTTTTTGTCCGGCGTAGTGCAGAAACTCAATATGGCACATATTCAATAAGTCGTTGGAGGATCTCTGTAGAAATTCTGAGCCATGCTGTCTCTAAAGCCATCCATAATTGCGGGAGTGTTGCCGGCGTAGGAGTTTGTGCACGAACTAATCTCTCGATTATGTCCCATACATGTTCGATGGAACTCAGGTCGGGCCATCTTCGCCGCCAAATCAATCATTTGAACTGTCCAGAACGTTCCTCAAACCAGTCGCGAATAACTGTGGCCCAGTAACATGGCCCATTGTCATCCATGGGAATACCATCGTTGTTTGGGGACATGAAGTCCATGAATGGCTGCAAATAGTCTTGAGTTAATCGAACATAACCATTTGAAGTCAATGATCGGTTCAGTTGACCAGAGGACCCAGACCATTTTATTTAAACACAGCCAAAACCATTATGGAGCCACCAGCTGCTTGCGCAGTACCTTGTTGGGTCCATGGTTCGTGAGGTCTGCACCACATTAGAACCCCACCATCGGCTCTTACCAACTGATACCGGGAGTCATCTGACGAGTCCGCGGTTTTACAGTCGTTTACGGTCCAACCGATATGGTCACGAGCCCAGTGGAGTAGCTACAGGCGATGTCGTGATGTTAACGAAGCTACTGGCGTCGGTCGTCTGCTGCCATAGCTCATTAACGCCAAATTTCGCCGCACTGTCCTAAAGGGTGCTTCCGTCGTACATCCAACATTGATTTCTGCCATTATTTCACGCAGAGTTGCTTGTCTGTTACCACTGACACCTCTACGCTGCTCTCAGTCGTTGAGTGAAGGCTGTCAGCCACTGCGTTGTCCGTAATGAGAGGCAATGCTTGGAATTTGATATTCTCGGCACAATGTGACTCCAGAATACTGAATTTCCTTCAATTTTCGAATCGGAAGGTCCCATGCGTCCAGCTCCAACTACCATTCTATCTTCAAAGTCTCTTAATTTCCGTCGTACGGCCATAATCACGTCGGAAACCATTTCACATAAGTCTGTCCAATGCACTGCCCTTTTGTACCTAGTGTACGCGATATGTATAAGTACATATCACTAGTCCATAACCTTTCATCTCACAAGGGAACCTCCCCATCGCACCCCCCTCAGATTTAGTTATATGTTGGCACAGTGGATAGGCCTTGAAAAACTGAACACAGATCAATCGAGAAAACAGGAAGAAGTTGTGTGGAACTATGAAAAAAGCAAAATATACAAACTGAGTAGTCCATACGCAGGATATGCAACATCAAGGCTAATGTGAACTCAGGAGCGCCGTGGTCCGATGATTAGCGTGAGCAGCTGCGGAACGAGAGGTCCTTGGTTCAAGTCGTCCCTCGAGCGAAAATTTTAATTTTTTATTTTCAGACAATTATCAAAGTTCAGGCACTCACACATAATCAACTTCGCTCTCCAAAATTCCAGGACACGTTCAGATTTGCTTGGACATATGCAGGATTTGACGGTCTACACACGGAAAAATTTTAAAACGTTAAAAACATATGTTTTGATAGAGCACAGGCAAAACTGTGCGACTGTGAAACTGTTGCATTCATTTGTTGCAGTTTATGTGACAAACTCTTATGTTGTCATCACTTTTTTGGGAGTGATTATCACATCCACAAGAAAACCTAAATCGGGCAAGGTAGAAGAATCTTTTCACCCATTCGCCAAGTCTACAAGTTAGGTGGGTCGATAACATATTCCTGTCATGTGAAGCAGATGCCGTCACCAGTGTCGTATAGAATATATCAGACGTGTTTTCCTGTGGAGGAATCGGTTGACCTATGACCTTGCGATCAAATGTTTTCGGTTCCCATTGGTGAGGCACGTCCTTTCGTCTACTAATCGCACGGTTTTGCGGTACGGTCGCAAAACACAGACACTAAACTTATTACAGTGAACAGAGATGTCAATGAACGAACGGACAGATCATAACTTTGCGAAAATAAAGAAATTAAAATTTTCACTTGAGGGAAGACTTGAACCAAGGACTTCTCGCTCCGCAGGTGCTCACGCTAACCACAGGACCACGGCGCTACGTAGCCCACGCTATCCAAGATGTTGCCTACCTTGCCCATGGACTACTCAGTTTGTATATTTTGCTTATTTTTTCCATAGTTCCACACAACTTCTTCCTGTTTTCTCCATTGATCTGTGTTCAGTTTTTCAAGGCCTATCCACTGTGCCAACTTATAACTAAATCTGAGGGGGGTGCGATGTGGAGGTTCCCTTGTCAGTGTAAGGAAAGTCATGTCAGCCGATGGCGACTAAGGGAAGTTGAAATTTTTGTCATGTTTTCGAAAAACGGCAGAACGCGAAATTTTCAATATTGTACACGGTATTCATGTTCGGAAAGGTCTTCTCATTTTCGTAATACTGACGTTGCAATTCCTCCCAAAGTACCATGCCGCCACTTGGATGGCCAAAATTTGACGTCTTCGACTCTCACGACAGTCAGCTGAAGGAAGCACGAGCGCGCGTCCCTCGCGCGGTTGCCTGCTTGCTTCACACGTCTGCTCCACACTGAGCCTTCTGCCTGTGAACATTCGCTAATAAAGTACAGACGCAAATGGTGGTCTGGTAGCTATGCCACTACACTATCTGTTGGAGGACAGTGTTGAAGCCATTATCAGTACATCTACCATCCTCCAGATGACATATGCCGTCATCGGACTAATATCGAAGTCGCCTTTGCAGGTGTACTAATATTTCTGCCAGCTGAGTACTTGTAAAGTGCTAGCCTACATGGTGTAATGTGTTGTGGCGTAACAAGCTAGCTACGCCACACTGAGAAGGGAGCCGAAAGGCACGCGTACACACACGCCGACTGGCGTCAAGTCTGGAACAGGATACGTTATGACTGCTAGAAAGAAAATACGTAGTTTTGGAATATACTTAACTTTATTCTTTGTTGGTTTACAACGTTCTTCTTGAAACATTTATACGATAACTCTCAAACTAGGTAAGGCTAATGGCGCCTTGCTAGGTCATAGCCATGGACTTAGCAGAAGGCTATTCTAACTGTCTCTCGGCAAATGAGAGGAAGGCTTCGTCCGTATTGTCGCTAGCAATGTCGTCCGTACAACTGGGGCGAGTGCTATATCGTATCTCGAGACCTGCCTTGTGGTGGCGCTCGGTCTGCGATCACACAGTGGCGACACGCGGGTCCGACTTGTACTAAATGGACCGCGGCCGATTTAAGCTACCACCTAGCAAGTGTGGTGTCTGGCGGTGACACCACATAATGGTTTTTTATTTAAGTGACCATTACGGCACTCCAACCCCAGTTCTCGATACCAGTAATATCGTACTACTTTTCTGCGAAGTAACAGACATATCTTTGTGCCAATACTCACATTTGGTTTTATTAATATATAGGTACTCCCATGTATCGATATATTACAGTGATATGGTTCTTGTGTCTATTCATTTCTGTGAGACTGTCATAATCTTTGACTTAATTGTAACCGTTTTGGCGCGAATGCGCACAGAGCAGTCTTTGTTTCACTTTGCAGAAGTTAAGTTTTTATTCGCTTTGTAATAGAACAGTCAAGTCTTGTGTTTGGTTAAAGTGGAAATTAAATATATGAAGATTGGTACAAAACTGTTTTCTTGATGATGTGACAATTAAGAAGAAGTATATGTGACTTTACAAGAAGTTTAATAAAAATGTGGATCGTGAACACCAACTCAAAAATTATTTCTACCATACCATTGTTCTGATCTGGGATTGTTTGATCATTAAGGATTTTCTGAAAAACGCATTTGTTAGGTCTTCAAATATTGCTAAAATACAGACCTGGACCTTCTAACAGTCAAAGTGGAATCATCCTAGAATCAACATGATGAGCCATAACAACTTCGACAAAATCTATGTGGGAATCCATTCAAGATAAGTGCCAACATTAATAACTTTTTTACAGTGACATCATTATTTCCATTCTGACGATACCATCCACAGTCAATAACTTTCTTGTTGCACGATAAAGCGAACATATGCTGCGTCAGCAACGTTATACATCTAATTTCTAACCTACTTTGCAAGTGGTGGTATTGTTAGAATGGGCACATCCAAAAGCCAAAAGCAGGTTTTCGGAATGTCAGTGATAAAACGCTATACTAAAGCAAGAACAATGCGTGATCTTCAATCTTACGCTCTGTGCACCGTGCCACGCCACTCACCTGGAACATCATCTTCATTTTGCCAGATGTGAACGTGGGCGTCAGCTTCGCGCGTAGCTTCCGCCACTTGCTCCCACCCAGCAAGAACAGGTGTCTGGAGAGCGGTTCGCGTTCGTCTACCCTTATTCCCCTGTCTTGGAATGTCCAGAAATCCTTCACGAGTATGCCGCGTATTAGATCTGGTTCCACTAGCACTAGAGCGGGTCGGTTGAAGAAATAAATTCCACCAAAACGGTGCCCTGTAACAAAACGAAGGTCATTCATGGTTTATAAAGTTTCAATTAATAACTGTTACGTCATCTCTATTGTAAAACAATCATCTCGCCTCATGCCTAAAACATACCCCAAATCATCGAGCAAACTCACTATTATAAGCGGAAATATAAAAAAATCTTAGTCAGTATTGTAAAATGAAAATATAAGAACTCTCTGAACTTACGAATACCACGTACAGTACTTAAAATTTAGCATCCCGCCATGGTTCCGAATACAAGGCAAAAATTTCAACTTTCCTTTGTCGTCATCGACTCACGCGTCTATCTTCTCAGTGACAAATGTCGTGGGATAGCAACATGCACATATACGGATGGAGCTGGTATAGCGTACACAAGGTGTAAAAGAGCAGTGAATTGGCGTGGCTGTCATTTGCACGCACGTGGTTCACGTGAAAAGCTTCCAGACGTGATTACATCCGCGCGACGGAGAATGCCAAATTTCAGGCATTATCTCTCACCACGGACAACTCAGTGGCCAACGGCCTTCACTTCGTACAAACCAACCATCAGACTGACTCCCGGATGGATGAGACAGTAATAAACATCCCTGGCGTAGAGAAACAACTGAAAGATTTCAAAGCGAATACATAACCAGGTCCGGCTGGAAACTACAAAGAGTACTACACGGCACTGGCCCCTTACCTAGCTTGCATTGATCGTCAATCTCTCGCCCAGTACAAAGTCCCAAGCGTCTGGAAAAAAAGCGCAGCGAATCCTTTATATAAGAAAGGTAAAAGAACGGACCCGTAAAATTACAAACCAGTAACCCTAACATCGGTTTGCTGCAGAATTTCTGAACATTTTCTCAGTTCGAATATAATAAATTTTCTTGAGACGAATCAGTATGGTTTTAAAAATTATCGCTCGTACGTTACTCAGCTTGCCCCTTTCTCACGTGATTTACTGCGAACTATGGATCAAGGAGAACAGGCAGATTCCATATTTCTAAATATCCGGAAAAAATATGACACGGTGCCCCGTTGCAGTCTGATTACGAAGGTATTAGCATATGGAATAAATTCACAGATATGTGAGTGGGCCGATGACTTCTTAAGTAATAGAACCCTTATCAACGATGACAAGTGTTCATCAGAGACAAGGGCACTGTCACGAGCGCCCCAGGGAAGTGTGATAGGACCGTTGTTTTTCTCTATACACATAAAGAATTTGACGGTTTGCTGATAATGCTGTGGTGTACGGTAAGGTGTCGAAGCTGAGTGACTGTGTGAAGATACAAGATGACTTAGACAAAGTTTCTAGTTGGTGCGGTGATGGGCAGCTAGCTCTAAATGTGGGAAAATGTAAGTTAATGCGGATGAATGGGAAAAACAAATCTGTAGTGTTCGGACACAGCATTAGATGGGTATTGCTTGACACAGTCACGTCGTTTAAATATCTGAGGGTAACGCAGCAAAGCAATATGAAATGGATTGAACATGTGAAGACTGTGGATGGGAAGGCGAACGGTCCACTCCGGTTTATTGGGAGAATTTTAGGAAAGTGTAGTTCATCTGTAAAGGAGAGCCCAATTAGGGTGCTGGTGCGACCAATTGTTCAATACTGCTCGAGTGTTTGGGATCTGTACCATGTGGCATTGAAGAAGGCAATCGAGGCACTTCAAAGGTGGGCTGCTAGATTAGTTACCGGCAGGTTCGAACAGCACGCAAGTGTTACGAAGATACTTCGAGAACTCAAATCGGAGTAGCTGGTACGTTAGCGACATACTTCCAGAGGAATAGTATTGAGAAAATTTAGAGCATCGTTTTGAAGCTGACTGCCGAATGATTCAACAAGCGTCAGCATATACTGCGTGCCAGGACCACGAAGATAAGGTTTGAGAAATTAGGGCTCGTATGGTGGCATATTAACAATCGATTTTTCCTCACTCTATTTGTGAGTGGAACGGGAAAGGAAATGAGTAGTAGTGGTACAGGGTACCCTCCGTCACGAACCGAACGGTGGCTTGCGGAGTATCTGTGAAGATGCAGTTGTAGATGACAGCAGCGGCGTCTGCGCAGAGTTGTCAGCACTAACACGCAAGTAACTCTGCTCGAAACAACTACAGGCATCAATGTAGCACATGCGACGAACGTATCCGTAAGGACAGTACGACAAAATCTGGCTTTAATGGACAATGGCAGCAGACAGCCGACGCCAGCGTCTTTGCTAACAGCACGATATCGCTTGCATCGGCTCTCCTGGGCTCGTGACCGTGTCGGTTGTACCCTAGACTGGATAACTGGATAACCGTGACCTGGTCATATGAGACCCGATTTCAGATGGTAAGACCTGATGCTAGGGAGCTAGTGTGGCGCAGAGCCCACGAAGACATGGACCCACGTTTTCAACAAGGCACTGTGCAAGCTGGTGGTGGCTCCAGAATGGTGTGGTCTACGGTTACAAGGGCTGTACAGAGTCCTCTGGTCCTGCTGAACCGATCATTGACTGAGAATCGTTATGTTCGGCTACCTGGAGACCATTTTCAGCCATTCATTGACTTCTTTTTGCCACTAACGATGGAATTTTTATGGATGGCAATCCGCCATGCCACCGGGCCACAGTTTTTTGCGACTCGTTTACAGAGCATTCTGGATAATTCGAAAGAATGATTTTGCCACCCAGATCACCCAACATTAATCCCGTCGAATATTTGAGGAACGGATTCGAGAGGTCAGTTCGTGCACAAAATCCTGCACCCCAATATTTCTGCAGGGGCTTCCAACAACTCGAGTCATGTCGAGTCACGTCGAGTTACTGCTCTAAGCCGAACAAAAGGTGGTCCGACACGCTATTAGGAGGTATCCTGTGACTTTTGTCCATTCAGTGTATAATCAGGTTTGTGACTTCATCTAAAATTTTCAAAATTACAATTGTTTTAGATTTAATGTACTTTCCACTATTTAAAGACCTCTATTAAGTCGTGGCAGCTGTGTACTGACACCACCTATTAGATAATGTTGGACATGCAATAATATCTCTCCTAACAATCACTCCGAAAACTATACTTAATCGCAAATAGAGAAAAGAAGCGTACGTATTTTAAAAATACGAGCCCATTCCTAGCAACTCACGCTAAAACTCGTGGTGACTTCATAAAACACTGATCTTGTGTCAGTACTGCACTTTTGTGCGTCTGTCACATCTCTGACTACTTTCTATCCATGACAATTAGCATTTAAATATTTGCTCACTAGATGACTACTATAAATGGTATGCAGCACTGGTACTAGTCGAAGACCAGCAAACTTATTACTGAATCATAAACTGCGTTCCATTACATCTCATTAGAATATGTTGCAGTACAAACAAGTAAATTTTGATTGTTTTCTGTAAAATTCAAACTTTCGGTTAGATATTGAGCTATGGAATATAATTTTTTCACAATATCTTATTAGAAAAATATCATTGAAAACAAGATTAATGGAACTCATTACAAGACTACCTGAGGACGAATTCTCGTACTTTAGATTTTTCTTGAGTGAGATTGGGCAGTCATTAATGTGCTGAATTTGTATTCCGTAGGAGCGAGGCTCACGTCTCCGTAGAACCATTCAAATTCAAGTTTTCCTAAATGACTGAGAGTAAATATTCTCAAAATAGGACACAACCTCTTCATTCCCGCCGTTCACTCATAATATCGATGTCGATGAGACGTTTACGTGCAACATTTCTTCCATTCTTCTTTATTTGCAACTGAACTTAGTAACGTTATATTTGAATAATTTATCAAAACCGCTAAGGCAAAAATATGTGGATGATATTCGCTGCTCGAAATTTAATGCAAAAAGAAGTTCATACTGCCATTTCAACAAAATGCTGCCATTTAAACAAAATTTAAATCATGACAGCACCTGCCTATTGACGGTTTATTATATTCGTACATACAGACTGCCAGTCTTGGAAACTGTGTGCCGATCATTCTTTCGGGTTCTCGCTCGCGCGTTTCTAACCGTCTTCCATTCCACTACCTGAACTGTTCTTCAAAAGCTTCGTAATTATTTGTAACGTGTGTAAATGAATGAAAATACACTGAGGGATAAAAATCGCAAGGCCATAAAATAATAAAATTACAATAATGAAATTTCGGGAATACGTGTGTCTAAGTAAAATATTTATGTGATTAACATTGCAAGAACACAGGTTAATGTAAGGGCCCTATAAGCCACTACAAATATGAAATGATTGTACATTAGTAACCAGTGGAACCGCTATAATGTTGAATGCGAGCGTGCAGACGTGCACGCGTTGTGTTATACACGTGGCCTATAACAGTTTGTGGACTGTAGTTCCACGCCTGTTGCTCTTGATCGGTCAATACAGGAACGGTTAATGCTGGTTGTGGATGACGCTGGAATTTCGTCCGTTGGTGACTCGTATGTGCTCGATTGCAGAGAGATCTGGTGATCGTGCAGGCGACATGTCGACAGTCTGTAGAGCATGGTGCGTGCAACAGGGGTATGTGGGCGAGCGTTATCCTGTTGGAAAACACCACCTGGAATGATGTACCTGAATGGAGACACAACAGATCGAATCGCTGAATCGACAAACAAATTTGCAGTCAGGGTGCGTGGGATATCCACGAAATTGCTTCTTCTGTCATACGAAATTGCACCCCAGTCCATGACCACAGATGGACGTCCAGTGTCTATAGGACACAGACAGGTTGGCTGGAGGTCCTCAACTTGCCTCCTCCTAACCATCACTGGAACCGAGGGAGAAACTGCCTTCATCAGAAACGCAAGAGACCTCCACTCTGCCCTCCAGTAAGCTCTCACTTGACACCACCGAAGTCGCAAATGGAGGTGGTTTGGGGTCAGTGGAATGCACGCTACAGGTCGTCTGGCTCGGAGATGTCCTTGAAGTAACCAATTTGTAACAGTTCGCTGTGTCACTGTGGTGCCAACTGCTGCTCAAATTGCTGCTGCAGATGCAGTGCGATGTGCCACAGCCAAACGCCGAACACAATGGTCTTCCCTGCCACGTGGCCGTCCGGAGCCCGGTATTCTTGCGACCAGTAACCTTGCTGCCAGTAACAACGTACAGTGGCTTGATTCCTGCCAAATCTTTCTGCGTTATAGCAGAGGTAACATCCAGCTTCTCTTAACTCTATTATACGACCTCGTGCAAACTCAGTGAGATGTTGATAATGGCGTCTTTGTGCCCATAAAAGCACTCTTGACTAATACCAAACCCACCACGTCCAATGCCAAAGGTAACTAACGCTCACGACCGTTACAGCTTGTGTTGAAAGCAAATATGACTTGCATCCTCATATATTTGAATAGACATCACCTGTGAGATGTAGAAATGCGCCTACACAACTTTCGTATATGTCGCAGAACTCCTTCTTGGTGTTGCTAATTTTTTTCCTTTTGTGTAGTTAGTACGTGCCAGTCATAGAATTCTCCGTGATTGCACCTTTCGGGGCAAAGGCCATCCTCTGTCATCACGTTCCTCATTCTTCAGTGTATTGGCTTTCAAGAATTTAATCTAGATGTTCTTACACTGAAGAGCCAAAGAAACTAATACACATGCCTAATATCGTGTAGAGCCCGCGCGAAGACGCAGAAGTGCCGCAACACGACGTGGCATGGACTCGACTAATCTCTGAAGTAGTGCTGGAGGGCATTGACACCATGATACCTGCAGAACTGTCAGTAAAAGGAGGGGTTGGATATCTCTTCTGAACAGCAGGTTGAAGGCTTCCCAGATTGGCTCCATAATGCTCATGTCTGGGGAGTTTGTTGGTCAGCGGAAGTGTTTGAACTCAATAGTCTGTTCCAAGAGCCGCTCTGCAGCTGTTCTGGACGGTGGGGTGTCGCATTGTCCTGCTGGAATTGCCCAAGTCCGTCGGAATGCACAACGGACATGAATGGATGCAGGTGATCAGACAGGATGCTTATGAACATGGCACCTGTCAGTCGTATCTCGACGTATCAGAAGTCCCATATTACCCCATCCGCTCGATACAATTTGAAACGAGACTCGTTCAACCAGCCAACATGTTTCCATTCATCAACAGTCCAACGTCAGTATCGACGGGACCAGGCGAGGCGTAAAGCCTTGTCGTACAGTCATCAAGGGTACACGACTAAGCCTTCGGCTCCGAAAGCCCATATCGAAGATGTTTCGTTGAATGAGTCGCAACCGGTGACATTTAATGGCCCAGCACAGAAATCTGCAGCAGTTTGCGATAGGGTTGCACTCCTGTCACGTTGATCGATTCTCTTCAGTCGTCGTTGGTCCTATTCTTGCAGGGTCTTTTTCCTGCCGCAGAGATGTCGGAGATTTGATGTTCTACCTGATTACTGATATTCACGGTACACTCGTGAAATGGTCGTACGGGAAAAGCCCCACTTCATTGGTACCTTGGAGATGCTGTGTCCAATAGCTGATGCGCCGACTATAACACCACGTTCAAACTCACTTAAATCTCGAATACCTGCCACTGTAGCAGCAGTAACCGATCTAACAACTGCGCCAGACACTCCTTGTCCTATATAGGCGTTACCGACCGTGTTCTGCCTGTTTACATACACTATGTGATCGAAAGTATCCGGACAACTGGCTGAAAATGACTTACAATTTGCTGGCGCCCTCCATCGGTAATGCTGGAATTCATTATAGTGTTGGCCCACCCTAAACCTTGATGACAGCTTTCGCTCTGGCGGGCATACGTTCAGTCAGGTGCTGGAAGGTTTCTTGGGGAATGGCAGCCCGTTCTTCACGGAGTACTGCACTGAGGAGAGGTATCGATGTCGGTCGGTGAGACCTGGCATGAAGTCAGCGTTTCAGAACATCCCACAGGTGTTCTATAGGATTCAAGTCAGGACTCTGTGCAGGCCACTCCATTACAGGGATGTCGTTGTGTGTCCACGCCACCACAGGCCGTGCATTAGGAATAGGTCCTCGATCGTGTTGAAAGATGCAATCGCTATCCCCGGATTGCTCTTCAACAGTGAGAAGCAAGAAGGTGCTTAAAACATCATTGTAGGCCTGAGCTGTGCTAGTGCCACGCAAAACAACAAGGGGTGCAAGCCACCTCCATGAGAAAAACGACCACACCATAACATCACCGCCTCCGAATTTTACTGTTTGCACTACACACGCTGGCAGATGACGTTCACTGGGGATTCACCATACCCACATCCTGCCATCGGATCGTCACATTGTTTACCGTGATTCGTCACTCCACACAACTTCTTCCACTGTTCAGTCGTCCAATGTTTACGCTCATTTTACCAAGCGAGGCGTGAGGTGCGGCTTATGAGCAGTTGCAAGACCATGACATCCAAGTTTCCTCAACTCCAGCCTAACTGTCATAGTATTTGCAGTGGATCCTGATGCAGTTTGGAATTCCTGTGTGATGGTCCGGATAGATGTCTGCCTATTACACATTACGACCATCTTCAGCTGTCCGCGGTCTCTGTCAGTCAACAGACGAGGTCGGCCTGTGCGCTTTTATGCTGTACGTGTCCCTTCACGTTTCCACTTAACTATCACATCGGAAACAGTAGACCTAGGGTTGTTTAGGAGTTTGGAAATCTCGCGTACAGACGTATGACACAAGTGACACCCAATCACCTGACCACGTTCCAAGTCCGTGAGTTCCGTGGAGCTCCCCATTCTGCTCTCTCACGATGTCTGACTGCTGAGGTCGCTAATATGGAGTACCTGTCAGTAGGTGGCAGCACAATTCACCTAATACGAAAAACGTATGTTTTTGAGGGTGTCCGGATACTTCTGATCACATAGTGTATCTCTGTATTTGAATACGCATGACTATACCAGTTTCTTTGGCGCTTCAATGTGTATAGTAGTTGGAATGTCATATCCGGGTAGAATCTGTCAAAAGTTCTAGAAAAATCTTGCCTTTCTTCGTCATGATGTGTTGTGTGTAACTAATACCTCTGCTCCTGCAGAGAAAATGAAAAAATCTAGATCTCCAGTAATCACCGCTCCTACTCTTGTTTCATTCAAATACTCGTGACCGGTTTGTGACACTGGCCGCATAGAATATTTGATTTCGCAGTACCTAAGATGTGATCTACATTGCCTATATAATAGAATTTCAGTAAACATGCTGTTACTTGCGTGGGTTCACCTTTCCAAGTTTTTCAGAGTGACTTCTTCTATTTACAGGTGATGAATGTTAGTGTTGGACATGTCTGTTATTGTCGGCCGCTGGTGGCCGAGCGGTTCTGGCGCTACAGTCTGGAACCGCGAGACCGCTACGGACGCAGGTTCGAATCCTGCCTCGGGCATGGATGTGTGTGTTGTCCTTAGGTTAGTTAGGTTTAAGTAGTTCTAAGTTCTAGGGGACTTATGACCTCAGCAGTTGAGTCCCATAGTGCTCAGAGCCATTTGAACCATTTGTCTGTTATTCCGCATATCAGAAAGAAAATATACTTTTCTAGTAATGTCTGCCCCGATATACTGACTATCTCCCTGTCCTCGACACGATAATCATTAATATAACTGTACCAATGTCCCCGAGTTTTCTGAACTTCTACATTCGTGGCAGCGTTACAGTAACCTACGCTCCTGAAAGCTCAAAACAAAAAGTAGAAACATAAACATTTGACTCGTAGCATAATTTTAAAAAATCCCATAACTGAAAGTAACAGAACATAAACTCCGTCTAGCAGGATTTACAGGCGCTATAGCCCGTAAAATAATACCGTGCCACGAAGGTGTGTTCAGCGTGCAACCTAAAAGATATTGGCAGTTATTTAAAGGAAGTGATGATTTAGAAATTCACCATCGATAAAGATGGAAGAATGTGTGAAATACTGTAAAATATATCAACAGAAGACCGAGAAGAGTTCATGCAGATAGAAATACGTACTATCAACGAAAGGATAGCTTTAGGTGTGTTCCTGCAAGAATTATCATAATCAGTAAAAATGAAATAATGGAAAATCTTCAGATCTGAGCTGAAATTAGAAAAAGAAAACAGAATACACCAAAAAATATTTCAACTTGTCCTTAACAAGTGTTTGACTGAACATGCAGACACCCCAAGGAATTGAAAAAAGCATACCTGGTACCATTTCATAAGAAAGCATAAAAAAATCGACAGTTATAGGGGCATAAGCATTACCGCATTAGTGGAAAAGTTAAATGGTAGGATTAGAAAAGAAATTCTGAAGAATGAAATTATAGGAGGAGAAGAGCAGAGTGGTTTTACCGCAGGTACATTCTGTGTAAATAATATATTTACAATAAAAGAGATAACTAAAAACTGAATATCCAGGGGAAGAGACATACACAAGATTTTCACAAATTTAAAAAAAGCATGTGACACTGCACCAACAAGGAATCCATGTCTAAATCTTGAAGAAAACACAATGAATAAGACATATGTTGCAGATTACCAGGAATTAGAGACAAGAACGAAAATATGAAACGAAATTTCCCGAGTAATAGGACCAACCACAGGCCTCAGACAAGCGTGCTGTACGGCCTCTGTTCAGTTCAAATATTATCTGAACGAAGTTCTTAAGGAATGGATGAAAAAATGTTGAGGAATGTAGCGATACACAGATGGGAATTAGTTGTCAAGTTTATTTTTCGTAGATGATAAAATAATACTAGCAGCAGATGACTATTATACAGAATACCTGATGGAGGAAATCATAGAAACAAACTGTAAGTCCAGATTAACAACATGTCTAAACAAAATAAAATACCTCTCAGTAGGAAATAAGCAACACGATATTACTATAGATGCAACAACTATCGAGGCACGTGGAATGTAGAAATATCAGAGATTTATAACCTCAGATCTGGTTTCCAGTGAAGACGAAAGAAGACAGAGGGCAAAACATGCTAAATAAGCAACCTATAGGGTGAGTTCCTTACTTCGGTCAGAAGAAACTAAGAAAAAGGTGAAAAACGTCATATGAATCGTTAACACAAAGAATTTTTTAGGTGGAGCTGAATCCTGGGAAATGATAAAACGAGATAGGAGACTTGAAACCGTGCGAATCAATTTTTTGAAAAGAAGTTGTAGAGTGTCAAAGCGAGAGAAGATCTCAGATAAAGACATCAGGAAACGAATGAAGACTACCACGTACATCACCGAAGAGTTGGGAAGAGATTAGGGGATGAACGATGTCCGAAAAAAGTAATATGGTGGCCGCCTCCGAACAAGAGACAAAGAGGAAAACTGTGCAGAAGTGAAAAATCAAGTACTTCCAGGTCACTTTATCGAAACTAGTAAATTCGGTCGGACAACAGGCTATCCTTAGGTATAAAAAACAGATATTAATGTGCTGTAGTTAATGTCGTTTTTATTCCTGAGGAAAACCTGTTTGACCGAAACTGATAGCATTAATAAATTATCATACAGCTATTGTGAGAAATCATTATTTTTCAAAAATGTAGGAAATTAGTTAATGCCTCTGACACTACTGATGGTCTTGTTGAGAGACACATAAAGTGTTTCTAAGATTCGTGCGGTACACGCCACCCTTCTAAAACTGTATTTCTCGATGCACTACGAACGTCTCCCCTCTTACCTGGGTCTGTGGTCCAACCTACCTTTTAGCTGTTTGTACGCGTCCGTGACATCCGCTGGCATGGACTGCTTTCCCACAAAACTTTTGTAGATATTGCCGAAGGGGAACTGTGGTTCCAGGTAGGGCACTCCCTTGTTCTTCCAGTACTTGTACGAGTAGGCGAACCACACGTACACTACCGCTGCGATCAGCAACAGCGCACCCAACATTTTGATGACTGAAGATTCCGCAAAGAAGGTGACTCTAAAATAAAAAAGGCTAATGTTGGACGTCAAAGCAGTAATTAGTGGAAAAAATTTTCTCACTAGTGTGACATATGTGGCATTGTTAATATTATCAATATATAAATACATATGCAATGTATAAAGGAAAATCGTTATTAGCAAAAATCTCGAAAACTTCTTGAACGATTTACTTTAAATTTTTAGAAAATATTGCAATGAACATTTCGACGAACATAACTTGCAAATGAACATAACTTAAAGTAGTATATATCGTTTGTTATATCGAAAAACTAAGAAATTGTCCGTTCCGCCCCTTGCATGGGAAGCAATGGAACCCGTGTCCTTTTTAATTTCTTCGATGACACATCTTACAGATAAGACAGGCTCCATCGTTCAAAATGGTTCAAATGGCTCTGAGCAATATGGGACTTAACTTCTAAGGTCATCAGTCCCCTAGAACTTAGAACTACTTAAACCTAACTAACCTAAGGACATCACACATATCCGTGCCCGAGGCAGGATTCGAACCTGCGACCGTAGCGGTCGCGCGGTTCCAGACTGTAGCGCCTAGAACCGCTCGGCCACCCCGGCCGGCGGCTCCATCGTCGTTACCATAAATGCCACCGCACGAGATATGTGCACACTGAGTGGTTTCTGCCATGCATTCCAACCCTCAGTTGAAGTGAAATGTAATTCCTTGCAATATGTACATGCCGTATCTTCGTCATCTTAGGTGCTTTTACCCCTCTTTCTTGTCCCTCATTTCTGCCCTGCTGTAACTCTGCGTACGGCTGCAGCATTTCCAGGGCTAAAAGTAGGGAAGCTCAACAGAGTGGAGTTATTCATGGATGCACTTGGAGTATCAGTCATTAAAGAACACTGACGTCTAGCTTCCAGCTCAGTCGTTTGTAATCTGTCGCTCCAGTCAGTTTCTGCGAGTTCAGGAGGTCGGTTTGAGAAGTCAGTAGGTGCTTTAGTGGGAAGGTTTGCTGAACGATTGACTGAAGGATTTTCAATGGAATTGGCTGCTGCCTCAATCGAAATATCAGTCGTCGCAGCTGGTAGGAAGTCTTCGTCTGAGAAGACGTTGAAATTCGTTGGACAAATACCTTTTTTCTCGAATCCTTTCATTACAGTTCTCATGAACGCTTCATAAACAAAAGCTTGCCCAAACAAGAGACAGATTTGCCACAAAGTGACAACTTTGCCTGTGTTCGATCTCAACCACCTTCTCACTTCGTCTTCATAAAACAGGCTCAAGAATTTCAGAAATGCTACATCCAGGGGCTGAAGTTCATGAGAGCACTTTGGCGGAAAGCACAATAAACTAACACCGTTGCTGCGAGCTAGTTCTGGCATCTCCAAGTTTTTCGTGAGAGAGGCATGCCCATCAAAAAGCCACAGGACAGGATTTTCTACCTTTGCATTAGAAAAGTCGATGAACATGTGAAAGCAGAGTAAGAATATTTCGCTTCTCATCCATTGATTGGGTGGTTGGTTTGAGGGAGGGGGCCAAATAGCGAGGTCATCGGTCCCATCGCACTAGGGAAGGTTGAGGAAGAGAGTCGGCCGTGCCCTTTCAAAGGAACCATCCCGGCATTTGCCGAAATGATTTACGGAAATCACGGAAAATCTCTATCAGGATGGCCGGACGCGGGTTTGAGCCGTCGTCCTCCCGAATACGAGTCCAGTGTGCTAGCCACTCCGTCACTTCGCTCGGTAGTTCAAGATTTAGTGACATTCTTTTATCATTCTTTTATCTTTTGAGCGGCCTCGGCTATCTTTCAAAGAATTTCGTCTTACCATTAGAAGTTTTGAGAATAAAGTGAAATTCTCACCTTTTCGTTTACTGTTAATTATGAAATATCTGATTTCGATATGCCAAATTCTATATGAAATATTACGTAAGCCCAGACTATAAGACATTTCGTAAATCACGGACAATTATGAGTTTTTATTTCGTTTGCAGTGTTGTTAGAAACTAACGCAGACAGCTTCTCTTTCCCTTTGGTTTTTTTCCATTGGTGTTGCTTTAAGTCCAGCCATATATACATCAGAACACGTAAACGCAATGGAGAGCCTATGTGAAAAAAATCAAAATAGTAAAATAACGAAATTGAATCACATACGTTGTCAACGTTTTACCTAAAACATGCTATAATGGCTGCGAACATGAATTGACGAGAAGCTGACTCTATGCCAAACCTTCGTATTCATCTAACAACAAATTAGAGAATGAGAAAGAGATGGATGTGAGGTAGACACTTAGACACTCACACTTACCTACCGAGTGAAGTTCAGTGACTGCTTGAGTCTCGTCTTAGCGTCATATATATAGCGCGCTGCAATCTGATAACGCAATGACTCTGCGAAACTTTGTCTGCCTGACATTGGAGATCTCAGAACAAACAACGTCTGAGTCACTCATAGGGTACGATTATCACTGGCTGTTACTACGAGATAATCTGCTGCAATATTGACTCAAGCAAAATCACTCGTAGGCAGTTTTGAAGGTCAGCCTCTGTCTTATTAGTAGTTACTGAAGCTTACAGGTACGGTTAGACAAACGCCGCAGTGTGTGCATATGTTTCTGTAGCATCTTGGAATGCAGGGAAATAGTTTTCATTCTTGACTCTTCTTCACGCGGCAATTACAGTCTGAAACATAGGGTATTTGACATAGGCTGGTTGTCGAGAGTGTGACCAATTGAAGGTTGACTGGCGTACAGGACGAGTCCGAATTCTGCCAAAAACTTTTAGAAACTGTCCAGAATTGTTTCCTGAGTGTTTTTGTATCACAGTTCCTTGGCCTCCAATGGTTTGCTACAGCCTAATTAGTTCACTTCGTTACCCTAATTATCACAATCATTTAATTGTTCCTAGAATAGCTGCATACCGGTTTAAATGCTTGAGGCCGGCCGGTGTGGCCGAGCGGTTCAAGGCGCTTCAGTCTGGAACCGCTCGACCGCTACGGTCGCAGCTTCGAATCCTGCCTCGGGCGTGGATGTGTGTGATTTCCTTAGGTTAGTTAGGTTTAAGTAGTTCTAAATTCTAAGGACTGATGACGTCAGATGTTACGTCCCATAGTGCTCAGAGCCATTTGAACCATTAAATGCTTGAAATACAGACTGTGTTTTGTGTAAGCAGAGAAAACTTCCAACTGACTGACAGTAGTAGCTGATAAGGAGACAGTCTTTTGTGTCCTCACACCGATATTTGTACCCGGATTTCTCTGCCTCGTGATGGCTGGGTGTTGTGTGCTGTCCTTAGGTTAGTTAGGTTTAAGTAGTTCTAAGTTCTAGGGGACTGATGCCCATAGATGTTAAGTCCCATAGTGCTCAGAGCCATTTGAACCATTTGTACCCGTAGTCTACAGAAAGCTATAGAGTCTAAAGGGACAGAAGTAGCTTTTCTTATTGTTATTGACTTTCGGGAATTACCCAGTCAGTCATCACAAAAACACAATGTCAGCAATGACGATACATATGCGAGGACAACACAACACCTAGTCCCGAGAGGAGGAAACCTCCGACCCGGCCAGGAATCGAACCCGGACCACTTTGCTCGCCATTCCCCGCAGTTCGCCGCTCAGCTACCGAGGCGGACAACAGAGAAGTTGCGAAATAAAGAGTAATGCTGTCTGTATCTACAGTTACACTTCTCGAGGTGTGTGCGGCGGATGGCATTTGAGGAGGGGGATTGTAGTCAGCATTTTTACTTCTCCCTTTCCTGATACATTCGGGAACGATGAACGAAAAGAGTGTAAGACTTCACATGAGGAAGAATTTTTCTATTTTACGTTACGGTTATTTTGCGAGGTGCGTGTGGAGGAATCATTATGTCGCCTAACGCTTTTTCTTAGTATGCTCTTATAATTTTATCAGTACGCCTATCGGTGACATGTAAGTTGTAGTATTTGCCACTGAAGCTTGATGAACATTATCATGACGTTTCACGCTTAGTCAATGAACCGAGACGAAACGGGCCGTTCTTCTATGCATCTGCTCCATTAAACTTACCTTATAAAGATCCCACACTGACGAGCAGCTTTCAAGCATTGCTCTACCAGACATTTATAAATTACCTCCATTGTGGGCGGATTTCATTTCTTGAATGACTGCCAGTCAGACACACGCACGGTACATGCAGTACCAGTGAGGATGCTGTCCGTGTGTAGAACGGGGAAGGACAGCACTTGGAAAACTGCACGAGTTGCCGGGTGTTCAGGAGTGCTGTGCTGAATGTCTTCAACACATGGTGAAACCAGAGAGAAACCACGCCCAGACGTCGTGGGGTTGGGCGGCCACTCCTCATTACAGATGTCGGGCGTCGTGGGCTGGGCAGACTGGTAATACTGGACAGGCGGCGAACTGTGGCGGAACTAACATCACACTTCAATACTGGGCAGAGCAAAAGTGTCTGACCACACAGTGCACCGAACATCCCTAACGACGGGTCTCCGTAGCAGACGACCTATGCACGTGCCAATGTTCACGCCACGACCTCGACAACTACGACTGAAATGGGCACGTGACCATCGACACTGGACGTTGGCGCAGTGGCTGAGCGTTGCTCGGACTGATGAATCTCGATGCCGATGTGAGGGCACGAATCCTCCGTCCTCCAGTGGAACAGCTGCTTGACGCATAGTCTGAGAGACGGAGAGAAGCTGGCGGCGGCTACATTATGCTCTGAGCAACGTGAGCATATTATCTATTCACTGTCCTCCACAAGGTCTAGAAATCTGTAACGGGAATTTTCTAACCCCTTGCATATGTGGGAGCAGCGACAAGTGCTTTGAATGTAGTGCCCACTCTTTGGATGACGCAGTAGATCGTTGTTCGCGCCAAGTGGCGGAGTTTACTTAGCACTGGTACCACTGGCCTTTACTCATATACCGTCCGCGAATTCGTATTCTGTAAGCGTTTGTAAGCTATAAAAACCATTTTTTTCTTAATCAGCAGTTTTGAGTGTGAGGTTTTTTATTGTGGTTTAACGTACCTGTGGTGTCACCGGCAGACACCATACTTGCTAGGTGGTAGCTTTTAAATCGGCCGCGGTCCGCTAGTATAGGTCGGACCCGCGTGTCGCCACTGTCAGTGATTTCAGACCGAGCGCCACCACACGGCAGGTCTAGAGAGACGTACTGGCACTCGCCCCAGTTGTACAGCCGACGTTGCTAGGAAAGGTTCACTGAGAATTACGCTCTCATTTGCCGAGACGATAGTTAGCATAGCCTTCAGCTAAGTCAATTGCTACGACCTAGCAAGGCGCCAATTATCCTTTGCTATGTATCTAATGACGCATATACTGTATCAACAAGACCAATGTTCACCAATTGTGGATTAATGTTAAGTATTCCAGAAGCTACGTACTTTTCTTTATAGCATTCATTACGTATCCTGTTTCAGACCTCACGCCAGCCTGCGTGAGTTTAAGCGCGTGCCTTTCGGTTACCCGTCACTGTGGATTGGCTGTCTTGCCAGTCCACCACTACAGTACCCACGATTGGTGACACCGAGAAGAAAAAGTACACTAAAGAGCAAATTAAACGTGAAGCAACGGTGCCTACAACTGACAATATTACGCCGAGACGGCAGACATGGAGCCGAACGCAGTACAAACAGTGTTATGTTATGTTATGTTAACCGGGGACCTAGAAACAACGGAGAGGCTCCGTCCCCGCCGCAGCCGCAGTGGTCCGCAACCCCACGACGACTACCGCAGTCCACTTCACCTCTCCGCCGCCCCACATCAGACCAAGGTTTATTGTGCGGTTCGGCTCCCGGTGGCCCCCCAAGGAACGTCTCACACCAGACGAGTGTAACCCCTATGTATGCGTGGTAGAGTAATGGTGGTGTACGCGTACGTGAAGAAATGATTGAGGTGCCATAGTGGACGATAAATTTGAGCAGCCGCGTATTTGTCAGGTCGAATCTTCCGTTGCTTACGACCAATACAATAGGCAGCAACAGCAAGCGCGCACCTTGCCTCGTAAACAGTTCTATAAACAGGCGACTACATCTGAGAATGGAATTAAGTGATGCCCTCGGTGCTATTCACGGCACAAGCGCCAAGATTGCCCGTCCAGACAAGCTCGGTGTTACGCTTGTGACAAAAAAGGTCACATCCAATCCGTATTTTTGTAAAGGAAAAAAAAAAAACAGAAGTATTCTGCCCAATTACAAAAATCAAGTCACAAGGCCCATGTAATCTGTTGAATCCGTCCTAGTCGTCAATTGTGCGGTGTCTAGGAAACCTGCTTTCTTGGATCGCTAGACAAACAATTAAAGCAAATTGTACTAATGAGTTTTATTACAAAAAGTAAATGACAGTACTTAACTTTGAGAATTACATAGATGTGTCGCAAGCAAATGGCGACAGACATAATAAACGAGCTTCTTCAGTATAACAGTTCCAAGTTGGAGCTACATACAATACGCAAAGTAACTGGTGTTGACGCTGGTGTCCTAGTTGCCAGTCTTGACGCTGCTGTAGACGTGATCGCGACCGGTCGGCGGGCGCGGCGCTTATGTCTTCTTCGCATAGAGGCCGCTGCTGTCGCGTTGTCAACCTGGAGAGGGGTCGGTCAGCGTGCAACTGGCTGACGTCTTCTTCTCAGAGCTCTCTCTGCTCTCTCGTTCCCGACTAGAGTGCCGGTGCTTGACTTTACGCCGTAACATAATCAATGCAGTGTATCCTATGCTGGGTGTAGCAGGAATTTTTCTGTTTTCGCTTTTTCGTCTAACAGGTGAAAGTTTGATTTTATTTTTTACACATTCACTGGCATTGAAGGGGTTTACTTTTATTTAATTCTGTCCCGGCTAAGTATCAGTTTGATTACTTTAAAAACCCAATGTTAAACGTGGGTCACTACGCGTATAATCTTCCCAACTCTGAGATAAAAAATCTTTAGTAGCTTTACTACCAATGTTTACAGACGACGATACTTTAACCTTTCGTTCAATTGTTTTAGGTACGAACCGCTAGTTTGTTCTTGGCATAGATCATGTAACCTTAACGTTTATTAATCTAAGTTAAATTAATGTTCAAGACTTGTATTATGTTTCAAATTAACAACGTCAGTTTATTGACAAGAATTATTAATAAATAGGTTCACTCATACGATCTAATTCAAAGAAGTTCTTTAATTAGATGTCTAAGTAGGATTACCGATAGCATCAGAGATGTTAGATAATATCCTGTCACTTTCGGTAAATAAGTTATTTCTATTTAATATCCGCAAACTGTCATTAACTATGATCACTAGTCGCGTGAAGTTAAAGTTTCCCACTATCACAATTCAAAGTCCGAATCCGGTTAAAAATCTCAGTTCAGTAAAGTGTTTAAATAATCACACGAATTGACATTAAAGCCAAAGAGATTACTATTCACCTTCCCGTTTATCTAATCTGATAAATTTCCAAATTAAGGTCTTGAATTGACAATCCTCAAAAACAATCTCGTCACGGTCTATTCTTGATCCCCGTTTAATAAAGTCCCAATTGCTGTTCTCTAAAGCTGTACATCCTAAATAACTTCTGAATTAGAACAGACTAGAGACTGGAGTATCGTAATTACAACGTATGGCTATTTATACTTTAATAAACACTATCTTTGGTGTTCCAGACCTACGTTCTATGACTATAATATTGATTTTCTTACGTATTGGAATAACTAATATTTTAACATTTTCTACTGTTTTTCCCCCTTCCCATGTTTCTAAAAGTTATAATTAAATTTTCCTTTTCTTTTCTTTTGCTTTCTATTCTAGATATTTCCCTCTATTTTGTTTTTTATTTATTTTTCGTAATGACTACTTGTGGAGGGACTTGGGTCATTTTGTGAATTGATATTTTAAGGACATGGAAGCTAATTTGGGAGCTATTTTTGTTTATTCAACACCGAGAGGCGCTGTAGGTATTACATGGGCCATCAACATAACCGATACAGGCTTTCAGAGCCGAAGGCCCAATGATGTACCCTTGATGGCTGCACGACACCAGGCTTTACGTCTCGCCTGGACCCGTCAACGCCGACATTGGACTGTTGATGAGTGGAAAGATGTTACCTGGTCGGACAAGCCTCGTTTCAAATTCTATCGAATGGATGGACGCGTAGGAGTATGGAGACAACCTCATGACTCCATGGACCCTGCATGAGAAGCCGGTGGAGGCTCATTAATGGTTAGGGGCGTGTGCAGTTGGAGTGATATGGGACACCTGAGATGTCTTGTTACGACTTTTACAGGTGACACGTACGTAAGCATCCTGTTTGATCACCTGCATCCATTCGTGTCCATTGTGCATTCCCACGGACTTCGGCAATTCCAGCAGGACAATGCGACACCTCATACGTCCATAATTGTTACAGAGGCGCTCCAGGAACACTCTTCTGGATTTAGACACTTCCGATGGCCACCAAATTCCTCAGACATGAGCATTATTGAGCATATTTGGGATGCCTTGCGAGTGCTGTTTACAAGAGATCTCCACCCCGTCGTACTCTTACGGATTTATGGTCATCCCTGCATGGTGTCAATTCCCTCCAGCAAAACTTCAGACATTTGCCGAGTCGATGTCACGTCGTGTTGCAGCAGTTCTGTGTGCTCGCAGGGGCCCAACACGATATTAGGCAGAAGGGCCAATTTCTTTGGATCTTGAGTGTATAATCGCTGTTCCTCTGTACGCATATTTTTTTATATAGACTGTAAAGAACCAGATGAACAAAAGTGAGAAAGGATGATTATAATTTTGAAGAGAGAAATCAAAAGCGTCGAAGCTTGTATTGACAGCCCATCTTTACGTCCATGATACTTGACCGTGGAAAGTTAATTAAAACTTTTGTATCGGTACTGAACTTGTAATACACTATGGCCATTAAAATTGCTACACCAAGAAGAAATGCAGATGATATACGCGTATTCATTGGACAAATATATTATAGTAGAACTGATATGTGATTACATTTTCACGAAATTTGGGTGCATAGATTCTGAAGAATCAGTACCCAAATCAACCACCTCTGGCCGTAATAACGGCCTTGATCCGTCTGGGCATTGAGTCAAACAGAGCTTGGATGACTTGTACAGGTACAGCTGCCCATGCAGCTTCAACGTGATACCACAGTTCATCAAGAGTAGTGATTGGCGTATTGTGACGAGCCTGTTGCTCAGCCACCATTGACCAGACGTTTTCTATTGGTGAGAGATCTGGAGAATGTGCTGGCCAGGGCAGCAGTCGAACATTTTCTGTAACCACAAAGGCCCGTACAGGACCTGCAACATGCTGTCGTGCATTATCCTGCTGAAATGTAGGGTTTCGCAGGCATCGAATGAAGGGTAGAGCCACGGGTCGTAACACATCTGAAATGTAACGTCCACTGTTCAAAGTGCCGTCAATGCGAACAAGAGGTGACCCAGGCGTGTAACCAATGGCACCACATACCATCACGCCGGGTGATACGGCAGTATGGCGATGACGAATACACGCTTCCAATGTGCGTTCACCGCCATGTCGCCAAACACGGATGCGACCATCATGATGTTGTAAACAGGACCTGGATTCATCCGAAAAATTGACGTTTTGCCATTCGTGCACACAGGTTCGTCGTTGAGTACACCATCGCAGGCACTCCTGTCTTTGATGCAGCGTCAAGGGTAACAGCAGCTATGATCTCCGAGCTGATAGTCCATGCTGCTGCAAACGTCGTCGAACTGTTCGTGCAGATGGTTGTTGTCTTGCGAATGTCCCCATCTGTTGACTCAGGGATCGAGACGTGGCTGCACGATCCGTTACAGCCATGCGGATAAGACGCCTGTCATCTCGGCTGCTAGTGATACGAGGCCGTTGGGATCTAGCACGGCGTTCCGTATTACCCTCCTGAACCCACCGATTCCATATTCTGCTAACAGTCATTGGATATCGACTAACGCGAGCAGCAATGTCGCGATATAATAAACCGCAATCGTGATAGGCTACAATCCGACGTTTATCAAAGTCGGAAACGTGATGGTACGCATTTCTCCTCCTTACACGAGGCAACGCCGGTGAACTGCTGTTTGTGTATGAGAAATCGGTTGGAAACTTTCCTCATGTCAGCACGTTGTAGATGTCGCCACCGGCGTCAAACTTGTGTGAATGCTCTGAAAAGTTAGTCATTTGCATATCACAGCATCTTCTTCCCGTCGGTTAAATTTCGCGTCTGTAGCACGTCATCTTCGTGGTGTAGCAATTTTAATGGCTCAAATGGCTCTGAGTACTATGGGACTTAACTTCTGTGGTCATCAGTCCCCTAGAACTTAGAAGTACTTAAGCCTAACTAACCTAAGGACATCACACACATCCATGCCCGAGGCAGGATTCGAACCTGCGACCGTAGCGGTCACGCGGTTCCAAACTGAAGCGCTTAGAACCGCACGGCCACACCGGCCGGCCAATTTTAATGTCCAGTAGTGTAAAATAATGCTATAAAGACGAATCGGACTTCGTAATGGAACTTCTGAGTGAAGACTGGTGCTAGCATTCGTCGTGCAATATGCACCTAAAGCCGCAACAACGGCAGCTGATCAATTGCATTATCATGTTAAGAGGACTGACGTAGGAAAATTGCTCTGAATAATTTGCTGAAAGTAATTAACAATCAGATTAGGACAAAGTTGAACCAAATAACAAACTATTAAAGTAAACGTTCGCAATACTGCTACTTTAGTCAAATATTATTTCGTAAGTTGACACGACCTTTTAAAATTCATTCGATCAGGAGGAACGAAACCAAAAAAGAGGGTATAAGATGACTCTGAGGGACCAGCATTTGTCTTTAAAACAAGCACCTAAGGAAAGCCATATAGGGAGCTCCGGAGACGATAACAAAATGTAGGATTACAATACGGCAGGCCAAAGCTACACACCAGTCGGGAACAACAACAAGGACATCCGCGCTACATGGATTTCCCGGTATGGTTGCTCGGTACATGTCACAACAGACCAAAGATGGCACTTCTAATCTGCCTTACTTCTGTACATTGCTAAATTGTATGGATTCCACAACCACCAGTTGCCACTCTGCCAGCAGCACGACAGTAAGCGTATTTGCCTCAGGACTCTCAAATTCGCGTTTATCTGCGAATACACGGCCTGGACAGCAGCAATTCAGCCAATGCTGCTCGGCCTCTGCACTGCCGTCAAGAAAGACAGTGGTGTGTCTTCAGCTGAGATGGTTCTATGGCATGGGTGGACAAGGGTCGCAAACCATACCCTGGCTTGCTTGCCTACTCGCACACTTCACCCATGGCTACGCCACGCTGCCTCAGGAAGAGAAGGGGGAATAGGGGGAAACGGCGAACGCGCCATATTTAGATGGCAAAGCAGTTGTGCTGCGTTTGACTTGGCTTCATATTTCATATATCTCAATAACATAGGTCTCCAACGAATCAAATTCTCACTACTATCTCATTAAACTGCAGGGCCAAAGCAACTGGTACACCTGCGTAATATCGTATAGGGCCCGCGGGAGCACGCAGAAGTGGCATGGACTCGACTAATGTCTGACGTAGTGCTGGAGGGTATTGACACCATGCAGGGATGTCCATAAATCGCTAAGAGTACGACGGGGTGGAGATCTCTTGTGAATAGCATGTTGCAAGCCATCCTAGATTTGCTCCGTAATGTTCATGTCTAGGGATTTTGGCGGCCAGCGGAAGTGTGTTCCTGGAACAGCTCTGTAGCAATTCAGGTCGTGTGGGCTGTCACATTCTCCTGCTGAAATTGCACAAGTCCGTCGGAATGCACAATGGACGTGAATGGATGCAGGTTCAAAATAGTTCAAATGGCTCTGAGCACTATGGGACTTAACATCTGAGGTCATCAGTCTCCTAGAACTTAGAACTACTTGAACTTAACTAACCTAAAGACATCACACACATCCATACGTGAGGCAGGATTCGAACCTGCGACCGTAGCGGTGGATGCAGGTGATCAGACAGCATGCTTACGTACGTGTCATCTGTCAGAATCGTATCTAGACGTGACGTATCAGGGGTCCCATATCACTCCAACTGCACACGCCCCACACCATTACAAAGCCTCCACCACCTTGAACAGTCCCCTGCTGACATTCAGGGTCTGTGGGTTCATGAGGTTTTCTCCATAACCATACACGTCTATCTACTCGAAACAATATGAAATGCGACTCGCCCGACCAGGCAACGTTTCCAGTCATCAACAGTCGAATGCCGGTGATGATAGGCTCTGGCGAGGCGTATAAAGCTTTGTGTCGTGCAGACATCAAGGGTACACGGCCTTCGGCTCCGAAAGCTCATATCGACGATGTTTCTCTGAATGGTTCGCACGCTGACACTTGTTGATGGCCTAGCTGCAGCAATTGGTGGAATGGTTGCACTTCATCTACATCTACATCTACATTTATACTCCGCAAGCCACCCAACGGTGTGTGGCGGAGGGCACTTTATGTGCCACAGTCATTACCTCCCTTTCCTGTTACAGTCGCGTACGGTTCGCGGGAAGAACGACTGTCTGAAAGCCTTTGTGCGCGCTCTAATCTCTCTAATTTTACATTCGTGATCTCCTCGGGAGGTATAAGTAGGGGGGAGCAACATATTCGATACCTCATCCAGAAACGCACCCTCTCGAAACCTGGCGAGCAAGCTACACCGCGATGCAGGGCGCCTCTCTTGCAGAGTCTGCCACTTCAGTTTGTTAAACATCTCCGTAACGCTATCACGGTTACCAAATAACCCTGTGACGAAACGCGCCGCTCTTCTTTGGATCTTCTCTATCTCCTCCGTCAACCCGATCTGGTACGGATCCCACACTGATGAGCAATACTCAAGTATAGGTCGAACGAGTGTTTTGTAAGCCACCTCCTTTGTTGATGGACTACATTTTCTAAGGACTCTCCCAATGAATCTCAGCCTTACCCACAATTAATTTTATACACTCCTGGAAATTGAAATAAGAACACCGTGAATTCATTGTCCCAGGAAGGGGAAACTTTATTGACACATTCCTGGGGTCAGATACATCACATGATCACACTGACAGAACCACAGGCACATAGACACAGGCAACAGAGCATGCACAATGTCGGCACTAGTACAGTGTATAGCCACCTTTCGCAGCAATGCAGGCTGCTATTCTCCCATGGAGACGATCGTAGGGATGCCGGATGTAGTCCTGTGGAACGGCTTGCCATGCCATTTCCACCTGGCGCCTCAGTTGGACCAGCGTTCGTGCTGGACGTGCAGACCGCGTGAGACGACGCTTCATCCAGTCCCAAACATGCTCAATGGGGGACAGATCCGGAGATCTTGCTGGCCAGGATAGTTGACTTACACCTTCTAGAGCACGTTGGGTGGCACGGGATACATGCGGACGTGCATTGTCCTGTTGGAACAGCAAGTTCCCTTGCCGGTCTAGAAATGGTAGAACGATGGGTTCGATGACGGTTTGGATGTACCGTGCACTATTCAGTGTCCCCTCGACGATCACCAGTGGTGTACGGCCAGTGTAGGAGATCGCTCCCCACACCATGATGCCGGGTGTTGGCCCTGTGTGCCTCGGTCGTATGCAGTCCTGATTGTGGCGCTCACCTGCATGGCGCCAAACACGCATACGACCATCATTGGCACCAAGGCAGAAGCGACTCTCATCGCTGAAGACGACACGTCTCCATTCGTCCCTCCATTCACGCCTGTCGCGACACCACTGGAGGCGGGCTGCACGATGTTGGGGCGTGAGCGGAAGACGGCCTAACGGTGTGCGGGACCGTAGCCCAGCTTCATGGAGACGGTTGCGAATGGTCCTCGCCGATACCCCAGGAGCAACAGTGTCCCTAATTTGCTGGGAAGTGGCGGTGCGGTCCCCTACGGCACTGCGTAGGATCCTACGGTCTTGGCGTGCATCCGTGCGTCGCTGCGGTCCGGTCCCAGGTCGACGGGCACGTGCACCTTCCGCCGACCACTGGCGACAACATCGATGTACTGTGGAGACGTCACGCCCAACGTGTTGAGCAATTCGGCGGTACGTCCACCCGGCCTCCCGCATGCCCACTATACGCCCTCGCTCGAAGTCCGTCAACTGCACATACGGTTCACGTCCACGCTGTCGCGGCATGCTACCAGTGTTAAAGACTGCGATGGAGCTCCGTATGCCACGGCAAACTGGCTGACACTGACGGCGGCGGTGCACAAATGCTGCGCAGCTAGCGCCATTCGACGGCCAACACCGCGGTTCCTGGTGTGTCCGCTGTGCCGTGCGTGTGATCATTGCTTGTACAGCCCTCTCGCAGTGTCCGGAGCAAGTATGGTGGGTCTGACACACCGGTGTCAATGTGTTCTTTTTTCCATTTCCAGGAGTGTATGATCATTCCACTTCAAATCGTTCCGCACGCATACTCCCAGATATTTTACAGAAGTAACTGCTACCAGTGTTTGTTCCGCTATCATATAATCATACAATAAAGGATCCTTCTTTCTATGTATTCGCAATACATTACATTTGTCTATGTTAAGGGTCAGTTGCCACTCCCTGCACCAAGTGACTATCCGCTGCAGATATTCCTGCATTTCGCTACAATTTTCTAATGGTGCAACTTCTCTGTATACTACAGCATCATCCGCGAAAAGCCGCATGGAACTTCCGACACTATCTACTAGGTCATTTATATATATTGTGAAAAGCAATGGTCCCATAACACTCCCCTGTGGCACGCCAGAGGTTACTTTAACGTCTGTAGACGTCTCTCCGTTGATAACAACATGCTGTGTTCTGTTTGCTAAAAAGTCTTCAATCCAGCCACACAGCTGGTCTGATATTCCGTAGGCTCTTACTTTGTTTATCAGGCGACAGTGCGAAACTGTATCGAACGCCTTCCGGAAGTCAAGAAAAATAGCATCTACCTGGGAGCCTGTATCTAATATTTTCTGGGTCTCATGAACAAATAAAGCGAGTTGGGTCTCACACGATCGCTGTTTCCGGAATCCATGTTGATTCCTACATAGTAGATTCTGAGTTTCCAAAAACGACAAGATACTCGAGCAAAAAACATGTTCTAAAATTCTACAACAGATTGATGTCAGAGATATAGGTCTATAGTTTTGCGCATCTGCTCGACGACCCTTCTTGAAGACTGGGACTACCTGTGCTCTTTTCCAATCATTTGGAACCTTCCGTTCCTCTAGAGACTTGCGGTACACGGCTGTTAGAAGGGGGGCAAGTTCTTTCGCGTACTCTGTGTAGAATCGAATTGGTATCCCGTCAGGTCCAGTGGACTTTCCTCTGTTGAGTGATTCCAGTTGCTTTTCTATTCCTTGGACACTTATTTCGATGTCAGCCATTTTTTCGTTTGTGCGAGGATTTAGAGAAGGAACTGCAGTGCGGTCTTCCTCTGTGAAACAGCTTTGGAAAAAGGTGTTTAGTATTTCAGCTTTACGCTTGTCATCCTCTGTTTCAATGCCATCATTATCCCGGAGTGTGTGGACATGCTGTTTCGAGCCACTTACTGACTTAACGTAAGACCAGAATCGCGTTGAATGATTTTCTGCAGTCGTCTTTGGTCCCGTTCTTGCAGGATCCTTTTCCGTTTCGGACGTAGCAATGTCGGAGATTTCATGATATAACCGGATTCCTGATATTCACGGTACACTCGTGAAATGGTCGTACAGGAAAATCCATACTTATCGCTACCTCGAAGATACTGTGGCCCATCGCTCGTGCTCCGACTATAACACCACGTTCAAACTCACTCACGTCTCGATAACCTGTCACTGTAGTAGCAGTAACCGATGTAAGTGCTGCGCCCGACACTTCCTGTCTTATGTAGGTGTTGCAGAACGCAGAGCCGTACTCTGCCTGTACACGTACCTGTGAGTTCAGAGGTCAGGATTACGTGTTTTTTTTTCAGAATTTGTTTATTCTGTAACGCGATTTTATTTTTAGATGAATCCTCCGCCGAATCACAATAAACTGTTTCTCAACCTGCAGCGTCTTACTGTAGGCAGTGGGCAGTCAACTCGTCTTAAATGCTAGGTCTGCAGCCCATTCCTCATGTTCTAATTTTCGTTCCTTCACTCCTTCGATCGCAGATTTGTTCCAGGAATGCCCCTGGTGTTAGCCAACGTACTTTGAAGTAAAACATAAATAAAACATAAAGCCCTACACTCTTCGTTGCTGCAACCGACAGTGGAATAATGCGTGCAACCTCAGAAGTTTTACTATTCATACCACCAATTCCTTCACTTGCTCCGTGCCTGCAAATTTAGTGCAAAGTGCTTCCTGGTGTACAAAACAGCCGGTCGGGGTGGCCGAGTGGTTCTAGGCGCTACAGTCTGGAACCGCACGACCGCTACGGTCGCCGGTTCGAATCCTGCCTCGGGCATGGGTGTGTATGATGTCCTTAGGATAGTTAGGTTTAAGTAGTTCTAATTTCTGGGGGACTGATGACCTCAGAAGTTAAGTCCCATAGTGCTCAGAGCCATTTGAACCATTTTTGTACAGATCAATGAATCCTGTCTGTCACTGGTAATTTTTTGCTCTTTCATTGCCAACTAAATCTTCAAACTCTTTCAGTGTAGAGTTGTAATATTGTTTCATAGCAAATTTGCGGTACCCGTCGATTATGCGACTGCATGATAGATACTGAGAATTCTCAGCCCTCTCTCCTGTCATTCTCATTCACTTTTAAAGGCTTTTGACGACACATCGCTAGACTGCCTCCTTTGCTGCAAACAGCCACTGGGCCTGTGAACGTTCTTCATACCACGAACAAATAACGAAGGGTAAACAGAGCTGACACCACGACTCCGCCGACCGAGAAATGCCACATCGCAGTACACAGTTCTGTAGCGACATCTCCAATCGGTGTAGGCTGCATGCTTATTATTTCGAGTTCTTCGCAAACACAATCGTAATTTTCTTCTCGCAACAGACAGGCTCAGGCATGTACTCTGGTTTTCCCTTCTAGTCATTTTCCCTTACCATATTCCTTATCGAGAGAGATAGCCTGCTCAAATGATGTCCAGATAAATGAGATTATGTTCTAGCGTTCAGTCTATATAGTAGGTACCAAAAGCGATTACTGATTGACTGACGCGTCATGGCCCAGCCGAAACCGCTAAGGATAGAAACTTGAAATTGGGAGACAGTGTTGATCTTACACTATGGGCGTAGTTTAGAAAGTGAATTTTCGAAATTCCACTCTTAACGTGCTGCAATAGCGGATGAAAGGTTTTTGGAAAGGTGTCGGTATGAAGGTAATTTTGAAGATAGACCTACGAACATTGGTATTTAGTTTCTCGGTCGGCGATAAAGAAGTACCTGTTTCAGAACTTTTGAATATTTAATCCCCATGTGGGTGAAATACTGGTAGAAAGAGTTTTTGGAAATAAATCATTATTAAAGAACTACTAAAGTATTTTTAAAGCACCATCTATGATAACTGGTACTTGGCTTCTTGTTTACAAAATAAAAGATACGTGCTTTACTGTTTTAGAAATTCAATCCCTAAGGGAGTGGAATAGGGGATGACCTTTTTTTAAGTATATTATTACGAAAGGATTTTTAAAGCTAAACCTATGAATTTTGGAAATTGGCTTCTCGGTTAGTAAAGAAAAATTTAACGTTACACTGTTTCTGGAAATTCAGCCCTTATGGGGGCGAAATAGGGGATGAAAATTTGTAAGAAAATATCTCGTTACACTGAATACAATTTAAAGTTAAATCTGTAGTAATAGATATTTCACTTCTCCGATAGATGTAAAGAAATATGGGATGAAAGGTTCTATGGAAATGTCACCATAAGAAAGCAAAAAGCATGATTATTAAGTCTTGGACTCTAGCAACCAGAATCAATTTTTATTCAGAAGTACAGTTGTAAGGGACCATGGGTCTATGGCGTGAAATGTTTAGAAGGCGTTGCAATTTGCGCACAACATAAAAATACGATTAAAGAAAAACAAAAAAAATCTGTGGAGGACATACAATCTACGATAGCGAAGCAGTGAGCGCTAAGCTACAGGTTAAATATGCTTGGACAAAGTAGTGCATGTATTCGTAAACACCACTCACGGATTACGCATTAGAACTGGTCCAACCGACAAACTGCCTCCTGCAAGCCAGCACGAGAAGCGGTCAAAGATCGTGGGGTATGCAGATGTCGTCAGACCCTCCAGGTGTTACTGCCAGCAGATAAAAGAAAGTAAACGGGAGTAACCTACTGGATCTCAGACGCATATCACTAATGCCGATCTGCAGTAGGATTTTGGAGCATATAACGTGCTCGAACTTTATAAACCATCTCGAAGAAAACATTTTATCGATAAATAGATTCGGAAAATACTGTATCTCTCTTGTGAAACACAACTATCTTTTCATTCTAGCGAACTAATTAGTGCTATCGACAGAGAACATCAAATTTATTTCATATTTTTAGATTTCCTGAAGGCTTTTGACAACTTTCCTCAAAGCGAACTTCTACTTGGACTGCGTGCCTATGAAGTGCCTTCTCGGCCGTATGAATGGATTCGTGATGTTCTATCAGAAAGGTCACAGTTCGTAACAACTGACAGACAGTCATCAAGTAAAACATACGTAATATCTGGGGTTCCCCGTGGAAGTGTTATAGGCCCTCTGTTGTTCCTGAACAACATGAACTATTTAGGAGTCAATCTGAGCAGTCGTCTTGGAACGTTTGCAGATGATGCTGTCATTTACCGTTACTTAATGCCATGAGATGATCAAAAAGAATTTCAAAATGATAAAGACAAGGTATCTGTATGGCGGTTGACTTTTAGATCATGAAACGTTATGGACATCAGCAAAACAACGGAATCATCAAAATTCAGTTACACGATAAATCAAGCAAATCTAAATGCTGTAAACTCAGTTAAATTCCTAGCTATTACCGTTACAAGTAAACAAATTGGAACTATCACTTAGATAGTGTTGTGGGGAAAGCAACCAAAAAGAAACTTAGAAAATGTAACAGGTTTACTAAAGAGACTGCTCACGCTACGATTGCCCGCCCTACTGTAGAGAATTGCTGTGCAGTGTAGAATCCGCATCAGATTGTACTAACAAACGACGTCGAAAGGGTTCAAAGAAGGGCAGCTCGTTTTGTATTATCGCGAAATAAGGGTACAGAGTGCGACGGATATGCTACACGAATTGGAGTGGTATTCATTAAAGGCAAAGCGATTTTCGTTGCGACAAGATGATCTCCTAAAATTTCAATCGCCAACTCTGTCCTCAGAGTTCGAAAAAAAATGTTCAAATAAGTGTGAAATCTTATGGGACTTAACTGCTAAGGCCATCAGTCCATAAGCTTACACACTACTTAACCTAAATTATCCTAAGGACAAACACACAAACCTATGCCCGAAAGAGGACTCGAACCTCCGCCGGGACCAGCCGCACAGTCCATGACTGCAGCGCCTCAGACCGCTCGGCTAATCCTGCGCGGCTGTCCTCAGAGTGTGAGCATATCTTGTTAGATCCAATCTGCGTACGGAAGAATGATCATTTTTGTGGCGGTGTTCGTAGCGACAAACAATTCGCGGTAGAAACGGCTTACGAAGTCACCGCCACACTTTTAATAGCGGGCCGACCGGTCCGCTGGAACAGTGAACAGAAAGATGAAAACCCAAACACTCTGATTAAATAAAAGTCGGTACTTATCTTTATTAACGAAGATACAGAAACACAGTGGTGAACTCCGTGTCTACAGAAATCTGTCTAGTTCGAGTCGGAGCGGCTAGGTCAGCGTCGGCTGACGACAAACCACAACTCTGCTGCGATGAACACACAACTGACTAGCAAGTACACAATTCGGTGGCGAGTATACAACTGAGCGGCGAATACAGAACTGTCCTAGCGCTCGCGACTCCAGCGCTTAAGAAGCCAGAAGCCAGCGGTGGCGCGCGCAGACTTGCGGCGATTTCCTGTATCGCTGGCGCTGCTTATGCGGACGGCGTCCGGACTTTGATGCTGCCAACCTTTTGGCAGCGGGCTCGGGTGGCATTACCGGCTAGGATATAACAATCATCATAATAAAATAAGAGGAATCAGAGCTCTCGCAGAAAGAGTGAATTGTTCGTTTCTCCCTCGTGCTGAACGAAAGAGGAACGGAAGAGAAGTAGCTTAAAGGTGGTTCCAAGAACCCTCTGCCAGGCACTTAATTGTGAATCGCAGAGAAATCATGTAGACGTATATGTAGACTTCGAGGATGCCGCTGCTTCTTTATTTAAGCGGCTTCTCATTTGGACTCACAAGGCAGAATGTACCAAATACCAGACTTCTCTACCTCAGTAAAATGCTGGAAGGTACCGGGAATCGAAGCATTAGCTAAACATTATAGAGTTTGGCATCGAAGGTCATTGATCTGTGGTTCGACAAACACACAAACCTAGCCTTATTGACGTTGGAAACAATTTCTTTCGGGTATCTGAAAGCCTCAAGACCCTTTCATCACGCCTTTGCAAAATTTTTCATCAGGACAAAATTAAATGCAGATGAGGCAGAAGGACTTTTCTTGAAACAATGTTAGTGGTTTGTTCTTACATACCGATCCCGCAAAATATACGGTGACGGAAAAAATCGCAACACCAAAAAATAATTAATGTAGAGTAATGAAATTTCGGGAGTACGTTTGTATAAGTAGCATATTTATGTGATTATTCAAAATTGCATGCACTGTGTTGTACAGGTGCCGGAAGTCAGTTTGTCGCACAGAATTCCATGCGTGATACACTTCGTTGGGCACTACGCCTCATGTTGGCTGTGGAGGACGATGGAGTTGTCGTCGGTTGATGTCCCATATGTGCTCGTTTGGGATAGATCTGGTGATCAAGCAGACCAACGACACATGTCGACACTCGATAGAGCATTTTGGGTTACAACAGCAGTACGTAGATTGCGATATCCTCTTGGAAAACACCCCATGTAATACTGTTTACGAATGGCAGCACAACAGTTTGAATCACTAGACTGGCGTACAGTTTTGCACTACGAGTGCGTGGGATAACCAAGAGAGTGCTCCTGTTGTCATACAAAATCGCAACCCTGACCATACTTCCAGGTGCAGGCCCTGTGTGTCCAGCACGCAGACAGGTTAATTGCAGGCACTCCACTGACCTCCTTCTAACCAACACAAGCTCATCATTGGCATCGAGGCAGAACCAGCTTTCTTCGGAAAACACAGCAGACCCCCACCAAGCCCTCAGATGAGCTCTCGCTTGACACCACTGAAGTCGTAAATGGCAGCGGTTTGGGGTAAGTGAAATGCACGCTATGGGACTTCTGGTAGGAGCTGTCCTCGAAGTAACAGATTTGTTACACTTCGTTGTGTCACCGTGGTGCCAACTGCTGCTGAAATTGCTGCTGCAGACACAGTTACAATGCAGCAGAGACACACGCCAAACGCAATGGTCTCATCACCTCGGGTGCCCATCCGGGGCCCGGTCTTCTTGCGACCGTACATTCTGGTGACCACCACTGCCAGTATTCATGCATAGTGGTGCATTCCTGCCAAGTCTTCCAGCAGTATCGCAGAACGAACAATCAGCTTCTCGTAGCCCTGTTACACGATATTCAAACTCACTGAGGTGCGTCCGCTTAGCTGAGTGGTGACGTGTTTGCCTACCAGGTTCGATTCCCGCCCGGACTGGAGATTTTGTCCTCTCGTGGACTGTGTGTGGTGTTGTCCTCATCATCTCGTCATCACCGACGCGCAACTCGCCCAGTGTGGCGTCGCCTCAAATAAGACTTGCAACCCGGCGGCCGAACGTCCGCGGATGGGGCCTCCCGGCCATCAGTGCCACACGATCATTTCAGAGAGCTGTTGATAACGGCGACCTTGTCGCCTTAGAGACTTTCTTGACTGGCATCAACTCACCACGTCCAATCTCAAAGATAACTAACCCTTACGACAGCTCAGCCTGTATTTAAAGTAACTCTGATTTGCATCCTCATAATGGCGCTACTGGCGTCACTTTTATGCGAATGGCGCTAAATTTGAATAGACATCATCTTTCGGATGCGGGAAAACGCCTACCAACTTCCGTTTATATCGGACAATTCCTTCTTGGTACTGCAATTTTTTTCCGTCGGTGTTTTTTTTTTCTCGTAGGCTACGCCTGTCGAAATTCCTGATGTCTCGGCTCTCCTAGAACCGCAGGAAACCACAGAATTTTGTGAAAACTTTTGAACTGAAGCAGATCATACACTCCAGTAATTGGATAATGCTTTCATTTCCTTTGCTCTTAATCACTGAATGACCGTAAGTACTCGCGGAAGTTTATGCCATCTGCAGTAATACCGCTTAATTTTTAAATTTTCGTTACGTGACTCAAAAATAAAGTAACAAAAGCGACCTAAAAAGTAAAAATTAATAAATAATTATAAATATCTCGAAAACGAAAACATATTTCGTAGCGTACAACTAAAAATGCACAGGAATTAATATATTACACACCATATATGTAATGGGTGAGGCCAGTTTAATTTTATCAGACTGTAACGAACTCCACAGACTATAGGCCCCTTGTAATAAAGTACTCATGAAACAGCTGTCAATAAGCTAATGAATCCATCTACATCTACATCTACATTTATACTCCGCAAGCCACCCAACGGTGTGTGGTGGAGGGCACTTTACGTGCCACTGTCATCACCTCCCTTTCCTGTTCCAGTCGCGTATGGTTCGCGGGAAGAACGACTGTCTGAAAGCCTCCGTGCGCGTTCTAATCCCTCTGATTTTACGTTCGTGACCTCCTCGGGAGGTATAAGTAGGGGGAAGCAATATATTCGATACCTCATCCAGAAACGCACCCTCTCGAAACCTGGCGAGCAAGCTACACCGCGATGCAGAGCGCCTCTCTTGCAGAGTCTGCCACTTGAGTTTATTAAACATCTCCGTAACGCTATCACGGTTACCAAATAACCCTGTGACGAAACGCGCCGCTCTTCTTTGGATCTTCTCTATCTCCTCCGTCAACCCGATCTGGTACGGATCCCACACTGATGAGCAATACTCAAGTATAGGTCGAACGAGTGTTTTGTAAGCCACCTCCTTTGTTGATGGACTACATTTTCTAAGTTGCTACCAAGGATAATATACAGAAGAATGGAAAAGAAAATCGAGGACGATCAATTTTGGTTTAGAAAAGGCAAAGGCACCCGAGAGGCAAATCAGGCGTTGCGGTTGATAATGGAAGCAAGACTAAAGAAAAATAAAGACAAATTCATTGGATTTATCGAGCTGGAAAAAGCGTTTGACAATGTAAAATGGTTGAAGGTGTTCGAAATTCTGAGAAAAATAAGGGTAAGTTAAAGGGAGAGACGGGTAATACACAAATATGTAAGAGAGCCAAGAGGGAATAATAAGAGTGGACGATCAAGATCGAAGTTCTCGGATTAAAATGGGTGTAAGAGAGGAATGTAGACTTTCTCCCTACTGTTCAATCTATACATCAAAGAAGCAATGATGGAAATAAAAGAAATTAAAATTCTAGATGAAAGGATATTAATGATACGATTCGCTTATGACTTTCCTATCCTGAGCGAAAGTGAAAAAGAATTACGTGATATGCTGAATGGAATGAACAATCTAATGAGAAAACCGGAACGGAAGAGAATCGAAGCAATTGAGATGTGGCGCCACAGACGACTGTTAAAAATTAGGTAGACTGATAAAGTAAGGAATGAGGATGTTCTGCGCAGAATCGGGGAGAAAAGGAATATGTGGAAAACACTGACAAGGAGAAGGGACAGGATGATAGGACATCTATTAGGACATCAGGGAATGACTTTCAAGGTACTAGAGGGAGCTGTAGAGGGAAAAAGCTGTAGAGGAAGACAGAGATTGGAATACATCCAGCTAATAATTGAGGACATAGGTTGCAAGTGCTACTCTGAGATGAAGAGGTTGGCACAGGAAAGGAATTCGTGGCGGGCCGCATCAAACCACTCAGAAGACTGATGATCCAAAAATAAATAAATAAATAAGTAACAATATAAGCTCTGGTATTTTGTCAGTGGAGTTCGCGTTCGCCAAGTAGATTCAATATTTTGTATATTTTAAAATGTGGTTAGGTTACATGCCTAATGTTTTAAGAGAAGGATCTGAGTAGAGTGACAAAATAAGTGAGCGGCTCGCGGTGTCAGGATTCTGAGTCAGACCTCGTTATCCTCTTCTGGTTCCCGCTTAGTGGATGACACAGGGAAATACCTGGATTACAGCAGCTGTTATCATCTTATCTAATTATGACGTACCTCGAAACTACAGCTTTGTTAGTGGCTGATTCACGGGAGACGGCAGCTTTTATCTGCTTATCTTACATGATTATTATGAATTTCGAGACGCTAAGAGCATGTGTCTTACTTGTTGAAACAATCAGCAGTGCAAATCAGATAAACATTTCAGACGACACTCCTCCACAAACAGCGTATTTCTAGCACATCACTGGACAATAAAATGATTCATATTGATATAACAGTAAACAGCTAAATAAGTAACGTAAGCATGACTTACCACTTGCACTGTTTTTCTCTGCCCCTTGTCACAAACCAAGCAGTGTCCTGAATACCTGCCATGCAATACCCTTCATCACCTTTGCCTTACGAGCTTCGTTTACATGTTTTTCTTCTGTTGTGTGTTGATCATAAATTCAACTAAGCAAGTCGTGTGCCGGTATGACACATAAAATGATTTTGTCCTGCTTTCTCTCCTGAAGGTCGAATTGCGAGAGTGTATGGACAAGTATGAGGTTGGTGCATAAGGTCGTAGCGTTTTTGTTTTGCATTTTGATATTTCGGTTGCTGATGATTTATTTATCGATTGTGATTTTTTATTTTTATTTCACTGCTGCTATCAGAATTTGCATATTGTCATTGTCTCCTTTGGAGATAGTGAGTGGAACTGTGGACGCTAGAAAATGTAGTGCCAAGTGGAGAAATCGGAAGATTTCAGATATATTCTTCTGTTTGAGATCAGACAACAGCGAAATAACCCAGAAAATTTGCGCCGTGTTTGGGGATAATGCCAGTGGGCAGAACACGACAAGAAAATGGCTTTCTGGTTTTAACATTAGAGACTACACGTTCAGGAAGATCTTCGGGGCTTGATGAAGATCGTTTAAACACATTAATCCACAATGATCCATGTGGTGTCACCGCCAGACACCACACTTGCTAGGTGGTAGCCTTTAAATCGGCCGCGGTCCGTTAGTATACGTCGGACCCGCGTGTCGCCACTATCAGTGATTGCAGACCGAGCGCCGCCACACGGCAGGTCTAGAGAGACTTCCTAGCACTCGCCCCAGTTGTACAGCCGACTTTGCTAGCGATGGTTCACTGACAAAATACGCTCTCATTTGCCAAGACGATAGTTAGCATATCCTTCAGCTACGTCATTTGCTACGACCTAGCAAGGCGCCATTACCAGTTACTATTGATGCTGTAAAACATGTACCGTCAAGAGCGATGTTCACCACTTATGGATTAAAGTTAAGTATTCCAGCAGCTACGTACGTTTTTTGCTAGTCTCATTTCCTTGACCTGTTCCAGACCTCAAGCCAGCCTGCGTGAGCTAAAACGTGTGCCTTTCGGCTTCCTCTCATAGTGGATTGGCTCTCTTGCCAATCCACAACAATCCACGTCAGTATAATTCAGAACTGACAAATGTGGCGAACTGTGATCATTCTGCTATCGTCCGACATACGCACGCAGGTTCAAAAATCGGGTTTATGCGTAGCGCATGCTGTAAGCCGAAGTAAAAAATTGCAGCCAGTGACCATATGTGCATCTCTGCTTGCCTGTCATCTATTGGCTCGTGAACAACACTGACCCTTCTTATAACGTATCGTTACTGGTGACGATAAATGGTGCCTATATGTTAACGTAAGGAAAAGAAAGCAGTGGTTAAGCCCAAACAAAGAAACTCCCCGTAGAAAGATCTGTGTGCATCCACGAAAGACAATGTTATGTATCTGGTGGAACAGCGGCGGAGTAGTGTACTACGAAACGCTTCCCCCAGGTGTGGCCATCACTGCTGTCTTTTATCTTCAACAGCTGAGACGCTGTCCAAGAAGAACGACACGCAAGACTGCGCGAAGTGATATAGCTCCACGCCCGCATGCCTCTAGATTGACATAACACACTTGAAAGGTGGCTACACTGTGCCACTGCGCCAGAGAGTGCGCCAAAGAGTACTATTAAGCCGCCTTCACAGTGCTTGTTGAGAGTTCATAGCAGACAGTATGTGTTAAGAGTTCGTACCGAGATGTGCTAGTGGGCACTGCTTGTCGTGAAATCGGAGGGATATATTGTAGTAAAGAGTGTTGTTCCATGTTGTATGCAGTTATTTGATGGGAGAGATAGCAGATGTTATTGTAATGAGTGCATTTCGTCAATATATATGAAGGTAAAATTTATAATGTTCTTTTATTAATTGTGTATCTGAAATAATGCGTCACTACAGGTTCAGTCAACAAAGCATCTGGCTTGTGTTCTTGTAATAGAGTGAATTCTGGTTTTCTTGCGCAATTACAGTTTTTCTAAATTTCTTTTGTCACATCAGTATAGTTGGTATTTAAAAATTCTTGTCTTGTTGGAAAAGAACCGTGCCAGATGTGGACGTTGAGCCACATACAGAACAGTGACTCTTGTGCTTATTGGTTTTGTTGGTTTTTTTTTTAGTTGCTGGGGACTTAATTAATTAACTGTGTTTACGAAAATTTTCTTTCATTGTTTGTTGCAGTCAGATAGCGTAATAATACTAGTCAGGGCCAACCGTTTACGAGACTTGCGTAATCGGACTTACAGCTAACAAAAACTAAAAAGAAAAATCATTTTCAATCATATTTATTTAATTAAGCCCCCATGCACGTGGCGACCGCTGCTTCGGATCGTCCCTTGGATTCTTCTGATTGTGAAAATTGTAGACTGTAGTATTGTTGTAGTGATTTGTAGTTTATTAATTGTAGTCTATTTTGCATGTGTAGATTTGGTAATTGGCATTCTTCTAATGGTATTTTTCAAAATTTAATTTTTATTGCCTTGTATAAGCGTTTAACAATCTTGTGCAATTATTTCAATTGTTCGTTAATCGTGTTTGAGGGAAACATCTCGTGTGAATAGTATTGTTGGAGATAAAGAGTCATTGTGTGTAAATTTCGTACAGTGACGAATCTTTTGTGTATTTTGTAAATGATTACGCGATCAATGAAAAAGGCAAAAATGATGAATAGTGAGAATGACGAAATTGTTAACATGGCGAACTCGCCAACAGAGGAAAACAGCATGATGGATAATGAAGTGGAAAACAATGTAATAAGTCGGGAAGACAGTCCGGAACCATTTCAAAATTTTTCTCAATCAGAAAATTCACAGAATACGAGATCAACGATAGAAGATTCTGAAGTAGTATCGAACACTGATAGCTTTACAGCTATGACGAAGGAAACTGGTTTTGCGGGAGATGTTAGGGGCGAAAATAATTTTGAAACAGTTACCATGGGGCAGTTGATGAGTGCAATATTAAATCTGGGATCACAAATGGAAACAATTAAAACTGAGATGGGAACAATTAAAACAGGTTTAGAAAGAATTAACTCGAAGATGGAAACTTTGACAATACGGTTAGGCTCACAAATAGGAACAAGTAAAACCGAGATGGAAACAATGGAAACACAGTTAGGCTCACGAACAGGGACATGTTTCAAAAACATGAAAGATGAATCAAAGAAAGAAATTAGAGAAGTACAACCGATTTTGAATGCTCACAATAATAATTTAATTTCAACAGAAATCAGACAAGAGGAACAGGACAGAGAACAGGAAGAAAAAGACTGCGTGATAGGACAGGAATTTTCAGAGTTAAATTTACAATGTGTAAAAGATAAGGAAGAACTATTTGAGAGAATCGAGGAATCCGTACCAAATGACTTAACGCAACAGTGTGAACACTTAACTACTAAAGGTGACAATACTGAAACCCGAGTCGCGACATTTACAGAAGACGTAAATAAACAGAAAGAACAATTAAGTGACTCATCGGAAAGAGTTGAGATGATCTCAAATAAATTGACAAGTGTTAGTTTAGCAGAAGGGTGTGAAGAAAATAATTTATTTCATTTACGGGATGCGACAAGAGAGCGTCAGGCGCGCGAACTTGACAATAATCAACATTCGGACTGGGACAGACGCGGTAGGTCTTTGTCGCCACGAGGCGAAAACTTTGATTATAAACACTTTTTGACTGTCCGGAAATTTAAGATCTTCCGTAATTCTAAGGATGACATACATCCATGTGGATGGCTGGATCAATTTACGTACGCACTTCCGCCAGATGTGCCACTAAGTCACAAACTGGAAATTATGTGCAGCTATTAAGGTCCTCAGGGGATTCACTACTCTAAGTGAATATGTGCCGTAGCGAGCATAGGGCCCCGAGCTGTAGTGGTGCTATTTCTCTTTTAGTTTTCTGTACCGCTGCCTACTCTTTTACTATTCTTTGCATCTGTCAAAACAACTCTTCGACTATCAATCTATCTAGTGAGTAGATAAACAATAACCGGATTTGACTACTTACCTAAATGAGATTTCGAAAATTACTGTTTGGACTTATTAAGGTCCTCAGGGGATTCACTACTCTAAGTGAATATGTGCCGTAGCGAGCATAGGGCCCCGAGCTGTAGTGGTGCTATTTCTCTTTTAGTTTTCTGTACCGCTGCCTACTCTTTTACTATTCTTTGCATCTGTCAAACCAACTCTTCGACTATCAATCTATCTAGACAGTAGATAAACAATAACCGGATTTGACTATTTACCTAAATGAGATTTTGAAAATTACTGTTTGAACTTATTAATGTCCTCAGGGGATTCACTACTCTAAGTGAATATGTGCCGTAGCGAGCATAGGGCCCCGAGCTGTAGTGGTGCTATTTCTCTTTTAGTTTTCTGGACCGCTGCCTACTCTTTTACTATTCTTTGCATCTGTCAAACCAACTCTTCGACTATCAATCTATCTAGTGAGTAAACAATAACCGGATTTGACTAAAGTACCTAAAAGTGATTTCGTAAATTACCATTTGGACTTATTGTACCTTCAGCAGCATTCATTCGTAGCTTAAATGAAATTTTACCTGTTTATCTTCGTGACAATATTACTTCATATGTTGACGACATTCTTATTGCTAAACGTTCTTGGAGTGAGCACAACAAAATTTTGGATTCATTGTTACGTATCTTTGTGAGAGTTGGCATTACAGTGAACTTAGAAAAATCTGAATTTGGTCGTTCACAGGTGAAAATTCTCGGTCACATTATTTCTACAGAAGGTATTCTTCCTGATCCAGAAAAATTAAACGCTGTTCGTAATTATGCTGTTCCTACCACAAAACGTGAGGTTCGTAGTTTCCAAAATTTTTGTGGAATGATATACTTTTAAAAAATTTTTTTGTGGAATGACATACTTTCGAGAAACCAACAGCTAGATGTAAACATGCGGAGAGTACAAGGATACCGCGCTGTGTTTTGGCGGCGGCACATACTCAAAGCAACAGTCAAGTCTGCGCGCCGCACAAGGCAGTCGTTGACCGCGAACAATAGCTTCCTACGTCGCGCGCCTACAGCTGATCGAGCGCTCAGTGCGAATGCACTGACAGCCGTAAACAAATACACAGTCTAAATTCTCCGATGAAATTCAGTATAATGCTATAGTGACTTGATGAATTGCGTTATTAACATTCAGTATTTTGCAGGATACGGTTGTATAAAATATTTAAGAACTTCAGGTAAATTGTATGCGTGTCCGACGTTAAGACGACTTGCTATCGAGAAAATTTCAGGAAGAATGTAATTTCGAAGAAGAAACTAATTAACTAAAAAAGGTAACTATTGAGTTCATTTTCAGGTAAC